>NC_086067.1:2752964-3415580 GCF_947568885.1 Cydia strobilella
TTGCCTGCAGCTGAATTAATTTCATAATTTTCGTAGATTACACATACATACATACATACAAAGATAGATATAACTCCGTAATAGATGGATACAGCCTAAGGAAAAAACGTGCCTCGAAAATCACGAAAATTTGATTCTCGATCAGATGTCGCTACTACCTTTGGTCTACTCTCGGATAGAGGGCGTTGACGGTTTCGTTTGTTATTTAACAATTTTAACGCATATCAGTGAAAGAACATGGGTCAAAATAATAAAAATAATTAGTGCAAATAAAAAAAAATCATGTATCCATATTTAAATACATTTTATCGTATTTTTAAAAATCTTCATTTTTAGTTTTATAGTGTGTCGATAGATGGCAGTGAATTGACTGTGGCAACAAAATTTACTATGACAGTACCGCTCTATAATATTATATCCTCTTTGATACATATAATCACGCCTATTTCCCGGAGGGGTAGGTAGATACCATGGATTTCCACTTGCTACGATCCTGACATACCTCTTTCGCTTCCTTCACTTTCATAACATTCCTCATACACGCTCGCCGGTTTAGGGTGCTCTTGACCTGGCCTTTCTTCAGGATTTCCCCGATCTGATCAGAGAAAGTCCGCCGAGGTCTACCGCTGAGGTCGGAGATCACATATTATATTAATAGAGGCTTTGTAATATACAATTCAGTATTATCAGTCCATATTGGAAGAGCTACGCATAAAACGCCGGTTGTCAACAATATGCCAGGACCTAATACTCAGTTACTTCGGACACCTCTCACGTTGCTCCTCGGATGGCCTGGAGAATGTTATAATGACGGGTAAAGTTGAAGGCACCAGACCTCAGGGCCCTCCTCCTACTAGATGGTGTGCTCAAATCACTGCACTTATGCAATTAAAACTGCACGAGGCCATGCGCTTGGCGAAGAATAGAAGCCTAT
Source organism: Cydia strobilella (assembly GCF_947568885.1). Classification (NCBI taxonomy): domain Eukaryota; kingdom Metazoa; phylum Arthropoda; class Insecta; order Lepidoptera; family Tortricidae; genus Cydia; species Cydia strobilella. The sequence continues at coordinate 2,753,899 of NC_086067.1, forward strand.
GGAGGAACCTGATCTTCAACAGAAGGACATGATGTCACGATCCTCAGCATTGAGGGACCGACTGAAGAAGAAGAATATACAATTCATAGATGCTGCTTATAGCCGCCGTGCAGGTTTTGACGACAAATAAAAAGACTTCGATTTGAAGTAAACTTATAATTAATAGGTGCTGGTTACTTTACAAGGTACAGTTGACGTAAACGGTTAAAGGTGTAGAAGTGGTGGTAATAGTATGGAGGCTGATGCGAAAGTGATTAAGCTAATTTTGAATGGTAAAAAGGTAGTCTAAATTTAGGTGCCTCTAATTGGACGCGATACAGGTTATGTGGAGCGCTCCTATTGGTGCATTTAAATAAGCGTCCGCATAGTAAGCGAGCCCGACGGCTGCGTTTAGCTACTGCATTACAAATAAAAGGTTGCGTTCGCAACACTGCTTAAATCATCTGTAAAGATGGACAAGGCCTAATGATGATGATGATGTTATGATATATCTAGCAAACCAATCGGGAAATAACAAGTCACTATATTTATGAGAAGAAGCGGTGGTGGCCGGGTAGATATGACGTCCGACTTTAAATCCGGAGGTAGCGGATTCAAATTCTGGCTCGGACTAATGATGTACGGAATATCATTTGCTATTTACCATTAGCTTTACAATGAAGGAAAATATCGTGTGGAAACCTGCATAGGTACATCTGCAAAGAGATTCAAAGGTGTATGTGAAGACCCCAATCCGCATTGGGCTAGCGTGGGGACTAGAGCCCAAACCCTCTCGCGCATGAGAGGAGGCCTTTGCCCAGCAGTGGGACGTCTATAGGCTGATTATTAATATTTGTCAAACCTTCTAAGGCCCAGCCATACAAATTAAAAACCCAAGAATTGCCACTGAAATGTGCACCTTATAGTGCAAAGAATAGAGTTGATTTTTATTTGTTTGAAAATATAACGAAACAAAAGAAATGCAACTGTTCCAATTGAATATGGTTTAAATTTCATCGAACTGAAGAATTATTATAAGTAGGACCTTGGGCCTAAGGAGGGTATAGTCAGTAGAATTGTTTTACAATTTTTTGCCTTAGAATAATATTTTAGACACCTTTATTTTTCATCCTGTATTATCAACTCCAAAATAAAAGCAAAAATAATACCTCGCTTCCTTATTTCTATTTTAAATTTATTATTTCTCCGATAATTACCTAACCCTATTTTAAGAGTAATTCGGGTCGGGTAAACAATGGGTAAACAAGTCCGCCATCTTGGAATAGTGATGTAAACAAACACTAATTGGTAAACAGGTTTAAGTGTTTTTCGGTTAGATTATTCGGTTGGAAAACAATTAAGTTTAATGTATGAAATAAGAATTGTCACCTTGAAAGGATGCCGGAGAAGACGGCAGCAAAAGTAATGACAAGGTGGACGCCGCAACAAAAAAGGACGCATGGCAGGCCTAAGAAGCGTTGGATGGATTGTGTAGAAGATCTCAGGAAGATGGGAAAGTTCACCAACTGGAAGGTCGCCAGGCACCGCGACAACTGGAGGAAGATTGTGGAGGAGGCCAAGACCCATAAAGGGTTGCAGCGCCAACGGAAGTAAGTAAGTATGAAATAAGCAAACTGGATATGGGCCTGGGGGCAAAGCGCCCACAGGGTCTTCAAAGTAGCCGCAGGTTAGTGGGCACGTTGCCAAATATTACGCGAAAGTCTGCGTAGAGGGCGCTACTACCACAATCTGAGGGTCTATCGTGAAACAAGAAAATCGGAATTTCGTTACCTGACATCTCTGTCACTCTTGCATATTCGAGCGATAAAGAGGCAGATAGCGAAATTTCGGATTTGCGTTTCCGGTAGGTCCTCTGTAAAAGAACCGCTATGATGCAAAAAGGCACAGTATGTATAAGTTACTCTATGGTTTACTAAAGGGGCTAGTGCTGCACTCTGGTGGCACAACATTGCAGAAATACCGTATTGACACTATAGGACAAATTTTCTATTTATAGTTTATTTTTAAGTTTAGTTTTTAATTTTTGCTTTATGGTTTTATTTATTGTGGTTTTATATTACTTATTAAGGATGAAAATAAAAGAAAATTTGGATATTAAGCTAATTTTACCGTTTATTAAGCTAATTTTAGCGACATGTTTCGGCGCTACGCCGTAGCACGCCGTAGCACGCCGTAGCGCGTAGCATCACCCAAGGCAATCGTTTTAGGCCCTCTTGCACCATTCCACTAACCCGGGGTTAAGCGTTTAAACCTGGAGTAACATGGTTACCAGTACAATTTGACATTGGGTTAACGGTTTAACCGGTTAACCCCGGGTTAGTGGGATGGTGCAAATGGGCCTTAGTTCTACGACTTATTTCAGGCGGTTGGTAAAGAAATTGTGCAGTGATGAGTCTCCGACAGCTCGGTTCTCCATACAAACGTAGTTACGCTCGCGACTAGCGGCCCATTTCGAACAATGCTTATAAGACGTGGCATCGATACGATACCGACATGTCAGTGTCGAAAGCGACGTTTTTGTTTTTTTTGTTTGTTTGAAGAAATGTCACTTTTGACACACAGATCGGTATCGTATCGCTGTGTACATCTCATAAGTATTGTTCGAATTGGGCCGTAGGAAAAGCAAGTCTTTGATATTTCCATATCGTGACTCATGTAACACACATTCTCATGTGAGTGTTATTTTATTATTTAGCGTAATCGAATTGCCGGCACTCGTCAAAGCTTTGCTTAATCGGGTTCCAGGCGGGCGGGGACGGCTTTGTGCTGTAAGGAACCACGTTCAATTAATTTAATAATAAATAAAAACAAAATATCATTATCTCGGAACGTTCAAAATTCCATACAATATTGTTAGTACCATCGTTATAGCTATGTGTTAGTAAATACATTAAAAATAAAAACAAAACATTCAACTATGAAATCACAATCCAATAAATTTAAATAATTAATATAATAATAATAATTAATATGACAAGTAACATCAAGCGCACGACCACCACCCCCGCCCGCCTCGTCCAGTTCCTCGTCCACATCGTCGTCAGGCGACGAGTTTGCAACGGCGCCTGACACAGACGGATCCAGTGACGAGAGCGGGCCGCCGCCGCCGCCGCCGCCACGACCACCTGCGCGACGAGGGCGGCCACCGCTGCCGGCACGCTTGGGGCCTGCGGGACATCCTGCCCCGCCCACGGCTCCCGCTGCCGGTGGTATAGTGCGTCGCATGAGATGGTCTCAATCCATTAATGAGAATGTCATGCGCGCCTATTATGGGGCTACAGAGGGGGGAACACAGCTATCCGCGTATCGTTCAAGAATACTGCCACTGTTTCAGGTTCTTGAACCCACCATCACCGTGTCGGAGCAACGATTATCGGATCAGGTGCGCGTCATTCAGCGGCTAAAGCGTTTGGATGATGCGACACTTGATCGGCTTCGCCTGGAGGCTCTCTCTGCTCGCGCAGCCTCCGCCTCGGTGCGAGATCTGCCCGCCACGTCGCCGGATCCGGTGCCCGCACCCGACCTGGCACCGGGGGCGCCGCGGGTTGATTTTAGTACCGACGAGGGGGATTTTGCGAGTCAGAGCGTGAGTACATCTGCCAATGAGCAACTGAGGAGGACTTTGGAAGAGACGATTACGCAGTATCGCGCCACAACCAACTCTAGGCCACGATTACCACGTCTGCCTATAAATAGACGCAATCTAGCGCTAGTGGGAGCCCTAAACGCTTTACTAGAGCCACATTTACGGACTAGTAAAGATTTAGATGATACGCACTCGATCATGTACTGCGGAGCCATCGCGGCGTGCCGTGTTGCTCGAGTCAAGTTTCCGGACGCTGAACGTGCACCTAGGACCGCCGGAGGTGTCCCTGCATGGCAAGCGCGGATTGAGCGACGTATCAGCTCGTTTAGGACTCTCATTGCAAAGCTGATCTGCTTTAGAGGGGGCAACAACCGCCCCCGAGTAATGCGCTTTGTGAACCAGGCGTTCGCGGGGACGGATGTCAGGCCCCGCGACTACATGGCCAATGTCACAGAGCGCATCGACTTTCTAAAGCAGAAAGTCTATGCATGGGCAAACCGTATTCGCCGCTACAGCAAGCGTGTGGATCGATTCCAGCAGAATCGTCTTTTTCAAAGTGACCAAAGGAAGGTGTACCGAAGGTGGGAGGAAGCCGACTCTCGTGTGTCCGACGTGCGGCTACCGGATGCTACTGCCATGACTGATTTCTGGCGTAGCATCTGGTCAGTGCCTGTGGAACACACGGAGGGCGGTTGGATAGACGTTGTCGAACGTGAGTGCGAGAACATCGAACCTATGGGGGCTATCACCATCAGCCCCGATGACATAAGTTGTGCCATTCGTACGACCCAGAACTGGAAAAGTCCTGGACCGGACGGATTGCACAACTTCTGGCTAAAATGGTTTCGATGCTCGCACGCACGGTTGGCAACGCAGTTCCAACAAGCCCTAGAGCTCGGTTCCCTCCCACCTTCCCTAACAACTGGTGTAACCTTCCTGCTCTACAAGTCCGGTAGTACCACGGAAGCAAAGAACTACAGACCCATCACGTGCTTGCCTACACTTTACAAGCTCCTTACATCCATTTTGAGAGCAAAAATTAACGCGCACATTGTCGCTAACAACATTTTGGCCTCCGCTCAAAATGGATGTAGGGTTGGGTCCCGTGGTACTAAAGAGCTCCTCCTCATAGACATGACCATATGCCAGCAAGTTCGACGGAACAAGGGGGCCCTCTCGGCCGCCTGGATTGACTATAAGAAGGCCTATGATTCGGTGCCTCACTCATGGCTGAGAAGGGTATTGGAGCTGTATAAACTTGATGCAGCTTTAATATCCTTCCTAAGTGCGTGTATGAGGCAGTGGATCACAGTCCTTCGTCAACCAGGAGGTGGAGATGACCGCCCTGGCCCGCAGGACTTTATAAGGATCGAGCGAGGAATATTTCAGGGTGACAGTCTGAGTCCCCTGTGGTTCTGCCTAGCTCTGAATCCCCTCAGCACCCTGCTGAAGGATTCAGGGTTAGGTTGCCAGCTTCGGAGAGAGGGTGAAGTCATTTCTCACCTTCTGTACATGGATGACCTCAAGCTATTTGCGCCAAATAACCAAGACTTGATGGTGCTATTAAAAACCACAGAAGTTTTCAGTACCGCCATCAGAATGGAGTTTGGTGTCGATAAGTGTGCGGTTATGCATGTACAGCTGGGGGAGGTTGTAAATTCAACAAATTTACAACTTTCTGAGACAATGTCTTTCAGATCTATCTCTGAATCAGAAACCTATAAATACCTTGGTATGTCACAGTCGTTGGGTATTGAGGGCGAGGGTATTAGACGGTCGGTGAAGGAGCGCTTTTTCAGTCGTCTCACAAAAGTCCTTAACAGTCTTTTGTCAGGAGGCAATAAAGTGCGCGCCTTCAACGCCTGGGTAATGCCCATACTCATATACTCCTTTGGCATACTAAGGTGGACTCAGACCGAGCTGGACGCCCTGGATCGGAGGGTCCGTCTACTACTCACCACACACCGTATGCTACACCCACGCTCGTCAGTTATGAGATTGTACATCTCACGGAAGTGTGGAGGTCGAGGCTTCCTTAACGCCAAAGATCTCCACAACCGCGAGGTGTGCAATCTCAGGAATTATTTCCTTAACAACGAGTGTGGGATGCATCGTGATGTGGTGGCAGTGGACAGGCACTTCACGCCGCTCTCCTTGGCAAACGAGAACTGGCACAAACCTGTGGTACAAAGTGCTGCGGGCCGCAAGGCGGTATGGGAGAGTAAGGTGCTACACGGGCGGTTCTACAAGGCCCTCATGGGACCCGATGTAGACCTGCTCGCGTCGGTGAACTGGTTACGATTCGGGGACCTCTTCGGAGAAACCGAGGGTTTTGCCTGTGCAATTGCGGACGAAGTTATGATGACGAACAACTATCGGAAATATATCCTGAAGGACGGTACGGTCGACATTTGTCGGGCATGCCGCCGTCCCGGAGAGTCACTCAGGCATATCATTTCCGGTTGTTCTCATCTTGCTAACGGCGAGTACTTGCACAGACATAATCTCGTAGCCAGGATTATTCACCAGCAGCTTGCTCTTCTATACGGCCTTGTGGACTGCGAAGTACCGTACTACAAGTATTTACCTGTGCCAGTTCTCGAGAATGGTCGTGCCACGCTCTATTGGGATCGATCTATTATCACTGACAGGACTATTGTAGCCAATAAGCCTGACATTGTGATAATAGATCGATCGCAGCGCCGGGCCGTGCTCGTCGACATCACCATCCCCCATGATGAGAATCTCGTGAAAGCCGAGAAGGACAAGTCCAGTAAGTACCTAGACTTGGCTCACGAGATAACCGCCATGTGGGATGTTGATTCGACGATCATTGTCCCGATAGTCGTTTCAGCGAACGGTCTCATAGCGAAGAGTCTCGACCAACACCTTGAGAGACTCTCGCTAGGTGGTTGGATCAAGGGTCAGATGCAGAAGGCGGTGATCTTGGACACGGCGCGGATAGTCCGCCGGTTCCTCTCTCTGCGGCCCTGACCACCGGCAGCTTGGGCCCTGCCCCGCTGCTGGCGGCACCCTAGGTTAGGTTTTTTATAATTTGTTTATATGTATTTTGTATTGTTTTGTAAGTGTTTTTATATTTTACTTTTATATGCATATTATAAAAAACCTAACGTAAGAAAAATAATAAATAAAGAGAATAATAATTAATATGTCAGATTCAGAATAATATAGACTAGAATAAGAATAATAAAGCACACTAGGTTGTTTAAAAATTCTAAAAAGCTACCTGCTGTCTGTCTGTCCCTATGTATGCTTAGATCTTTAAAACTCCGCAACGAATTCTGATGCGGTTTTTTTTAATAGACAGAGATTCAAGAGGAAGATTTATATGTATTATTACATCAGCATTGCACCCGTGCGAAGCCGGAGCGGGTCGCTAGTTTTGTTCTAAAAATTAGGCTCAAGGACTCTTTTACAAGTCAATACAACATCAAAATATTTATCAGTACGGTTTTTACTCACTATTATTTTTAGTCGCTTTTGGCGACATGTTTCGGATTCTTTGGGAATCCATCCTCAGGCACGAGTGTCCGCGGCGGTTGTTCGTCGTGCACTGCCCGCGCCGCCCGCACGACAAACAACCGCCGCGGACACTCGTGCCTGAGGATGGATTCCCAAAGAATCCGAAACATGTCGCCAAAAGCGACTAAAAATAATAGTGAGTAAAAACCGTACTGATAAATATTTTGAAATATGTCTCACGATAGTTTAAGTGCGATCAATACAACATTTACAGTGACATCATATTGTGAGTTGGTGACATGAAAAATACATTAAAATGTGTAAATACAGCATCGAATACCTGGGTAAACATGATAATAATATAATAATGTCATGATAAAAATATTTTACGCCTCCGACAAATGTAAATATTGTATAAAATATTTGTAATTCGTCTCTAGCCCACGCCGACATTTTCAGTTTAAATCAATTTTTTTATAAGTAATTTTCGGTAGCAACTTTGAAGAGCTCAAGACCTTGACTGGGAAAGCCGTAGATTATTTTAAGGATTCTAGTTTTAAATTTAAATTTAATAATGCAGTGACATGTAAAGATATGCCATACGATAAATAAATAAATAAATAAGTAATTTTAATAAGAAATAAATGTTTTCCCGCCGAACATTGTCTATGAAAATATAGTTTTAAAAAGTATATGCGATAGGCCCACTCTTTGTTCCATATTTGTCTATTGCTAAACTTATCTAGTAACCTATGTTATCTAAAACCGGCCAAGTGCCAGTCGGACTCGCGTACCAAGGGTTCTGTACCAATACGGAAAAAACGGCAAAAAACCACGTTTGATGTATGGGAGCCCCACTTAAATATTTATTTTATTCTGTTTTAGTATTTGTTGTTATTGCGGCAACAGAAATACATCATCTGTGAAAATTTCAACTGTCTAGCTATCACGGTTCATGAGATACAGCCTGGTGACAGACAGACGGACAGTGGAGTCTTAGTAACAGGGTCCCATTTTTACCCTTTGGGTACGGAACCCTATAAAAAGTAGTGCTGCATTATGTATGAATGTCAGTATTCTCACTACTGCATAACACCGTCCACTCTAAACGCGTCGAGAAATAATATGATTGAGTTTCATTTTATGAATGCCTAATGAACTTCGCTCATTTGCCGCCGCATTCTTCCGTCTCCCTCGCACTTACAGTACGCCTTGTGAGAGAAAGAGACTACTGTAGTTTAATTTAGTTTGCCGAAACGAGGGCGTTGCAGCGGAATCCGTATTATTGAGGAATTCTTTTATTTTTTATATTTTGTTTGAGTATTTCTCATTGTGAATGCAAATAATTCGATATAATTGTGACCATTTTAGCTTTAATATTGTCTTCTGTTGCCGCAGAAAAATTGGCTGTTTCATACATTTTAGTTGGTCCATTTTCTATGGGAGGCAAAAATATTTTTTTGCGATTTTGTGGTTGGTCCCATAGTAAAAGTTGCTCAGTATAATCCCAAAACCTCCCTGGCATCGGAAATGCACATATTTTTTAGCCACCCTGTATATTAAATACATCGTTGTCTGAGTACAGTCGCCATCAGATATATCAGAGCGCCGGAAGTGCTCAAAATATCTGAACACGCACTCTAACGCCTTGACAATAGAGGCGTGTTCAGATATTTGTGAGCGCCTCGGGCGCTCCGATATATCTGATGGCGACTGTACCCAACACAAGCCTTCTTGAGATTACCGTGGGAGTTAGTCAATTTGTGTAAGAATGTCCCTATAATATTTATTTATTTATCTTTCGCTTGCTCGGGTATCAATATTTAATAAAAGCGGTTAAATAACAACTTTGCCCCTTTGTAAAACAAATAACTATGAATATGTTCAAAATGCGAAAGTTTTAAAACAATGTTATATTATATACATATATAATATTATGTATGGAGCAGCGTTGGGCTGATGACCTATCCCAGGCTGTGGGAAAGCAATGGATGGCAATAGCTTCAAACAGAAGCAAATGGATTGAGTTGGAGGAGGCCTTCACCCAAAGAGGGGTTCACCACTAAGCAAGTTAAGATAGATTCAACCTACAAATGTAACCTAAACTTAGTGTGAATAAACGGCTTTTTTATTATTTATTTATTTAATCTCTCGAATCCCCGTTCAGTATTGAACTCTAATTATTAAATTATTAAAGTAATTATGAATTATTGAAATACTGGGATCCACGTTCGGCATCCGAGAGGTTAAATGTGACGTTTTCAACCAAAAGGTACCACATTGTCGCTCGTCGATAAGGTTGATTTCGAATTGAAGCTATATGGAAATGGCGCCTTACTGACAAGCGACAATAAGTACGCTTTTGGTTGAAAATGGCACAAATAAACCACATTGGCTTATTACAAGTTACATTTTCGTTAATCCTTTGACTGATGCATTAATTAACGAAACCACTAATAATATCCGTAAATTAATATAACGGTTATTATAATAAATTTTCAGCAGCTCAAATAATTCTCGAGAACACAATTAATTATATTAATTTTCACTTCTACCCGTCGAGCGGTGTAGGTAATGTTGAAATAGTGTTGTGCTACTACTTTCAAAATTGGTACGTTTTTTGGCAATGTATTTGTACCTATCAAATCATGGATCATGTGGATTCATTGTTCATTCATGGTTAAGAAGGTATAAATTATACTGTAACAATTATAGATGTCAGATATAATTTTAATTTTATCTGACATATAAAAAAAAGACATGACTTTACAGTCGACGCTTCTACTTCTTTAGGTGCCATATAATCTACGAATGTCGGCTACCACAGTTCGGAACTCTCTATTTCCAGTTTTTCTATGGCGTGGCAGCGTCGATTCCCGTCCAACACCTAAGGTTATCCATCCAAGTTGTTTTTCTTTTCCCTCTGCCGCTTTTCCCTTCGATTTTTCCCTCTATTATCCCTTTAACGATAATTTGTCATGTCTGTATACATGTCCGGTGTTTCTTTTCATTAAAGTCGGCATTAGTACTCGTAATAGCGGATAAAATAACGTGCCAAAAGTATTTGGCACCCTGTAATGCTTTTCCAATTAGAGATAAATCTATACAGTTACAGAACTAGGTACAGAAGATTCACTACCTAACAAAACGCGACTACTACGCGCAAGGCGGCGCAGGCGCGTGCAGGCGTCCGTTCCATAGCGGTGTCCGGCAATTACTATAGCAAAACCTCAAAATTGAGGCGGCCGCAGGTACTTGTAGCGACGCGACGAAATTGCGGAGTGAGAAACGCCTGGTACGCAGGTCTATATGCCGGTCAATATAAGTCTAGTGAAACTGACCGTGAATCATTCAAAACTCTTAAGACGTCAGTCATTGACATGAACGTCAAATTTAATATGAATTTCTCTATAAATTGACGTGTCCTGCAGCAATTTAGTAGGCTGCATTACTGCAGCAGAACAGTTGTATTCCAGCGCGACATTACTGCCGGCTCCATTCCTGACGCAAATGTCAAAATCGATGTTACGGTTTGTAAGTTTGACATTTGCGGCAGCAATGCATTGGACGTAATGTCGCGATAAAACGCTGCCACAGAATTACCTCGCCCCGCGACAGCAGATTGACGAGCTTTTGCCGACCGCTCAGTACTGTTTTTAAGCAACTTACACAATGATGCATGCCGCGTACAGACGTGCCGTTCACACATAGAAACGCAAGTGATTTTTGATAAATGACGTGTCTGCCCTGTGACACTGCTGCAGTAATGCTAAATAGTCTTAATCCGAATGGTACTACCGACATCGGTACATGTACCAATACTCTTAGTACCGATATCGACACTTCTCTCCTCCCTACAGGCAGATTGAATGATTAAAATTCAGGCCAATTAGTTCCCGAGCTGCAGCAAAACAATTCGTGGTGACGGACGTACGGACAAATTAGATTCTGTCTTTTGTTGTAGAGCGATGGGTTCGCGACGAAAACGAAATATCAATAAGTTAAGGAATTTGTTTGGCTTTCTTTGTTTTGGTAAATGCTTGGTGGTAGACACCGTGGCCTATGGATACAGCGACGGAATATTAGATATACCCCCCTAGGATTTTTTTGACTTCGGAACATGTTGCTCTCTACAGTTCATGCATGTGTTTATGAAGTAAAAAAAAAAGCCGGCCAAGTGCGAGTCGGACTCGCGCATTAAGGGTTCCGTACCATTACGCGAAGAATGGCAAAAAAATCACGTTTGTTGTATGGGAGCCCCACTTAAATATTTATTTTATTCTGTTTTAAGTATTTGTTATAGCGGCAACAGAAATACATCATCGGTGAAAATTTCAGCTGTCTAGCTATCACGGTTCATGAGATACAGCCTGGTGACGGACAGACGGACAGTGGAGTCTTAGTAATAGGGTCCCGTTTTTACCCTTTGGGTACGGAACCCTAAAAAGTAGTGCTGTATTATGTATGAATGTCAGTATTCACACTACTGTATAACACCGTCCGCTCTAAACGCGTCGAGAAATAATATGATTGAGTTTCATTTTATGAATGCCTAATGAACTTTGCTCATTTGCCGCCGGTTCATGAGATACAGCCTGGTGACAGACAGACGGACAGACAGACAGACTGTGGAGTATTAGTAATAGGGTCCCGTTTTTACCCTTTTGGTACGGAACTCTAAAAATGCACTAAAAGCTTAGTCTATATACTCGTATATTCCGTCGCTGTTTATTATTTATTAATAAAAGGTCGGCTAATAAAAAGCAAATTAAAACAATAAGTAGATTCAAATTCACATAGCAACCATCTAGGTTTCTATAGAACCCTAGGTAACCTAACAAAGACTTTTGTTTTAAAATCAAAATGGCGGTACACAATGGTTATGAATTCATGCGCGAGACCAGGTGTTTTATTGAAGGATATCCTGTAGAAATACTGAGAATCAAAGGTGTTTTGATAAACGTGCTTTGTTTAAAACGACGAAGTAATTACAGAATGAGTGTTTCATACAATATAATAAAATAAATAAATAAATAAATATTATAGGACATTCTTACACAGATTGACTAAGTCTCACCGTAAGCCCAAAAATACATAGAAAACACCCATGACTCAGGAGCAATATCTGTGCTCATCACACAAATAAATGCCCTTACCGGGATTCGAACCCAGGACCATCGGCTTCACAGGCAGGGTTACTACCCACTAGGCCAGACCGGTCGTCAATATATATTTACTGAATTGCCTCACCTCAACCAGTATATAAACAAATAAATATTTGGAGACAATCTTAATTCCAATAAAGCATAGCTTATGGATAGCAGGCGACGATATAAATACTTATATAGATAAATACCTTACTTCGATACATAGATAACATCCTTAACTCGGGAAAAAATATTCGTGTTAAACACACAAATAAGTGCCCTTCGGGATTCGAACCCAGGTCACAGAATAAGTAATATTATTATCATACAGAACGGCCACGCACCGCCCCGCCCCGACTCGAATTACCTCTGCCCGCGACAGAAATCTGGCGGAATTCTAGCGTAGGAGTACCTATCAAACAGAGAGTACTCAGTATATAACGGGGAGTGTATAACGGGGAGTGCTCCGAGGAATTGTTCGGATTAATCCCTGCAGCTTCTTTTCGCCATCGCCCTACGCGAAAACATTACCATCCTCACCACTTAGATGGTTGGCAGTCCTCAACTGTACGTTTCTCTAGAAACTTCCTGCCTCGCACAGCTAAACTGTGGAATGAACTGTCGCCTGCGGTATTTCCGGACCGATATGACCTTCAAACCTTCAAGAAAAGAGCGTATTCCCATCTTAAAGGCCGGCAACGCACTTACAACCCCTCTGGTGTTGCGGGTGTCCATGGGCGGCGGTAATCGCTTTCCATCAGGTGATCCGTCTGCTCGTTTGCCTCCTATTTCATAAAAAAAAAAAAAAAAAAAAGTAGTATTTTTAAGCAACTTACTCACACTATGACGCATGATGGGTGTACAGACGTGCCGTTCACACATAGAAACTGATTTTTGATGTATAGCGTGTCCGTCCTGTGCCCAGGTCCTCGTGCTTCGTAGTAGGGTCATTCTGTTTATTTATTACTGCAGGTTTTTATGTCCCCAGAAAAAACAATATATGTTTTTATTTGTTAATTATGTAATTTTTTAAATCGTGTAACAAAAAGAAATAAAACTATGAAAACGGATTATATCGCGTATATTGAATTTATAATACATCCCGACGTTTCGAACTCTTTACAGCGTTCGTGGTCAACGGGTGACTGAGGAAAAATTACAAAGTGCAAAAATACCCACATACTAAAATAATGAACAATCATCCGTTTTCATAGTTTTATTTCATGAGTAACTATCGCGGTAACCGAAGACAATATCGTGTAACAAAGTTGTCAAAAGAGTAAAAGAGCTGGGACAGTAACATAGTTGTATATTTGCATACTCCAGGCTCGAAAATCAGCTCTAAAATGTTGAACATTGTTAAAATAAACAAGAATACATTTGAATAAACATATATGTTTATCTATTTCAGGTGGAGGCTGCACATTCCCCGAGTCCTGGACGGGCGCCTGGTTCCAGTCCGGAGTTCCAGGGCTGGTGTCGATCAACCAGACACACATACAGTCCAAAGGGGAGTGCTCGGAGACGGAGAGCTATGACAAATTCCTGTTATATGACAGGTGAGTGCAAGTCGGGTACAATGAGCCAGTCGGACACACTGAACCACAGCTAAATGACAGCTAACTGATATAATTCCAATAGTGTTGTAATATAATACTATCATTGTATTATTTAAAATGTATTTTCTTTATTGTTATTTATTTTAATGATAGAAAATGTATTTTTCCTTCCTTTAAACTGTTCCTGACGTGTAATGTTTTGTGTGCATTTACGAAATAAATGATTATGATTATGATGTTCAGTTCAAATGGACCTGTCAGTCTGCTTCATCAGACGATATTATTATAATTTTCACTGGCACATCTGTCTTTCATAAATATTTTATATGCTTTTGAAGCGTATAGTTTTACTTTCTGAATGTAAACAAAGTTATTACAAGCTTTTTATTAACTTGCAATGTACCTATGTATGTATGTACGGGTCAAATCTTGCAATTAAGAGCCAACAGGAGTGGTCATTTCTCCATACAAACGTACTCGACTGTTTCCTCCGTGGTTTTTGAAGCTAGAGCAATGATTTTTTCAACACAGATTAATATTGTCAATATCTGTGTCGGTGTGTTTTGCTTTTTTTGATATTTTTGTTTTTTAAGGCGCTAGAGCCCTTCACACATGGCCAAAAATGGCCTCACTGACTATGCCGCAATAAGAGGCGTGGTATTCAAAACTGGTATCAATTAGCCAAAAAATCAAAACAGTCCGACACAGACAATTTCATAATCATTCAGATTTCCAAATTTGGTTACGATTGGTTAAGTTTTGGAGGAGGAAACAGTCGAGTACAAAACCTCGATTTTTGAGATTTTTACGCAGGATTTTTCGCCTAAGCTGCAGTTGTTCTTATCGCACTAATTTTAGGGGCGGGGTCAAGTTTCTAAATACGTACACAGACAGAAAAGTGATGGGCAATAGTCGACATTAAATGTCGATAATCTAGTGATGTGATAAGATCGATAAACCTTTTCAAAGTCGCGATTTGCCTCTTAGTAGGCGAAGTAAGTAAAGTGAGTATGCACTTTGGCCTCAGGGGATATCGTTTAACACTATTTATTATTCCTTGGTTCATACAAAGCTGAGCTGACGCACTAGCTACGAGATTAAGTCCTGGTAACCCGCGAAAAAGGGACGGGAAAAGTCGGCTTCTGCGGTCCACTATGAGATCAAATTTGGTATAATTATTGTGTAAATTAGGGACGAATAATTTATTTTAGAAATAATAGTTTCACATTTTCATACACAAATCTGAATATATGAACGAAACATTAAAATCATATATAATTTTTGGTCACTGATTTGCTCTTTAGAAGCAAATTGTGGTGATTTGCACTAAAAATTAATTACACAATTTAGTCCATTTATTCGTTATTTAGAAAAGTATCAGTTCTAAGTACGTATTCATACATTTGATTGTAAAAAGAATTAGTAATACTTTGGTTAAAATATTGTTTTATATTTTACAATTTTCACTATTATTCTAAAATTTATTTTAAATAAAGTATTACTTTTATTAAATCGTTTATGACGTGATCTTATTAAGTATGTATATGAAAAGGGCTCCACGAGGCGAAATACTTTTTACGCCAATTATTTTCTTTTTTTTTTATTTACAACAAAGACGAAAGTTCGAGAAAAATGTGGTTACTTAATAATTGCCTAACTTGTTGAAAAAATAACTTTACATACTATCAACTTATAACCGTAGTATATTCCATGATATGTTTTAAATGCACCATATTTTTTTCTAATTTTTAAAAGAATATTTAATACCTTTAAAATAATATCTGTCTGTCTGTCAATCTATCTGTCAGTCTGACACCAGGCTGTATCTCATGAACCGTGATAGCTAGACAGTTGCAATTTTTACAGATGATGTATTTCTGTTGCCGCTATAACAAGAAATACTAAAAACAGAATAAAATAAATATTTAAGTGGGGCTCCCCAAACAACAAACGTGATTTTTTTGCTGTTTTTTGCGTAATGGTACGTTTGCGTTTTTTGTTAATAGCTTTTGAACTTTTTTTATGTGGGAACGCTTCGAATACATTTTTCTAGACATCATTCCGAATCTAATGAGGTATCATACGTATTTTTAGGAGTTAGTATCTCTATTAGTGGCAGCCGTACAAGCCCAATTTCAAAGAAAAACCGCAAATGGATGTACAAGTTAGCCGTTTGGCACACGCATACTGAGGTCAAAACAAAATTTTTGACCCGCAGTTCCTAAAAAAATCCCTTAGGAAGGGTGTGCTACAACATTTTTTTTTTGTATGGAAAAAAACATTTTTTTTTTTCAAAAACCTATCGTGTGTGGTATCATACGAAAGGGCTTTTTGAGGCGATTCTAAAAGTATACCAAATCATTACATTTTAGCCATTTTTTTTGTAAATTAAAACAAATAGAATTTTCAAAACATACCAAGTTTGGGGTCAAGTTAAAGGGTTAAAGAGGTATTTCCCGTTGGATATATGGATATTACGTATCCTTGTATGATTAATATGTACCGTATCTGCAGTACAGTTCCATAAGTCTCGTAAAATAGGTATTGAAGTAGAACGGCCGGTCCGGGCCGTAGCAACTACGCTCGCATTCCATTGCTAATTGTTCTGTTTATAAGTTATTGATATACCCGACAAAAAAAAAAAAAACAAAAAAAAGTGTTTTTTGTTTAATTTAGTTTAATTTGTATACTTTTAGTTTAAGTCATATATGTTAATACCTACAGTATTAAGTTATTTGTTATAGGTTAAGTGTGCGCTCACCGATAAAATGTATTTTGCGTGAAAAAACAATTAATTCTCGTGTAAGTGAATATTATGTATTCTTATGAGAAAATAAAGATCTTTAAACCTGTGTCACTTTGTATTTAAAAAAAAACTAAATAAAATTATTTTTAAAATTCCTTTTTTTGGGTTAGATATGAGGAAATCACGTATCATTTTTGGTATATTGTACAAAAAAAAATCAGCCATATCGTATCTGGAGGAGCCCAAACTTGGTATGTTTTGAAAATTCTTTTTGTTTCAATTTAAGAAAAATGGCTAAAATGTAATGATGTGATATATTTTCAGAATCGCTTCAAAAAGCCCTTTCGTATGATAGATAAGAGAAGAATACGATAGGTTTAAAAAAAAAAGTTTTTTATACAAAAAAAAAGATTTTTTATACAAAAAAAAGTTTCAGCACTCCCCTCCCAAGGGATTTTTTTTTAGGAACTGCGGGTCGATAATTTTGTTTTGACCTCTAGTATACGTGTACCAAACGGCTAACCTGTACATCGATTTGCGGTTTTTTAATGCGAACAGCTTACACTATATTTTTAACCACCTTGAACGTTTTGTAGACTAGACTATTGTCCCAAATTGGGGTTTCTTATTCATTCCGACCAGGATTAGGAGCTCTTCAAACATACCTATTTTAATCAAAATCTGACTCATAAATAAAAAACGGACCATTAATAAAACTGTATAATTACATCAACGTAAGAAATATCTCATGTCACATGTTTCTTTGTTATGATAATTTTATCTAACCTGAGGCTTTCTTTTTTTCTAATCAACGAAGCCGGAGAGCGACAAATTTGTTTTTCATCACACTTGCTCGAAAAAATCTTATTTCATGCAGGTGTACTGAAGGGAAAACAAAAGGCCTATATTGTTCCCGCGGGAGTTATAGCTTTCTTTTTTTAATTAGATATGTCACTAATTCATACGAAGTACGAACCAAGTAAGTTATAAGTAAAATACTTTGTTTAAAGTATAAGGGTGTGTAAGGGAGTTTTACTTCTAAAATACTGACAATTATAATTTAGTATTTTTGTTTATAATATTTAATTGGATTAATTTAATAGCCGTTTTTACACAAAATTTTCAATCGTGGCTGAATGCCGAAGGTCTGTGCCTTAGATGCCTAACCTGTCAAGAAATGACAATATGGCGGACGAATATTTGAAATGTCACCGTATTTTATAATTATTTCCCTGAAAATTTAGTTTTTCATCACAAGTGTAACGAAAACCATTGTGTAACTCCGGGGGTAAGAATATTGTAAACTCCTCCTTTACAAAATCTCACTTACCCCCCTCGTTGCACAATGTAGGTACTAATAGCACAGCGTGTCGAAAGTTGATACTTTCCGCACGGAAACGAGAAAAGAAATGATTGTTTTTTTACTCTCCTGTAAAAGTCAAAATGTTATTTGGATTGCAGGTTGTAGAAGGATATTGAATTCAGCTACCTAAAATCAAGAAGTTAAATCACAATAACAGGAAATAAGTAAACGCTCAGTGGTGGTAGCGAGCTAAGCTAACAGAAAAAGTTTGTAAGAACTAGCTATAGCCTATGATATGCCTATATAGCGGGCCGCGACCGCGACGCGACTTGCAGGCATAAGGTCCGTGAGCGCAAATGACGTGCGCGTCTGTGTGCGTGCACCACACACACGGGGATATGGCGGCGCCGCCCCCGTCAGCGCGACGGAGATAATCAGTTTGAAATCTCAAAATTGAGAATTCGCTCAGCTCCTGTTGGCTCTTAAAATTTGACCCACTTACCGACTTCCAATGAAGGTAAAAGTTTGCATACATATGTAAGTCGGGTGACAATGCAATATTATGGTACCATCGAGCTGATCTGATGATAGAGAGAGGAGGTGGCCATAGGAACTCTGTAATAAAACAACGAAACTCAATTGTGTTTGGTGTTTTTAGAATTGTCTCGATGGGTTTTAGTTGCCTGTGGAAAGAAAAGTACAGTTAGCGATAAAAGCTTGTACAAAAAATTAAAATATAGTACATTATTGTCGAGGCTCGGAAGTAGCTACTTGCTGGCTGAGGATTCGTTTTAAACGGACGACCTTGGGAGTCCGTTTAATTGAATCCGAAGCCAGCAAGTAGCCTTCCAGCCGAGTCATATATAGTGCTTTTCTCAAAAATGGCGCAATAAATGCAAATATAATAGAAATATTTTACAGAAGCAACGTTCTTATGTATATATTTTCACAGAAAAAAGTAAAAAGATTTGCTTTGCCGCCGTTTTATTTTTTTTATTAAAAATGGAAGTGTATTTGTCTGCTGAAAATACGCCAACCTATTTGAGACACCTAAATAGTCGCGGTACCAACATTATAATAATAAGTACTGATCATCTGTTTTGCTGTTTAATGGACCTATGCCTTCATTTGATATGGTCACTTCAACTTTTAAAAAGTTTGCAACTCGACAAATAATGGAATTTGTATGCAACATTGCAGTCCCGAAATCGAGACTGCAATGTTTTTAACTTTTTAATTTTTGACTGACCATAAACTACGCACTTCGCGACCTACTTTTTAACCGGCAACGTCGACTTTGCCGTCCATTTTTGAGAAAAAATATTTTTCATATACGTTTTCTTATTTTTCAGGAGTGACGACTGCTACAGATGTATGGTGATACACGAAAAGCACAGATATGTGTTACAGTATAAAGAAAGTAAGTGCCCTAATATTCAATTGAAATATTTTTTAATGGCGCCATCAATAATATTTTTGTATGGAATGATACAAATAGAGTAATCTTGCGAGCTTTAACAAAATTTAAAAAGTATGATCATCCGGCAGAAACCATAAAAAAAAACCCTATGGCTGTACATTTTACTACTGAATCCTGTAGTCTGTATGAATCTTCTCAAATGATTTTTACGCCTAAGACCCTAATCTGTTAAATAAAAGCCATTGTTTCGTTTATGTGAGCTGTCGGCCATTGTGTCTGTGTGTGTGCGCGTGCCAAAGCAACAATGTCGTTTAAATAGCGGCTGTATCGTGGTGGTTTTAAGGTTAGACTTTCTTCGCGTAGGGCCAGTCCCACAAGACACCACTCTATCGCTGTACGCTTTTTTAGGCGTACTAGAAGTATGTAGGTACTGTATGCGTATAATCTTTTCTAATACCATAGAGAAACAAGCAAGCATACCGTGCTCAGTCCATACGTACATAAAACACATTTACAATAAGTTTCAAGTGAGATGCGTTGCGAAAAGTTATTTGATTCAAGCTTAGTAACCCTGCCGCCCATTATTAAGTGAAAAATCCCTTGTATGGCGTCCGTACTATCAAAGATAGATATAACTCCGTAATAGATGGATACAGTCTTAGGAAAAAACGTGCCTCGAAAATCACGAAAATTTGATTCTCGATCAGATGGCGCCACTAGTTTTGGCCTACTCTCGTATAGAGGGCGTTGATTGTTTCGTTTGTTATTTATAATTTTAACGCATACCAGTGAAAGAACATGGGTCAAAATCATATAAAAATAATTAATGCAAATAAAAAAATCATTTATCCATATTTAAATACATTTTAACGTATTTTTATAAATCTTCATTTTTAGTTTTAAAGTATGTCGATAGATGGCAGTGAATTTACTGTGGTTATAAAATTTACTATGACAGTACCGCTCTATGTTATTATATCCTCATTGGCACTATGGACTGAACCCTCTAAGCTTACTTATTCATGTATGGTTAATAACTATAAACTAACTGTTATCTTTATTTTTCAGCATACTGCTCTCCAAAAGAGACCTTGTCGTCGCTCTGCGACACAATCACAGGCGACGCCGCGCTGTACTCCATGTTCCGTAAGGACCCCGCGCCGACGCCGCAGCCCTGCCCGTTCAGACCTGCACCGTTTACGTTTACATATAACCGGTAATTTTATATTTCCAGTTCGGAGAGACCCCCTCTACCCTCGATCCCCAACTAACCACTCAGCATCCAACCCCGACCCTTCAAATCCCAACTTCCAGAACCCTCAATATCCAAACGCCGTAACCTCGATACCTCAACCCCAAACCGATCTCTCAACCCAGCCGGGCTAGCACATGATTGGCGCGAGAGTATCTCGCCGTGACATAGACTACCCGTCCCCCTTTAATTCATACAGTTAGTAAAAGACGGGCTGTCGCGTCAATCATGTGCTCGGCCTACAGAACCCGGATTCCTCAACCCCTCAATAATTGTACACGACGCGCATAGTATTTTGTAACTTAGAGTCATTTTAACATGTAATAATTTTAAGTCGCGTCACGTATAGAAATAAATGGTATTTAGTATGTTTTTATAACAGGACAAAGTATGAGTAGCATACTTTGTACCTCTTAAAGGAATCCAATAAGAGAATTCCAATTAGGTAAAGTTAGGATTGCAATATAATTTAATTAAGATAGGCTTATAACAAATAAAGAATTTTCCTCATTGTGTTTCATTACGTAGATCTGTATAAGAAAATAGGGCAAAAGTATACGCAACCTTATTCTAATAAGAAATTGTGATAATAGAATAGAATCTAATAAGATAGGTAGGATAAATAAATAAAACATGTAATTTGTTAATATATAACTTTAATAAATAAAGAGAAACGTAGGAGAGTCGAGGAAAGAGAGGTCTGCGCATGCGCGAAGCGCAGACGCCCGCGCCGGCGCGGCGCGGGGGACGAGGTCTTTAAATATGGAGGGAATAAAAGGCGGTGCGCCGGCCATAGGAAGCCATTACGAATCGAGCAGCCGAGCAAGAAACACCTCTCCAAAAGAAGAAAAGAAGACCTCTCCGACCTCGACCCTCCTGCATCTGATTTAAGAAGAGCTCCAGTTGTTTTACTCCATCCTTGCCGCCTATGCCGCACCCTATACAGTCCACACCCCTACGATAGATCTCAAGACAACAAGATTAGGGCCTAACACTCACATTGTTTGGTCCTCGTCGAAGCCGGATCTCTGAAGCAAGAAAAAATAGCAAGATGGCAGTAACAAGAAGCAACCACGGCAGAGAAGAAAATTCGTCAGATGAAACGCAGGCCACGGACCAGACCGGCGATACATCTGGTACAGGAGAGACGTCAGGCACAGGCGAGACGTCACGAACAGGCGATACGTCACGCACAGGCGAGACGTCAGGCACAGGCGAGACGTCGGGCACGGGCGAGACGTCAGGCACGGGCACCACCACAAGAACGCGCACTGCAACAGAAGCCAGCATCGCCGGCACCAGCACGAATGGGGGCCCAGCCGACACGTCGGGAATCAGAGCAACGCCTGCAGTTAGCACCGTCGCCACACTCGTCGGGCGAGATTCCGTCGAGTTAATGCCACCGCCGCCAGTTCCCGCTAAGCCCGCTCGGTCACACCGATCCAAGGCCTCCAGCAAGAGACTCCTCGCGGAGTTAGAGGCCAAGGAGAAGTTAGCCGAGCTGGAGCTGAAGCGCGTACAAGCCGAAACAGAACTAGCAAGAATCAGACAACAAAGACTCGACCTCGCCTCGTCAAGGGAAGAGTCTGAAGAGGAAGAGGACCTTGCTCCACAACGCATTGCCGATTGGTTCAACCGCCGCCCAGAACAACCAACAGCGATTGAAGAAGAGCCCGCCCATGAAGAAGCACACGTGCCGGCCCCGCGCGCCACTAGAAAACACGCGCGGCCGGAGGCCCCTCGAGCCGCCCACGCCATGGACGTGTCATCGCTGACCGCCGCCCTAACAGAAGCCATCCAAGCCGGCAAGTCCTACAGAAAATACATACCAGACCTGCCGACATTCAGTGGCCTATGCAACGAGTGGCTACAATTTAAAGCCGCGTACGACGAGTCCGCCCCCAGTTTCGCCGCAAGTGAAAACGTCGCCCGTATAAGAAAAAGCCTCAAGGGAGTAGCCTTGGAAGCCGTAAGCGCCCTCCTCATCAGCCGGCCGCACCCCGAGGACATCATTAAAGCACTAGAAAGAAGATACGGAAGGCCAGACGCATTACTCGTCAACGAACTGGAGAAGATGAAGGGACTGCCGCGACTCACCGACAGCCCGCGCGACCTGTGCATATTCGCCAGCAAGATCGCAAACACTGTCACGACTATCGAGATATTGAAGAAGCCTCAGTACCTCTACAATCCAGAGCTACTGCGGTCGATGGTCGATAAACTCACGCCTATACTTCGAAGCAAGTGGTACGACTACGCGGCCACGAGAGAAGATACGCCCGAGCTTAAGAAGATTGCCGACTTTCTAAACAACGAAGCCGACAAGTGCACGCCTTACGCTCCGCCTGAAAATACGACGGAGAACAAAGAAGTGAGGACCGCAAGAAAGAAGCCCGAGCGAACGTACGCCGCTACCGCCGACACTAAGAAGCCAAGAGAAGAGAAGCAAGCGTGCCCACTATGCGAACACGCTACTCACCAACTGCCGTCGTGCCCGCAATTCATCAAAATTGACACGAACGAGCGCTGGGAAGTAGCGAAGAAACACAACATTTGCTACCGATGCCTCGCTAGCAAGCATCGCCGCTTCGCGTGTCGTGCGAAGCCCTGCGGCCACCTGGGCTGCCCCATGAGACATCATCGCCTACTACATCACGAGAAGACGCCGCAGCCAGTCGCCGCTGCGCAAGTCGAGCCACCACAACAACATAAACCGGAAGAAATAGTGGCCTCGGCAGTGAACACAGTCGCCTGCGCACAACCACGAACGAGCCGCGCCTACCTGAAGATAGTGCCAGTAACACTGCGCGGCCCGCGAGCGACACTAGACACGTTCGCCCTATTAGATGAAGGCAGCACGGTGACAATCATCGACTCAGCACTGGCAGACGCACTCGGGCTAGACGGTCCCACTGAACCAATGTGGGTGCAAGGCGTAGGCGGGAAAGAGATGGAGCACAATCAGAGCAGGAGGGTCGAGGTCTTCATCAAGAATAAGCACGACAGCCAAGAACAACGCATAACGAACGCGCACACCGTCGGCAGCCTCGGCTTCACCACACAGTCGATCGGCATGGAAGAAATAGACGGCTGCGCGCACCTCCGGGGTATCAAGCACAAGTTAACCTACCGCGGTGCAACCCCACAAATACTCATCGGCCAGGACAACTGGGACCTGATCGTGTCACGAGAAATAAGAAAAGGCCGGCGCGGACAACTCGTCGCGTCGAGAACCCTACTAGGATGGGTACTTCACGGCTGTCGCACCACAAAAGCGAAGCCGATCGCCTACTGCTGCGCACATCTCACTCGTACCGGGCCGACCGAGAACATAGAAGAAACCATGAAGAATTATTTCGCCCTCGAGTCTCTATCAATCGAGCCGAGGCGACCCCGTAGTGATCCCGAACAACAAGCTCTACGCATACTAGAAGAAAAGAGCCGCCGCCTACCCAATGGCCGGTTCGAGACGGGGCTACTGTGGCGCAACGAAACAGAGAAGATACCTAACAATCGCACCGACGCACTCAAGCGGCTGCACACGCTCGAGAGGAAGCTGGATCGTGACGCAAGCCTAAAGCAACAATATAACGAACGCGTCAACAACCTACTTACCTCAAACTACGCCGAGCGCGCGACAACGCCCCCGAGTGACAGAACGTGGTACTTACCTCACTTCGCAGTCTGCAATCCAGAGAAGCCGAAGATTAGACTGGTCCACGATGCTGCGGCCACATCACACGGTCGCAGCCTCAACGACATGCTACATACGGGCCCAGATTTCCTACAATCGCTACCCGGCGTCATCATGAAGTTTCGACAACATAGCATCGCAGTCTCAGCCGACCTGAAAGAAATGTTCATGCAGATAAAAATAAGAGAAGAAGACCGGGACGCCCTCCGCTTCCTATGGAGGGGCGATCGCCGCGAGGGAGAACCAGAAGAGTACCGCATGACTTCCGTTATATTCGGCGCGTCATCATCACCGTGCACCGCCCTATACATAAAAAATAGGAATGCACAAGAACACGCGACACAGTACCCGCAAGCCGCGCGAGCGATAGAACGAAATCACTACATGGACGACTATCTACAAAGTTTCGACACAATAGAAGAGGCAAGACAAGTAACAAGAGACGTCGACTATGTGCACAAAAAAGCCGGGTTCCAGTTGCGAGGATGGGCCACGAACGAAAAAGAAGCAATAAGTAACGTCGTCGGCAGCGAAGAGCGAGAGGGAAATACTGTCCCTATCGGCGGGAGCGAGATAGAAAAAACGCTCGGCCTGCTATGGAACACAAATGAGGACAGTATCCGCTTTCGCCTCAATACAAGAAGAGCGCAGCCCGAAGTAATCAACGACCTGCGGCCTCCAACGAAGAGAGAAGCACTCAGTGTCATTATGTCAATTTTCGACCCGCTCGGCCTCATATCACCAATCACTACGCCGGCCAAGCGAATCATGCAAGACACGTGGCAACATAGCACAGGCTGGGACGAAGCGATACCAGAGCAGCTACACGAACGCTGGAGCGAATGGCTACGACAACTTCGAGACCTAGGTACCCTAAAAATACCTAGGTGCTACGACACTACGCCCGCCGCCACACACGAGCTGCATACTTTCGTCGACGCCAGTGAAGAAGCCTACGCCGCCGCAGTGTATTGGAGAATGACGCGAGCCGACGGCTCAGTCAGAATAGCCCTAGCCGCCGCAAAAAGTCGAGTCACACCCAGGAAACCGGTCTCCATTCCTAGATTGGAGCTACAAGCGGCCGTCCTAGGCGTACGGCTAGCAAAAACAGTCATAGAAGAACACGATTTCGAAATCACTTCGAAAACATATTGGAGTGACTCTCGCACGGCACTGGCATGGATACGCGCCGAGCCCCGCACATTCAAGACGTTCGTGGCACACAGACTCGCCGAAATAGAAGACTGCACTAAGAAAAACGAGTGGAGATGGGTACCGACAGCACACAACGTGGCCGACGACGCGACCCGCGCCACCCCGGCAGATTTCGACTCGCAACATAGATGGTTCACCGGCCCGCCCTTTCTCTATGAACAAAAAGAGACTTGGCCCCACGAGAATAAGGTCGAAGTTCCCGCGACCGGCGAAGAAAAAGAGACGTGCGCTGCGATCGCCGTCCCTACGCAAGATAAACACGCAGCTATACCCGAGATCGAACGCTTCTCAAAATGGATGCGGCTGCTGCGAGCGACCGCGCGCGTGCTACAGTTCATCGACCTAGTGCGCCCTCAACCCCGCGCGCCCGCCCCGCCCGCGACACAACTTATCGCGGCGGCGAAGCGCAAGCGGACACGAGCGAACGCGGAACAAGACGGCGCATGGAACAAACGCACGCAACACACGCGCGTGCCCGCCAAGAGTGCAGCTACCCAACCCCAAGAAGAGAAGAAATACTTAACGCTAGAAGCCAAATACCTAAACGCCGCCGAAAAGTTACTAATACGCGCCTCACAAGAAGATAGCTACGAGAAAGAGAGAAGGCGAATAGCGAGCGGCCGTACGCCCGACAAGGACGACCGACTGGCCAAGCTGAGTGTTTATATGGACGAGGACTGTATCATACGACTACGGGGAAGAATAGCGGCGGCCGGCAACATACAAGAAGAGACAGTGCAACCAGTAGTGCTATATGGGAAGCATCACTACACGAAATTGTATGTTTCTCATGTGCATGAACAATTACATCATGGCGGTACGGAAATAGTGGTGAACGAGTTGCGACAGCGAGTGCACATAGTGAAAATAAGGCCGACAGTGAAACAAGTGATCGCTCAGTGTCCGAGATGTCGACTACGTCGTGCGAAGCCCGCGGCCCCGGCCACTGGTGACCTACCGGCGGCACGCCTGGCGCATCATGTGAGGCCCTTTACCTACACGGGTCTAGACTACTACGGGCCGCAAGAAGTCACAGTGGGACGTCACAGAGAAAAAAGGTACGTCGCGCTGTTCACATGTATGACGTCGAGGGCCGTACACCTAGAAATGGTAGCCTCACTAAGCACGGACTCGGCCATCAACGCACTACGCCGTTTCATTGCCCGGCGCGGGTGCCCTACAGAGCTGTGGAGTGACAACGGGACCGCCTTCAGAGGAGCCAACCGCGAGTTGACGGAAGCCATGAGAGACGCCGCCCACGCGCGCCGCATAAACTGGCGTTTCCTACCCCCCGCCGCACCCTTCATGGCGGGCGTGTGGGAACGTATGGTGCGCACGGTGAAAGAAGCTATGAAGGCCACCCTACATGAAAAATACCCGAGCGACGAGACTCTACAAACCCTACTGGCGGAGGCGGAGGCGACGGTCAACTCGAGGCCCATAACCTACGTAGCGGTGAATCCAGAAGACCCGCCGGCACTGACTCCAAACATGATCCTGCTCGGGCCGGACTGCTACACCCCGGCTCCCGGCACCTTCGAAGAGAGCGACATGAACGCGCGACAACACTGGAGGCGCGCCCAGCAGCTGGCCGACACCTTCTGGCAGCGCTGGGTTCGCGAGTACGCGCCGCTACTACAACACCGGCGGGAGCCCCACGGCGCAGGAGTCACCCCGGCCGTCGGCGATGTCGTAATAATATGCGACTCCAACCTCCCCCGCAACATATGGCCACGTGGAATAGTGAAGCAGACGTATCCGGGCAAGGACGGCGTGGTACGAGTCGTGGACGTCACCACCAGCAGAGGACACGTGCTGAGGCGGCCAACAAAGAAGATCGTCGTGCTACCAGTGGGATCGCAAGGCGACGGCGGGAGAAATGTACACGACGCGCATAGTATTTTGTAACTTAGAGTCATTTTAACATGTAATAATTTTAAGTCGCGTCACGTATAGAAATAAATGGTATTTAGTATGTTTTTATAACAGGACAAAGTATGAGTAGCATACTTTGTACCTCTTAAAGGAATCCAATAAGAGAATTCCAATTAGGTAAAGTTAGGATTGCAATATAATTTAATTAAGATAGGCTTATAACAAATAAAGAATTTTCCTCATTGTGTTTCATTACGTAGATCTGTATAAGAAAATAGGGCAAAAGTATACGCAACCTTATTCTAATAAGAAATTGTGATAATAGAATAGAATCTAATAAGATAGGTAGGATAAATAAATAAAACATGTAATTTGTTAATATATAACTTTAATAAATAAAGAGAAACGTAGGAGAGTCGAGGAAAGAGAGGTCTGCGCATGCGCGAAGCGCAGACGCCCGCGCCGGCGCGGCGCGGGGGACGAGGTCTTTAAATATGGAGGGAATAAAAGGCGGTGCGCCGGCCATAGGAAGCCATTACGAATCGAGCAGCCGAGCAAGAAACACCTCTCCAAAAGAAGAAAAGAAGACCTCTCCGACCTCGACCCTCCTGCATCTGATTTAAGAAGAGCTCCAGTTGTTTTACTCCATCCTTGCCGCCTATGCCGCACCCTATACAGTCCACACCCCTACGATAGATCTCAAGACAACAAGATTAGGGCCTAACACTCACAATAATATTATTGTGAAAAGAATGCATGTAAACGATGAGATGA
Source organism: Cydia strobilella (assembly GCF_947568885.1). Taxonomy (NCBI): domain Eukaryota; kingdom Metazoa; phylum Arthropoda; class Insecta; order Lepidoptera; family Tortricidae; genus Cydia; species Cydia strobilella. Next base: position 2,781,953 of record NC_086067.1, read on the forward strand.
CAGGCAACGGGACCGAAAGAAAATACTATATCGTTTCCAAGTGAATGGGACAAGGGCAAGCGAATGATAAACGCCACTCTCTATTCGTCAAAAGAGACTCAAGTATACATATTTACTGCTGTGCGTCTAACAAAACTACGCAAAATAGTAGGATTAATTACAGGACATAACACATTGAACAAACACCTCCACAATATGGGAAAAACAGACAGCCCCATGTGCAGAGCGTGCATGGAAGAAGAGGAAACAACAAAACACATTCTCCTAGACTGCAAACAGGTAGAAGTATACAGGAGCAAATACCTAGGGACACAGTTACAGAACAGAACAGAACAGAAATCATTTATTCAGACAACACATATATAGCAAATACAAGACAAAGATAAACGAAACAGTAGAAATAGAGATGTGAAGCCGAAATGGTCTCCACTCAGCAATGCAGCTGGCACGACTAGCGTGGTCAACGGCGCTGGTTTTCTGTGGAGCCAGCGGAGTGTGCGGGACAGCATAGTTCGGGACGGGACACGTTGTGGACGACGTGACGTAATAACATAGAGTACTACTAATATAAATACATACATCGAATTTATATATATATATATAGTTAGCAACCTGAAAACATTGTTAAGCTTCATGTAGGAGCTGGGGTGGTTAGAGTAGCGCTATCTCATTTCACGCAAAATAGGCACAATAGTTGTCGAGTTGCGGAAAATGCCCAGAAGCACTAAATAACTAACTGCTGTGCGTCTGATTGAGGCTAATCTAAACTCTATTCCTTCTCAACAGAGGCGCCGGTGACTGCACGAATCCGCCGTCACGAGCAGAGTCGTGCACGGATGACTCGAGACTGCTGCTGCGGTATATGGCGTGTCCGGACGTTCAGGCTACTGAGAGTAATGGTAAGGGACTTTAAACGTGCCATTTTCAACCAAAAGGGTACTTATTGTCGGTTGTCAATAAGGCGCTATTGCCATATAGCTTCAATTCAAAATCAACCTTATCGACAAGCGACAATGTGGTACCTATTGGTTTAAACGTCACAAATATTGAATATAAATCGTAATCATCCTATTGATAGGTGAAAACCGCATGAAAATCCGTTCAGTAGTTTTCGAGTTTATCGCGAACATACAGGCAGACAGACGCGGCAAGGGACTTTGTTTTATAATAATACTAAAATGACAGTTTAATTGACTAATCTACTTAACAACCTGGCTGGTTTTACACTAAAAATTACTGTTGGATTGGGCAAATTACATGCCCATAGTACAGTCATTTTAGTATCTGGGATATAATATAACAATTATAAAGTATAGGTAATTTATAAAGGTAGATTTTTGGCAAATGTTATTACTTATTGGTGATGATAAAGATGATGCTGGTAATAATGTTAAAATTAATAATGATGATAATTTCTGTCACAGTGGAGGAGTTAGTATGCCTGGCGACGTGGAAGGAAGGATCCACGAGATACTTGGTGGGCAAGATATCACAAGTTCAACGACGGAACGCTTTGGCCTCCGATGAAGATACATACAGGTAATGAAATCAGCAATATAACTTTGGTTTTTATTGCTGAGCCGTTTAAGTTGCAAGCAAGGTTACTTAATAGTTACGCTATGAAATGAACGATGTAAAACAAATGCAGGCAAAGTCCGTGACTGTACGGGCACAATTCGTTTCTAATAGAAGTAAAAAATAAAATATAACAATTGGAATTTTTATATTGGAAAAAAAAAGGACGTCGGACGTTATTAAAACGATGGTAAGAAGTCGTGTCTCGTTGAGCTTCCTTTTGATTCATTTCAAGTAAATATCACAAAATAAGTCAAAGTAGGGACGATTTTAAATTGATGATGATAAGCACACAGTTTCAATATCTTTCTTCTCCACAGATGCTTCATCTATAAAGGCCAGCACAGCGACAAAACTATGACGTACTACATCGCCCAGTCCGGAGATGCAACGTGCAATGGACTGTCGTCACCGACCGACGGTAGTCGAACCATGAGGCTGACTAACAGTGAGTAAAAATAGTACACTTCTTACAAACTAAACGGTTTTTTATAATGTTTGTCTTTCACAAAGTTTGTGGTCTATCTTCTACATTAAACAGTATGACCTAGAATTGAGCCTTGGGGTACTCCAAAAACAATTGTTAAACCGACAGCAGACGTAACTCCCATAGTTGATATATTGCTATGTTCTATGCAAATAATATGACCAGATAAAGGCACCGTTTTGTGTTCCATATAACTTATTTAATTGTATAAGTATTATGATCAAAGTAGTCAAATGCCTTCGACGATTACATAGTAGTAAAGAACATTTTTAGTTCTAGCCATTTGATAATTTAACCTCTCCACATCTGAGTTATAAGAAAATGACTGATCCCAATTTACTTTTGAGCTATTTTTATACTTTTCCTTTTGATCACCTACTGCGTGTACCCACGTCTGCTACCCAATAGTATAATAATCTCCACTTATACATTTATTGCAGGTGACGACGAGCACAATCGCTGCCACTTCCCTAGTTGGATAGTGGACCACCACAAATGGTACAGCTTGGACCACACCCACCAGTACCATTTTACGACGAAGAACGCAACGCTTAAGGTACACTTCGCTCAATACGATTTTACCTTCTTTAGGACTTGATGGCCGATTGACTATACTGCGTACAGTGTCATGTTATCGCTGTTTTGTGTAAGTACGCCTTTAATCAAAACTTGGAATGAAAACATATGTTGTATCAACATCTACAACATATGTTGTATCAACATCTACAATATATGTTGTAGGAACATCTCATCGCCACCTGGTTAGAATTTAGGAACTTTGTTTGTCGTGTTATTTGGCTGTTTTTTTACCGAAATCGTGTGCATCGTGTACTGGTGTGCCAAATGTATGCTTCCAAAATTGCGAACATTTCGGCAAATGCGTTGGATATCTTAAAAACACCTACAGGGAATATTCTTCATAATCGAAATAATTTAAAAGGACTTTTTGATACTTATGAAATTTTCTATATGTTTCCGAGAATTTTTCGTTATCAACTTATCACACAAAGGTGTAAAATTGTAAAAACTCTAAAATGGACAATTAAACATTTCAGATAGCTAACGCGGACGGACAGTTGGAGGAGAAGCGACTAGTTTGCCACTCCATTTTGGAGCAGAAGGAAAAGAAGCATATAAAGCTTGTAGCACACGTCACTAAAGGATGGTGAGGATATAATCATGATTTACGTTTACTAGTATTATAAATAACCTAATTCCCTTTTGAGATAAAAGAAGAGAGAATTCAATCATCCTTGGCGCTTAATTCTCTTTAATATTAAAGTGGTAATTCGATATTTGGTTCCGTTGATAAGCAAAATTATTCATTGTATAAGTAAGCAAATAAACTGTTAAGTCTCAAGCTCAAGGCGAAGACTAGCAATAACTGCAATCATAAAGTAACTTATACTAGAGCGGTACTGTCATAGTAAATTTTGTAACCCTAGTAAATTCACTGCCATCTGTCGACACACTTTAAAACTAAAAATAAAGATTTATAAAAATACGATAGAATGTATTTAAATATATATCTATATTTGATATGATGATTTTTTTTATTTGCATTAATTAATTTTATGATTTTGACCCATGTTCTTTCACTGATATGCGTTAAAATTGTTAAATAACAAACGAAACCGTCAACGCCATCTATACGACTGTAGGCCAAAACTAGTAGCGCCCTCTGAACGAGAATCAAATTTTCTTGATTTTCGAGGCACGTTTTTTCCTTAGACTGTATCCATCTATTACGGAGTTATATCTATCTTTGCTGCAATTTACGTTAAACTGCCGATTACTAAGGTAAACTGCATGCAAGTACTTGCTAGTCTAAACCTTGCTTAAGATAAACATGCTCTTGAGTTTGACTGCCGAATCAATTATATAACGTTATACGGTACCTTCCTCATGTTTTTAACTAAATTGTATATTTAAACGTTAACTTTTGTTAACTAAAATTACAGTAATCATTTATTGCAGACTAAAAGGTCCATACATGGTTAGCAAACATTTCAATCTTATTACTAGTGTTAGTAGCGCATAAAAACTAAAACTAAAAACTAGACGGCGAGTGCATGCAGCCCCTGACAACGGTTGATGTAATGTACGGGACCACCTACTTCTCCTTCGACTCACGAATAGTTCCTTGACACTTTCACACTTGTCCACTTCGCACTTTACACTTGTTCTTGTCACTTAGTTTTATGAATACTTTTTAAATATCACTCGTCTACCTAAGTTATTACATGACTGGAGTGGCTAAAAATCACACAAATTATTGACACATTGTTTCAGTTAGACCATTATAAGGGACAAAACCAGTATTTAACCTATTTCTCGTGTTCCAGTGAATCCGGGCACGTGTGTCTCGTGTTGCACCGCCGCTCCGCGCACGTGCTGGAGCTGCGCTCGGGCTCCGGGCTCTGGGAGTCCCCGCAGGACGCCTGCGCCGAGCCGCAACACGAGCCTTCCATCACACTCATCAGTAAGTCCTCATGTCCTTAAGTCTTCCTGTTCTAGTGAATCCGGCCACGTGTGCCTGGTGTTAGCGCGACTAGAGTAAGAGCTGCTCTCTCTCTACTCTGAGTGCTGTCTCTGTTACTCTTCACTAGAAGTACGCTCGGGCTCCGGCCTCTGGGAGTCTTCACAAGACGCCGAGCGCCGCTCCCCACGCGCGCCGCGCCCCAACACGAGCCCTCCATTGCACTTATCAGTATGTACTTATCCAGGATAGGTACAAAACATCTGGATGTTGGCTCTAGGTTCCTTATCCCGTCATGGGCTACCAAATTTTTTTCTGCTACCTATTGAAGCTATTAATTTAAATATTTCCTAATTCGTGGAAGAAAGAGAAAGCATCAGTTAAAGCTTTCAAATGCAGATCTAGACACGCGGCAGCGTGTCAAGCAAAGTTCAACAGAGGAGAACTGGCGACGCAGCAGCCGTGCGTTATATTACACGAACCATTTAAAGCCACTTTTGACCCCTACGTAATTCAAAATCTATTAAATTATTTCTTCTAAAAACAAATAATTGTGTTTTTCATGCAAATTTCCAAGTTTTCCAACCAGTGGCGATAAAGCGAGTAGCGATGGACTGTTTTCTTGTGCTAGAAACGTACGCACACTGGTAGATGAGTCCTCTGTAAATAATAAATATACAAATATTTATCTCGGTAGGGCCATGATGGTCGGTTTTTTATCATCTGTCATCATGCCTGTCACGTTCTAACAAGTATGTAAGTGCGAAAGTGACGCATGACATGGCAAGTGATAACAATGCAACCATGATACCGCCACTGGTCGCTGTTCACACTGTCAGCAAATACTTTCTAAGAGAAAATACAATATACGAAAAAACTCTCCTATCGCTACATCCGATTCGTCAGAAATCTGCTTTAAGCTGCCTCCGATTTATATTGATTTTTCTTGTCTGTCTGTTACAGCGACCTCTTTGACTCCGGAACGGTGTCCTATCTTCGGCCGCTACAGTGTGGTGAGCTCTTTAGCTGACTCAAGGCGGAGGCGGCAGCAAATGACTATAGGTACAATTTTTTTTAACGATTTTTATTAAATGTTTAGTCTAGGAATTTAAACATGCTTGTCTTTAATCAATCGTAGAAATGACAAAGAGAACTCTCTAGCGGATCATCCTCGCGTTATCCTGACCTTCTGCCACGACTCATGGGAGCCTTGCGGCTTAGCCAAGGTGACAATCGCTATCGCTTCGCCATCGAATCGCTTTGTCTCTCTATCACTCTTCCATATTAGTGTGACAGTGACAGTTGCGTTTCGTTCGCTACGGAGCGTTAGCGATTGGCATGTTGTCTACGGGGCCTGGTCCACTTAGCAACTAAAGGGGCCCACTGATTACCAGTCCGCCGGACCTCGGCCTGTCACTTGTTCGGAACTGTAAATTTTTTGTTCTAACTAACAGGCTGATATCGTCCGGCGGACTGATAATCATTGGGCACCTTAATCCCAATAACTGGCATACGAGTAAACACTAGTTTTTACCGCAGAGGAGAATGTAACTTGTTTTGTGAGCTACTTAAATTAAAAAATAAATAACAACAAGACAATGCATTGAGTACGAATTTTGTATGGTATTCATGATGTGAAATTCGTTTTTGCGTGTTTATCATACAATACATTATATCTTAGGCTAAAGAAGCACATTGGGAAGAATGTAGTATTCTTACCTTTACATACAAAATATATACTAATTTATATATTAAAATTACAATCACTAAAAGGTAAGTCCCAGCGCGCACAAGTTGTTTGCAGAAGTCGCGAAGCGTCTGGTTGACGTAACTGGTGACCGAAGAGCTGGCGGCTTCCTCGCACAACGTATCAGCATAGAGTAACTTATACTAGAGCGGTACTGTCATTAGACATTACATCAGCATTGCGATACAGCGAGGAAATACCGCCAGCATCCTTGGTACAATGCCTCAAGGGTCTATTTTAGATTTAAGCTAGTTATTAATTTCATTTACGTAGTACCACTGTATATATCTTGTATGTAAATAAAGAGAGCATGCACATTAGCCCCTCTCAAACTGTGTTATTCATGTAATTTTCAGGAGATACTGAAAGCACCGAGATAGAACCAAAATGCGTTCCCGGCGTGTACGACAGCGCGAGTATAGGGTGCGGCGCGGCTCAGGACAGCATCGAGTTCAAGTCCGCTTGCCCCAGTACTGGTACGTCTACTTATACTATTTACACCATAAATTAATAACTTTTATTTTTCAACACGACAAAAAAAATTACGTTAATCTCACTAATACTGATACGAAACAGTTGCTTATATGTTACTGAATGTGTAGGCTTAATCCTGGTCACGTCTCCTGAATCACCTTGTATAAAAGGAGGGGTGCGTCTTTAAAAAACCAGCCAAGTGCGAGTAGGACTCGCGCACGAAGGGTTCCGTACCATTACGCAAAAAACGGCAAAAAATCACGTTTGTTGTATGGGAGCCCCAGTAATATTTATTTTATTCTATTTTTTGTATTTGTTGTTAAAGCGGCAACAGAAATACATCATCTGTGAAAATTTCAACCTTCTAGCTATCACGGTTCATGAGATACAGCCTGGTGACAGACGGACGGACAGACAGCGGAGTCTTAGTAATAGGGTCCCGTTTTACCCTTTAGGTACGGAATCCTAAATATTGCCTTTAAGCTATGATAAATTACAAATTACAAAACGGTAAATTATATCCTTGAATTTTATGAATGAGGAATTTTCTCTTTTTTTTTTTCAGTGTACACGTGCTACGGCAGCTGGCAGTCTGGTGGCACCGGCTACGTGGTAGCGGCCCCAGCGCAGCCGCGCAGTACGCGCCTGCGCACAGTCTGCATCGTTTACGAGCACCACAATAACAACGGTATGTAGATTACGAAAATAACTAACAACTAACCTTCCAACCTAGGAACAAATTAGAAATCAAAATAGGCTAATTTTAGCCCCACCATTAAGTAAGTTTTTTTTTTTTAATAAATAAATAAATATTATAGGACATTCTTACACAGATTGACCATAGAGTAACTTATACTAGAGCGGTACTGTCATAGTAAATTTTGTAACCACTGTAAATTCACTGCCATCTGTCGACACACTTTAAAACTAAAAATGAAGATTTATAAAAATGCGATAGAATGTATTTAAATATAGATAAATGATTTTTTTTATTTGCATTAATTATTTTTATGATTTTGACCCATGTTCTTTCACTGATATGCGTTAAAATGGTTAAATAACAAACTAAACCGTCAACGCCATCTATACGACTGTAGGCCAAAACTAGTAGCGCCCTCTGAACGAGAATCAAATTTTCTTGATTTTCGAGGCACGTTTTTTCCTTAGACTGTATCCATCTATTACGGAGTTATATCTAACTTTGTTTTACAGAGACCCACGGAGGCACGCTGTCGTTAAACATCGTGTCGCACTCGTGTGATCGCGCGGCGTCGCCTGGCCCGCCGGACAAGGCGTACAACCTCACACTCAATGGTATGTTACTTTACCTCCGATTCCGGTATTATAAGCCACCAAACGATGGAAATACGGGGGAGATAATAGTTGTAGGGAATGGTGTATTAAACAACATACTAAAAGTATCGGAGGGTGGGGGTGAAGCTAACAGGTGGGGGGGAAGGTTTAGGGTCACTTTTTATAGTTTTTCGTTAATAACTTTTGTCAATAAATGTTTTCATTTCATTTTTTCATTTCATTTCATTTCAAACTGTGGCCCGTAGCAAAAAAATATCTACTACATTAATAATTATGTACCTAGTAGACCATTTATTTGGATTCTCTTAGGGCAGCGGTTCCTAACCTGGGGGTAATTACCCCCGTGGGGGTAAAACTGGCATTTTACGGGGTTCAAAATCTAAGATAACAAAGATCTATCTATCTATCTCAATCAATGTATTTAAAATCCAACAAAAAACGAAAGAAAAAAAAAAAAAAAAAGAATATTAATGATTATGGAGGAGGGCTAAAATCGAGTTCCCTAGTTAGTCAAAGGGGTGACAGTACTGAAAAGGTTAGGAACCACTGTGATAGGGTGTCCTATATCTCTAGTTTCAGTTTGATGTGGTATTTATGCGACATCCTGTATATTTATTTTGTAGGAAATTTTATATACATTATATACGTACAAGACTAATTTTTGTTATGGGCCGTTTAAGAGTTATTTACGAAAAACAAAAAAAAAGACGAACAAATTTTAACATACATACATACATACATATATACATACATACATACATATAATCACGCCTATTTCCCGGAGGGGTAGGCAGAGACCACGGATTTCCACTTGCTACGATCCTGGCATACCTCTCGCTTTCTTCACTTTCATAACATTCCTCATACACGCTCGCCGGTTTAGGGTGCTCTTGACCTGGCTTTTCTTCAGGATTTCCCCGATCTGATCAGAGAAAGTCCGCCGAGGTCTGCCCCTTCCAACCCCCGTTTCTACCTCTCCCTTATACACTCTCTTTGTTAGTACACAAACACAAATTTTAAGTACTTTAATATTTTTTTGAAATATTAATCCTAGCGAAAAAGCGTACTGGATCTTTGTTATAGAAAATTGTATGTAGATTACTTATGTAATAAAACATTTTTTAATAGAACAGAGTGATATATAGATTTACTTTAACGAAATTTCGATTTTCTTGTTTCACGGTAGACCCTCAGATTGTGATGGATTGTGGTAGTGGCGCCCTCCACGCAGAGTTTCGCGTAATATTCCCTATTGATGCTTGAGTTAAAATTAAACGTCATCAAACCAAAAATTGGGTATAGAAAAATTGGACATAGTTGACAGGTGTCAAATAGTACGAAAAGGGCTCACAAATTTCTGAAATTTGCCTCGTTGAGCACAGCTTTAGTACCACAGCTCGCCATTACAGAGTAGAAAACAAATTATCACCCTGTCTCTTTCCTTCCAGGTACATGCGAGCAGAGCAGCAAGTACAACAGCCCGGCGCAGCGCCTGGCACCCGCGACTCTGTTACTCGCGCTCGCGTTGACTATTAGATGATACGGCGGCCGCTAGAGGCCGAGGAGCGGGGGGAGCTCTATTAACCTATTTCATGTATGAACTACATGCTGTTAACTGATTATCGACCTTATTTGCAAAGATATTAGGTTCAAATTGTCAGTTATAACTTAAGTTACCATTTCTGTGTAAAGACATCCGTCCGTCGAAGTTAACTCAGCACCGACTTGAACAGAATAATGCGACGGTGTCTTAATAGACGTCATATTTTCTTAGAACTTTGATATTAACTGACGTTACCATTTTTTGTCATTGCAAATGCCATGCAGAGTTAGATTGGTCTGACTCTAAGGTCGAGGTGCTCAGTTATAACTGACAATTTCGTAATCCTAATTGCAAACAAATAGGTCAAGATGATCACTTTTTAAATGACTTTTCGTACACCTTGTCAGTTATAACTAACTTTTCGTACGCTTGGTCAGATAACTTTTCGTACACCTGGTCAGTTATAACTGACTTTTCGTACACCTGGTCAGTTATAACTGACTTTTTGTACAGTTGGTCAGCTATAACTGACAAATTGTTAACCTATAACTGACAATTTCGTAATCCTAATTGCAAACACATAGGTGAAGATGATCACTTTTTAAATGACTTTTCGTACACCTTGTCAGTTATAACTAACTTTTCGTACGCTTGGTCAGCTATAACTAACTTTTCGTACATTTGGTCAGTTATAACCGACTTTTCTTACACCTAGTCAGTTATAACTAACTTATCGTACGCTTGGTCAGTTATAACTAACTTTTCGTACACCTGGTCAGTTATAACTAACTTTTCGTACACCTGGTCAGTAACTGACAAATTGTAAACCTAATTCCAAACAAGAGCTGGCGTTGGTCAGTTGTAATATAACTGACGTTTAGTAAACTTATTTATTGCAAAGACTCAGATAGTCGGTCAACAGTCGGTACACAAAGATTGGTAGAATAGGCAGATTGGAAATCTAGACAAGATATAATACAGTTTTTTAACGTTTTATGTTCTGCCACAGAATAAATAATGATACTACCGTACAGAAATCAACCTTCGAAAGAATCGAAGGAGGTCGAAGTTTGACAGCGATTCAGGGACGAATCATGTTTTCCCTTTCTAATGTATGGCATTATCCCTTTCGGCTATTTAGGGTTGTTAAAATTCAAGTCATTATCTTATCTGTGGTTGTGCAATTGTGCACGCAGAGGAACGTCAAGTTTTGCCAACCCTAATAAGTGCTCGGAGCAACGCTGAGCCGAACGTAGCCGAGAGTGCCCGAAAGGTCCAGTTTCTGGCACCTATTTCACCAACATGAAAATGAAGACCTGACAGTGACAATATCCTGTACGTTTCTGAATTGCTTAGTAACGACGAATATTATTAAAATGAAAGAATAAAATAAAAAAGACAAGAAAGAATATAATTTCCAACCCATTTCGTACCTCGTCACAGTGACGGTCAATATGAAAATCATTAGAGATCTCATTCTATTGTCACTGTGACAAATTAGGTACAAAATGGGTTGGAAATTAATATCTTTGGCGGTACATAGCGTCGTTGTTTACTCGTTGAACAAGAAATTAATGGTGGATTGTCAATGTCAGGTCACAATGGAGTAGTTTCGAACGAGGAAATTTTTCATCGTAACCGGGTTGCGAACGGAGAATTAGATTCAATAATCAGTCTTAACAATATTATACAACTAATTAATTTAACTATACATAAACATATCTGCCTGATGTCTTACAAAAATGCTGGATTGTTCTATGAATCTTTGTGTAAATGTATTTTAATAGAACTCTTTTCTAATGCACCTATTTTACACTAAAATACTTGTAGGTAACAAGTAGATTGATTTTTGTGATAATGTTATTTTTGTTTTTGGCAGCTATTTTTGGGCAGGTTTTTTTAAAACTTATTTAATGGTTCTGAAGCTATCTGTTTAAGATAAATGTTTATTGGGAACTTTATTTTTGGATTAAGAATAATCAGATTTTTTGACAGATTTCGATTGCCTTCGTTATTTACAATACTCATTAAAACTGTATTAGTTAAGAATTCATTGTAAATAATATAATTGTAAACAAAGCTTTCGAACCATACAAAAGTGTTTTTCTTAGGTATTTATTTTCAAAATGCTTTTATTAGTTATTTTTTTCTATAAAATAGTCGTTAGGATAGGCCAAACAATACAATGTTGAAAAGAAACGAAGTAAAAGTAAAATTTGTAAATAAAAAATGGTATAGAATTGGATTAAAAAGCGATTTTTAAATAATGTTACTTATGGAATTTGTATCTTAATGGGATGTTTAATTTTTTAAATTTAGACCTCGTTTGTTCTCGCCTAATGATAAGAAAAATGTTAAATATTTTGAAATTTTTCCTCATCACTTACGAGTTACGAAAATGTTATGACAGTTACGAAAGTGAAAATTTTGCAGCTAAACCATATTTAATTATAATTGAGAACATTTCCACGTCTAGCTCTGTTTGTTCAGAATTTTCACCTTAAAATAAATATGTATTTTAATTAATTGTATGTTTTTAATAAGTGCTCAGAAAGCGTTCTGCTCCTGCTATTGCTACATCTGATTTTATTTTTAATGTGAGTAATACAACTAATATGATTTATTAAAAACTATCGCATTTATTGATTCAATCTTTGAAAAATTTGTTTAAAGTTTTAGGCGAGGACAAAACAAGATGTAATTATACTATAGTATCATTTATTTATAGACAAAAAACGCTTTAAGTATACACTTTGTACTGTATGCTTGGTATATCGAGCGGCAGATGTTATATCGGTGTCATGTCTTTTATCGAACGATATCATGTCAGCGATAAAATAAGACATGAAAACTGTTGTTCAAATGTCGTACTGTTTTGAAACATTTGTGCTGTTATTATGAGGAAAATTGTATTTTATTTAGAAAGGCATTGTATTAGTGTCAATTATTAGCTGTTTAAAGAATTTTAATTTTAAAAATCTTTCTTGTGAATTAGAAATTCAGAAGCAAGCTTGTTTCTCTAAATGAAAAAACAAATGTTTTTTTTATTAAATGTTTCTTTAGGTACTATTCAAATCAAGTTCTTTAATATTTTCCACCTTTGCCACAAACTTACAGACATGTTTCGATATGGTACGACATTTCGAGTCTTAATGAACCGTTCATATTGGTTTAAGTGTAATATAAATTAGATAGGCATAAATTTAGAGAAATTATGCTCAGAAGGAAGACCGTGGTTTTTTTATTTATTGAAACGTCCGTAAAATGTTTTGTGCGTCCATAAACTACGTAGACGGGCACAGTTTGAAGCTTCTAGTTATAGTGTATTTTGTGGAACTTTTTTTTGGGAAATTATGTAATAATTCCTTGCCATACTATAAAGTTACGAAACTGTAAAGTTAGTTACGAAACTGAAAAACATTTTTCAATTAATTTGGAATTCTTCTTACATTTAACAAAAAAGGGTTTAAATGTTCTGGAGAATAAACAGTGTTAACAAATCAAAGTGTGCCCGTCATTAGGCTTACTCATTTATTATTTTAGAAGAAAAACAGCGCAAAAGTGGCTTTTTCGGTCCATAAAAATGAGTTTTTAAATCAAACGCTCTATTCAACTATCAATTCCTCCTAAAATGCCACTTTTGTCTTGTTCTTTTCAAATCTGGTTTTCAAAAAGAAATCTTAAAATAATTGAGTCTTAAAGATTAGGTATATGAAAATATGACATAACCATCAGTATATGTGTCAAACCAATGACCATTTGTAATATTTGTATTGTGCAGAATTAAGTTCAAATACCCATTTAATTGAATGCATTAGTTACCGGCATTTTAAACAAATAAACGATTGATTGATTATCGCGGATCTTCTCTTAGTGCGTTTAATACATATAACTGTTCTTTTGCCATTTACTCGGAACGTAAAACTGACCTTTGCCTAAAAAGACACTGGACGAAGGCCTCAAAATGTAGGAATATTTATATGAATTTAAGTCACTAAGTCAGTAAAACAAAAGGCTCAAAAACAATCATAATTTAAAATCAAATTGATTAAGCAATTGTTATTGTTATTATTACTGTTTAAAAGATTTCAAGAAGAAAACCAGATACATTCAGCTGTTATTCTAGCTTTTAGACTTATAATTTACCAGTTTTTTTTACAACCAGTGCTTTTCCTCGTGAATCTTGACCAATAGTAGTTAAAAGTATACCTATTTGCTCATAATTAACAAAAAATAGCGCGGAATTTTATTTGTGATAAAGAAAATAATATAAGAAAAAAGATGTAAATATTGAATAGACTCAAGTTCCTCACTTTTGTTTCTCTGACTCTGATTTTTGTGATACTCTGAGTTTTGGTTGGTTAGGTTTAAGTTTGGCCTTTGGTCGCCACTACTCTTTAGCTCGATATCAAATGATTTAGTTAAGTACTACTAATTTTTTCGCAATTTTTCATAAGGACATGTTTGACTAACGATAGCATACATCATATAAGCAGTTACGAAAGTGGAATTATTTTGTTTTTGTAACTATTTCGTAACTGTTTAAGTTGTTCAAAGGATACTTTAATATAATAGTAACTATGTTTTTAATAATGCCTTTGAAATGTTACGAGAAAATAAATAAATCAAAACAGTATGGCGGCCGAAGGTTGGAATTGACGACGTCTGTGCTTGCCTACAATGAACCTATTGTTTTAAAAGAAAGATTTAAAATATAAATATGTAGCCGAAAAGACTATTGTACATAAAACTAGCTGGATAACTTATATAACTATACATACAATCATATTTTATAAGTATAAACACATTTTTAAAATAAAGTACAGGACAAAAGTATTAATTTAAAAAAATAACCGACGATAATAAATAGCGATAGATTTATGAATAGATTTAAAGAAGCGGTCTTTAACATTTTCGTTAAAAAAGTGCACATTAAAAAGTAAAACACTGTAGCACTTAAGACGTTTTTTTAAACAAATTTACAATGTGAATAAAACGCACTAAGGATTTATGTAAAAAATATGATGTAATACTCTATGGGATTGTAATTTATTGGCATGTAAATATTTTGTTTTTTCGGGCTAAATGTGGTTTCTTCGCTGTTTTGTGTATTTAAAAAACGTCTCATGCAACTGAAAAGCGGCGCCGATACAATACCTTTTTCTGACAGTTGTTTTTTAAACAATTATGGCCTAGATGTTAGTCCTTTAAGCCATCTGACAGCTGTCATCGGAGGCGTTTATCAGTTGTCTAAGCGCGTTAGGCGTTTTTCCATCGCCAACTGTATAGAACGTTTTGCTAATCCGGATCCCCGCATACGCCATTTTGGAAAACTTCACGAGAAGAGATACGATTTGTAACTATTACCGTGTAAGCCTATTATTATATTTTGATTACTGAAATATATTTGAAAATCAATTTTTGTTTTATTTATTGATGTGTGTGTTGTCTTTTTGCCCACGATGAGACATCTGGACCCCATTTTATAAAATACATGGGACATTTTACACGTTTAACCTGGCAACATTTATGCAACTTACACTTGCGTATGCGTGGCCAATGATGAGTGGCTTTTTGACGGTGTATTCCCGTTTGTCCCCGACCCACGTGACTGCTGCCATCCATGAGGCGGGGACAGATATGAATGATTCATATGAATGCACCTATTCCCATATGTGCCCGGTGGGGGTACCCTTTTGCCCGGTGTAGCCGGCTTAAACTTGCATAAGTGTAACTTGCAGCAACATAATCCGACCCCGAAGTAATTTCTAATTTCATTTAGACGCTTTACCGAACTGAGCAATAATTATTATAACTAGTTTGTCAAAGGACTGTATCATTTCAAATATAGACAGAGATAATCATACTATCTTTGTCTTACACTAGTACTAGCACCCAAAAGAAAAGGATGAGTATAGTTTTTTTGTTCTTATTTACTGACAATTTGGTTTGACCAACTATATATACAAATACAAATGAGTTTATTTCATTACTTTTTACAGCTTTTCTTAGTTATAGTATATATTGTAATTAAATAAATGTTTTGTACAAAATACAAATAAGGCAAGCCTGATTAATTTCTCAATTACATTGTGTGGTGTGAACGCAAAAAATAAAAACCGTTTCGGTGATCCCTATTGCTTCGATTGTAAACGCAAGTCCCCAAACTGGATTGAAATATGCGTCAATCTCATCTACCAGCCACACGTACAAAATTAAATCACCAATTTTAGGTTTATGGCGACAACCTAACTTTCGAAATAAACAACTTGGCCCCCCAAACCTACATCAGCAAATCAAGCAAATCTTGATGAAGTTGGTCAAGCAAATCTTGTCAGTAAATAAGAACTAATAAAACTACACTCATCCCCTTCTTCTGGGCGCCAGCACCAGTGCAAGACAAAGTCAGTAGGACTCTCCGTCTACGCCCGAAATGAGACAGTACCTTGACAAACTATAACATCGAAATTTGACATTTTCGTGCCGCGCCTCCTAATTTGATCGGTAACGTCACAATCTTACAATCGAATCACCCACTTTTCTTTATGACACGCAATCGATATAATTTTATCGACATATACTCGTGATAATTTTTTCTTTGGTATTCGCAAAGATAGATATAACACCGTAATAGATGGATAGTCTAAGGAAAAAACGTGCCTCGAAAATCACGAAAATTTGATTCTCGATCAGATGGCGCCACTAGTTTTGGCCTACACTCGTATAGAGGGCGTTGACTGTTGAGTTTGGTATTTATAATTTTAACGCATACCAGTGAAAGAACATGGGTCAAAATCATATAAAAATAATTAATGCAAATAAAAAAATCATTTATCCATATTTAAATACATTTTATAGTATTTTAATAAATATTTATTTTTAGTTTTAAAGTGTGTTGACAGATGGCAGTGAATTTACTGGGGTTACAAAATTTACTATGACAGTACCGCTCTAGTATAAGTTTATGGTATTCGGTATCATTTTATCTGTCAATCTTATGTCAATTTAGTTCGCCTGATTCTGGAGGCAAATTTAGTGTTCAGATGACTTAATAATAGTTGAGGCTATCACTTGCCCCTTAAGAAAGTATTTGGTACAACTGTGCATCATCATCAGAGCCCGGAATTTTCGCGTCAAAACAAAAGACTGTCGCAATCATACTAGACTTAGAAATATTTTTTTATCGATATCGATAGTTGGGTAATGGAAGAAAAAAACGATCTACCAAATAAAAAAATCTACATCAGTACACATAGCAGCACATGACATTATATTTGGTTTGTGATATTGATTGGAGTGGTAGATAATCATTAATTTCTCAACCTTCTCTGGGAGTAAACAGTTTCGTTTATCACTATAAAGCCATATAATAGTATATATATACTATTACATTGTGTATACTAATTGTGTCTGTTTGTATACAATTTTATACAAACCTCACAATTTTTTTTGTAATATTGTTTTTATTTGGTCGACTGTCTTTTTCTTCTATTACACAACTATCGATATCGATAAAAAAATTCTAACTAGCAAGATTGCGAGTCGTTTGTTTTGCCGCGAAAATTCCGAGCTCTGATCATCACTGTCCAAGGGACGCAGCTATGCGGTGGAATGAGATAGCAATATCACTTGCTCCCTCTAACGCATAAAATGCGTCCCTTGGACTGGCCTACGCTGGGCCATCGTGTAGAGGAGCCATCAGAGAGCGCCCCATTCGAGGTAGCTTGCCGCCTGAGGGGTTATTAAAAAAATTCTTAGACGTTCTGGAAGAATACATATTTACTTTATATTGACGGCCACATCTAAAAGCTAGAGTAAGTACAGTATGAATCCTATTATTATAATGAGGGCTAACGCGACGACATTGTGCTCATCGACAAATGCGCGAACAAACTAAATGCCACCATCCAGCAATGGAAACAAGCGCTTGAGGACAATGGTCTGCGCATCAGTCGATCCAAGACCGAATACCTAAAATGCAGCTTCAGTGACCAGCCAATTCCAAGCACAAACATCGTCATTGAAGGACAGCCAGTGCCTAAGGTTGATCAGTTTAAGTACCTCGGATCCATGCTGACGGCAGATGCCAACATAGACGCAGACGTCACCCACAGAGTAAACGCAGGATGGTTGAGATGGAGGACCCTAACCGGGGTACTCTGTGACAGCCGCATGCCAGTTCGGCTAAAAGGGCGCGTCTACAAAACCGCAGTACGACCGGCATTAATGTATGGCTCCGAGTGCTGGGCGACCAAGAAGAAACACGAACAGAAGATGCACACCAATGAAATGAAAATGCTGAGGTGGGCAGCGGGAGTGACGAGACTGGACAGAGTCCGAAATGTATATGTACGAGGCTCTTTCAAGGTCGCTCCCATTGCAGAAAAGATGGCTGAAAGCCGTATGAGATGGTTCGGGCATGTGATGAGGCGTAACGAAGAGTATGCTGTCAAAAAAGCCTTGGCCATCCCAGACAAAACGAACGGCAAAGGGAGGCCGCTTACCACGTGGTGGACAACCGTTACCAAAGACATAGAGCGGGCGCAGACTAACATATCGACAACCCAGGACAGAAAAACCTGGCGCCTTCGAACGAGGAGGGCCGACCCCAAGTAACGGGACATGGCAAAGAAGAAGAAGAAGAAGAGAGGGCTAACGCGTATGAATTCGCCGCTAGGGGCGCTAGTGTAGATGGTGGTCTTTTCCATAGTTCGAAATGTCAAATGTCACTTGTCACTTCAATGACTGACAGCTGTTCTTTAGTCTTTTGGACCACCATCAACAGAGGCGCCAACTGGTGAGCAAAAAAACGATAACCCTCATTAATCTGGCCTACATATTGTATATGTTGTATTGTTCTAGCGGTTCATATGTCCATTCTTCATCATCATCCGCATCTGGCGTGTCATCTGAAAAAAGATTGTAATATTTTATTATGCTTTACGGATAACAATTTCAAGATCGAGAGTTTTATTTAAGATGCTGAATTGAAAGGCAAAATCAATATCATTTTTTATAAGCTTCTGGTTGCGATAAAGAAAAAAACATTCCTTAATTTCTAAACATAAACCAATTTTATATTGTACTATATTGTGTTGTTGTTATTGTTTTGTGTTGTATTGTATTGTACGTTCGATGTCTTTTTATAACTTTGCACATTTTACAACAACAACTAGTTACGAAAGTTTATACGCACAAGACGGTTTCAGTCATGTAAACCCGTACGTGTACGTAACGTGTATTTATGGTTTACATATCAATATTCAGAAAAATATCATGCAATTACATAGTAGTATCGGATAGCACGATCCTCCCCTATCTGCATTTTATTTAAAAGTAATAACCTCTAGCCGCCCAGACGTAAAAGCTTGTCAAGGAAAATGCAATTTTGATGTATCAAAACAAAGATTCAAATTAGAATGGAACAGAGGAGACCTTTATATAGCTCTCTAAACATTTAAGCTACTAACTCGGGAACAAATCAAATTATTTAATGAAATATTTTGATTTGTGTTTTTAAAGTAGCCACACTACTATATATTAATTATCAAAGGCGCCTAGCCTTTCAAAGATAGCATACACCAGAGAATTTGGGACGAGTACCGCCGTGGCCGGGTGTTCAGGTTGTGTTTTTCAGTGTTCTTTCTTTTAGGTCAGGACGTTAGCCGCGCAAGCTAAAGACGCGGGTTCGATTCCCGCCTCGGCCACCGGTAGACTTGGTCACTTTTTCATATCTATTTCTATTTAAGCTACTAAAAAAATACCTTCGTCAGCCATCTGATATATTGGCATATATTCTTCTAGCACCGGATCAGGCGGTAATGGTCTGCTGTCAGGTTTTGGCAACGGCCGATTTTGAATCGATGATTTCTGGACTTTTTGTTTCACAGGGGCCAATATTGGGGCCTGTTGTGTTTCTTTTGAAACTGGCGGACATTTTGAATTTTGTGAAGCGTTCGACACTGTTTGCTGCGGTTTTTTCACAAAAGGAGAAGGTTTTATTGGTGAAATAGCAGGTTCTATAGGTTTAGCAGTTTTTAAACTCGCTTCTATCTTTGGTAGAATTAGTTTCATTTGATTTGGTTGAACAGCCGGTTTGGAAGCAATTGGTGGTTGTTTTGGTTGAACTGCTTTCATGGGTTGGATCGGTTTTGTTTGGACTTTTGGTGGGTTTTTCTGAGAAGACTTTGCTGTATCTGAAAATAAGTAAAAAAAACCGATTAGCTCACTGCAATTAAAAGAATGCAAAGTAATTAAAATTAAAGACCAAATAAAGTAAAAATACCTTTTCCAATATTTCTGTTCTTGAAAACGTTTTTCAATTCTGCCATTGGAGATTCAGTAGCTGGAATAAAAAATAAATATAAGGCATAGTTTGGCATATTATAGACTGTCTGTTTTCGATAAGCCCGAATTTTAAACGGGTGTTAATGACATAATTAAATTTACGTTCAAGCGTATGCTGCGCAAGCATTTGTCTGATAGGTGTAATGTTTCACAGTAGGTACATGTATAAGTATATATGTAGATATGTATGTAAGTGTATCATACAAAGTATATGTTTAAGTTTATGATTTAAAAATAAAAGGTATACTATAATTAGTATTTAATTTGTAAATAGTAGGTAGTGATATCGGTTAATTATTTTCAAATACAGTACAAAGCCTGCACCAACAAACGTCTCTTTTTGGCCCAGTGGTTGCCTGGTAGAGAACGCCTTAAGGCATTAAGTCCACCATTTGTACTTATTTTATGTGCAATAAAGTATAAATCAATAAAATAATTACACAATAGACTATGGACAATACGCAAGTACACTTGTTTTAAAGCGGCATGAAATTGTTTACACTGCGATCTACAGACTGCGACTGCGATATGTCTAACCAACTTGTGACATCATCCCAGCTAAGCGTTGAGAGGAGCTTATAGTTAGGATATCAGAAGAGCGCAATAAGATAAGAAAAGGTCTTTGCAAGAAGCTCAACTTGAACACCTAAACCAAAAGCGCCTTCAACGTAGGTCCTGACTTAAGCCGTCCTTCGTATACTACGTATACCTATATCATGCCTCCTCTACGATGATCGTTGATAGTATCATCGTATATCATCGGCAAGATCATCGTGCAAGCATCCACACGATCGCATGTAGAAGTTTGTCAACGCAACCACCCGGCGATTCCCTTTGATGCGTGTCCAAAAACCGGCAACTCACGGGTCGCAGGCGATGATAGACTATGACTGGCGGGGACTGCCGAGTATGTCCTCTACACTATCGTGCCCGCCAGTCATCGTCTACCATCGCCGATAGTGTAGAAGAGCTATCACACATAATTTTTCACCTCAGTAGTGAGAACATATTAAAGGTTAAAATGTATTTCGAATTACACAGAATAATAGATAAAAAAATTAAAATTGTAAAAAAAGTATGATGTGGCAGTTCATGGCCTTCACTAAATTAAAAAGCTACTTTGTTTCACTCCCTGGAGTAAGGAAAGTCGCACTTTCACCACTCCCTGGAGTGAGGAAAGTCGCACTTTCCTCACTCCAGGGAGTGACGAAAGAAGGTTTGTTCGAGCTGCTGAGGTGAAAAATATGTTTTTGCCCAGCGGCCGGAAAGCGTCAACTTTCGGCCCGCTGCGCTAAACGAAGTTGCCGCTTTTCCGCTCCGTCGAACAGAAAAAACAGTTTACAAACCTCGGGCAGTTAATAAGAAAGCAGATCACATGTTTGTCAACCTCTGCTTCGCCTTGGCCGACAATAGGGTAATTGACAATTTTTTGAATGGTATCAGTCGATCAGGTTTGTTTTGAGCATCAAATGTCTGTATTAGTCATACTTGTTATGAACAAAATGCTGCACTTCATGATAAAAGCAAGCCGCTTTGTACAGTGATAGTAGGGACCAAACTAAGCAATTTGACCCGCAGCAGCGGCAGTTTCACCCCTTAGGAACAGAGATGGCGCCACTTATTTAAAAAATATTTCAAAAAATTCTACAAACTAAACCAATGAACCGATTTAAATATTTAATATCTCAAATGAAAGCTCATTATATACATTACATTTAAAAAAATATATAAAAAATATATACTGAATACTTTTGACAAAAAACGGCATCTTAAGTTTTTTTTTTCTCGATTGATAGTTTTTACTTGATTTCTCAAAAAAATGTACGGAACATGAATAGTTTAATGCATGTATATATTACTAAATAAAATAAGAAGTATTATAAAAAAAACCCGACACCGATACCTCTCATACTTCACGAAATATGAATGTTTGACTGTGAGTATAAATTTCTTTAAAATATATGTCGGATTTATGAGTAGATATTATAGGTGAACACGAGCCGTCGTCATCGGGCTCGCCCTGGCCCTCCATGTTGTAGCCGGATTAATTCCACAACAACTTACTTTTACGGTATATTTATTTATATGGTAATCACACAATTATTTAACCAATACACGTAAACACAAATAAACACAATCAGAACAATAAACAAAGTGATTCAGGTGTGATACAGCTCACCCTTAGGACGCGTAGACAGGCCGGCGGCTCGAGCGAAAGTGAGTTCTCCTCCGTTCAAAAACAAGCCAACCGGTCCGCCAACGGTCACCTGATTCACGGAATGATTAATAAAGTAGCCAACAGATGGCGCGCAAACGTCGGTAAAAGTAAATCATCTACCATAATTTCACAGTCTGCCACTAGATGGCACAGACAAACATGAAATAAAACAATTACAGATGGCGCTAATATCAATAACGCCGACACGACCATCCTGCTGCAGGTCGCGCTCGACATGCTCTACAGAAACTATCATACAAAACCAATCATCAGCCACTCGGCCAATTCGACATTTGTAAGCTTATGGTGTTCATAGAAGGAGGCCCCTGTCCTCAACGACTATGCAACAACAATAAATCTCATAGAAGGAGGCCCCTGTTCTCAACGGCTATGCAACAAAAAGAGATCTCATAGAAGGAGGCCCCTGTCCTCAACAACTATGCATCAGCAAAAATCTCATAGAAGGAGGCCCCTGTCCTCAACAACTATGCATCAGCAAAAATCTCATAGAAGGAGGCCCCTGTCCTCAACGACTATGCAACAAAAAGAGATCTCATAGAAGGAGGCCCCTGTCCTCAACAACTATGCATCAGCAAAAATCTCATAGAAGGAGGCCCCTGTCCTCAACAACTATGCATCAGCAAAAATCTCATAGAAGGAGGCCCCTGTCCTCAACAACTATGCGATAGCATCAAATCTCAAAGATGGAGGCCCCTGTCCTCTACAACTTCAAGCATTCGAGCTCATAGATGGAGGCCCCTGTCCTCAACAACTATGTTCCACTGACAACTATCATAGATGGAGGCCCCTGTCCTCGACAACTATGTAACAATGTTTACACAGTATCAGTTAAACATTTACTTGAGATTCCAGTGAATATGTTAATATAAAATGTTTCATCAAAAAGAAATCTTGCTAGGTACAACAACTCGACAAATACATACAAGCAACAACTCGCTTACAGATGATTTTAAGTACATTTACCTAGCGTACATAGTGATTTGTACAATATACTTATTGCTATGTAATCACTACACAGTGACTTAACGTTGAAGGGTTATCAATGATTACACATACAGTTAACTTGAAAGTAATTAATTACTTAACACACACTTAACACATTCACTTAACGTTAAATAAGGTATTAATGATTACATCTCCACTTAACGTTGAATTCAATTCAATTAATGTTTTTCTTTTAAGTGTTACTATTTGTTTTTTTTTTTATAAAATCGAAAATAATCTCAGGCTATGAATCAGATTTTCTTTTGTTGTTAGTTTTTTTTTTTAAATGGGTTCTTGATTTATCGCCGACATGGGTTCCTGACAGCTGTTCCTATTTCCGTGTTTTCCTTTGTCAAACTGTGTTTGTCCCTAAGAACACTTTATATTATTTTACGTACAGGTTGGTCGCGAAAACCGATACATTCAGCGTCATTAATTAAGCACACTAGTTTAGCGGGTACAGCATATGACATATCTGTTAGGGCTATTACGTAAAGAAGTAAAAGTAGTCTTATTTTTTAGTGCAGTTTATATTAAGAGTATCATGAGGCCTTTCTTCCAATTATTAGACTCATAATTAGGGATTGCCATTTAAAAACTGCCATCAAT
This sequence comes from Cydia strobilella, assembly GCF_947568885.1. Classification (NCBI taxonomy): domain Eukaryota; kingdom Metazoa; phylum Arthropoda; class Insecta; order Lepidoptera; family Tortricidae; genus Cydia; species Cydia strobilella. Next base: position 2,805,751 of record NC_086067.1, read on the forward strand.
ATTCTCTTCACTTGACCGTTGCGTTGGATCGACTTTGTTGAAAACCGTTCTCCTTACAGTATGCCTCAAATTCAGTCGTGAAAACAGTGCCGTAATCACTTATTAATTTAATGAGGTGTTCGAGACAGGCATACTAGAGTTTTGAGAGCATCAAGCTTAAATATCGAAGTCTTACTTGTTGTATTGTAATTGGCGTGAATTTCGTATATGCGCGAATAATTAGGTACCACAACATATCCATGTGTATAAGGATTGTTTGGAATGGCGTTGATTTAGGTACCTATATTTGTACGTGTTTTGCACATGAAGATACTTGATTTCCAGATGACACAGTTATCCAAAAGTTTCTTAACAGTACTGGACATCGCGGCAAACCAGTAAACCTCACATCATTTTTCAAGTGTCTTCCTTCTCCCATCCAAAATGCTTCAAGGCCGTAAGCAGCTAGGGTGTGGTGGCATGTTTGTATATAAGTTGTATTTGTTCACTTCTTTACAGTGTTCTGACTTCTTTATTATTGCGGCTAAGTCAGGGTCACGTCTCAGCTCTACAACACCACAATAAATAAACTCGCGACTGAAGAAGCTCGTGCGCTTCATTGACGATATTCGAATAACGAGAATGACGAGATGCTTCGATAATGACTTTCCGGTTCTTTCGTTCACATGCTCATGTATGCTAATGCGTGTTGCCGGCCGTATTTTATTTGACCCATATTGCTCCTAAGCCAGAACTGCTAGAACTACTTAGAACTGTCGCAGGGAGCCAGCCTCATGAAAAACAGTTAGAACTTTTGTTCCAATATTTAGAGTACCTTTTTAAAAGTTTTTCATGTTATAAGGACATAATCCGTGTAAATTAGTATTTAGTTGAGAAATAGGCGCAGTGTCGCTATTATTTCACGTTGAAACACCGCTTGTGTATTCATAAGCCCAAATTGCATCAAATATACTCATATAATATAAATCGTCTCGGATAACATACCTAAAGTGTTTTTGGGATACACTCTTCTTTGATAGGGATCTGATCAAAACCTTGAGTCATATCATGATAGGTGAAACAAGAGACATGAGCTAATCTATCTATCTGATCTTTTGTTACGGAATAGTTTCTATGCAATATAATCAACGGGACAATACCGTCTTGGGATCTTCGAGTTGAATAATTTGGTAAATATTCTAGAAGCAAAGACAATCCTAATCATGTCCAAGACCGCTTTTAATTGCTGAAATTCATTTACGTTAGTCAAATCTGTATCAGTGTTTTGTATAAAGTCTTCATTCGTCGTCCCTACTACTTGAGCAGTTCCCATTAACGTCCATTTCACCAGATCGGATCCAATTACAAGCTCGCATAAAAACATATTTCAATGAATACACTGATAACGTAGAGACTGTTGTACATTGGCTAGACAAAATAGGTTCGCTTCACAATGGCATTAAAAAGTATATCCTTTCTTTTTCAGGTAACTTTTGGTCTAATGGTCTTCTTACTAAGCAGCAATCTGGTCCGCTGTCAAATAGTACTATAAGACGCTCATTGACTTTAATTTGCATTGGAATGGAATGGATACGTTAGACTTAACTGTAATCTAAGCTATTTTTTTCACCATTGTCCTTGAGTTTTTTGAAGCAGACGGTTTCGGTGTGACCTAATTTCCCACAATAATTACACTTTGATGGTTGCCTTTCTAAGGGTTTTGTGCTCACTGTTGAGTCATCAATGGTTAACAGAGGCTTAGGTCCAGTAACTTTACTATTGAGACAATTTGATTGCACATGGCCAACCTTGCCACATTTGAAACAAGACAGGAGCGATTCGTCTCGACTATTGCGAAGCCTAGGTCGTTTTGCTGGTGGTTCAATACTCTTGGATTCGCGGGGTTTTGTAGTTGACACAACAGAGATCAATTCAGGTACGGTCGTGCATTTACTAGATATCAGACGTAATCGCAAGTATTCATTATCAATACAACCTATAATTGCTTCGACAGCATCTTTTTCCCTATCACCGCTCATAATTCTCTTCCAAATAGTCCACGCCCGTGTAATAGATTCTGATGGATTTGACGCATCGAATTTGAAGTTACGTAATTTCACTATATCATTTGAATACCGTGCTTCAGGTTCAAACGTCTGCACTAAAGCATTTCGCATGTCGCTCCAAAGTGGGGATTTTACAAGCCACGTATCTCCGAGGGTCTTCGCTCGACCTTGTAATAAGCCAGCAATCTTAGTGCAAATCTCGTAATCCGTTAGATTCCAATGTTGTTTAGCCCTGTCTACATGCTCGCACCAATCCCTAACTGGAACCTCACCGTCCGGGTTAAATGGCGCAATATAAATATCACTTAGTCTTGGGCGCTGTGATGAAGTGACAGCTTTTGTTAAAATACCGGCTAACATTTCATTATTTGTATTCATGTTTGTTTGTTGTTGGTTTGTTAATCTTTGTAATATATCCGCTAACGACGATAATATTCGACTAGATTCATTATTAGAAGCGTTGGTCGCGGTGGAAGTTTGCACGTCATTATCGTTTATCACGGCAGAAACCGGTACACGATTATTTATCGCGGCATAAGACGACACTATATTTTCATTTCTAGCGACCGGATTCGTCACGTTATTGTTATCTGTTGTGAAAGGAATTTGCACAGTATTATGCACGGTCACAGAAGAAATCGGCAAGTCACTTTTGTTTACGTCAGGGTTTTGCTGAGTCGCGGACACGTTAAGCAATCTTTTTCCACTTCCGATGTCGGATTTATGAGTAGATATTATAGGTGAACACGAGCCGTCGTCATCGGGCTCGCCCTGGCCCTCCATGTTGTAGCCGGATTAATTCCACAACAACTTACTTTTACGGTATATTTATTTATATGGTAATCACACAATTATTTAACCAATACACGTAAACACAAATAAACACAATCAGAACAATAAACAAAGTGATTCAGGTGTGATACAGCTCACCCTTAGGACGCGTAGACAGGCCGGCGGCTCGAGCGAAAGTGAGTTCTCCTCCGTTCAAAAACAAGCCAACCGGTCCGCCAACGGTCACCTGATTCACGGAATGATTAATAAAGTAGCCAACAGATGGCGCGCAAACGTCGGTAAAAGTAAATCATCTACCATAATTTCACAGTCTGCCACTAGATGGCACAGACAAACATGAAATAAAACAATTACAGATGGCGCTAATATCAATAACGCCGACATATATTTCAAAAAATTCTACAAGCTAAACTACTTGACCGATTTCAATGTTTAATATCTAAAATAAAAGCTCATTATATACATTACTTATAAAAACATACTCAAAAAACATATACTGAATACTTTTGGCAAAAAACGGCATCTTAAGTTTTTTTTCTTACTCGATTGATAGTTCTTACTTGATTTCTTAAAAAAAAAAATTATGGAACATGAATAGTTTAATACATGTATATATTACTGAATAAATAACAAGTATTATAAAAAAACCCGACACCGATACCTTTTATTCTTCAAGAAATATTTAAGTAATTTAAGTTCAATTATGCACGCTCTTACAAATAAATTTATTTAAAAGAAATCTTCAACCGCAGTAAGCGCACTGATTTTAATATGAAATGTGTCATATGAAAAGAAATCACTCAATTTAGTTTAATAAATAAAAAATAAATAAATAAAACCTGAATAAAGTTTTTTCCTGGTGCTGAATTACAAAAAAAAAATATAACAAAATAGAAATTATTTTTATTTAAAGTGACTACATTCGTAAACAAAAAACTTAAATGTCCTCTTCGGGTTCACCGGTAGATGTAGAACTGAAAAAGAAAAGTCGTTTTGAAGGACTCGTACCATTCCAATACTACAAAATCACCGATCATACATGAACTGGTTGCTGTAGATTACTGTTGAATTATTTTTGTGCCTAGCTGATTACCATTAAACCTATAATTTTGTGCCAAACCTATAATCAGTGGTCAGTAACTCAGCATGCAAAATATAACCCTGGATTGAAAATTACATTAACTTAATTTTAATTTGTACAGCCACCTTTGCATGATTTACACTGGGCTGTGCATGGTAAGCTGACGCGACGACAGTCGACACCCACAACGCATAGTTTCGCAGCCAGATTGGGAGCCACAATGGTCCAAGAGGCTTAATTGCGACCAAATCGCTGTAACTGCAGACAATTCTGCAGTGCAACTCTCTTTTTCCTTAGTCCATCCCTAAGAAGATTTACATGGTATGGAAACTTCTGGTCCCAGAGGAGCGTTTCCCCATATATGGCCCGCTTGGTAAGCTGCTCGAAGTGCATGTTTATAGAGAGCAGCTGATGTAGGTGGCAGGCTTGTAACAAGCTTGTTTTTGGAAATTGTAACTATAGCAAAACAATAACACAAATCTAGGGTTACTTTATACTAAAACTAAAATATGTAGGTACACACCTAACAACTGAGAAAATCAAAAACTTACAAGTTGACGTACTCCTAATTTCCCGTCTTTTTATAGTGGCCAGAGAAAGGCAGCTTGATCTGAACGAATTCTTCCAGTACGAAAACCAAATTTGTCCACGTTCGTTGTCAGTCAATGGAGGGCTTCGTTCAGGGAACAAATCTCTCGGCCAATTTCAAAGCAGATGATTTGGCCGAGAAATTGGAACCTGCCTACCCTGCCACCTACATCATGCACTTCGAGCAGCTTACCAAGCGGGCCATATATGGGGAAACGCTCTGAAACCAGAAGTTTCCATACCATGTCCATCTTCTAGGGGATGGACTAAGGAAAAAGAGAGTTGGACTCCAGAATCGCGGTAGTTACAGCAATTTGGTCGCAATTAAGCCTCTTGGACCATTGTGGCTGTAAATCTGGCTGCGAAACTATGCGTTATGGGTGTCATCGCGTCAGCTTACCATGTACAGCCCAGTGTAAATTATGCAAAGGTGGCTGTACAAATCAAAAGTAAGTTAATGTAGTTCTCAATCCAGGGTTATTTTGCATGCTGACCACTGATTATAGGTCAGGCACAAAATTATAGGTTTAATGGTAATCAGCTAGGCACAAATATAATTCAACAGTAATCTACAGCAACCAGTTCATGTATGATCGGTGATTTTGTAGTATTGAAATGGTACGAGTGCTTCAAAACGACTTTTCTTTTTCAGTTCTACATCTACCGAAGAGGACATTTAAGTTTTTTGTTTACAAATGTAGTCACTTTAAATAAAAATAATCTCTATTTTGTTATTTTTTTTGTAATTCAGCACCAGGAAAAAACTTAATTCAGTTTTAATTTATTTATTTTTTATTTATTAAAATAAATTGGGTGATTTCTTTTCATATGACACATTTCATATTAAAATCAGTGCACTTACTGCAGTTGAAGATTTCTTTTAAATAAATTTATTTGTAAGAGCGTGCATAATTGAACTTAAATATTTCGTGAAGAATAAAAGGTATCGGTGTCGGGTTTTTTTATAATACTTGTTATTTATTCAGTAATATATACATGTATTAAACTATTCATGTTCCATAATTTTTTTTTAAGAAATCAAGTAAAAACTATCAATTGAGTAAGAAAAAAAACTTAAGATGCCGTTTTTTGCCAAAAGTATTCAGTATATATTTCAGTTTTTGAGTATTTTTTTATAAATAATGTATATAATGAGCTTTTATTTTAGATATTAAACATTGAAATCGGTCAAATAGTTTAACTTGTGAAATTTTTTGAAATATATTTTAAAGAAATTTACACTCACATTCAAACCTTCATATTTCGTGAAGTATGAGAGGTATCGGTGTCGAGTTTTTTGTATAATACTTGTTGTTTATTCAGTAATATGCACATGTATTAAACTATTCATGTTCCATACATTTTTTTAAAGAAATCAAGTAAAAACTATTAATCGAGTAGAAAAAAAAATTAAGATGCCGTTTTTTGTCAAAAGTATTCAGTATATATTTTTTGAGTATTTTTTTAAAAGTAACGTATATAATAAGCTTTCATTTGAGATAATAAACATTTAAATCGGTTCATTGATTTAGCTTGTAGAATTTTTTGAAATATTTTTTAAATAAGTGGCGCCATCTCTGTTCCTAAGGGGTGAAACTTGCGCTGCTGCGGGTCAAATCACTCAGTTTGGTCCCTTCTATCACTGTGCAAAGCGGCTTGCTTTTATCATGAAGTGCAGCATCCGGGCAAAAAATGGCCATAACAAGTATGACTATATGGGAACTATTGTCTTAAAGCAATACAAAAGTCACAAATGTGACGTTTTCAAGTAAAAAGTACCACATTGTCGCTTACCATAAGAACGAAACTTGCTTAGTATCTTTATAAGAATAACCTGTCAGAGCGTCCTTGTGGCAAGCGTCCAAGTGGTACCTTTTGCTTGAAAACGACACAAATGATGGTCAGTCTGGCATCACCACTTTACTGAGCAAACGCTCTAACACAATGCCTCTCACTCTCTCATTAAGGGTCTCCGGCAAGCTCGGTTCTCCATACAAACGTAGTTACGCTTTCATTTGCTCTAGCTAGATTGCTCTGAAAATTTGTACTTACAATAGATAAGGTATATCATAGAGTAACTTATACCAAAGATAGATATAACTCCGTAATAGATGGATACAGTCTAAGGAAAAAACGTGCCTCGAAAATTTGATTCTCGTTCAGAGGGCGCTACTAGTTTTGGCCTACAGTCGTATAGATGGCGTTGACGGTTTCGTTTGTTATTTAAAAAATTTAACGCATATCAGTGAAAGAACATGGGTCAAAATCATAAAAAAAATCATTTATCTATATTTAAATACATTCTATCGTAATTTTATAAATCTTCATTTTTAGTTTTAACGCCATCTATACGACAGTAGGCCAAAGCTAGTAGCACCCTCTGGTCGAGAATCAAATTTTCTTGATTTTCGAGGCACGTGTTTTTCTTAGACTGTATCGACTGTATCCATCTATTACGGAGTTATATCTATCTTTGGGTATATCTATGTCTTAGTTTATGTAGCTTCAGATACCAAAGTTAAAAAAATACAGCGAATTTAAGTTTTTAATACAAAACTTGTTTTTGGCCTACTTCGTTTGTTTTATATATATACTAGAACTATATAAACTAATTACAGACCTAGATATACCTCATGTCATTGTATGTGCACAGTTTCATTACAATCCAACACGTAGTTTTAAAATGAGAACGAAACTCCGTTTGTATGGGAAGGTGATATTCGGCAGAGCTTGCTGCGGACTCTTAAGCAAAATGTGAGACGAAAATACATATTGGACAGATGAAATACCATCCTTAGACGGACTGTACGTACTGTTGTTGTTTCCGTTCACAACCACCAACTCGTAGATATGACTGTCTCTGTCACACTCCGGAACTTCGTCTTTGCTCTTCTTGCACGGTGGCGCGCTGTATCTTGCTGAACAAAAGATATTTGGATAATATTGTCTTCGGTTACCGCGATAATTCTGACGTTTTCAAGCAAAAGGCACCACATTGTCGCTTACCATAAGGACGAAATTGGATTGTATCTTTATACGAATAACCTGTCAGAGCATCCTTATGGCAAGCGACAATGTGGTACCTTTTGATTGAATTATTTTGATGATTGACGTTTACGCGTAGCTTTATCGTGTAATTTATGTATCTTTCATTTGAAATATACACTATGTTGACGAGTATATTTACTTGGGCTAGTTAGTCTCTTTCAGCAAAAGGGAAGACAAAGAAATCGAGCGCCGTGTCGAAAACGCCTGGAAGAGCTACTGGTCCATGAAAGAGCTGATGAAGGGTAGCCTTCCACTGTCACTGAAGCGAAAACTCGTCGACATGTGTATCCTGCCCGTCCTAACCTACGGTGCTCAAACATGGTCACTCACAGAGAGTCAGAAGTCCAAATTGAAGGTGTGCCAACGGGCTATTGAGCGCAGCATTTTAGGTGTGAAGAGGACCGATCGTATCCGGAACACCACGCTGCGCGCAAAAACCCGCATTGCTGACGTCGGTGAGAAGACTGCTAGGCTCAAATGGGACTGGGCCGGTCACGTCTGCCGCATGCATCCAGACAGATGGGCTAGCATAGCCACCAAATGGATGCCAGAAGAGGGGCGCGGACCCGGCAGGCCCAGACGGAGATGGCGGGACGACCTAGACACCTTTCTCAACAACTGGCCGGAGGAGGCACTATATCGGGAGTCGTGGAAGACAAGGGGAGAGGCCTTTGCCCAGCAGTGGGACAACATAATGGGCTAGTAAAAAAAAAAAATATTTGAAAAGTTGTATTGTATAACTAGCCTTATGAACCGATTTTGCATGTACAACCAGTTAAAGTTTGTAGTTTATTAGTTCATAATTTTTGTATGTGGGTATTTTTGCACATTGTAGCTTTTCCTCAGTCCTCAGTCACCCGTTGACCACGAACGCTGTAAAGGGTTCAAGCCGGGACGTATTATAAACTAGCTTTTGCCCGCGACTTCGTCTGCGTGGACTTATTAACCGCAGCTAGAGTAAGAATAGCGCCTGGAGAAAATCTCATAGCAATCTAAATTTGAGCATATTATGCACACAAATTAGCAGGCACTTCGTTAATTATCTCAATTCCACCCCGCTTTTTGCTTTCTTAATGGATGATTTTCGGGATAAAAACTATCCTATGTCCTTCTCAGGGACTCAACCCATCTCTATGCCAAATTTCATCTAAATCGGTTCAGCGGTTTAAGCGTGAAGAGGGAACACACAGACAGACAGACCGACAGACAGACAGACTTTCGCATTTATAATATTAGTATGGATTCAATAGACGCGATATTATCCGTTTTCATAGTTTTATTTCAATTCATTCATTCAAATTTACTGCCTTTGAGAAGACTAAGACTTGCGGCTCTTGATTACTAAAACTTTAAGTCCTCCGCTTTTCACTTAATATGTGCCTAGAGCGTTTTTACATTGTCCGATCCGATCTCGGATGTCGGAAGGAATTAAAATGTAAGATATATGTTTCTCTGTATTTATTTATACATTTAATAAATCATTATTACTCGCAAAAAAGGTGGACTTAATGGCAATGGCACTCTCCTGCATCTGTTTTTGTTATAGGCGCCTTCCGACATCCGATATCGGAAAGGCGCTTCCGTTAATTTCAGCCATGTCGGAGCCCCCCGTCAGCTGTTGGACTTATAATATTTGTTTGTGTGCGTATGTGTAGGCATAATGTTTGTTGTAGTGTGCGTGACCGCTAGACGGCGCCCGGGCGCGCCCCCGCGGCCTGACTACGCGGATGTAGGACCCTACATCCGATATCGGATCGAACAATGTGAAAACGCTCTTAGGAGGGCGCCTGAAACAGTGAATTTTTCCATATTTTTTGTATTGCTTTATCGTAAGATGTCTGTCTGTGAGTTGCTTTAACCTAGTGTATTCCGCCTTAAACTAATGAAATAATTGTGACGTTTTCAACCAAAAGGTACCACATTGTCGCTTGTCGAATTTCGAATTGAAGCTATATGGAAATAGCGCCTTATTAATAACCGATAATAAGTACCCTTTTGGTTGAAAATGGCACATCTTTATATTATAATTATTTCGGTCACCTCTGTCAAATGTACTTCTTGGTGTCATCTTGTCCATCCAACGCTGCGGTTGTGCTGTAAAACATACAGATAGAGTCAAACCAAGAAAATTCTGCAGAGATTTTGACAGCATACGCTGTGCAGGTGTTATTTTAAACGTCAAACTTCTATGAAATGTGCCATTTTCAACCAAAAGGGTACTTATTGTCGGTTGTTAATAAGGCGCTATTTCCATATAGCTTAAATTCGAAATCAACCTTATCGACAAGCGACAATGTGGTACCTTTTGGTTGAAAACGTCACAAATTATGAAGTAAAAATAACACTGGCATTGCGTGTGCTGTCAAAATCTCTGCAGACTTTTCTTCGTCTAACTCTTTATACATTGAAGTAGGTATATAAATATTTAGATTTACCATAGAGTAACTTATACTAGAGCGGTACCGTGAACATGATGCATGTAACTGCGTCGAAATATCGGGAGCTCACAAATAATACAAAAGGTAATCACGGTCTATATCCCGGTCAATATAAGTCTAGTGATACTTTGCTCCATTTTTAGGGCTCCGTACCCAAAGGGTAAAAACGGAACCCTATTACTAAATTATATGTTATGTTTTATATTAAGCACAATATTCATTATTTAGCCTAAACAATCGAATGTAAACTTATCAAATTGATCCCTACCTAAATGCACACTTTAACTTATAAGTTTTCCTTTATGTAATTTATTTTTCTCCACCTGAGATACAGGATTTTCCTAGTTCAGGTAGAAGAAGAAATACGTGCTTTATAAGATATCCTTAACCTAATGTTAAGTATATGACTATGTTTTTTTAAATAAAGAATTCATCATCATCATCATCATCTCAGCCGAAAGACGTCCACTGCTGGACAAAGGCCTCCCCAAAGGATCTCCACAACGAACTGTCAAACGCTGCCCTCAACCAACGGTTTCCCGCGACTTTAACCAGATCGTCGGTCCATCTAGTCTGCGTCTTCCGTTACGTGGTCGCCACTCGAGAACCTTTCTGCCCCATCGGCTATCGGTTCTGCGAGCAATGTGGCCCGCCCACTGCCACTTAAGTCTGGCAATTCCCTTAGGTATGTCGACAACTTTAGTTCTGCGGATCTCCGGAATAAATAATTAGTAGTAGTAATAGTAAAACTCTTTATTGTACAAAAATAAACATAAAACAAGAGAAAAACGCATCATTTGTACAAAGGTGAACTTATCCCTTTCAGGGATCTCTTCCAGTTAACCTTTGAGCAATTGAGGGTGAGTTGTAGGAGCGGTAGACATCAAAGCTGTACTAAACGGCATGAAAGAAAACATTTAGTTTCCTAAAAGACAGGAAAACCTATAACCTACAGTATATAGCAGTATATAGAATTATTATTATAATAAAAAAACTGTTACATTGACTCTACCTAAAAACCGGTTTTAAATGGATACCAAATAATTTCTGCCAAATTTTTTGCTCTAGCAATATTCCTGCCGCCCGCCCTCAAGACTGGGCGGCAACGCGAGCGTAAAACATAAAAATTAACGAACAAAAAAACAAGTTTTCCAAAGAATCAAATGATTAAAATTAAAATTAGCTGTGTCAATTTCCGTTAAACTCTATGTACCTAGAGTTAGACCAATAGGACTGCAACTATTCTGATAGCACAAGCAGCGCAAGTGCGTCATAATTTCAATAGAAGTTTGACGTTTAAAATAACACTTGCACTGCGTGTGAAAATCATTGCAGACTTTTTTTTGTTTAATTTTGTAGTAATTTTCATATTATTTACCTTTGAAAACGTTCTTAAATAGTATAAATATTTTCAGTGATTAAAAACGGTAAGATCAACTAAAGTTTATAAGGTACAGAAAGAGTTTTAAAACTTATTAATGTGTGTTTTAAAAAAAAACATGAAAACCTATAATTAATTTGCTAAACTCAGAGACCATTATTTTAATAATTCATAAAATAAAATAAAAACAGTAAACAAATACAAATCTATAAATCAATGATATTTTAATTCCATAAATGTCAGTACAAAAATAAAAACAATTTAATAATAACCTAAGACTAAACTTAATCCTAGTCAAAAAGCCCCCCCCGAGTTGTCCCTGGCGCAAAGGTGCCCATTATACTAGCCGCGTTACCACGTTAAATTTGTTGTTTTTTTTAATTCCCAGTTTGTTTTCAGTACAAATCCATCAATACAACGCTTTCCCAATTTTTCTCCTGATAATATATCACGAGATATACAGTTTGGGCGGCACATACCTACCTACCAGTATTTTTTTTTTGTAAAATACGAATTTTATACAACAAATACAAACAAATTCTTATACAGTTTTTTTTACTACATCAATACGCTTTCCCAATTTTTCCCCTAGCAATATATCACGTGATCCTTACTTTGGGCGGCGCATGCGCGAACCCAGTACGGGCCCAGACAAGATGGCTGCCGCGAGCGTTTCGCCCAATTGATCATCTCAACCCGTCTCCGGACAATAATTAGTACAAAACCCAACTCAACAACACTAAAAGTTATTTTTACATGTACACAGTTGATTTCGCGGTTCGAAATAGCTACGCTACTTTCTAACCTATGAAAATATAAAATGGTTTAACAGTGAGTGTCCGCTGGATTTTTTCGGTGAGTCTAGTTTCTAGGTGTAGCCAGTTAGTAGCAGTATGACCTAATTGTTAATGATGTATTCACATGTCATTATTTTATAGGACTTTACCATATAGGCTGACATAGGCGGTGTTCTTTAAGTTAAAAGGCTTAAAAATCTAAGCCAGTTTAAAGAAAAACTTTATTATTAAAACAAAAAAAAAAAACAAATGAATATCGCTTTCGAACGTCTGAATTCGAAAAAAAAAATGCTGTGATAAAATGATATAACGTTCTGAAAATCATGTAATAGGCAAGTTTTCCCTGATTTTTTGGTAATGTGTCGTTTCGCTCGCTCGTATCAGTGTGTCTCGCTTTTGGGACTTTCCTGAATGGGCGGCGTACATGCGCATTAGAGACCGGACCCTCTTAAATATTTTATCAACCTTTTTGCGAGAATAGCGGCGTTTAACACCTCATATAAACGTTATTCCTTTTTTATATTAGAAAATAATTTTTCTACGGTCAGGGAATATATTTTTTTACAACTTTTTTATAGAATGAGTGAGTTTTTTGACTGTAGACGATTGATTTAACACATTTAGTTGAATTATGTCAGACATTAGTTCAAGAACTCAGTATCTATTGAGCTTTTGCTGTGTTCGGGCTAAAAAAATGCTTGCGAGCAAAAAAATATATCAAATTAGCTTTCAATCGTCTAACATATGAATATTTACACAAAAAACATGTTTATTCTACTAGATAATAGATATTTTGATTTATATTAGTGCTTGACCTAAAGGATATTTATTATATTTGAAATAATGCATTTTTAATTTTCTTTTGGTTTCATGAAACGAAAATAAACGTAGAATTCATGTATATGTTACTGTAAAAATCCGTTTTTAATCAAAACCAACCAGGGGAATGAGATTTTTGGAGATTCAGCAATGTGCGAATGAAAATTTTCAAATGATTGCAGTGCAAAAAAAAGGTTGCAAATTTCCATCACTCACTGCATCACCTACTCACATTACTTGTTTTTTTTGCCTTGTCTCCATTACCCTAAGGTTGTATGGAAGAGATCGCTCTTTAGCGATAAGACCGCCTGTTGTCTACCATAGTTTAAGTGCTTAATATGTATGTCGTCCTTTTTTATATTGGTGAGCAATAAAGAATATTTGTATTGTATTGTATTGTGCCCATGAAATTTTCTCGGTAATTTTTTCTGCACGTTTATTGCCACACCTTTTTAAAGATAGTTTCGAGCATACGGCCCGCCTGATGGTAAGCAGTCACCGTAGCCTATGGACGCCTGCAACACCAGAGGTATTACATGCGCGTTGCCGACCCTTTAAAAACCTGTACACTCCTTTTTTGAAGAACCCCATACTGTAGCCCCTCGGGAAAACCTCGGCAGGGAGCTCATTCCACAGCCGAAGCGTACGCGGGAGGAAATTCCTCTTAAACCGCACAGTACGCGACCATTTAGATACTAGGGTGTGAGGATGAACGCCCTGCCGATGGCGAGCGGTGCGGTGATAGAAAGCGGCCGTTGGCATCATGTCAAACAATTCTTCAGAGCACAGCCCATTGTACAGGCGGTAGAACACACACAAGGAGGCAAAGTCTCTGCTTAGACTTAAAGGTTCAATACCGCTTGTGAGTTTGGGATCGTCGACAATTCGTACAGCGCGCCTTTGGACCGAGTCGAAGGGTCCAAGCTGGCATCCAGGTGCTCCTGCCCAAAGGTGACAGCAGTACTCCATATGGGGTCTGATTTGCGATTTATATAGCAGTAGTCTTTGCCCCGGAGTGAAGTACACTTGAGAAAGACGCTAATGAGTGACGTAATTGTTAAATGAAACAATCGTCAGCAGTTAAAGTTAGACCAAGAAAAGCTACAGCGTTTTTGATAGCACACGCAGTGCAAGTGTTATTTATACGTCATAATTTCATAGAAGTTTGACGTTTAAAATAACACTTGCACTGCGTATGCTATCAAAATCGCTGCAGACTTTTCTTGGTCTAACTCTAAGAACATTGACCCGGGTATGTCCATAAACTACGTCCGGACCCGGGTATGGCCTTAAACTATGTCCAAAAGAGAGCTATGGGCACTGCGAATGACATCTCGCTTTGTGTGGTAGGGCACAGGACAGCGGATGTCATTCCAGATCTAGAGCAGAGCCCAACTGGGGAAGTACCTCCACCTTACAGAAAACCGCAGCCAAATAATACTAGATCCTACTCATAGTGTTGTGTTCCTGACGGTGAGTAAGGTTGCCAGAGCTCAACGAGGGTACGGAGTGTTAGGGTCGGCAACGCGCATGTAACTCCTCTGGAGTTGCAGGCGTACATAGGCTACGGAGACTGCTTAACATCAGGCGGGCCGTATGCTTGTTTGCCACCGACGTAGTATAAAAAAAATTGAGTAATAATCCCTAATCTGAACGGGAACTTCCTTAGTGGAAACTTGAATGAGAAATTTCTCATAAAAGTTTTTTAGAAATTTTCGGATTTTTTTTAGATTGTTCTGCATCTTGCACATTCTTAATGTATTGTTTGTCATTATCGTTAGTCATAATTCGATTTTTCTCAGAAACGCGTAACTTTTCAGGATTGCCATAAAACAAACCTAACCTTACCTAATAGGCCAACTTGTTAGCCACCGACGTAGTATAAAAAAAAATTGAGTAATAATCCCTAATCTGAACGGGAACTTCCTTAGTGGAAACTTGAATGAGAAATTTCTCATAAAAGTTTTTTAGAAATTTTCGGAATTTTTTTAGATTGTTCTGCATCTTGCACATTCTTAATGTATTGTTTGTCATTATCGTTAGTCATAATGTCAGGACGTTTACACTATTCATTTTCGATTTATCTAATTTTTGATAAAACAGTGGCTAGGTTTGTCTTTTATATTTAAATGTTTAAACTAGAGATGCCATGAATATTCGGTAACTATTCGGTATTCGGTCTATTCGGCCACTTTGCCGAATACTGCGTATTATTCGGCCAAATATCGATTACCTATTACACTTATGAATGAAATTTTCACAGTTTAAGTGTAGTAAACCATTATACCGCAAACCATTATATTTAATTTTCAAAATGTATTCTTTGGGATTATTAATAAAGAATTATTTGATTATATGTTGCTTGCAAATGTTTATTTTTTATCATAGGCTAAATACATTTGCTTCACTGTAACTAGAACTATATACACTAATAGTGTAATGACCAACAAAACTGAAATTTGGCAAACATAGTCCTTTTTTAAAAGCCTAATGTACTTGGCCCACGTATATACAACCACCTACCTAAAAGTATCAAGTTTTAAAAGTAGATTAAAACACTGGTTACTAAAATCACCATTTTATGACATAGATGAATATTTTTCCAGTGAAATCATTGATGTACCTAAATAAAATTAACTATAAGAATAAAAATGTACTTATAATTGTGACATACAAATTGAATGTGTAATATATTGTATATATTGATACTGTACGAATTTTCAAATTTTATACATCCCTGACCTGTAACCTAACGTTACTAATAAATTTTCATTTTCATTTTTAGGCGACCAGTTTTTCATAATAAAGACTCAAAATTTTATTGTGTTATATTGGGTCGCCGAATATCCGGCCCTTGGCGGCGGTGGCCAAATATTCGGTATTCGGCCAAAACCACTATTAGTGGCATCTCTAGAAAAACCCACGTTTATAAACTAGATACCTACATGGTGTCTAGTGTATAAACGTGGGTTTTTCTCACCAACTTAACTAGTTATACCTAAATTACCTACTCTCGTGTACCTATGCCAAAAAACGTTGGCAACTGGAACTATTATTATGTAAGTGTTTTAAAACATTGTTCTTTACTTATATAATTATACGGAAAATCCTATTATTTATAGAAGAAAACACATTTAGGGTTTCTTAAAATGAGGTTGGCTGGTGGAAGTATTTTACAGATGCATTTATATTTATGTAATTGTTTTTTTTTTTGTAATTTTGAGTTAATTTTATTGTTTGTAAAAATTGACATGTAAAAGTGCCCCTGTGGCCTATTTGCTGAATAAATGTTTTATGTTTGATGGCGCTAGCGTAGGTTTCACCTGTCCAACATAAAAATATCCAATTCAATTTTTTTTGAATTTTATGACCTCGAGCGAGTAAGACTAATATAGAAAAGACTAGAAATGTGGGAAACCTACGCTGGTGCTAAACAGTTGGCGACTTTTCCATTTGACAACATTTTAATTAAAAAAAAAACTCCAATAAATAAGTACTTACTTATTTTGCGAAGCTAATGACAATTGTCACAAGAAACACGACAATTCTCACGAAAATCCGACACAGAACTCATTTCCTGTCAAGAATTACCAAAAAATATTTTAAATCTTGTGACAATTTGTCATTAGCTTCGCAAAATAATATATTGGCGATATAGTGGATTTTTTATATAAAAATGTTGGTAACAAACAAGCACACCGCTCGTCCGACGGTAAGCGGTTACCGTAGCCTATGGAGGCCTGTGACGTCAGTAACAGTGATGTCGACAATTGTCGCACCTGTCATCGTGGTGAAATAGGGGCCTAAGGAAAATGATGGTTATTGTCACGTGACAAAGTGATAATGACAGTATGTATCGGCCAAGAAACTATAACCATTCGTCTGAAATCTAACTAGTAGTTATTTTGAACTCTGTCATAGTAATTTGTAAAAGTAATTTATCACACATGTCACATATCGGTTACCTTTCCTGACTGCGACTTCGTTTGCGTGGGATTATGATGATGATGATTGATGATCCTTCATCGGGCCTCAAACTATATCCGTACCAAATTATATATAGGTACCACATTGTCGCTAACAATAAGGATGAAAATTGCTTGTATCTTTATACGAAAAACCTGTCAGAGTACAATGCGGTACCTTTTGCTTGAAAACGACACATATCATATCATATCATATCATATCATTTATTCCATTGTAATCATGTTCATTTGTACATACTGGTCTTACATATTGGTCAAGTAGGTACATGATGCCCTGCTAGGGTGTACAATATTGGATATTAAACTACTTATTTTGAACTTATACCTAGTCTTAATTTCTTATATAAACTTTTAAATAAAATAAAATTGAGTCAAAAAAAAAAACAATAATAATAAGATAAAACTAATTCATGCGTTAATCATTAATAATCATAAATTATGGTTATACTCATACTCGAATGAAATTTAACAAGAAATTATTAATAGTTATCATAAAATTCATAAACAATTAAATCATTTCGCATTATCCAGACTTTCATCATTAAAAAATTCATCCATTGAATTGATTGAATAGTATCTAAATCGGTTCAGCGGTTTAAGCGTGAAGAGGTAACAGACAAAACAGACAGTTACTATCGCATTTGTAATATTAGATACTAGCTTTTCGCGACTTCGTCTGCGTGGAGTAATTAGGGTAGCTTATTTTTTATTAAATCTGCTTTTTATCGATTCCCCATACAAATCCCCCCCCCCTTTTCACCCCCCTAAAAGATGACTTTTGGGATAAAAATGGTATGTCCTTCCCCCGGGACCAAACTATGCTAAATTTCAACTAAATCCGTTCAGCGGTTTAAACGTGAAGAGGTGACAGACAGATAGACACACTACCGCATTTATAATATTACTAACGACGCACGCGTTACACAAAACCTTTACAAATTATACACTAAAACCTTCCTCTATTGATAGATGAAAACCACATCGAAATCCGTTGCGTAGTTTTAAAGATCTAACAGACAGACAGCGGAAAGCCACTTTAAACTGAAATAAATGTATAATGTGTGTGTATTTTCTGTAAATAATTTAATTTGTTCTAATACTTCTAACAGTATGGAAAGCGACTTTGTTTTATACTATGTAGTGATAGTATAGTATAGATTAGTAGGGATAGTGGATAGTAGGGATGGGGCCTACTATACAGACAGTATCATAATGCATAACAGGATATCCTCAATCGGGCCGATTTAAGCAGCATAGACAGGCCTAATTTAATTTCAGATGCCAAAGGTTTGTCACAATTGTCCGACGCCCACCGTACTAAACTATTGTGTTACATTGCGAGGGTAAAAGTCACTGGAGTTGGCAGTATAAGTCTTGCTGCAAAACCGCTGCAGTCGACTGCATAACTGCACGAAATGTCTATAAAGTTGGGGTCCCTTTGTTTGACATAATTATTGAAAGTCATAATGTAATGATTGTCATATTATCATTAGTCATAATTCTGAAATCGTTAATTTTTCAGGATTTTCCTCGGGTTATCCTATAGATAGGTTAGGTTGGGTTTGTTTAATGGCAATCCTGAAAAGTTACGCGTTTCTGAGAAAAACCAAATTATGACTAATGATAATATGACAATGTAACATTATGACTCAATAATTATGTCAAACAATAGAGACCCAAAAAGTTGGTATTATCGAAAATTGACTACATTCATCATCTTCCTTGCGTTTTTTCCGGCATTTTTGCCACGTCTCATGCGCACGGGAGCCTGGGGTTCGCTTGGCAACTAATCCTAGGAATTGGCGTGTGCTCTAGTTTTTACGAAAGCGACTGCCATCTGACCTTCCAACCCAGAGGGTAAACTGGAATTAAATTTCAAAATCGATGTTGCTGCCTAGGGTTTTAACATTTGCGGCAGTAATGCAGTCGGCAGTATTGTCGCGCTGCAATACGTGGATCACGACTCAGAAATCACCCTGTATTAGGTATTAAAAATTTGTAACGTTTTCAAGTAAAAGGTACCACATTGTCGCATACCATAACGATGGATTTGCTTGTATCTTCATACGAATAACCTGTCAGAGCGTCCTTATGGTAAGCGACAATGTGGTACCTTTTGCTTGAAAACGACACATTTTATACTACGTCGGTGGCAAACAAGCATACGGCCCGCCTGATGTTAAGCAGTCTCCGTAGCCTATGTACGCCTGCAACTCCAGAGGAGTTACATGCGCGTTGCCGACACTAACACTCCTCTCCCTCGAGCTCTGGCAACCTTACTCACCGGCAGGAACACAACACTATGAGTAGGGTCTAGTGTTTTTTGGCTGCGGTTTTCTGTAAGGTGGAGGTACTTCCCCAGTTGGGCTCTGCTCTAGATCTGGAATGACATCCGCTGTCCTGTGCCCTACCACACAAAGCGAGATGTCATTCACAGTGCCCATACCTCTCTTACATTTCCAGACATTGTTTCTTTCCGTTAACAGTATCGAGCGCTATAAAAATAACTAGTCAATAATAGCGAGTCAACAAGCGGCTTCTAGTAAATACTAGTCATTACTATTTTGGTGGTCTCCAATTTTACTAAAATAGGTACCTATATTATGAACTGAAATAGCTATTTTGGTGGTCTCCAATCTTACTAAAATAGGTAGGTTACGTTACCTATATTATGAACTGAAATAGCTGTTACATACTAAAGAAAAAGTGGACAAGCCCTCCGGAGGCGGAGGCCGGATTTCTATTTTTAGGGTTCCTTACCCAAAGGATAAAAACGGAACCCTATTACTAAGACTCAGCTGTCCGTCTGTCCGTCTGTCTGTCACCAGGCTGTATCTCATGAACCGTGATAGCTAGACAGTTGAAATTTTGATGATGTATATCTATTGCCGCTATAACAACAAATACTAAAAAGTACGGAACCATCGGTGCGCGAGTCCGACTCGCACTTGGCCGGTTTTTGTAGTTTATAATTTATACTGGGTTAGGCCTGTAACATGACTAACACGAGCAAATAACTTAAACATAGATTGTACTCAAACGATGACACTTTTATTCAATAACTTTTAAAAATTTGGAGTCTTTATTTCCTATTTTTCATACAAATTAAATATAATGTTCAATGTACGCTGTCATCAGTGTTAATTGACGTTGCTTGCCATACTTTAAAGTTTAAACATCTATCTTTGAACATAGGTAACAAAATTCGCTAGAACATTACATTACATTGCGTAGAATTAACTTTAAAGTGTACCTAAGTACTAAAAATCAAAATACAAGTTTTTAAAAGTCGCTGAACAAAATTTTGGTCAGTTTAATGTTTCGCTCCTATTCCAGGTCCCAGTATGTACAGTAGTGTACTCACATTAGACCGGCCCGGGGCCGTGCCTGGGCGTCCGACACTTCGTTTTCTATGACGGGTGATCGCACGTGATGCTTTCTACGGAGAACGAAGTGTCGGACGGCCGGCCCGGCCCCGGGCCGGTCTAACGTAAGTCATCCTTAATCATGATATTTTATAAAATAATTTGATTTGTCCCCAAATATCATAGGGAACGTTGGACGCGTGAGGTAGGTATAGAGAATAGCGATTATCTGGGGACCATAGCCACACCTAGGTCCTGTACCTAGGTCAGTCAACTTTTATTCAATGTTCCGTACATTGACCCGGATAAACAGCAAACACAATGCAGTACAATGAAAACGGCTCACTTTGTATGAAAAAGTGAATTGTTCACGGAATGTACAGAATGTCGTTTTATAATGAGAGCGTAAACACCGATTGTATAGAATAGAATAGAATAGTTTATTTGTGTAAAAAAGGGTATAAATTGTTGTTACATAATATTGTTTTCAATACTTGATTTACCATAATACATGGCGTACATGTATTCTTAAATTACTATCTAATATTTAAATTGTAAAATTTGTGTGGGTAAAATTTGTAATTTAAGTGACATAATTTTTTTTTATAATAATAGTAACATATTTTAATGCATTACTAATTTAGGAGACTGTAGATTTGTTAGTTCGCATGATTATTAATTTATTTTATTTTATAATGTTTAGCCTAGATTACGGTCTAATATATTGTTGTATGTCCTCACAGGACGTCATGGACTGACTTTCAGAATTGATGTAACACCTAAATTATAAAATGTATGTACATGACTTTACAATCAATAAATGAAATGAAATGAAAATGAAAAATAAACCTCCATTAAAATGTCACATTGAAAAATAAAAATAAAATTAAAGTTCAATTAATAATAAAATCCAATTTATGATATATATCATTTAAGATTACAATTTGTCTAATATAAAAATATACAATCATTATAGAGCATAAATGTATCAATAGTCAAACAGTGTATCTATAACCTATAATTTACATAATGTCAAAAATTCATCAATTGAATAATAACAGTTCTCTATTAAATAGTCAAATAAGTGTATGGCGGCTAGGTTCGCGTGACTTAAGAAGATTCAGAAAGGACCACGCCAAAGACGCGTCTTAACGCAGCGTACTACGTAGGCGAACAACACGCGGACGCGAAGCGATGCGGCGCGGGGTGAATCAATCCTTTGATACCTATAGAAGTGTCCTACGTGGGCGGTCTCGTTGCCATGGCCCGCCGCGCCGCTTCGCTTCGCTTCGCTTTGTTCGCTTACTTAAGACGCAGCGTAAGCGGGAAAACGTGTTAACCGTGAAAAGAGTGCAAAATAAGTTGCAAAGCCCAGTCTAGAAAGGTGTATTACGCGAGAAATATATTAACTTTTTAAACAGGGTGTTTGTTTAGTCACCTGCCACAATTTACGGGCTGAATCACTACATTAGTATAAAACAAAGTAGTTTTCCGCTGTCTGTATGTCTGTCCCTATGTATGCTTAGATCTTTAAAACTACGCAACGGATTTTGATGCGGTTTTTTTTAATGGATAGAGTGATTCAGGAGGAAGGTTTATATTTGTTTATATGTATAATTTGTAAAGGTTTTGTGTAAATTAGTTGAACTACCCGTTCGAAGCCGGGGCGGGTCGCTAGTACATAGTCATAAATAATAGCAACAAATAGCAAGTGACCCAGATTCTAGCCCAATCAATGAGGTCTTTGGAATAGATGTGACCCAAATAATTATTTTATTCTGAGACATTTTTAAATAAGAAATATATTAAACCAGGAAAAATTATATCTAATCGAGTAACATTACCCGTTATTTTTTAGTATGTAGCAAACTAAATTAAATGAAGTTTTAGTAAAAAGCTTATTTGTATCCCAGAATTCCTACATAAAATTATTTAATGACATAATAAATAGGTCGATATGAAAATTTACCACTAACAATCCTGCTTTTGTGCGAATGCCAAAATTTTACTAGAATTACAGATCGGTCGAATAAATTCTCTATCAAGGAAAAATACACTGTAATAGTACATTACGATACAAGTGCGAAAAGTAGGAAATTCACATTAAATCGACATGAGTTGCGAATTACCTATTCGCAGGTGTACCGTGAGTTCAATGTTTGACAGCTAAGTACTACCCTTTAAATTTTCGACATAGGCACGTAAAGAAGTAATTACCGCACTAGTAGCACCATATGTACCTTCTGTAAAAAATATACTACGGAACCCTCAGAGCGCGAGTGTACTTTGATTAATGTCATATGACAACTTGACAAGTGTTGTTAGTATATTATTTCATAATTAAATTACAGACACGTCAGTGTCAGAGATATAATAATTATGTTATTAAGTTTCAAGTGTATGTATGTATGATGCGTGATATGGGGCAATTTGTTATGTCTAATTGGATAATTATGTATGATGGGAAGTACCAATTAAAAGAATTAAATTAATGTTAAAAAATATATTATTAGGGTTCCGTACCCAAAGGGTAAAAACGGGACCCTATTACCAAAGTCGTGCCTCGAAAATCACGAAAATTTGATTCTCGGTCAGATGGCGCCACTACCTTTGGCCTACTCTCGTATAGAGGGCGTTGACGGTTTCGTTTGTTATGTAACAATTTTAATGCATATCAGTAAAAGAACATGGGTCAAAATTATAAAAATAATTAATGCAAATAAAAAAAATCATTTATCCATATTTAAATACATTTTATCGTATTTTTAAAAATATTCATTTTTAGTTTTAAAGTGTGTCGATAGATGGCAGTGAATTTACTGTGGTTACAAAATTTACTATGACAGTACCGCTCTATCCTATTATATATATCCTCTTTGACTGCACTGACTCAATATAGGTTATTAAAAACAAATGTACCTTCAGTAAAAGAATATACTACGG
The DNA here is from genome assembly GCF_947568885.1 of Cydia strobilella. Classification (NCBI taxonomy): domain Eukaryota; kingdom Metazoa; phylum Arthropoda; class Insecta; order Lepidoptera; family Tortricidae; genus Cydia; species Cydia strobilella. The sequence goes on from NC_086067.1 coordinate 2,829,034, forward strand.
AACCCTCAAAGCGCGAGTGTACTTTGATTAATGTAATATGACAACTTGACAAGTTGATAATAAAATAACATTATTATTTCTTAATTAAATTACAGACACGTCAGCGTCAGAGATATCATAATTATGTTATTAAATAAGTGTTATGTATGTAGATGCGTGATATGAGGCAATTTGTTATGTCTAATTTGTTAATTATGTATGATGGGTAGTATCAATTACAAGGTAGGAATTAATGTTTAAAAATATACATAGAAAATACGTTAGTTCGGTCGGATGAGTCTGATCACTCTGATCGCTTTGCTTTCATTGTCACTACTCGGTCTTCGCTCCCATTCTGTTTCTTTCGCGTGTAGTGTACTAAAACGTACTAAGAGCAGAATCATTAGGGAATAGTTTGGTCTAGTACAGTGGAGGGAATCGTGTCTTTATTATTTTAGTACATTTACTACACAAACCTAGCGCCATTATCGAAACTGCGTGATGTGGCACAGGTAAATTACAAGATCTTTTTCATTTCTCATGCTCTGAAAGAGGGTCATTGTTGTTCTAAAAGGTGTGCAGAAAATGATACGTGTCTGCACTAGAGTATTTTACGTTCGAAGTACGATTTTTTTGAATTTTATTGCGATAAGCAATTGAAATTTGAGTTTAAATGGATTTGTTATACAATTTCCATTCTGATATTTGACTCTCCATTCCATAAATAGAGACACTTTTGCCTAAATTGTTAACTGAAGGTACCCTTAAAAAATACTATTAAAATTATACTTGGTCATGTTTTAAAAAAACACATGCATTTTACTTTCCTCGTATTCGAAATGAAAAGTAGAGTGTTCAACTCGGGTGAAAGGCATCATTTCAGCCTCGGACTATTGGCGCTCTCACTGCGTTCTAGCGCCAAAATACCTCTGCAGAAATGAGTGCCTTTCATCCCTTGGTTAACAATCTACTATTCCCGTCTACGGACGGACTGCCACATGGCATTTTCTAAAAGTTGTGCCACATATTGACAGCGCAGATATACCTCTTCAATGTATATATCTTCATACATTGAAGAGGCTTGTGATACGGCATCACGTCTATAGCCGTAACGTTATCAAAGCAAAGCATAATCGCACTCGCACAGCTAAACTGTGGAATGAACTGTCGCCTGCGGTATTTCCGGACCGATATGACCTTCAAACCTTTAAGAAAAGAGCGTATTCCCATCTTAAAGGCCGGCAACGCACTTACAACCCCTCTGGTGTTGCGGGTGTCCATGGGTGGCGGTAATCGCTTACCATCAGGTGATCCGTCTGCTCGTTTGCCTCCTATTTCATAAAAAAAAAACAATAAATAATTTATCACATTCGAGTCTATCCACCGAAACCGTACAACGTCCTGCCTTGTCTCTTTAGCGCGTAGACGACGTCCATTGCAGTGACCGTTTTCCTCTTAGCGTGTTCAGTGTACGTCACGGCATTTCTGATGACGTTTTCTAGAAACACCTTCAGCACGCCGCGAGTTTCTTCGTAAATCTTCTTGTCCTAAGCCTTATCCCATCATCTGGGGTCGGCTCTTCTTGTCTGCATTTTCCACTGTTCCCGGTTTTGGGCTACGGTGTTGTCTATTCCTATCTCTTTTAGGTCCTTCTGGACCGTCAACCAGGTGGCGGGCCGTCTTCCGGCGCCTCGCGCTGTCGTGGGTATGCTCAGGGCAGCTCGTACCATATGGTCTTCAGGGCGGCGGAGTACATGTCCATAACATCGTAGGCGGCGTTCTTTAACCTTGTCGATTATGGGCGCGATCTTATAACTCCGAGTTTCTTCGTAAATGAGGCCGGAAATTCTCTTAACGCCGCCACGGCGTGCAAGTCTTCTAATGGCAGGCTTGGTGATCCCCTGGATGTTATCGCGGAGAACCTTTCTCAGCCGTGTCGTGCCACAGCATGCGTCATGGCCCTATACTGGTGGTGATGCATAAAGTCGGAAAGTAAGTCACTGAGGATTTGGCTGTGACACCAGAGAGCCTTGCCTAAGGCGGCACAAGATACTTGACTTCATTATAATCCCATGAAAACTCGGCGTCTGTGGACGGGATAGCGGTTTTGTCAAAGTAAAAATCATCGGCTTCAGCCGTGATGCCATATCACGACTATGACGAGAGTCTCCTAATATAGACGGAGAGCTGGTAGACATTTTGGAGTAGGTCCTTGAAGTAAGCTGAAACTTTGCCTGATACTTCTCCCATACCCTAAATGCAAGTCTGGCTGCAGGGTAGCGGGTCTAAATCAACCCTTAAATTTTTAAAGAAGTTTTTTTGGTGCCCAAAAAAATTTTCTTGAGGCAATCTGTAATTTCTACAAGGGGAAATTGAATATCTAAATAGTAATAAAAAATTATGCCAGACGATATGGTCGGGTCTTTAACCTTGCCAGACGTGTGCAAAATAATTTTTCAAAAAATTCAAAAAAAGGTTCTTGAGGCAATCTGTAATATTTACAGGTTAAAGTTAAGTATCTAAATCATCATCATCATCATCATGTCAGCCGATAGACGTCCACTGCTGGACATAGGCCTCCCCCAAGGCTCGCCACTCCGACCGATCCTGTGCCGCTCGCAACCACCGAATTCCCGCGACTTTCACCAGGTCGTCGCTCCATCTCGTTGGAGGCCTACCGGCAGTTCGTCTTCCGGTACGCGGACGCCACTCCAGAACCTTCCGGCCCCACCGGCCATCAGTTCTGCGAGCAATGTGCCCCGCCCACTGCCACTTAAGGTTTGCAATTCTGCGAGCTATATCGGTGACCCTAGTTCTACTGCGGATATCATCATTTCTGACTCTATAACGCAGAGAAACCCCGAGCATAGCTCTCTCCATTGCCCTTTGCGTGACCTTGAGCCTTCTTATGAGGCCCATCGTTAGCGCCCACGTCTCAGATCCGTATGTCATCACTGGCAACACACACTGGTCAAAGACTTTTGACTTAAGACACTGCGGCAATTTGGACGAAAAGATACTGTGGAGCTTCCCGAACGCTGCCCAACCGAGTCGGATTCGACGAGTGACCTCTTTCTCGAAGTTGGACCTACCTAACTGGACTGTTTGTCCTAGGTATACATAATCGTCAACAACTTCGAGCGCAGAGCCTCCGATTAATACGGGAGTTGGCACAACATGGACGTTAGACATGATCTTCGTCTTGTCCATGTTCATTTTCAGACCAACTCGTTCAGATACTCTGCTGAGATCAGCGAGCATCGCACTGAGGTCCTCCATGGTCTCAGCCATGACTACGATATCATCGGCAAACCGAAGGTGAGTGATGTACTCGCCATTTACATTGATGCCTCGTCCTTTCCAGTCCAGAACCTTAAAGGCATCCTCCAATGCAGCGGTGAACAGCTTTGGGGAGATTACATCTCCTTGTCTGACTCCCCGCTGCAATGGAATAGGCTTCGAGCTCTGGCCCTGTAGTCGGACGGACATGGTGGCGTTTTCGTACAGACACTTCAGCACTTCGATATACCGGTAGTCGATTTGGCACCTTTGGAGAGACTGCAGCACAGCCCAAGTCTCGATCGAATCGAAGGCTTTCTCGTAGTCCACAAATGCAAGGCAAAGGGGGAGGTTATATTCCTCAGTCTTCTGTATAACCTGCCGCAACGCATGTATGTGGTCTACGGTACTATAGCCTTTACGGAAACCTGCTTGTTCGGGAGGCTGGAAGTCGTCAAACCTGCGTGCGAGACGGTTCGTGATGACTCTCGAAAACAGCTTGTAGACATGGCTCAGAAGTGAGATGGGTCTATAATTCTTCAGCAAGGTGTTATCACCTTTTTTGAAGAAGAGCACCACCACACTTCTGTTCCACGCTTGCGGCGTTTTTCCTTCGCGCATGACGGAACTAAACAGCGTCTGAAGGGCCTTAAGGACTGGTTTACCACCCGCCTTCAGGAGTTCGGCCGTAATTCCGTCATCACCTGGGGCTTTGCCATTCTTAAGTTGTTTGAGAGCCATACTAATCTCGTACAGGCTGACGTCCGGGATATCTTCGGTATAGTGTCGAGTTAGTCTAGCTCTAGGGTCTCTAGCTAGATCCACGACGGGTGCTCGGGTTGTTGTGTATAACTGTCCATAGAACTTCTCGACTTCTCCCAAGAGCTCAGGTTTGGATGAGATGATCCTGCCGTCGTCGGTCTTCAGTTTTGTCAGTTGGCTTTGGCCAATAGACAGATCTCTGGCAAACACCTTTGAGCCTCTGTTGCGCTTGATAGCCTCTTCAATACTGTTAGTATTGAATCGGCGTATATCTCGCTTCAGAGACTTCGAGATCCGTCTGTTGAGCTGCCTATAACGACAAACGTCACCTGACGACTGCAGAATCATCTCACGCCTCACCTCCATGAGCTTGAGAGTGGAGTCCGAGAGTTTCTTGGTTCTTGTACGACGAGTCTTGAAGAACTTGGACCCGACCGTATGAACAGCTTCCACAAACCCGTCGTTGTAATCGTCCAGGTCGCTAGCTAGGCATTCGAACCGGTTTTGAAGTTCGAGCTGAAAGCTCTCGGGGTTTTGGATCTGGGCCGTATAAGTATCTAAATAGTCATAAAAAAATAAGCCAGACGATTTGGTCGGGACTTTCTACCTGCCAGACGATCTAGGCACTTACTTGGACGCAAAATTAAGTTTGTTATTCTGTATAAATGTATGCGTTTATGTAAAAACGTTTTCCATAATGTCAATATCCAGAGAGGAAAATGGGGACTAAGTTTGTATGGAGAAGCGGTCGTCCATTATCCTCTTAATGACTCACTGCATGACTTACCAGTAGCCGTAGGGTCAAAGAGAATTAAGAAGTCATAGAGTGCTCACTCCATACGTCGGTTTTGTAACCAAAGACTATTATTTTCGTAGTCGACATCTAGCGTCAAGTAGCGGAACTATCAGTACTGCTACTCGACACTAGATGTCACATGTGTCGCGACTGACGAAATGTGTATTGCTCAATAATTTATAACTAATATTATAAGCAGGAGTTGAAAATAGAGTTCCGGTTAATCCGGTTATAATATTAGCTGAAAATCGTCGAGTATTAGACTTTCCGTTTGCCGCGACATCTATTGTCGAGTAGCAGTACTGATAGTTCCGCTACTTGACGCTAGATGTAGACTACGAAAATAATAGTCCTTTTGGTAATAAAACCGATGTACGGAGTGAGCACTCTATGTCTTCTTAATTCTCTTTGGCAGTATAAGACATTCACGAATGCGGCCAACTTTCTAAGTAAACGGATATACATATGTTTATCTTATGTCATGTTAAATACTTCCAAACAGCAAATTTAAATATTGGACTCGATCGCGTAGATATTGCTTGAAATTGGGGGTCAAACTATGCTGGTTATTTAAAATTGGTACAAATTGGTATATTGTTATTTAATCAGATTACGAAATACATTCTGTTTATAAAATCGCGGAATCATTTTTACATAAATTAAGCACTTACGTTGAATGCAGATTGTAGTCCTCTTAAATGAGCTATTTTCACATCTTACTATATCCAAAGAGGATATATATAATAAGATAAAGCGGTACTGTCATAGTAGATTTTGTAACCACAGTAAATTCACTGCCATCTATCGACACACCTTAAAACTAAAAATGAAGATTTATAAAAATACGATAAAATATATTTAAATATGGATAAATGATTTTTTTTATTTGAATTAATTATTTTTATGATTTTGACCCATGTTCTTTTACTAATATGCGTTTAAATTGTTAAATAACAAACGAAACCGTCAACGCCATCTATACGACAGTAGGCCAAAGCTATAGCGCCCTCTGATCGAGAATCAAATGGTCTTTATTTTCGAGGCACGTTTTTTCCTTAGACTGTATCCATCTATTACGGAGTTATATCTATCTTTGCTATATCTTAGTCTTAGAGTTGACGACCGGTCTGGCCTAGTGGGTAGTGACCCTGCCTGTGAAGCCGATGGTCCTGGGTTCAAATCCCGGTAAGGGTATTTATTTGTGTGATGAACACAGATATTTATTCCTGAGTCATGGGTGTTTTCTATGTATTTAAATATTTATAATATTATATATATCGTTATCTGAGTACCCACAACACAAGCCTCCTTGGGCTTACCTTGGGACTTGATCAATCTGTGCAAGAATGTCCTATAATATATTTATATTTATTTAATGTTTTGATCACCATATACAGGATGGTTAAAAAATAAGTGCATTCCCGTTGCCAGGGAGGTTTTGGGAATATACTGAGAAACTTTTACTATGGGACCAACCCTGAAACTGTTTCATACATTGGTCCATTTTTTATTTATTTATCATTTATTGCAGACAACATTGGTCCATGTCCATATACATAATAAGCATAACACAATAAGACAACACTTACAATTATAATAAGAATTAAAATAAAATTATGTTAAAATTAATAATAAATAAATCTTGACATTAAAATTTAATAGATTGATCATAATAATGGATACTGGTACTAATAATAATAGATTGATTAAATTCTGATTAAAAATCTATAAATAAATTAATTTATTAAAGACCAACTTGGATTAATTTGTGTTCCAGTTTTATCTTATATATACATAATTATTTACTGCCTAGCTAACTATATACAACAATTGTAAAACTCTAGTTTCTAAAATAAATAAGCAGTTTCTCTAAAAAAACAGTTTAAAAAAATCTCTATGGGAGGGTACATTTTTTTCGCGATTTCGTGGTTGGTCCCATAGTAAAAGTTGCTCAGTATAATCCCAAAACCTCCTTGGCAACGGAAATGTACTTATTTTTTAGCCACCGTGTATTCCACGACTCTTCTCTTTTCGCACAGCCTACTAAAAACACACACACCTACAAAATAATGGTATCAGCATGGCTCGTCGCATTCGTTTTTCGTTTATTTCTTATTTATCGTATCATTCTGTATTCGTCACCCATTCTTCACTCGTCTTGTTCGCTCCTTGACACTATCTTTTTTGGTAATATTCTTTATACTTGTCTTTCTCTTAATATGTCTTATTCGTTTTTCGTCATGGTTTTCTTTAGTCCTATTCGTAATTTCTCGGTTTCGTTTTTAGGGTTCCGTACCCAAAGGGTAAAAATGGGACCCTATTACTAAGACTCCGCTGCCCGTCTGTCCGTCTGTCTGTCACCACGCTGTATCTCATGAACCGTGGTAGCTAGACAGTTGAAATTTTCACAGATGATGTATTTCTGTTGTCGCTACAACAACAAATACTAAAAAGTACGAAACCCTCGAGGGGCGAGTCCGACGCGCACTTGTCCTGTTTTTAATCTCATTGACGTTTTCGCCGAAAATATAATTTAACAAGTTCGGTTCTGGGCACATTCATAATTAGTCTCTTTTGTTTTTGATCGCATTCTGAGTTCGTCACATTCGTTTTTCTTCTCAATCACTATTTGTGACTATTGTTTCATATGAAACCTAGATACGTCTAGAACGTATATAATAATAACTTTCACGAAAAAATGCACGACCGAGAAATAGAGGAATAGCTAATGTACCCAAAAAAGACGTATAGTCAACTACACTAGACTTATTAAAATCAATCCTTTTTAAATAAAAAAGCAATTGACATGATTAAGACTGAATGCCACGCAGGCGTAGCCGCGGGATCTAATAGTATGCACACTTCGTCATATGACCGAGTTAAGATACGGCATTATACTTTCAGACCGTTTCTCTTCATTCACTATCTCAGTGTACCGAGTACCGTCTCAGCGTGCGTACGCGCTTCGGACTAAATATTTTGGTCCATGTACCGATAACGATTGTACCAGTTTTGGATTGGGTGTGTGTGATAGTGTGGTGTTAAAAAAAGTTTTTGGAGAAAACAAATTTTTCGATTACGGTAAGAATATTCGATTTATATAATAATATCTGGGTTCTGAAAATACCTAGGAAATTTTACAAAAGAAAAAACATGAACCAAAATTTCCATAGATTTTTCATATTGTCCATTCCATTACCGTCACACACAGTGTGTGAAAAATGGCAACAGATTGAAGGAAAACATTGAAACATTTTTTCTCTCTTAAAGTCGAACGAGCTTGCGATTTTTTTGTATTTATTCATTTAAATTATTCAAGTTTCTTATGTGATAGGTATTATAACATCCATTTGAATCATCTAGGAACCTCAAGACAAACATTTAGTTTAACTTTATTGTACCTATGGAAAATTATTTCTGGAATTAAACATTTTCATTTTATTTAATTTCATTTAAATGATCCTATCAATGGTTTTGTGGAAAATATTTTAAATAAAGTTGTCTTCAATAATTCGTCGGCTGAGAATACGTTGATGCCATGTACATTATTTAGCAAAATAGTTTTTTAATGATTTCTAAAATAACAAAAAATATGCTATAATTGACACTAATCGGTTTTTGGAACAAAATATCCGCATTTTACTATAGGATAATTACACTGTTAACAGAAAATTATCACAAAAATAGTGACATACCCAAAACTTTGTGTCATGTCATGTGCGTTTAATATTAAAAAAACTCATCAAAAACGGGTATGGCAATAATAAAAATGCTTTTAATTCATGATTACCACTATATTAAAAATATTTGAATAGTACTGTAAATAGTAAACACGTGTGCCTAAATGATAAATAAGTTCAATATTTCCTAAATATAAAACTTTTCGAAAAATATATTTTTTGCTTTTTTTCGCTGTTCTGAAAATCAATGTAAGTAAGTGGCGTGTGATACAAACGTGTTCTCATCTCACCCGACGAATTATGTAAACTTACATTTATAATTTTATCGTGATATTTTATATGTGACGTTATAACTGTTATCAAGATTACAATGTTACGTCCGAAACATCATAATATGTAAATATCACACGTTTAAGCGTTTAAACAATGTGCGTAAGCGAAAATCGAGAAAGTTTATGCCACATATTTGTGAAAGTTACAAACGATATCTGTAGAACGTTACGAAGACATCCTTTAAAAGCATCTGTTTAGTAAACGGCGGCCATTTTTATTTAAATACACAAAAAAATATATTTACATCCAATAAATAGATACTGTTAGACTAGTTTTAAAACCTTTAAGATATCTGAAGAATAAATAGGTCTTACAGGGATTATTTGTTTCTCATGAATAAAAAAGGACTAGTAAATATTAAATAGGACTAGTAAATTTCAGGTAAAAACCGGGTTTGGAACTCACAACCTCCGGTTTAGTGACCTGACCCCCCCTGTTGCTGTGACGTAATATGTGAATGAACACTAAGGTTCATTCAGAAAATTAGGCTTTAAATTAAAGACCTTAATTTCGGACACTTAAGGTTGTCTGGAAGAGATCGCTTTGAAGCGGTAAGACCGCCTTTTGTTACTTAGTTTCTAAAATACCCATGACTCAGGAACAAATATCTGTGCTCATCACACAAATAAATGTCCTTACCGGGATTCGAACCCTTCGGCTTCACAGGCAGGATCACTACCCACTAGGCCAGACCGGTCGTCAAATATTTGGCAAATTCTGTAAACTCAGTCAGTGCAATTAAATAAGTCTATTTTAGTAGAGACTTCATTCAATATTAATATTGCCCTGACAGTAGGTGAATTGGCCAGTAATTTGGTACGAGCGGTCGGGCGGGCAAACAGGCGCGGCGCACGCCGTGGGAATCCTTAGGGCGCCACCAGTCCCAGTGAGCTCAGCACTGGGGGGTTATGTACAGAGACCGAGTACCTGTATATTTTTCATACAAATTAACCGGTATTCAATTTCGGTATCACGGTTGTTTATAGTTTTGCAGTTCATTTCGCTAATGTGATTAATCATTATCCTTACCTAAGTACTATTCTATAATATCAAAGAAAAATTGTGAATGCTATGAAATATTTTGATCCCTGGTTATGTATCTTACCCCTCAAGACCTTATGACCGAGTTTTGATGATGTAGTATGATACTAGTAGAGGTGACCTGTGATTCGTAGTCAACGCTGTCACGTTTTTGACACACTTTCGTATTTCCGGTGTCAAACGGGCACGTGTTCAAAGTTCCAATTACTGACGGTGACGAAAGAAAGTGGTGATGACTTTAGTGTTACGTAGTATAGGTCTCGTATTTTAAGAGGCCGGTCTCGATTTTAGTCGCAAAAATGTAAAATTGATAGATTTCGTCGGTGATATTGTACACCTTTTGTTACCTAATTGAAATAACAAGTACTGGTTTCTATTAGCACGTCTTCTTATCTTGCCTTTTATCAGATCAATTTTTTGAAAACAAACTCACTAAATTAGTAATGATTTTTTTTCTGATGGACGTTTAGGTAAACGCGCGTAAAGCACTGATTTTGTCGCTGTTATTTGTAAATTTCGTAAAGTTTGTACTGCTAAAAATGATAAATTTGTATTACACATATTCTGTACTTGACCTTTATCAGATTACTTTTTGATATATTACTAGTTCGAGGAAATGAAAGTTAAATGAATTCAATTTTCTCTAGGAATTACCTCAAAACAAGTGACTAGTTCTCTGAAAATCTACTTAATTTCAACGTAATTTTGAAACTTAAACAATCTACAAAATTAGCTGAAACTATTCTTGTACATCAATTTGTATAATTTACGACCATAATTTTTTGATGAATTTTTAAAAACTGCCCCTTCTCTTCATATATTACCGGTGACGCACGCTCGCGACCTCATTATTAAAAGGCAAGATGAGAATACGTGCTAATAGAAACCAATACTTGTTATTTAGATATTATGTAACAAAACGTGTATAATTTCAACGACTAAATCTATCAATTTTACATTTTTGCTCCAAAATCGACTACGGCCTCTTAAGATGAGGTCAATGGACGGACGATAAATTGGAGTTACTTATACACGGATAAATTTTATGGATAACTAGCGACCCGCCCCGGCTTCGCGCTGGTGCAATGCTGATGTATTATTACATATAAACCTTCTTCCTGAATAGCTCTATTTATTAAAAAAACCGCATCAAAATCCCTTGCGTAGTTTTAAAGATCTAAGCATACATAGGGACAGACATACATCCAGACAGAAGGAAGCGACTTTGTTTTATACTATGTAGTGATTTGTAACAGTTTCGGTAATATTACAAAGCAGTGAATTAATCAAGAATACCTATCGACCACCAAACAAAGGAAAATAATTCAGCAGGAAAATGCAATTGAAAATGAATTGAGAAGGAAAATGCAATTGAAAATGAATTGAGAAGGAAAACAAGGGAAATAATTCGTGTATACGCTAATTTTGGCATAGTTGTTGGGAATGGTGTATTAAACAAGATAATTACTAAAAGTACCGGAGGGTGGGGGTGAAGCTAACGGGTAGTTCTCAAAATATCTGGGACCTTTCATGAGACAATTCTCATGCCATTTTTCACTTAGAAAGTTCCCGTTCAGATTAGGGGTTATGCTTTCCTGTAGACATTATAAAATAAATAGATTTTAAAGTCATTATATCATATACAACAATTTCTAGTAACGAAAGCTTGTACCATAGATAGAGTCAGACCAAGATAACTCTGCAGCGATTTTTGCAGCACAGACGCGCAAGTGTTGTTTAAAAGTCATAAATACATAGAACTTTGACGTTTAAAATTACGTGTGCTATAAAAATAGCTGCAGAGTTATTTTGGTCTGACTTTACTAATGTACCTACATATGTGGCTTTCCATAACAGAAGGGTCTTCCCATCCCATGCTGTAAACTACTTGTTAAGAATCAATAAACATTTTTTTTTCTTTTTTTTATGCTTTAAGTACAATAAGGTCCTTTCCATCTAAAATTCCAACAGAAAGTCTGATAAAAATGTCCTTATTGGTTATTGCACATTAAGCATAAGGACCCTTGTCTGATGGAAAGCCATGTTACTTGAATGTTCGTGCCTTTGATGTTACTTCCATTTGTATGGCGGCAGCTAGTAGGTTCTTACACTTATATAAATATAAATAATTCGGTATCGCTATCTATCACTGTGGGCGATGAAAGTATGATTATATGATTATTCATTCAAAACGCCAATGTTCAAGGCTATGGATTTGATAACTTATCAGTTATAGGTAAAGATATTATTAGACAATAAGTCCTTTATATTTTATTACTTTATTAGCACTTTGGCTTTTGGACTTCGCCTCCTTGTGTGTGTGCCGGCCCGATTTGGGAAATGAATTAGAGATACAATAGATATGAAATAGTAGAGATATGTGACGTTCCACGGCAAAAGGTACCTTATGGCGGTTGGCGCTTACGTCGCATAGCGCCGCAAATTATTATTTTTTTCGGAGCAAAGGAATTTTGTATTACCTATAGGTGGAAATTCTTTTGGCATATGTTCTAACTATATCTTTTACCTTATTGTATTATTGATCTGTATGTTTCCCAAATAAATAAATTAAATTAAAATTAAATTATTGTGGCGCTATGCGACGTAAGCGCCATCCAATATTGATTGGAGCGGCGTGTAAGCGCCAACCGCCATAAGGTACCTTTACCCGTTGGACTTCACATATCTTAACTATTTCATATCTATAGTGAATCTCTAATTCATTTCCCGAATCGCGCCATTCTACCGCTTGTACAATGGGTTGTGCTCTAAAGAATTGTTTGACATGACGCCAACGGCCGCTTTCTATCACCGCACCGCTCGCCATCGGCAGGGTGTTCATCCTCACACCCTAGAAGCTAACCCTGGCCTGTTACGTTTAAGGACCATAATACTGTGTGAAGACATTACTGTAGGACTGATGGGCGAGATAGAAAAATGTAAAAATTTCACGTTTTCTCCATAGTAAATGTATGTTTTTTTTTTTTTGGCTTTTTAGTTCGTTGCCGTAAGTTGACCCCTAGGAAACTATTGATGCTGGATAGGAATGGAATCGATTGGCATAAAAAAATAGCATGTGAAAAATAAAAGTTTTCATTTTCATACAAATTGTATGGGAAAAGTTTTCGTCGATTTGTGGCTTTTCTAACCGTTAATTTTTTTTGGTCCCATACAAGCTTAAGATCCTGGATAGGAATGGGACGGATTGGTAAAAAAAAGTTGTCGAAAATGACCTTTTTCTCGTACCCTATACCTATGTTTTTCCCAAAATCTATAAACGCCAAACTTTATTAATTGAAATGGAGGGAAGGTCTTCTAAGACCATCTTCGCGTAGCAGCACGGTAGTAGCTGCCCTCATGACCCGATAAGTAATCCATCCTTGATGACATCAGTTCAGTTTCTAAATTGACAAAACAATCCATATAATTATCGAACCTGTTCACTAAATAATTTCACGAGAACCGGTCAAAATATTATGCAACCTAATAGAGAAGAACAGCCGGAAACCGGTCATACCATACACATAGTATAGTAGTTATAGACATGAAACCGAGCGATCAAGGGTAAGAGAAAGACATATTCGTGTATTGACAGGTTAATGTATGGCAGCCTAATCCTTTTTCTCTTTCACTCTTATAAATTTCGGTATTTCGCTATCGCCTCCTACCTATGCTGCCATAACCCGACCATGAAAAAAAACCCGGTCGGTGATAAGGACAAAGCATGGCACTATTTTCACTTTCCTCTTATAGGAATCGCAATAAGACTATCTATCTCTATCAAAGAGTGTCAGGCCCTTGGGTCATACGAAAGCTTTTTTGCCCAAGCTAAAATGGAGACGCATCGCTCTCGCTCGGGCAACTACACCTTATTCAGTTAGCACTGTCAGCAGTGTGGATAAGCGATATGTTCAGATAATTTCGAACAGTTTGTTACTTCTGCTGCTGACGTAAGCCCATTAACGTGCTCACTAGCGCCACTGCAAAATAATTGTGATTATTTAAATTTAACGATAGATAAAAAAAGGGGGCCGCTACGTACTGTATTTTGTATTTAAGTACCTTTTGAATAAATTATAATAGTTTTTACGTCGCTGGATTCGTCAATGCATTCGAAGTTAAAACGGCTGTTTAGTTTTGAGTTCATATATCGACCAATCCAGCAACATAAAAACTAGTTTGATGTATTCAAAAGGTACTTTACAAAATACAGTACGTAGCGGCCCCATTTTTTAAACATTTATCGTTAAATTTAAATAATCACAATTATTTAGCAGTGGCGCTAGTGAGCAAAAAAAAAAGTTACACTACATGCGCTTATGGTAAAGAAACCGGTAGTTTCTTATTTATGCTGCATACGTACTAACAATAATCTTAACCAATAGTGAACTTTATTTAATTGGAATAAGGTGTATGTACTGTCATACTGTGTGGATGATGCGTCGTGCTTTCTCTTTCGTTACACATACTTCCAACTCTTTATTATGTCGTCTGAAGATGACTTTATTATGTATGTTTTAGGCCTTTTGGCAGACATTAGGCCCATTAGGGTGACTGCTTTAGTTATTGGCCACTCCATATTAATTGGCCACCCTCAACAAATCAGAAAGTAACGAGACAATAGTAGTTAGTTAGTTTTTTTAGCATTAGAAAGAAGGTACAGTCGCCATCAGATATATCAGAGCGCCCGAGGTGCTCAAAATATCTGAACACGCACTCTAACGCCTTGACAATAGAGACGTGTTCAGATATTTGTGAGCACCTCGGGCGCTCCGATATATCTGATGGCGACTGTACAATAAAAGCGATCTTGACGTGTCTTTTTATTAAAAAACACTTTTGAAAAATAAGTCACAGCAAATATGTTACAATTATAAATCATAAACGATTTTGTACAGTCAAGGGCATAAATATGTATACATTCCCAAAGTTTCAAAAATATGTGTACGCTCTTACACCTTTTACAATCAAGTCGTGTTTACATATTTTTGAGCCATTTGTCTGGATCGATATTTTTGCCTTCGACTGTACATTCTAAGTAATATAAACTATTATTCCCCGGGTATGTCCTTAAACTACGTCCAAAAGAGAGGTATGGGCACTGTGAATGACATCTCGCTTTGTGTGGTAGGGCACAGGACAGCGGATGTCATTCCAGATCTAGAGCAGAGTCCAACTGGGGAAGTACCTCCACCTTACAGAAAACCGCAGCCAAATAACACTAGACCCTACTCATAGTGTTGTGGTCCTGCCGGTGAGTAAGGTTGCCAGAGCTCGAGGGAGAGGAGTGTTAGGGTCGGCAACGCGCATGTAACTCCTCTGGAGTTGCAGGCGTACATAGGCTACGGAGACTGCTTAACATCAGGCGGGCCGTATGCTTGTTTGCCACCGACGTAGTATAAAAAAAAATTTTTTTTAAAGCGTTTTTCAATATTTTTTCAATAAAAAGACAGGTGAAGGTTGTTTACCGTTTTTCTAATGCAAAAAAAGAACTATATATATAGAAGTCCCTAATTCCTATACGTGTATTATTTAAGCTAAGTTTACAACATATTAAAAATCATTTTTTTACAACAATTAGTATACAAGGCCTCATGATTAGGGACCAATAACATCATTTTGAATGTGGTAGGAGGTAACAAGAGGTTTTGAATGTGGTAGGAGAAAGGCGAAGCTTATTAAATTGCATAAGGAATAGGAGAGACAAGATGTTAGGACACCTAATACGAAACGACAGCTTTTTCCTAAACATCCTGGAAGGCAAAATTGAAAAGACGAGAGGCAGTGGAAAGCCTAGAATCACATATCTGAGCCAAGTAAAAGAGAATGCATCGTACGAGCAAATCAAAAGACTGGCTCAGGAAATAAAGGATTGGCAATTACTCCACCGACAAGAGCAAAGCTCTTAAGTTATGATGATGATGATGAACATCATGAAATAGAAAAGGGTAGGAGGCAAATACGCGAATAATAACTGTTTCCATTGTGTACATCAGGCACACTCATTTATACACATATTTATTACACATTATAGGTGATTGAATATCTTATTATGTCATTATCTATATAACACCAGATAAAGATACAATTATGTGTTCTGATAAAATCGCACTAATTTAATCTAGGTTAGTAGGCATAGGTATTGTTATTATTTTTTTTTTTCTTTATTCACATACAAGACATATACAGTGGTACTACGTAAACTAAATTAATAAATAATAAATAAATAAATAAATATTATAGGACATTCTTACACAGATTGACTAAGTCCCACAGTAAGCTCAAGAAGGCTTGTGTTGTGGGTACTTAGACAACGATATATATAATATACAAATACATAAACACATATAAAACACCCAAGACTCAGGAACAAATATCTGTGCTCATCACACAAATAAATGCCCTTACCGGGATTCGAACCCAGGACCATCGGCTTCACAGGCAGGGTCACTACCCACTAGGCCAGACCGGTCGGCGATTAATAACTAGCTTCATAGAGTAACTGATACTAGAGCGTTACTGTCATAGTAAATTTTGTAACCCCAGTAAATTCACTGCCATCTGTCGACACACTTTAAAAAACTAAAAATGAAGATTTATAAAAATACGATAGCGATACGATGTTTTTTTTTTATTTGCATTAATTATTTTTATGATTTTGACCCATGTTCTTTTACTGATATGCGTTAAAATTGTTAAATAACAAACGAAACCGTCAACGCCATCTATACGACTGTAGGCTAAAACTAGTAGCGCCCTCTGAACGAGAATCAAATTTTCTTGATTTTCGAGGCACGTTTTTCGTTAGACTGTATCTATCTATTACGGAGTTATATCTATCTTTGCTATTGCTAAGACTTCGCTGTCCGTCTGTCTGTCACCAGGCTGTATATCTCATGAACCGTGATAGCTAGACAGTTGAATTTTTTTGACTTATTTGCCATTTTGTGCGTAATGGTACTGAAACCTTCGTGCGCGAGTCCGACTCGCACTTGGCCGATTTTTTTTGTACATACTCCAACAACATCGTGGTATTTGCAAGACAAGATATTTTTGAAAGGTATTTTTTTACTTTGTTATTGTTTCTTTCCCTAAAAAGACAGATTTGTACAAAATACAATTGTTTTTCACTATGTTTACCGTCTTTTAATTTTAATGAAAAAGGTTGCGTTTTACTCGGCAGCAAAATTATTTTTAACCGTCGTGCCTTGAAATCCTCGCAATGCTCAAGATTCCACTTGTCGAACCACAATATTAGCACTAGCGGTAAAACAAATTACTATTTCAGTATATTTCCGTAAACTACATTGCGTGATTAAAGTGAAACAATTTAATTAATTATTCTTAACTTAAACGGTAAAAATTTAATAATCCCAGCAATGAATAGAATTTTTTTTTTTATATTACGTCGGTGGCAAACAAGCATACGGCCCGCCTGATGTTAAGCAGTCTCCGTAGCCTATGTACGCCTGCAACTCCAGAGGAGTTACATGCGCGTTGCCGACCCTAACACTCCTCTCCCTCGAGCTCTGGCAACCTTACTCACCGGCAGGAACACAACACTATTAGTAGGGTCTAGTGTTATTTGGCTGCGGTTTTCTGTAAGGTGGAGGTACCTCCCCAGTTGGGCTCTGCTCTAGATCTGGAATGACATCCGCTGTCCTGTGCCCTACCACACAAAGCGAGATGTCATTTACAGTGCCCATACCTCTCTTAAAATGTATTATGCAATACGGAAAATATGACTAAAGTTGTAATATGTGATCAGATGACTTCAAAATCTCTAATCTTTACCATAACCTTCATTTTAGAATACTTACGATAAAGGATTATTTTAATTTCAACTCTATCGTACATGCCTTGAAGTCCTTATTCCTATGTCATGTTAAGCCGACTTACGATATTTGGGAAGTAACGGACATGTCGTGTCTGTTCAAACAATATGTACCGTTAGAAATTCGTCTCGAAAGTCACAGTGTAAGAAGAACAGTGCGTACACTCTAAAGATTTTGAACAGCGCGTCAAGAGAGACGTTTTGGAAACTTAAAATCACATAAAAAATAAGACAACGCAATCTACATTACGTCACACTATCGAATGAAATGTACACTAGGGGCTAGGTACAGAGCGATTAGACCGGTGTTCCAAAAGGTCGCAAGTTCGAGTTTTGCCAGAAGCGGTGGATTTTCCAACTATTCGTTTAATTTAAAAATGTAGTTCAGTTCAAATATACTTTATTTATGTAGGCCTAGTAACAAGCACTTATGAATGTTAAATTATGTACATATATATTATCTTAAGCTAATTATCAGAGCAATTTATTGATGTTAATATTATTCCATAATAATATTGAATTATTATACAGATGAAATGTAATACTAGTTTTACAAAAAGATTGTCAAACATTTTTTTATAAAAAAATACTAGTCCCGAATGTTTTTTAGAATGTTATTTTGTTTTTCAAAAAAAAATTACAACAAAAGAAGTACCAAAACTTCCGTGAGACACAGACATATTAAATATATTAATAACGGGCCACTCACGTGTTTTAAGTCGAAAACGCTCGACATGTTTCACTCCGTACCGAGTAGCGTCATCAGGAGCTTGCGTCGACGGTGACGGACCGGCGCAGACTGCGGGCGTTTTCGACTTAAAACACGTGAGTGACCCGTTATTAATATATTTAAAAGAAGTACCATTGGAATATCCGTTTCCTCATCATTAATAAAATAAACCTAATAAATAATTAATCATTTTAAATCACAATTAATCCCACGTTGTTTTATCATTCATGTAGTCATAATAAGCTTTAGAAATAAGTTTACGATTTACATAATTCTGAAATGAATTAATTGATAATTCAGTAATATAGTATAAAGGGTGACCTTAGCCATTGGACAAACCTTGAAATCCCACGTAGGATTACTTTTCAGGAATGCTCTAACGTTAATATTTTTTTAATTTTAACAAAAGATAAAAAAAAATATTTTTCAAACAAAAGTTATTTCCAATAATCGACATCAAAAAGAAACATACTGCATTAATCATTGGCAGTGTTTTAGTCAATTTCTTCGAAAATGTGCGGCAATTATGACATTTGTCAAAAGTCAGAATATAGAATTTAGAATTTCATTTAATCAAGTAGGATTTTACAATCGCTTTTGAATCGTCAAAAGGACATTACAACTAAATTAAAAAATAAATAACAGCTTACAAAATACAAAATTCAACAATTAGAATTTCAAATACAATACAAATACATTTCATAATTCATTCATTTACTTCTTATTAGAATATTAGAATCTTATTAATGTCATAAATAAAAAAGATAATCAATAAGATTGAAGGTTTCATACTATTTATTACTTCAGGAGCTATTGACACACACAGGCTGCTCCAAAGTAAAAAATCGTATTTTTTTAATTTCTTCGTAACCGCTACACCGGTTGTTATGATACTTTGTATACTGATTCGAAATACCCTAATGCATGTACATTTCGGCTTTGTCCAATGGCTAAGGACAGCCTGTATAGTATAGTATAGTATAGTATAGTATAGTATAGTATAGTATAGTATAGTATAGTATAGTATAGTATCGCTTGCAGAAGTACGAGTAGATATCTCCTTGATTGGGGGGAGAATCAGAAGCGTCCCTGATTCTCCCCTCCTTTGGTGCGGGTTTCCCGGTCTAATACCGGGAAAAGGCGGGGGGCATGGTGGAAGAATGAATGCGCGAGCCCATGATGCCCCCATACAACGTCTGAGAGGGTGACGACGCAGGGGATGTTAGTGGGTATTCTCCTCCCCATCCTCTGGTTAGAGGATGTACGGGAGGAGCGAGTCCCACATACCACCCCCCCCCCCCCCGGCTTCCCCAGCCCGGGGGGTGAGATACGTAAATGCATTTACCCCTGCGTAAAAAAAAAATGGTATCTCCTTGATAAAAAAACTCTGTACCAAGTTTAGTGCTAAGTAGTGTACTGTCATTATTATACTGTGCCTTGTACCGGTCTGGTCACTTTCACCCATTTCGTCGCTTTCCATACAAATGGGCCAAGGTTGGATGTACAAAATACATACATACATACGTATAGTGTGTATGAACTCATCTGTGTAGGTATTTTCTCTTTTTCCTGTCGGATGTGGATAAATCCGAGACAAAAAGTATGTTTATAGATGCCGTTTCATATAAAGTCGATAAAATTACCTTTTTGACATTTTCCGCAGTAATGCAGTCGCCTGCAGCAGTATTGCAGCGTGACATTACTGTCGACTGCATTACTGCAGCGAATGTCAAAATCGACGATGCTGCGCGGATTTTAACGTTTGCGGCAGTAATGTCGCGCTGCAATACTGCAGCAGTAATGCTGGTGCCATCTGAATAAGACAAACTTAGCCGCCGCCATACAATAGGTATACATACATACAATCAAAGTTTAATGAGAACTTTGAACAGAACAGAAAACAACATGAAAAACCGGCCAAGTGCGAGTCGGACTCGCGCACCGAGGGTTCCGTACTTTTTAGTATTTGTTGTTATAGCGGCAACAGAAATACATCATCTGTGAAAATTTCAACTGTCTAACTATCACGGTTCATGAGATACAGCCTGGTGACGGACAGACAGACGGACAACGGAGTCTTAGTAATAGGGTCCCGTTTTTACCCTTTGGGTACGGAACCCTAATACATAAATATCCAAGTACCATATTGTAAACATAAGTATGTCTGGTACTAGTTTTAATTACTAGAAATTGTAATACAAAGATTTTTTTTGTGTTTAAAAAAAAAACAGTTTTATTTATTCGTATGGCATAATTGTTCAGTCGTTTATAAAGATATTCTAAGGTTCTGTATCCATTGGATTACGTCACTGTCGAGGGTAAGCAAGTCTGCAGGGTTTCCGTCGTATTTGCTAAGTGGGCAGTACTGAATGATGTGCTCGATGTCCTGCACAGGAGCCCCGCAATCGCACTCTGGAGACTATCCATCCACATTTGTGCAGGAATGCTCGTGAGCGACCGCAGCCGGTTCTCCACCTATTCAGTTGGCATTGGCACTATTCTTTTCTAGGCAATGAGAAGCCTAGGCAAAGAGAAGAAAAAAAACAGTTTGAGCCGGTCTCGCTTAGAAAATACTGTAGGCCAAGCACATGATTGACGCGACAGTATCTCGCCGCGAAATAGACTACCTGTCTTTTACTAACTGTATGAATTAAAGAGGGACGGGTAGTCTATGTCGCGGCGAGATACTCTCGCGTCAATCATGTGCTAGCCCGGCTGCTAACAACTATACACAACTTTATTTCAACCAATGATCCATGCAATACTTAAACTACAACAATACATCCATACTAAGTCATTGTTGTCACGTTTTGCGACCACATATAGTGATCCATCGAAATAACCGCAGGAAGCATTTTATAGAAAAAACTATAAAACATGACGTAAATTGCTATTGCACCTTTTAGATTTAAAAAAAACAGTCCAAGATAACTCTGCACTGACTTAGACACATAACAACGTCTGGAATATGGATGGTATAGAAAGGATGTCAATCTCTATATATGAAAAGTGCCCATCAAAAAACAGTAAATAGGCGGCGCCACCATACACTGAAGTACCAAGACCATACACGTATTTTATATGATGTGCACCCGTGCGACCGTGTGGGACAGAATATACGCAATGCGACAAAATTAAAAACACGTTTTAACATTCCTGACAACATACCAGAAACAACCTACGTAATTTGGTCGGGTTATTTGCTGCCCCTCCCCCATTTCATCTCCACATTATTATATCTCTATGGTTCATGTCATAGAGTCTCCTATATATGACAATACTCTTCGGTCTAAGAGCCGTTGACGCAACTGGTCACCGAAGAGCTGGCGGCTTCCTCTCGCAACGTATCAGCATTGCGATACAGCGAGGAAATGCCGCCAGCATCCTTGGTACAATGCCTCAAGGGCCTATTATAGATTTAATCTAGTTATTAATTTAGTTTAGTATTTGTACTGTAGTACCTCTGTATATAAATTACGTAAATAAATGATTATCATTTTAATTTCTACTAAATGTCCAAGGTGTGAAAACTGTGTTAAATTTTATCGATCATATCATAAAATAAATGTTTGGTTAGTCACACTGGAGATATTTGGATACACACGTGATTAGATAAACTGTACGGAAACCCAATTATTATACACTCAAATATATTAAAAACATGTCAATTTGTGTAAATTTTTCATGCAGTGACCAATTTTCACTGATACTAAGTGTACATTTCATAATTTTATGTTGTGAGACGGAATTGGAGTGTAATAAAATATGGACTATAAGTATGTTATAAAATTTAATGAAAAAAACATAGCACTATTAAAACGTCTCTATAACTATCAGTAACAATGGCATGAATAATATTATTATTTCTTCGTTTCATTTCAATTTTTAAAATCGTTTCATTTCAACAACTTTCTAAGTATTTTGTAATTAAAAACTTTAGTATAAAACAGCTCAACAACGGGAGTCATGGAAATCAAAGGGAGAGGCCTTTGCCCAGCAGTGGGACACTACAGGTTATTAAAAAAAAAAAGTATAAATTTTCTTTCATTGTATATTACACAGTACCAGGAGAATCGTAAAGCCTATATGAACGACACACTTACAGTTCCTTTGTACGGGTATAGTTATTGTCCACTATTTTCTATTTCTACTGAAGTCACGATTCTGTCACATAAGTATATATTTGTTACTCGTGGACACCGCACAAAGTGTGTGAGGCCATACGAGGGTCGCTCTGAAGGTTTTCAAATTTAAGATCCTAAGCCATGCACCTCCCTAAAGGGGCCCACTGACTATCAGTCCGCCGGACGATATCGGCCTGTCAGTTGTTCGGAACTGTCAAATTTTTGTTCCAACTGACAGGCCGATATCGTCCGGCGGACTGATAGTCAGTGGGCTCCTTTAGGCGTGTAAACAGAAGGTATGGAAAATTCGCACGCTTCTGGTAACCATCGGTAGCTCAGTTGGTTAAGAGCTTTAGATTAGATCGGTGTTCCAAAAGTTCGCAAGTTCGAATCTTGTTTATATACATTAATTAGGTATATACCTTAGAGCGTTTTCACATTGTCTGATCCAATATCGGATGTCGGAACGAAGTAAAATGTAAGATATATGTGTTTCTCCGTATTTATTTATGCATTTTAATAAATCATTATTACTAAAAAACGATAAATAACGCAAAAAAGGCGGACTTAATGCCAATGGCACTCTCCTGCAGCTGTTTTTGACATAGGCGCCTTCGACATCCGATATCGGAAAGGCGCTTCCGATAAATTCAGCCATGTCGGAGCCCCCCGTCAGCTGGACCGATAATATTTGTTTGTGTGCGTATGTGTATGCATAATGCTTGTTGTAGTGTGTGTGACCGCTAAAGACGGCGCCCGGGCGCGCCCCCGCGGCCTTACTACGCGGATGTAGGACTCAGATCGGACAATGTGAAAACGCTCTTAGGCTTTTGGTCGCAATTTTGAGTTTTACACTATGTCACAGAATAAGTAATAGTACTATGTTCTTACCAGGGTTTTTCACGGTGATATTGCAGAGAACAAAAGTGTATCCTTGATCGTCCACAGGGTTTATATTATGCCTTGTGTTATGGTTAAAACGTAACCTGCAACTCCATTTTCCTAACATTTATTTTGTTACTTCATGTTCCTGAAGAGAAAATCCCGTTAGTTATTTATGTTTGCATGTTTTTAGTTTATTTTAAGTAGGTAGTTGACTTATTTTTACTTGATTTTAAAACTAGGGAATTCACAGAATATTATTATTATTTCATACAGTGCAGATTTGCCACTTCAACTCCAATCCGCCCCGAATGCTATGATTATGTTATTTCTGCTGAAGAAGGTACCTACACTACCTACTATTGGAATGCTCCGAACTTCCTATAAGTTGTCTTACCTCAAACCAAGCCTCATTATGTTGTTGTATGATATATTCATCAACCAAATTATGTGGTCCACAACCATTTAGTAAAAGTTTAAGAATATTGTGTATTTCATTTATACATTAGGTACCGAATCACCTAACTAATCTTATATTGACCGGGATTATAGACCGTGATTACCTTTTGTATTGTTTTCGAACTCCCGATATTTCGACGCAGTTACGTTACATGCATCTTGTTCACGGGTAACTTAAGATAGCGGGTGGGTGTCAAAGTTGTGTAGACCGCGCTCGGTCTACCCTCATTCGTGCGCGTCGGCTGCGTTCGCTTTCAACGTTACCATCGGTGGCGTCGAAATATCGGGAGCTTATAATACAAAAGGTAATTACGGTCTATATCCTAGTCAATGTTAGTCTAGAGAAAATTTAATTATAACAAAAAAATAAAAACTTACTTAGCTTTTTCAATTTGGCCATAAACTGCTTGCAAGCCACCATTCAATATAATTTTTTTACCCGTTTCTATGACCACTATGTGAGTCCTTTTAGTTCTGTTCCCATTCCTGATTTCCGGGTTACAATGCGCTGTGTCGTCACTTATTCTAATGTCGAAATGAACAGCTGAAAAAGAATATACTATTACATATAGAAACCCTGACAACACCGATTTTCAAATGTGTGGCGAAGAGGAAGACAGTAGGTAATGCACCTAATATGTGAAATTTAGTAATTGCTTGGGCTTTGGAGCAAGCTATCTGGAACCGAAGGAATTCAAATCACTGCCCTTGAGCTCCATCATCCGATACATGGAGATGGTCGAACAAGATCATGAGTAGGCACAAGGTAGCTCTTTAGGGGGCGGTTACAAAAAAGATTGGTGGACCCACCTGTTAGCAACACTGTTTGTAAGGATCATTATTTATTAATAGCTTATATTTTGATCATTTTTACTTTTACGATTAGCTTAAAAAAGAGTATCAGTTGACCCTTACTTGTCACTGGTTCCCGCCATCTTGAATTGTTAATAAAAGGCGGGTACACTGTGACAAGGGGGAGTTCGTGTACAGACGAGTTACAGTGTAGACGTCTTGGAATATTGATTGTAAATTGGTTGTTATTATGTTGGTAGCGAACGAATAAAGTTAAAATATTGGTACTAGTATTAGTTTTCATCATCAACCCGGTGCTAACCTAACACACCAGGGTCGAAGTTTATAACTAAGACTTAATTCTAACAAAAATAATTATAAATGTAGGTACATACTGGTCACATTTTCACCATAATTTCCGCACACACAACACAATAGAAAGATAATAACTTTCATTTTAAATTATTTTACACAATTCATCGCGTATTCGTCCAACTTTCTGATCAACTGAGTTAAGACTGAACGTTTACGTCACGGGTTATCATACATGACTAATTGTACAGGGCAAATTACATATTATCCTTAAAATACTGTGTTTACCCCATATATAAACACAATTGAGCTCGGATTAATACCTGCCGCTTCTTTCCGCCATTGCTCTGCGCGACAACATCCATCTTCACCATTTAAGATGGTTATCACTTGGCAGTCCTCAACTTTGCGTTTCTCCAGAAACTTCCTGCTTCGCACAGCTGAACTATGGAATAAACTTTCGCCCGTGGTCTCCGGACCGATACGACCATACATTTAGTGTATTCCATCTTAAAAGGCCCGCAACGCACTTGCAATTCCTGTGGTGTTGCAGGTGTCCATGGGTGAGATCAATTGCTCGAATTACTTACTATAAATAATACCAACAGTGAAAGCAGCGCTTTGTACATACGTTGTTTACTAAAATAGATGACTTTTTGTGACAGCTCAAAAACGTCTTCGATTATGTTCGCTATAGTTTTCATTGAAAGTATTTATTAAGCTTTACTTTCAAGACTATTTTCGTATTTTTGGATGTTGTGATTTTTTATTTATATTGTCCATATTTATTTTTACCACTAAATAACTAACAACCGAATTTGTTCGAATCGTGAGACATATTAACTTAGCTAATTTTACGGTTTCACTCACGGATTTTTTACATGTCGCGCGAGTGACTAAAAAATACTTGAGTGAAATCGCAAAATTAGCTAAACCGAATTTGTTGTTTAAATACTAATTTACATAAAACCTTCAAAAAGCTCTAACCTCCTTTAAGTACATTGACATGTCTGCCACTAAAAACCGAAAACGACATTGACGTTTAAATATCTAATATTATCGTACATTTTATCAATTGTATAAGTAATCGAATTGATAAACTTATGAGCCGGTCTCGTGAGGTGTATATATTGTGGAAATTTGTCGGTCATCATGATTTTACGTGAAAATACGTAAGAATTACGTAACGTATGACTATAGTGGTATGAATGTGAACTAGTGACATTCAGCTGTTCAGAAGTTTTCCATTTGAGGTAAGCGAAAAACAATTTACGAAAATTTATTAATAATATTGGCACATCTGTTCGTCAGTCACCAGTCGCGCGCGAGAACCCGCCTCTAGTTTATACTTACAGGAAAAATGTGGTTAGTGTTTTAGCGCGCGACTTCGGTCGTAGTCAATCTGAGAAAGAGTCATGAAAAAATCGATGAATAATGTTTGTATAAACATTTGTGTATGTCCCTTTAAAAAATATCGTTACCTACTAATAATATAAGTCCGAAAGTAACTCAGTCTATCTGTCTGTCTGTTACTTACCTCTTCTCACTTAAACCGCTGTAAGAGATAGTTTAAGGTCCGAGGTCGGACATAGGATACGGGCAGAAACGAAATATAAAACCGGACAAGTGCGAGTCGGACTCGCCCACCGAGGGTTCCGTACTTTCTAGTATTTGTTGTATATGGGCAACAAAAATACATCAACTGTGAAAATTTCAACTGTCTAGCTATCGCGGTTCATAGCTATCTGGTGACAGACAGACAGACGGACAGTCGAGTCTTAGTAATAGGGTCCCGTTTATACCCTTTGGGTACATAATCCTAAAAAGCAATTGATAAATATCATATGTAGAAAAAATGCCTGTATTTATTTTACTTGCCCGACTAGTGATGTTATGGTTTTAGCAGTTTATACAATGTGGTTATATTTGTTTAGAGTGTTCCATTGTAACGTCAAAACTAGTAGGCCAATTTACGTATATAAAGGACATTTTTTCAGCACAATATTGCTCGTAACATGGAACTTATTGAACCGCTTTTACACTCACAATCTTAGATAATATTTAAGCCTGCGTGCTTTTTTCATTATAACACAATATCGCCTCGCAACGCAACACACTTTTATCATAATATACTATTAATTTATTCCTTAAAGTATGAAGAAGACAAGGGGAGGGGGGAGATGAGATGACCGAATATGAAGATAAATATAATTTATTTTCCAAGTAGGCATATTACAATTCGCATATGAACGTCAAATAAAGCTCTAACCTTACACCACTGCTTGAGAAGATTCAAATTCTTCCTCAATTGGAGGAGAGCTAGTACCAAACATAGATGTACATGTACAGTGAGGTACCTAACTGTACATTACTTTAGTGGTCATGTAAAATTTCATGTGATTGTATGGCGACCGCTACCACTCACTAACCTTAGTGAGACTCTTAAACATTTGAAATAAAACTATGAAAACGGATTATATCGCGTATATTGAATTTATAATTCATCCCGACGTTTCGAACTCTTTACAGCGTTCGTGGTCAAAGAGTTCGAAATTCAAAGAGGAATAAAGAGTTCGAAACGTCGGGATGAATTATAAATTCAATATACGCGATATAATCCGTTTTCATAGTTTTATTTCATGAGTAACTATCGCGGTAACCGAAGACAATCTTAAACATTTATTTATTTATTTATTATTTTAAAAATAGTTGTACAGCATAACAGTATGAAATATACAAAGTCACTGCAAAACTAGAAACAAATTAAAAACAAAAACAGGTAAACTAATTATATTATTATACAATAAGCACATTCAAACTGTTGAAGGACGCTCATCTATCTTCTCACAGAACCTTAACAATTCCTCTCGCACTTCGCTCCACCTGCCAGTAACATGACACTATATTAAATTATTCTTAGGTATAGACAATTTAAAAGTACTTACTTACTTACTTGAATAAATATTTTTTTAACTTTAAAATCATACTGTTCTAATATTTAAAAACCTAGCATGTAATGTAACCTACTCACCTATGTCCAAAGTGCCGATTCTAGGGCACCTAAGAAGCCCTACACCGAGGGGTCGCGCAGGTTACTGCAATGCTCTAGTTTGCTATAATTCCGTTCAAATCCTAGTGTTTTACTCATTACGGTTACAACAAGTAACAAATATCAATTACTTAGCCAAATCTAAACTAAAACTTGTGTATAAAACAGGCGCGTTAGCAATAATATTTAGGGTTCCGTATCTTAAAATAACATTTTCGCTCCGCGTATCGTATTTCTATTGACTCTCGTTAACATTTGTGCCACAATGTATTATGTATGACCTATTTTGGGTCGGTTACCTACCCTAAACTAAACGGTTTGTTATCGTTAAAATTTTCGCTTAATTTTATTGTATGAGAAAATTAATAGTTCACTGTTGAGTGACGCTGAGCAGTCTGTCAAGTGTAGTTGGCACGTATGTCCCTTATTGGCACATACAACTCAACAAAATAAAACCTATGTTTGAGTGATACCTCAATGCACCAACGGTGCGGCAGCTAACGCTTACCAGGCGTCATGATACATCTCCCTTAATCGCTTAACGACTTACCGGCCCGTATGAAATCGTAACGCAATGGGGTTAGGAACTGTCAAAGGTTTATATAGATGGCGCCAACATAGGTTTTATCTGTCTCTAGTTTTTTTCTATGGGATTTGGCATAAAGGGGCTAGCATCCAGGCCATAAAATTCCAAGAAAAAATAAGAATTTGACACTATTCATAGGATTGACAGGCGCCATCTGTAAAACACTTCAACAGGCTAACCCCATTTCTTACGCTGTCTATTGTTTTATACAAGGGCCTGACACTCTTTGATAGAGAAAGATAGCCTTATTGCGATTCCTATAAGAGGAAAGAGAAAATAGTGCCATGCTTTGTCCTTATCACCGACCGGGTGGCATCGTAGGTAGGAAGCGATGGCGAAATACCGAAATTTATAAGAGTGAAAGAGAAAAAATCCTATGCTGCCCAAATTTTATATGAATATTCATTCTTTTACCCCCGGTCGCTCGGTGGCGCGTTTATAACTACTTGTATTTTATATTATACTATGTCTATGGTTTTATATAATTTTAACGTAATTTTATCTCTTGTTTCAGAAACCCATATCCGCCATGTTAAAGAAAACCCACAAATAAGAACCTTCTCTGTTGTATCTGGCCGCTGTGAACGATTGAACAATCCAATATGGCGTCTTGTGTGAACGGACATTTCGGGAGTCAGGAGTACGTGCCTGTAGCGGAGTTCTACGCGGATAAATCCGTGTTCGTTACGGGGGGCACGGGCTTTATGGGCAAGGTGAGCATGCACACACACGCACACATTATCACACATACACGCACACGCACACTCATATACACACACTCGCTCTCACTCCCACTTGCACTTTTCTCACTAGAGTCTGTTCGGAAAGAGAAGTGTCGTGAAACGTATTGGACCCCATACATTTGACGAATCTTCTCTTTCCGCACAGACTCTATTACACACATTCTCACTTACAACACACTCTCACTCTCATTCACCCTTATTTACAATCACATTCACACTAACACTCACTCCCACGATCATTTTCACTGATACCTCACACATTCACACTCGCTCTCACTCTAGCTTACACTCAATCTCACTCGCACTCGCAAAGGAATTTATAGGCCTAATTCCGGTGTTGGGGTCCAGGAGGAGATTCTTAATTCATCGGGTTCTATGTTTTTATCTCATACCAAAAAGGTAGGAAGGAAGGAAGGAAGGAAGGAAGGACTCTGTCCATCTGTTTGTCTGTCACATCGTTAAATATCTCGAGAACTACTTACGCTATCGATTTGAAATTCTGAATTGTTACGAACAAGGCTAATCCAGACTAGGGTCGATTCGGGGGGGTAGGGTAGACTCGAGATTTCTCCAACTCGAGACAACTCGAGAATTTTGGCTTACCATTAATAATACCATTTATTGACATGCTGTCCGAAATTTCCAAAATTACGAAATGTCCATCATCTCTAAATCCTTACGTCTCATTGGTAAAGAGTGACAAAACTGAGGCGAAATAATAGGCAAAGACAGCAATTAATTGCCTATTTTTGTACTTATGACATACGATTAAATAGATGTGCCATTTTCAATCAAAAGGGTACTTATTGTCGGTTGTCAATATGGCGCTATTTCCATACAGCTTCAATTTGAAATCAACCTTATTGACAAGCGACAATGTGGTACCTTTTGGTTGAAAACGTCACAAATACGTCTCATTTTCCAGGTGCTAGTCGAGAAGCTGCTACGTAGCTGTCCAAAAATCAAGAACATCTATCTGCTGATGCGACCGAAGCGGGGGCAAGACGTGGCATCTCGTCTCACAGAACTCACACAGTCACCGGTAAGGGAAATTAATCCTAAAGTTGAGAACAATAGAGCTTCTTTTAGATTGGGGTTTTACCGAGCAGCCAGTAGTCTAATCCGAAATTCCTCCTTGGTAATGGTGAATCCTCCTAATGTCCGCCGTCCTATTCAGCCTTGCCTTAGGCTCGGAAGAGAAACATTCTGTACTACTGTCCTTCCTATATAAACGTTCACCTTTCTAAATAAATAACATAACATAAAACGTGTATATTTTCCAGCTGTTCGAGACATTACGGAAAGAACGGCCATTCGAGTTAAACAAGATCGTGCCCATCGTCGGCGATATAACGGAACCCGAACTTGGAATCAGCGTCTCCGACCAGGCCATGCTTTGCCAAAAGGTAGGTCATATACTTTATTCCTTAGGGTTATATTTGGGGAAAATTTGTCGAAGACAAGACTTCCTTTTTCTGTGCATTTTGTATAATTTTCCCCCATGTCCCAATTTCTCCCACTGTATTACAAACAAGTATAAGTTTTACTGATACAAGATATCTTTAAACAAAATTGTGTCCGAGGTAGGTCATATACCATAAACCATGGATTAATATTTTGGGATTTTTTTCCCAATTTATAGAGCCTTCTTCTATACAATTAAGTGCATTTTTTCCCCGTTTTCCTTTTTTTCCTGATAAGTTACACGAACATTTTACATTTTCGTGAAGAAAAGAGATAAAAAATATGTCCCAAAAAATGTAATTTTTGTAACGCATTTTCACATCCATTTTGTATGGACCATTACAAAACTGACGCCCAAAATTTGTATGTAAAGCTGGGGATATTTTTTTTTTCATTGTCTCATTCAATAGTACTCATTATTCTGAGTCTAAATAACCCAAAAGTTGACGGTTTTTCGAAAAAAAGTAAATGATACTTAACATTTTTTCTGAAAACCCCCTTAAATGCATTTTGTTTCAGGTGTCCGTGGTATTCCACTCCGCCGCCACAGTGAAATTCGACGAGAAACTGAAACTGTCCGTCACCATCAACATGCTTGGCACGCAGCAACTCGTCCAGCTCTGTCATCGCATGCTCCTTCTAGAGGTAAACATTCTTCTTTTCTATAAAAAGTGGATTGTGAAAATTCCCAAAGTTGAAGCAAAGAGGAAGGAGGGAAGACCAAGGAGAGCGTACATGCATCAAATAAAGGAAAAACTCAACTTCGTGTCGTATTAGGCTGTCAAAGAGAAGGCAGAGGACCGTAAAACATGGAAATTGCTCCACCGACAAGAGACTTACTCTTAAGTATATGATGGGCGCTACATCGGAAGCATAAACTCCATATTCACGCCTCGCGCAATAAATCTGACGGGTCCTATGGGCACCCTATAGTGCTACGTACTCGTACGTAGCTCAGCAGTGAATGGGTTAGTGCTCAGGAATGTTCTAAACATTTTATTAATTAGAACAAAGGAAAACAAGTTGAATTTTCAAACAGAACTTTAGCCTAATATTTGACAACAAATAGCAACATACTGTATCAGTAATTCAGTATTTGATCTCACATATATAATAATTGTAATTGTAATATAAATTGTATGTTAAACTTTACTTTAGCTAAAGTTCATGAGAACTAATTAATATATGATATGTTCGGTTACTATTTATAAACCCTTATTTAATAGTTAGTAGCGGGGTCTTCTGTCACAAGTATTTACAATACTTACAAGGAGATTCCAAGCATAACTAAATTGTAAATTGTGAAATGTTGTAACCAAAAATAAACATTTTTTTTTTTTCATTTTCATTTTTCACATAACATCGTGTAAATGTGCTATCTCACATTAAAAAATAGCTTGACAGTATGTATATTAGTGTACGTAATAAACTGCCATACTAACCATACATTTCTTGTTTTCAAATCGTTGTTCCGCAAAACTACACATATTAAATCTATACGAATTCTTGGAAGCTGTCATTATGATGACATTCTCAAATATAGTACAGTTTTTTCAGTTTGAAATAGCAATAAAACCCTAATAAGGTCCTATAAATAAAACACGTCCGCCAAGTCACTGTCGATGGGCAGTGTGCCCAGAAGGCTGGCTGCATTGCCACGTTGAATGGCAATGCTAATGCGTTAAGCAAAATACTGGCCAGCCTAATCAAACTAAAATCATATTTATGTAAACATGAGCAGAATAACGTCATTTCATTTTTAAATTAAATAGATGTCATATATGAAAGAAAAAGTAACCACAGCTGGGATCAAACCAACATATTATTCAGCATCCGCGGCAAAAAAAAGATTGTCTCCTCATTTTACCCAAATTATAATAATACCTCAATAATTTTTGGCAATGTTCAGTCACACAAATCATTCATTAGTAGGTACATTTATTTTTTACCCTCAATTTCAGGCCCTAGT
Source organism: Cydia strobilella (assembly GCF_947568885.1). Classification (NCBI taxonomy): domain Eukaryota; kingdom Metazoa; phylum Arthropoda; class Insecta; order Lepidoptera; family Tortricidae; genus Cydia; species Cydia strobilella. Next base: position 2,861,848 of record NC_086067.1, read on the forward strand.
CCACGTCTCGACGGCATACTGCAACTGCGAGCGCGAACGCGTTGAAGAAACCGTCTACGCTCCTCCAGCGCACCCTGAACACGTTGTCACCCTGGTCCAGACGTTACCAGATGAACTGGTGGATAGAATCACACCTGATCTCGTTGGTAAGTGTGGAATAGCCTTTGAAGCTAGTGAAAAAAGGGTTTACGCGCCTCCAGCGCACCCTGAGCACGTCACCCGACCCTACCAGATGAGCTAGTGGGTAGAATCACACCTGATCTCGTTGGTAAGTGTGGACCACCCCTTGAAGCTAGTGAAGAAACGGTCTACGCGCCTCCAGCGCACCCTGAACACGTTGTCACGCTGGTCCAGACGTTACCAAGATGAACTGGTGGATAGAATCACACCTGATCTCGTTGGTAAGTGTGGAATACCCTTTGAAGCTAGTGAAGAAACGGTCTACGCGCCTCCAACGCACCCTCAACGCGTTGTCACCCTGGTCCAGACGTTACCAAGATGAACTGGTGATGAATGAACTTTTAGATTTGTCAAGAAGGTAACTTTTTTTATCCCGCAAATTCACTATGTCAGGCGTGGCGCGTGGCTCACTTCGCGATTTCGTCGCGTCGCTACAAGTACATGCGGCCCACACCAATTTTGGTGTCTAGCCTTAGTAGTTGCCGTTGCCGCGCACTGCTACGGAACGGACGCCTGTTCGCGCTTGCGCCACCTAGCGGTCTTATCTGTCGTAATAGACGCGATTTGTTATAGAGAGTGAATCTTCTGTACCTAGTACTATTATTTATCCTGTGACTATGTTCCTTATATTTTTTCTCTCCATCTACAGTTAAGCATATAATTAGATGATATGATATTTTTTTCGCAGGTGACCGGCCGAACACGTATACATTCACGAAGGCGCTCGCGGAAGACATGCTTATCAAGGAGTGCGGCAAGCTGCCTGTGGCCATCGTTCGGCCGTCCATCGGTGAGCGCAACTCATTATACAACGATTTAGGCGACTATAATATTCATTATGCAACTATTTAGTGAACTGTAATATTCAATACTCACTATATAGAACAAGAGACATCAACGCGCTTTTAACCCACCAGAGTTGCACTTCGTTTTTGCGGGACTTAAATTCTTAATAGATAAAGTTGGACCAAGATAAGTTTGCAGCGATTTTGATAGCCCACTGTGCAAGTGTTGTTTGAAACGTCAAACTTATATGAAATTATGACGTTTAAATAACACTTGCACAGTCTGTGCCATCAAAATCGTTGCAGTCAGAGTTATTCTAGGTAACTCTACCAAGTTTGGTTTATTGTTTTGGCCACTATTTTAAATCACGTATTTTAACCGCTGTAACCGCGAGGTTTATTATATTTCTCTCTTATAGATTTTGTAACCAAAATTTATAATTGGGGCATTTACTATGGAAAGGGACCTTATTGTCGATGGCGCTTACGCCGCACAGCGTCGCGCGGCATTGTATTTATATCGGAGCATCGTTAGTAATGGCGTAAGCGCCATCGACAATAAGGTCCCTTTTTATAGAAAATACCACAATTATGCAACACATACTCGCTATCTAAAACAAAAGACACCAACGCACTTCTAACCCACCAGAGCTGCACTTCGTTTCTCCGGGACTTAAATTGTTTTTTTTTTTTTGCTTATGTTGGGAAAATTTATTGTATATAGTGACCTAATTAGATTTTTAGGGTTCCGTACCCAAAGGGTAAAAACGAGACCCTATTACTAAAACTTAACTGTCCGTCTGTCCGTCTGTCTGTCATCGTGATACTTAGACAGTTGAAATTTTCACAGATGATCCCGCTATAACAACAAATACTAAAAAGTACGGAACCCTCGGTGGGCGAGTCCGACTCGCACTTGGCCGTTTTTTTTTTATATTGAGAAAACTTATTTTATATAGTGACCTCATTAGATTTTTAAATTTCATTGTTTGACTGCGGTTACCTCTTGTCTTTTTTTCTTTCTTGTAGTTTTTGTGACGCAAAAACACTTATTAATAAAAAAACCGGCCAAGTGCGAGTCGGACTTGCGCACCGAGGGTTCCGTGTTGTTATAGCGGCAACAGAAATACATCATCTGTGAAAATTTCAACTGTCTAGCTATCACGGTTAATGAGATACAGCCTGGTGACAGACAGACGGACAGCGGAGTCTTAGTAATAGGGTCCCGTTTTTACCCTTTGGGTACGGAACCCTAATATTGCTTATTCTGATAATTCCAGTGCTCTCCTCGGTCCGAGAACCGGTCCAGGGTTGGGTGGACAACTGGAACGGGCCTAATGGCATCATTGCGGCTGTCGGCAAGGGCATCTTCAGGAGCATGTTGGGCACCGGGGCTCGGGTGGCTGATCTGGTGCCTGTGGATACTGTCATCAATCTGATGATCGTGTGCGCGTGGAGAACAAGCCAGAGACGGTAGGTTTTTTGAGTTATACTATAGTATAATACGCATTTAACGCCAATCAAGTGTATCCAACAATTGTTTAGAGAACTGTAATGTTCATTATGCAACGATTTAGGCAACTTTAATATTCATTATACAACGATTTAGACAATTATAACTTTCATTATACAACGATTTTGACAAATGTGATAGGTATTCTCCCCCCGTGCCGTGGGTTGAGGTAGACGTGCAATAAGTGCATTAAATGCTGCTATAGTTGACTGGTAGAGAATGCCATTTGGCATTAAATCCGCCATTTGTACGTTGTTGTATATATTTTGTGCAATAAAGTTTAAATAAATAAAATAAATAAATAAATATCAGCAGCACTGCTGGTAGGCAGTATGGTAGGTGCACGTGCAGGACTTAATTGTTAAAAAGTAAATAGGTAAGGTGTTCGAGCCGATATATGGAGTATGTTTACTTTGTTGTTCAAATTACTTCATAGATGTCGCTGCTCCCGACGCAAACTAGATAACAGTAGTATTACTTAGAACCTATATAAGACGATGTCATATTTCGGAATAAATGGTTCTAGGTATGGATGGTAAAGAAAGGATGCCAATCTCTTATGGTAGAATTGTTGCAAAAGTGACCGCTTTCAGCTTTAAATAATAGTTCCTAATCTCTTCGGTGGCGCTAGTTAGGCTCTGGGACATGAGTATAACATGAACCATATAAGGCAACAAATAACCCGACCAAATTACGTAGGTTGTTTTTGGTAGTATTCCGGTGTATGGTGGCGCCGCCTAATTACTGTTTTTTGATGGACACTTTTCATACATAGAGATTTGGCTCCTTTATATAGTCTCCATGGTTCTAGGGTTAAGAGTAATAGGGCTGGGAAATTGTCCGGCCGACTCTAATTTCCATGTCAAAAAAAAACGGAATAAATGATCGGTAACGTAGCAACTTGTATCTTATATACAAAGTGGTCCTTCGAACCGGATGAAATAGCAGATTTCTCTTTAAGTACTAAGGCATAAAAAGCAACTGTATGCTGCATACAGGCGACTTTAACACCAATTTTACGAGGATCAGAAGTGAAAAAAACATTTGTCCACAGAAATGACGGTGTGCTTGTATATAACTGCTGCACCGGCCAGCAGAACCCCATCACGTGGCAGCGCTTCGTACGGACCAGCTTCAAATACATGCGGAAACATCCCTTCAGTAAGTTGACTTAAGATTCATTTTCAAACGATTTAGTAATTGTAGTTACGACCTTTTTGGAATGACACGCTCGCGCTGGCGGACGAAAACTCCCGTGAGACTCAAACATATTAGATTATTTTAAAACGGGTCACTCACGTATTATTAAGTTGAATAGCTCGACATGTTTCGGTCCAATTTAGAATAGAATAGAATAGAATAGAATAGAATAGAATATTTTTTATTCGTAAACACACAGACAATAGACATACATTTAAAGAACATAGTGAAAATAAAGTGTCACGAAATGGCCCCATCTCAGCATGCTGCTGGCGAACTTCCAGCGCTGATCTTCCGATGAGACCATCAGGTGAGAAACACGGAAGGTAACAGACAAAAAGAAAGCAACATAGAAGAAAGAGACATAAAATTTACGAGGACCGTCTTCACGGAGCAACGACACGTCTTCACTGGAAACATGTCGAGCTATTCAACTTAATAATACGTGAGTGACCCGTTTTAAAATAATCTAATGAGCTTCTATGACGTTCGAAAATCTATCTTCAAAACTCCACTACGCACTTAGCACTTAGCCAATATGTTTTGATGATGATTTGTCTAATTATTATTTTTCTTCAGGCGAGGTGCTTTGGTACCCCGGCGGCGACATAACGAACAACCGTCTCAAACACTCCACGCTCTCGCTAATCGAACACCGAGCCCCTGCCTTCGTGATGGACACCTTCGCGAGGGCCACTGGAAAGAAACCCATGTGAGTATGGTATACGAGTTGATTTTAGATTGGCTGCGTCTTGGCTCATACGACGTTTTGTTTTTGAGCGCTACTTCTAAATCGAACACCGAGCCCCTGCCTTCATGATGGACACCTTCGCGAGGGCCACTGGAAAGAAACCCATGTGAGTATGGTATACGAGTTGATTTTAGATTGGCTGCGTCTTGGCTCATACGACGTTTTGTTTTTGAGCGCTACTTCTAAATCGAACACCGAGCCCCTGCCTTCGTGATGGACACCTTCGCGAGGGCCACTGGAAAGAAACCCATGTGAGTATGGTGTTAAGAGTTGAATTTCGAGAAACGGCGTATGTATGAGACTCTTGCAACATTCAAATCTAACTAATAATTTTGTCATATTTAAGTGGGGCTCCCAAACGTGATTTTTTTTGCCGTGTTTTGCGTAATGGTACGGAACCCTTCGTACGCGGTTGGCCGGTTTTTATAATTGTTAATAATTGTGACGTTTTCAACCATATGGTACCACATTGTCGGTTGTCGATAAGGTTGATTTCTAATTGAAGCTATTTGGAAATAGCGCCTTACTGACAAGCGACAGTAAGTACCCTTTTGGTTGAAAATGGCACAATTATGAATTATAATGTCTGTTAACAGGATGATGCGGGTGCAAAACAAACTTGAAAAAGCTGCAGCATGCCTTGAATATTTCACCACCCGCCAATGGGCGTTCGCGGATGACAACGTACAAGCATTATGCACGGCCCTATCGACAGAGGACAGACGCATTTTCGACTTTAATGTCAGGTTAGTAAAGCTGAAATTTACACGACAACGTGGCAGCTTGTCTTGAATGAATGTGGAATGAACTATCGCCTGCGGTATTTCCGGACCGATATGACCTTCAAACGTTCAAGAAAAGAGCGTACTCCCATCTTAAAGGCCGGCAACGCACTTACAACCCCTCTGGTGTTGCGGGTGTCCATGGGCGGCGGTAATCGCTTACCATCGGGTGATCCGTCTGCTCGTTTGCCTCCTAAAAAAAAAAAGAATATTTCACCACCCACCAATGGCACAGAATAAATAATAGTAGTAGGTACAGAACATTCACTCTCTAGCAAAACGCGTCTATTAAGCCAGATATGATATGGCGCATGTGCGAACAGGCGTCCGTTCCGTAGAGGTGCGCGGCAATCACTATGGCTAGACACCAGAACTGGGGGCGGCCGCATGTACTTGTAGCGGCGCGACGAAATCGCGGAGTGAGTCACGCCTGACAATGAGCGGTCGAGGATGACAACGTCAACGTACAAGCTCTATAGAGGACTTCGGGTTCGAACGCCATCTTGATAGTAGCCTCGTGATTAATTCCTTTGTTTTTTGCTCATTAATATTGTTTAAAGTGTAATATCGATAGCTTTATTAAACAATAATCTAATGTGGTAGTGTGCAGTGAATGGAGAATTAATCTCAAAGCGTGTTTAACCACCATTTTGGAGTCAACGGCCGGTAGTCCACGTGCTTCTCGTAAAATCCAGCTATCGGTTTTACGAGACAACTACAACAACCACCGAACAGCGTCGTGCTCTAAGAGCATTTATTTTGTTCCTACCCTTTTACGTGACATTGGCTACGGGCAACACCGCCCTCAAGTCCATCAAGAAAAGAAGCTCTATAGATCGTGTCATTCAGGAATCACGGGGACTAATTTAACCCTTAAATGCATGATTTTTTGTTTAACTTTTTAATAAATTGAAATAGATGTGTCATGTTGTATAGATTGAGGGAAAAATAAAGAAAAAAATCATAGTATTTAAAAAAACCATCAAATATACGATGCATATATACATCATTATGCATTTAAGGGTTAAAAAAATACGTCACCAAAAAAATGACACATTTTCACATACAGTACCAAAATGGTACCATTTTTTGTAGGTACCATTATAAATGGTACCATTTTTTCTAAAAAAGCTGAGCTGAAGTGTAAAAATAGTAAATAAATAAAGCGCTGCCTAAAATAATAACTGTTGTCACGGTTCTGTATGTTCTTTGCATATACTTTCTCTATTATTACGCCGTTATTTTTTTTTATCAAGATCAATATTATGAAATTAAATAAAATTGTTTTATTTATAGAAACATCGACTGGGACGCGTATATTGAGAGCTACGTGCTCGGCATCAGGAGGTTCTTGTTCAAGGAGAGCCCGGACACGCTGCCAAGGTCCAGGACTCATCTCCGGAGGTGAGGATTAGCATAACTACTTCTGGGTTCTTTAGTTTTTATAGTTTTTAGAATCCGGTGCACTAATTTAGTGCGGTTAGCTATTTTAATAAGTTTCGATAAAGATGTTCTGGGACAGATCATGATTTATTAATAATGATAATTTATTTGCATTACATATTATGCTAACATAAACATATCTTGATAATTAATTGGAACCATCATAATTATTTAACCGTGAAACGGCATGGAATATTTTTTTTATGTTCATTATGTGGACATTTTTCATTATGGGGACATTGAGTATCTATAGTCAGTATCGCGTAGAGGCCGTAGAGTATCGTTAAAGTATCTGCCACCTTATGGCTTAAATTGAAAACTTAAACTTGACAATGTCACCCGACATTGCAAGTTGGCAGATATGCTATCTTATGGTGGAACTGTAAAACTTTAACTTGACATAATTCGATTCATGGGGTCCCTGTGCTGCCCTCTATAGATTACTCTCGCTTTTTATATGTGACGTCCCACGAGTAAAGGTACCTTATGGCGGTTGGCGCTATAGCTATAATTAACGCCGCTCTAATATTATTGCGGTGCTATGCGACGTAAGCACCAGCCGCCATACGGTACCTTTTCCCATGGAACATCACATATTATTATGTTGACGTTTATCTGGCTTCAATGAACAGTGTACTTCAATTATTTGTCTATTTACAGGTTACACATAGTCCACATCCTCACCCAAGTGGCGGCCGTCTTCTTCCTCTGGAGATTTCTCTTCTCTCGCTCCAACGCGTTGCGTAACTTCTGGCGGCGCATACTAGACTACATAACACGCGCGGCGAGAATGCTCGCCATAGCCTGATGCATATAGCCTTAACCTCAGGCTTAGTAGTTGAGCAACGCTGTTTGATTCACAAAACGCTAGCGACGGGTGTAAAATTGTAAACGCTAGTACGGAGAGCAGCGGAGCGTCATGTTAAATGAATATAAACATGGACGTAATTTAGAGATCCATCCTCTACAATTTGTCATCTGAATGACTTTTCTTTTTGACAAAAAAATACAATTCTGATGACAGATTTTTATGGATTGGATCATTTTCACTAAATTACGTTTACATATACGAGCGACCTCAGTGCAAACTCAAATTCCCACGCTTACAGATGTGCACGTTGCGGAAAGTTCTCGGGAATTTTAAATTTCCATAGAAACCAAAGGAAAATTTCGATTACCGTACAAAAATATGAGAAGTGTCTGAAATCTTACCATGTTAAAGTTCGCAATTTTGGAAATTCCGACGGCACAACTGTAGTCATGTTAAACAAATGCAAACATAAATATACAAGCGGCCTGCACACTCAAATTCTTACACTTGACGCTCTCCGCTGGACGCTCGCCACTGTGCGCAACTAAGTGGAAGACATACTTTAGGTTCGTAACTAAGCGTAATTATATAAGCGCTCGTTTTGTGAATCCCTGCTGTTTTTGCTGGTTGGATCGTGAACGGTGTTAGTAAGCTTGCGTGCTCGATGCAATCTGTTGTTGATTTTTCACGTAATGTAGTGAATGAAAGTGACACAGTGGAGCGTGAAGTAAAAGAGACCCTACACTAGTGTCTCCCGAGCGTCATCGTCTAGTCAACTCTATGGCTGCTGCTCGACGCAACGTTGGCGCAACTGCGCAGCGACGCCATTTTCCATAGCGCTGACTAGACGCCGGCGCTCAAAAGACGCTAGTGGGGTTTCTCTAAAGTTTGTTGATAGGATGTGTCTTCTATGTGAAACGAGAGTAGACTTGAGACTCCTATTCTCTTTTGTGCAAGAATGTTAATGCTTAATATATAAGCAAATTAAGCTCTGCAGTTAAATCTTCAAAATATCCGCCTGATTAGTTTTGTGCAAAAGTGTTGGGATATCTATTCTACTCATATTTATTTAGCATTCAAAACTCACTTAAAGCCAGGGATACACTAGGTGACAACTGTCTTGTGACACGTGTCGCCAGCGATGTCGGGTGGAGTGGCGCGACGTTGCCGGACTTCACTCGGCATGTCTGGCGACAGCGCGTGATACATGTCGCCAGTGTGCGTGATAAGCCGTGCGATGTCGCCAGTATGTTAGGCTTAAAAGAAAAGGGTTCAATAAAAGATTTGTGTCACTTTCGTTCGTACATAGCGCTCCTTCTTATAACGAGAAGGGGATTCGATATAGAATTTTTAAGAACACAGCGGCGTAATAAATTAGATTGGTTTTTCTCCATTTGTAAGCTTCATTCAATGGTCTGATACTGCTTCCACTGACACTATGACATACATGACATCCATACAGGTGTACAAGTTGCGGAAAGTTACCATAAAATATCGGAAATTTTAGGAAATTTTCACAGGAAACGAAGGAAACTTTCATTTTGGAAATGAAAAATGTTTAATCCCCATGTAAAAATATGTGAAATTTTCGTAATATTTTCATGTGGAAATTTCTCAATTTTGGAAACTTTTTGACGGCACATCAGTAGTTGTCCACTGAGTGACGGAAAGTACAACACCTTAGATCAATGTTTCGTATTTCAAAAGCAAGATATCTCATTTAACAACACACTATCTGTTAATCGTATAGCCTTTTTATATACGGGTTCGATTTTAAGGCGTCAAAGGTCTTTTTCAGAAAAAAAAAATACCATATACTGTTTTAAGGCCGTTCCATCGGTTTGCCGCTGTCTTTGTCACATTTCGCAAGAAAGAACGGGAAAAAACATACGCGCCAAGTGTCAATTTTGATCGAATTTTGTCGGTTTTTATTTATTTTAAGAACGTTACCTTACAATATCGAAATTCTAAAGCTATGAAATTACTATTTATGTTAAGATTATTTTTTCTTCTTTTTTTGTTTATAGTATCACATAATAAACAACCGAGTAAAGTAGGATTAAATGTCCGAGTTAGAGGTTACTTTGGGAAGTAATTGTATCGAGCGAAGTGTCATAATTCGTGTATCGGAAGCTATGTTGTTAAAGATAATATAGTCAAGAACTACATATATTTTTTCCACGTCTACGAATATCAACGCCTCTTAGAAAAACATGATCATATAAGGAGATTTTTCGCCTTCTGGCTCAGGGAACCGCCTTAATATTAAAAGTTATGAGCTATTTATACTCAGAATTACGAGTACACTTGATTAAAAAAAAAGAAAAAAAGACAGAAATTCTTGTCCGTCTTGTGACACAATTTCATCTACATTTTGTTTGGACCGTCACAAAACAGACTCATAATTATTGTATGGATAACGAGGGGGCACTTTTGCCTTTTTTAAACAAGTCTATGTTATTTTGAGTAAAAATTATCCAAAATTCGATAGTGTTTATGCGAAAAAGTATTAGCTACGTATTGTTTCTAAATACCATTATATTAATATGGTCGTAACGATAATTGTAATAAAATATGTCATAGTGTCCTTTCTTAACACTTCCGCTAGGCTCTTAAGGTAATGTTATTGTTACATTAAATAATGGTTATTTCAAATATTTTGTACCAATGTATCAGCTCAATGAAAAAAGTAAAAGTTCAAACATCTGTTATTGGGTAGAAATAAATAATTACGTACCACTAGAGTCCCCGGCAAGCTCGGCCGAATATCACCTTTCCATACAAACGGAGTTTCGTTCTCATTTTAAAATTATAGGTTGGATTGTAATGAAACTTTGCACATACAATGACATGAGGTATATCTAGGACTAATTAGTTTATATAGCTCCAGTTTATAAAACAAACGAAATAGAGCCAAAACAAGCTTTGTATGAAAAACAAATACGCTGTATTTTTTTAACTATGGTATCTGAAGCTACATAAACTAATTACAGACATAGATATACCTTATCCTATTGTAAGTACAAAGTTTCAGAGCAAACTAGCTACTCGTTTTAAAATGAGAGCGTAACTACGTTTGTATGGAGAACCGAGCTTGCCGGGGACCCTTAAGCAACACTCTTGACTGTCCATCGATGGACCTTTTGCCATTTGTAATAAGGTCGAACTTTGGACAGTTAACAGTGTGGGCTATGGTACCATAGTATAATTGCTATGTCACGATCTTATATTTAAATAATGTTAGGATGATTTTCCAGGTCATTGCACATTTCGCCTAATTTGAGAAGAAACAATTTAAAAATTAATCCGTAAGTTTCTTAAAGGCAGGGATACTCTAGGCGATAAATGTCCCGTGACACGTGTCGCCGGCTGCATCCGATCAAGTGGCACGACGTTGCCGGACTTCACTCGACATGTCTGGCAACATCGCGCGACTTGTGTCGCCAGTATGTGTCGTGCGATGCCATCAGATATATTAGGCGAAGTTTCGAGAACTCGTAGGACTTCATCTGACATGTCACGGAGACGTGTGACGGGACATTTGTCCCCTAGTCTATCTCTGGCTTAAAACTAAGTGGCTTGACATTTTTTATCATTGAAACATATTTTTTAATTTGTTTGTTTTCAAATTTTGTGATTACTGCAATTCTTTTGAATGTCCATTTTGACGTCCAGTCGTGGAGTCGTGACGCGATTGGAGCGTTCAAAATTGTCATTTGTCTCGCTCGCACGCAAGCAACGCTTATGGGTATGAGCGTGTTGGCAAGATGCAATGTACTTTGTCGCTATCAATTTTAAAGATGTCGCTACTGAGATATTGTATCCTTTTCTAAACATAGTATTTAAACACAAATCAAAAGACAATATTTTATAATTATTGATTTAACTTTTCATGTGTGGATGTCAAAAATCGTGGGTGCTATATAGCAGGATAAAACGTTCTCAAGAAAAACGCAAAAAGTTGACTAATAATTTGGCCAGCTCTTAGGTTCTTATTATACACAGACAAGAGGTTAAACACAAATCAAAAGACGAAATAATAGTAGGTAATTTTGGATATTTTCAATAGGCACAACATTTGTAAAATGTTCACTGAGTTACGTCACATGATGTTCGTTACGTTTCACTGGCGACATCTATATTTTTGAGTAGGTACTGTAAGATCCCATAGGTGCAAACAAGGCACCTCACTTGTCACTTGTATATGCCTGGGCACAAAATGTTAACTTATCGACAGATCGCAAAATGTCACTATGAAAGTTGTTTTAAGCGAAATAGTTAGCGCGTTACATAATGTATTTACTGGACATAATTGATATAAATACGGTAAAAAGGTAATTTAAATAGTTAATTTTACGCCACCTACCGGGTGATAGTGAAACTAGCTTGATCAATAAGTAATAGTTTGGGAGATAACGAGTAAAGTATGAAAAATTGTATATGACATGGTTATGTTGTGTATATTGATTAATATTAGCATATAATTTCACGTAAATTCAGCAAATAACTAATTAATAACTGATAAATATATGCATCATCTTGTCATTGCAGATAAATTATATTTTACAAAATTTACTTGAATACTATTAATTAATATACAAAAGATAACGCAGTATTTTGACATAACACTCATTTTTTTAGATGAAAATGTAGTATCTAAATAAATATATCCGTACATTATATGCTAATATTACACAATATAAATATTATTATTTAAGCGTTGCCAACGGATAATGTTTGTCTGTGAAATGATTAAACAGTTACGTTTAAAAATTATCAAGTATCGCGTAACTAAGACTTTTGTTTGTAAATTGGAATTAGAGAAAGACATTATTTTTATTTCGTAAACTTCATAAATATATACGCAGTTACCGGTTACGAAATTCATAGCATTAAGCCCGGGATGCATTTGGCGACACATATCCTAAGACACCGTGTCGCCAGGACGTCGGGTGAAGTGGCACGATGTCGCCGGACTTTGTTCGACATGTCCGGCAACGTCGCGCCACTTCACCCGACGTCCTGGCGACACGTGTCGTGGGGCAATTGTTCCCTAGTGTATACCTCGCTTTACATACTTAGTTATGTCTTCCTCTCGGGAAAAAACAAAAACAGGAAGTTTAGATTTTTTATCTGAACGATCTGTCTAGTTTTAAACCATTATATTGAAGACATAAAAATAAATAATACAAATTCGTATTAAAATAATGTATTCAGACATTGCTAGGATATAACTAGGTAAAAAAAATATGATTATTATTTCTAAAGCGATGCGTTGTCAACCTTTTTTTAATAGCCCAAAATGTACTAGTCAAAGGACGTTGAAAATAAAAAATAAAATTAATTATTGAAATTTAAAATGATAACATATGTTAAAAACAAAGCATTATTTATTTTAAATGCATAAAATTCAGTATTTAATTTTACCTAAATATACAAAAAAACATTAGCGTATATCAGAATAACAAACCCAAGCCAGAATAATAACAAACTAAGCCGTTTAACAAATATTTAGGTAGGTACTCGTAAAATCATAAAATTTGTAATAAACGCGTGTACAATTTGATTTAATTTTAAAAATTTGATCTGTTTTACCTTTTTGTATATTCATTCAAACTTCACAGCTACATTATAAAAATATGCTCATATTTTTCTGCTTAAATAATCTCGCTAATGTTATTTATTATTAAAATAAATAATAGGTCTGTTTAACCTTATTTACGATGTTTTATATCGTAAACTTAAAAGAAATCCAAATGTCCGCTTCCCAAACTTCCCGCGAGGCCTGCTACCTCTAGATTTACGTTATCTATACTTCCCACAAAGTTGACAGATAGATAAAGTAGTCGCTAACACAAATATGTGGCTTCATGGCAAACCGATTCCGCACGCACACATACCCGCTTATCGCGAGCTCACCACTTAGCTTCTGAATGTGCGCGTAAAACATAGTGTTGGTAGGAACTAGTCTTTTGAGGCAGGATTTAAAGAACTCAACTGGTTTTAAAAAGGCTTTAGAGTATTTTGAGTCCGAACTATGTTGAGTCTTTTTTAAGTGCAACTTAAAATGACTTAGACCTCATGAATAAAGTCTCAGTCATTAATATTATAGGTTTTATCTAAATGACTGTAAAGTAAATAGGCGCTATTTTATGATTTGTGAGCCTAATCCATAAATTGAACATAATGACAATGGTTTAATTTTATTTGTAAAAAAAATAGAGCTCTCAAAAATACTCAAGTCTCTACAAAAGACTCGGATCTCCAAGAAGTACTTTCGATTTCATTTTAAGTTTGATAAACTGAGTCGAGTCTTAAAGCTGAGGGCTCAAAAGATTCGTGTCTTAAAAAACATGAGGAAATTGTCTTAACGATTCAACGTCGTCCTATCTGTCAACTTTGTGCTTATTCCCTTGCATTACGCTATTGGTTTAGGCGGAAATACTATTATTATTAATTTATGGTTCTCTGCCTTTTCGCCGAAAATTGTATTGCCGAATTTCACTTACCAATCAACTTTTCGCAGAAGTCTCATTTGGCCGAATTTTATTTCCCAACTTTACATAATCCAACCTAACCTAACCCAACCTAGTACGTCATTTTCATTTCCCAACTATGAGGTTGGGAAATGAAAAGGTTGCGAAATAATGATTTGATAAAAGTTATTCGGCTAAATGAAACTTATGCGAAAAGTTGGTTGGCAAGTGAAATTCGGCAATAAAATATTCAGCGAAAAGGCAGGATCTCTTAATTTATATATTTAGAACTTATTCCACGTCTCGAAAAGCTTATTTGGAGCTTTATTATAGTCTCATTAAGTTACATCAAAGTGTGTTCAAAAGCCACGCACATAAACACCCGAAAGAATCGTGGTCTTGCAAATCAAAGTCTTCAGATAATGCCTAAAGTTATCAATATTACGAGAACCTGTGAAAAAATGAGAGGTATATTTATCGAAAGAAAAAGGTTTAAGTGACTGCCAGTTGTGAGAAATGTTAGTAAAAAATGAAAACAAATATATTATCACATGGCAAAAACGACGAACTGATATTGAAACAAAAACGTGATTATTTACTCGTTTTTGTCACGTGAGAATTATTGTTGTGTTTTCTTAAAGGTTTTAGTAATTTACCTTTAAAGGCATGTCCTATGTATGTTTTAGTTATTATTTTAAGCTATTCCAGAGCTACTCGTGCAGATTTCGACTATTTACTAGTTTTCCAACAGCCTACACTAGTATTTTTATCTATTTATGACCGCAATGTTGACAGATAGGCAGAGTTATTTTGCACACAGAGATTTCACACGTATATACAATTTTTGTACAGTCAAGTGTAAAAATAAAGTAAGTAGACAATTTACTCAAAAATATGTCTCATAGTTTTTAATTCGCTGACATAAAAGAGCTGTGGGGGGTTCCCCTCATCTGGCAGAATATTATTTGTCAGAAATACACTTCGCATAACACGTATCGCAGAAAATTTTTAGTCGAATGACACTTTCGCATAAATATACTTGCCATAATAGTCATTTCGCATAATATTCATTTGGCTGAATTTTCTGTGTTAGGTTAGGGTTTTCTGCCAAATAATATTATGCAAAAAGAAATTCTGCAAAGTAATATTATGCGAAAAGCAGGACGCGGAAGGTAATTCTGCCAAACGACAAATCTGCCAAGTAACATTATATACATTATGCAATACAAAAATATGTCAAAAAACTTTCTGCAACACAATAGGGAACCAGCTATGGGACATATTTTTGAGTATGATTTGTGCATCCATATTTTTACACTTGACTGTATGATATAGGACGCAAACGAGCTGACCACCTGATGGCAAATAATTACCATTGCCCATTAACACTAGAAAGGTTGCAAGTACGTTGCCGGCCTTTAAGATGAGCGTTCGCTCTTTTCTTGAAATTTGAAGGTATTGGTCGTATTGAGCTCTTCCTATATTTTAAATCTGTGTATTATCATTTGCGTAAAGTTACAAAAAAGTAATCTTGAACTGCGTGACGATGAAAGTCTTGCAAATTCCATTGAGGTACGTTCAAATGTCAGCAATTTGCAAAACTGCATGGTCACATTATGAATGTTATAAAATTCATTTATAAAACGGCCATGCACTTTTGCAAATGGGTGTATTTGGTAAAGTTGCCAGAACTTGAAGTTGTTAATGGCAAATTGTGCTCTCTTCTAGTACGAAATGAATGATAAAAGTTTTTTTAATACAACTTTTTGTATGGTGGCTATGACAGACTAAGGCAATGACTAACGATTGGTTAAGACGTTTGCAAATCGTGTGACTGATTTGTCCCTTTATTCCAATTTAGGGTCAATTTCTGAGAATATATCTGCGGTTGCGTCGAAATTACCACGACTCTTTTCATATATTTTTATGGGTCGCGCAGACATATTTTTCGAGAATGACCGTTTAGGCATTGATATAATTCCTTGCTTATCTATAGGCTACTAAAATTACTCTTTCTTATGTCATGACGCTTCCTTAAAATTATGTAAGGTGTTTTTTATATTTTAGTGTTGAAATTTCAAATTGTAATAATTTTCGTCCTTTAGTGATTTAGATGTTTCTGATGTATTTGGGTGGATCAATTTTTTTTTGTTGCTATTCTGTCCTGGCGAAAATAGTAGCATAGTTTGTTAGAAATGTTTTATACTATGTTCTACTAATATGCAAAGTAGATGACCCATTATGGAAGGGGCTAATAACGGCCATAAAGATGTATGTTTAGTTATTTCCAATGCTAAAGCCAGGGTTTTAAGAGTGACCCAGGCGACCGTAACCATGACAACGAGTGACGAGAAAAAGTTGACTCACCCAATGAATTTTTTCCTAAAGCTCCGCTTTGGTCCTAGGTATATTCCGCCGCTAATTCTTCTCCAATCATGTCATGCTTGGCTGTAAGTTGTACTTGTAAAATAATCGCCTAAGTTTATACGAAATGTTATTTAAGTGATAGCATTTTTCTTAATATTTAAGTCAAATCAAGCTTTCGCCAACATATTTGACCACGTAAAAAATAAATACAGGTTGGATGCTTGTTATAAAGCCAGGGATATACTAGGCGAGAAATGTTCCATCACACGTGTCGCCAGCGACGTCAGATGAAGTGGCGCGACGTTGCCGGACTGCGCTCGACCTGTATGATAACAGGGCGCGACACATGACACATGTCGCCAGTGTGTGTCGTAAGTCGTGCAATGTCGCCAGTATGTCAAGCAGTTTCGTAAAATCGTACGACTGCGCCTGACATCGTTACCGACGAAAGACGCGATGTAGCCAGTATGTCAAGCGAAATCTCTTGATTCCGCTTGACTTGTCGCCGACACATGTCGCGAAACATTTGTCCCCTAATGGTTTCTCCTGTAAGTCCCCTGAGTTACATTTTACTATAATTATGCGAGTGTAAATTATGTGAAATTCCGAAACGAGTATCCATCTGGGGCTTTCTGAACTCTTCCAGTGTTACATATTTTATAAGTTCCCTTAGTGTAAAATTGACTTTAATATTCCTGATATGGTTTATGGATTCGTGAATTATGAATAGTGATTTGTTTTTTTGCTTGTAAGTAATATTTATATGTACATTTTGAACATTCGCCCTTTTCAATAATATTTATTGTTTTAGTTTGTAAAAAAAATTGGTTAGTAAATGCTTTTATAATTAAGGTATTGTTTGGAAAAACAACGGGAAAATGTTCGTGCGGTATATTATAATTGTGTATATAGAATTTAGTTATCCAAAGTTAAATCCAAATACATTAATGCGAAAGTATGTTTTTATTTATTTTTCGCTGTATGTATGTAGACTTTTGAAGTGTAAAAGTCGGTTTTCGAACGTATAATAGTGTGGTGTCTTTAACAAAATAAACAGACATTTTATTTGAGTTAAAAGTTGTATTTATAATAAAAATTTATTAGACTGGGTTACGTTCAGTACTCAATCAAGTAATATCTTATGCTTCATATTTCTTGAAGAGGCTTATGAAAAGGACGGTTAGTGCCCGATTTGCCGGATTCTTGTTTCGTCGGATTCTCATATACTCGAATTGCGACGTACTAAAGTAAATCCGGTGAAACAGGAATCCGGCGAAACAAGAATCCGGGGAATCGGGAACTAACCAGGACAAGGACCAGTTTGACTTTTAAGCCAGGGATACACTAGGCGACAAATGTCCCGCGACACGTGTCGCCAGCGACGTCGGGTATAGTGGCGCGACGTTGCCGTACTTCACTCGTGTCGTCAGTGAGTGTCATAACGGCTCGGCCACGACTGCGCGACCGGCGACGGCGGCGGCGATAACCATAGGTTGGAGCGGAACATAGCGATCGGACCTTTCGTTCCCACCTATGGTTGTCGCCACTGCCGTCGCGAATCGCGCAGTCGTGGGCTGGCCGAGCCGTAAGACGTGCGATGTTTCGGGAACTCGTACCATCGCCCACACTGTTAACTGAAAGTTCTTAAACCTTATTACAAAAGGCATTAGGTCCACCGATGGACAGTTAAGTGCTGCTGTTTGTACAGTCGCATTTATATCGGAGCGGCCAAGGTGCTCACAAATATCTGAACACGCCTCTATTGTCAAGGCGTTAGTGCGTGTTCAGATATTGTGAACACCTTGGCCGCTCCGATATATCTGATGACGACTGTACCACGTCGCCTGACATGTTGCTGACACTCGCAGGACATATGCCTAGTGTATCCCTGGCTTAAATAATCACTTTTTTTCGGCAATTTCAATGTGACCGCCATCGTTCGAAAACCGAAAACGTGCTTTGAAATTGTGTTGCATAGGCCAGCAATATTGGCTGCGATATAGAAAATCGGTGGAATCGGAGTGTTAAAAGTGTAGTTGGTTCAATAAATGCTCAAAGAATGATAGTAAAAAGGAAGTTCCACCGTCACTTATGAGAGAAAAGATAGGTAAATTAGTCGGAAATTTCTTCACATTAAAGTTTTTTTTAAACAATACCCAGTTTTTATTGGTTAATAAGTAATTTCCGCTACAGGGAATTCCTGTAAAACCCTTTTTTCCCCATTGTTTCAAGCTTTTCACTATCCTTCTTTAAAAACTTTACCTTTTTACAAGCTTTTATTTTAACTTAACATGTTCGCATGTAACTAACTTTTTTTTTAAATCTCACAAACCATTTTACAACCACTTTCTGATATCTAATTAAGCTAAAATTTTGCATACATATGTAAATTGAATGACAATACTCTAAGAACAAATTAAATTATTTTCTATGAAAATATTTCAGGCACCTGTCCGGTAAACGGGGTACGCTGGTTCGATTCCAGCTCTGGACACTGGATGCTTTGGTCATTTTTTCCTTCGTATATGACATTTATTTCAGTTTGTTGAATGACAATGCAATATTATAATGAGATCGAGCTGATCTGATGATGGAGACAGAAGGTGGCCATGGGAACTCTGTGATAAAACAACGCAACATAATCGGCAGGGGTCGGAAACCGGTATTTGCTCCATACAAAAATACCGGTATTATTACGTTCTTTTTCGTTCTTTTTCGTTCTTTTGTTTATAATTTAATTTTCAATGGGACGTTTTAATAATACAAAATTGTTTCCTAAATACATGATTCAGTCCTACGTAATGAGCTTTAAAAAAAATCAAAATATTGGGCTATTTCGGGGTTTAAAAAAAATACCGGTTCCGAGCCCTGGTTTGGGGTTTTTAGAATTGTCTCGATGAGTATTAGTTGCATGTGGAAAGAAAAGTACAGTCAGCGATAAAAGCTTGTACCGATGAGAGCAACAAGATTATGATTATTTCATGTAAAGCCAGGGATACACTAGAGGACGAATGTCCCGCGACAAAACCGAAATTTTAAACAAGTATATGTGACGTTTTCAACTAAAAGGTACCACATTGTCGCTTGTCGATTTCGAATTGAAGCTATATGGAAATAGCGCCTTATTGACAACGGACAATAAGTACCCTTTTGGTTGAAAATGGCACATGTTTTCAGAGTAATTGAGATAAAAGGCTCCAATGGCTCGTACCAATGAGTTTTTCGGAACTTATGTACGAAATATCATTTGATATTTACCAGTCGCTTTTCGGTGAAAGAAAACATCGTGAGAAAACCGGACTCATGCTAATGCCTAGTTTACCCTCTGGGTTGTAAGGTCAGACGGCAGTCGCTTTCGTAAAAACTAGTGCCTACGCCAATTTTTGGGATTAGTTGCCAAGCGGACCCCAAAAATGCCGGGACATTACCAGGAAGATGATGATGAGATAAAAGGTAAAAATCCGCGCTACAGCCATATCTTCCGTCGCACCATACTAATGAATTATCTTTCCTCACAGAACAATGAAACGAACTATGTATTAAGTAAAGAATTTAATGAACTATAAATAATACAGTGCATCAACATTTATATAAACTAACAGTGACTAAAATACAATATTGATAATTATTTGAGACGTTTTCAACCAAAAGGTACCACATTGTCCCTTGTAGATAAGGTTGATTTCTAATTGAAGCTATATGGAAATAGCGCCTTACTGACAAGCGACAGTAAGTACCCTTTTGGTTGAAAATGGCACATTTCATTTAATTGGTAAATACACCAGAACAGGCGAGTTCCTCTTTCTTGTGATCTTCGTATTGGTATTCTTCAAATCTGAAATGCAAAAGTGCCATTTTAAGACAGAAGATTTTGCGCTTCTTGACAGAACTTGGCTCAAGAACATCACAGTCCAATGCCCTATCTCGTCCCGACGAACTATTTCCACAAGTCTCCGTGCCCCACATATGAGTCACGACGAACTATCTCATAAATCATAAATGTTTATTGCAAACCATGGTACATATGTTGTTACAGATGATAAAGTTTCACATGGACCCTGACAGAGTGTGGCACATATATTCTTAAAAATAGTTCTTAAAGCTAGTCCTCCACAAGTCCGTGCCCCACATATGAGTCACGACGAACTATCTCCACAAGTCAGTGCCCTATATATGAGCCACGACGAACTATCTCCACAAGTCCGTGCCCCACATATGGGTCACTTAGATACGGCAACCACGCCGCCTCTTTTTTTAACGTTGGGGAAATGCGTTTTCGCATGCCACCAGGGCTATAATAATATACTATCGGGACAATGATCGTCGAATCAACATCCCACATGGCGGTTATCTCGTGAGCCAAGTCTAGGTACTTACTGGACTTGTCCTTCTCGGCTTTCCCGAGATTCTCATCATGGGGGATGGTGATATCGACGAGCACGGCCCGGCGCTGCGATCGATCTATTATCACAATGTTATTATTATTATTTATTATTATAAAAGAGAAAGATCCCCGCAATTTGCGAAGTTCGTTTTCCGCGGTAGCCCCTCTGGCCCGGGGGAACCAGGAGCGATGACGGACTAACCAGTGGTAGGACTACCGTCTAAAACCACCAACGAATGCCGACTCCGCCTTGTAGAGGAGCGCCGCAGGATCACTAATGTAATGTCTTGTTTGTTTGTGCTTACGAATAAAATCTCGTTCTATTCTATTCTATTCTACTATCAGCATTCGACTGCGTACACGACAACCACGCCTAAGAACTACAAACCTAGTAAAGAGTAACTGACATCCTTGGATCGGCCTTTCTTTTGAATTATAGTCTTACACAGCACCATTCAGAGAGATTTCTTAGACAGCATCATTCAGAAAGATATTGACGACATTGTACTAATCCGAGTGCGTATATGTGTCCATATGTGGAGCACGGACGTGTGATTGAAGCATAGACATATATATTACTTCGTAAAGACCGGCCTTACGAGCACTACAAATGGGGCCGATACATTGGGGTCAAAATCGCATTTATAGTTAATAAAAATAATAAAAAAGCCTTTTATTTCTCGCAGATATAAGAAAAAGTACACTCATAGAATTAAATTTATAGTCAAAGGTGCTTCGTAAAAAGTTACAGTACATTTCTATATCTCCCTATTCTGTCATGCAAATTTTGATAAATTCCTTAGTAGGCATTAATTAATTATTAATTAAGTTTAATACATTTAATTAAATTGAATATTTTCATGCCTTATAATTAATAGAATAATAGAGTCAACAAAATGCAGCTTGATAGTTTAAATGTCAATAGTCAATAGTAATATAATATTAAAGTATAAATAGCAATGTCAAGCGAGAACCCCTCTCAGCTGAGGGTAAAGGCCTCCTCCAGAGATGACCAGCGGTCTCTATCTTTGGCTTGTGTCGTCCATTGTTTGCCAGCCGTATGTGTGATGTCGTCTTCCCATCTGGCTCTTGGTTTTCCTCGTTTTCTTTTACCTAGCGGTCCTGGCCATTTAGTTAGCGCCGTTGTCCAGCGACCGTCGCTCATGCGGGCTACGTGGCCTGCCCACCGCCATTTCATTCTTTTTGAGTAGGTTAGGGCGTCTATTACTCCAGATGCTTGTCTTATGTTAGAGTGCCGTATTTTTTGAATCTTTCTGATTTTCAACATGCTTCTCTCCATACCTCGTTGGCAGGAGGTTATTTTATTTTTTATTTGATTCGTGAATTTCCACGTCTGGCAGGCATAGGTGAGTGATGGCAATAGGCAGGAATCCATGACTTTCCTCTTAATCTTTATTGGTATCTGGCTTTTGAAAATTTCCTTTAGGCTCCAATACTTTCTCCATGTTCCTTTTACTCTTCTGTCAATTTCCATCTCGTTGTTTTCTTTTTCGAAAGAGATTAGTTTGCCTAAGTAAATATATGACTCGACATATTCTAGTGGTATGTCTTCGATGATTATTGGCTTCTTTGATGAGTTTGTCATAATTTTTGTTTTACTGAAATTCATTTCTAGGCCCACTTGCCTACTTGATTTTTGTAGAGTGTCTATCATATACTCCAGATTTTCACTGTTTTCTGATAGCAAGACTAGGTCGTCAGCAAACCTCAGGTGGCTGATGCGTTTTCCGTTGATGTTCAAGCCAGCTTTTTTCCAGTTTAATTTGCTTATAACCATTTCCAGCACGGCTATGAATATTTTGGGTGAGACAGGGTCCCCTTGTCTCACTCCTCTTTTAATCGGTATAGGTGGGCCTGTAGACTCTAGTTTCACTTTGCTAGTGTTATTGTCATAGAGGTATTTCAGGATCTTGATGTATTTGTTCTCTACATTTTGAACCGTTAGGGCTTCCCATATTGATGCATGAAGTATGGTGTCAAAGGCTTTTTGGTAATCTATAAAGGCTATATAGAGCGGTCTTCGGAACTCTTGGTACTTCTCTATAAGTAACTCTACGGAATGGATGTGGTCAGTTGTAGAGTAACCTTTGCGGAATCCAGCTTGCTCTATTGGTTGATAGGATTCTATTGTAGGACTTATTCTTTTCTCTATTATTGATGAGAATAACTTATATAGCGAAGGCAGCAGACTGATTGGTCGATAGTTACTTATATCCTTGGGATCGCCTTTTTTGTACAGTAGTATAATATTTGATTCTGACCACTGCTTAGGCGTTATACTATTGTATAGTATTTTATTGAAAAGTATTTTTAAAGGTGTTGCAAGAAGTGTACAAGCGATTTTTATTGATTCATTAGTTATCCTATCGGGTCCTGGGCTTTTTTCCAGTTTGAGCCGCTTTATTGCGCCAACAATTTCAATTTCATCTACTGGTTTCGGCTCCGTCAAGTTTCCTAGTTCATTTAGTATATAAGGATATAGTTTTATAGTTATTTATAGTTACTTATAGTTATTTATAGTATATTTATAGTTACACCAGCGTAAAGGCGTCATCATTGGTGTAAACAAAGGATAAGCGTATGCATATAATTCCGACCGAACACCGACGCCTTTCCACTGCGCTATTCGCCACACGACTGAGCGCGCTGGTGTAACTAAATGCGATTTTGAATCCAATGTATCGGCCCCATTCGTAGTGCTCGTAAGACCGGTTTTTACGAAGTAATATGTATGTCTATGGATTGAAGTAATTTGCTTGGACTTACGAGGAAATTAAAACATTTTGTATGGAAAACATTTTGGATAAAGTGGAGGCAGATCTCAGTAAGCTCGGCGTCCGCGAAAGCTGGCGTGATACCGCTCTGGACTGAGCAAAGTGGCGTGCTCTTGTGTTGAAGGCCAAGATTCAATTTGGGTCATCGCGCCAGCCAAGTAAGGTAAGTATGGAGACTGTTAACATGTTAACCCCTAACATTCTTTTACACGTATGATAACAAACCAAACTCTCTTGTCTTGTTGTCTTGTATTGTTGTGTCTCTCTTGTGTTGTGTTGTTGTTGTGTGTTGTATTGTGTGTTTGTTGTGTTGTGTTGTTGGTGTCTTTTTGGGTCAAACCATGACTTACCTCTCCAAAGGCGGACTCAGGAAATGCCTAAAGTTCCTCGGCATGACCAAATCAGCTTGGTTCTTGCTGACGTCAGCTATGTACTCTTCAATATCGCATATCATTTCTTCGGACACAGGCGGACCGATGCCTGGTACCGCGTATACCACCACGATCTAAAATCAAAGATTTAATACACTATAAATAAGAGTTTTGAATGATTCACGGTTAGTTTCACTAGACTTATATTGACAGGGATATAGACCGCGATTACCTTTTGAATTCTTTATTTTCTTTTTTCTCCTTTTGAATTTCTTCTTTTGGGTCTATATCCCGGTCAATATAAGTCTAGATAGATAGATAGATAGATAATAGTTTATTCATCAACACATGGTAATAGATACATTTAAAATATACATCATGTACACAATATCTGAGTCTCTAGTGCGACTATAAATGTTTATTCGTAAAAACAAACAAGACAATTATAAGAAAAAATAGGAAGAAGAAAGTGCTACGAACTGGACTCATCTCAGCATGATGCCTCTAATATTGTCAGGAACCCGAAGATACTTATCTACAGATACTTACTTCTTGGATACTTAGATATCTATAGATGCTTTAAGGCATCAAGCCCGCCATTTGTACCTTCATGTACTCGTATTGTGTAATAAAGATTGAATAAATATTTATAAATATTTATTTATTTAATCTTTATTGCACAATACATGAAGGTACAAATGGCGGAGATATCTATAGATGCTTTAAGGCATTAAGCCTGCCATTTGTACCTTCATGTATTGTGCAATAAAGTTTAAAATAAATAAATATATTTTGTATAACAAATAAAGTACAAATGGCGGACTTAATGCCCAAAGGCATTCTCTACCAGCCAACTATCAGGCTAAACAGAAACAATAGTAGGTGCAGGCATTAAACAAAAAAAAGCAGAATAGGTAAAACAAAAAATATAGCTTTAAATAATACATACTAACGAAAATAAGATAAAGATAAAAGATAAAAGACATTTATTCGTGACGATCACAACACAAGTACGAACATATACAGACAACAAATACACTTACATACATACTATAATGAAATAAACATATATATATCACTTTATTTTACCCAGTGTAAAGAATACTATGCCTACTATGGACAATTTAACTAACCAATGAGTTTGTCGAAAAAATGCTTGCGTAACATGCGTTTAAATTAAACGAAAGCTTGGATGGAGCCTGTCTGATGTTAAGTGGGAGATCATTCCAGAATATATTTTGTTGTTGTTGTGCGGTGGTATATATACACACAACAACAACAAAATACGCTATCGCGGCAAAACGCAAGTAAATAAATACAACGAATAGATACATGATTACATGGGGCATTTTCTATGAAAAGGGACCTTATTGTCGATGGCGCTTACGCCGCACAGCGTCGCGCGGCATTGTATTTATTTCGGAGCATCGTTTACAATGGCGTAAGCGCCATCGACAGTAAGGTCCCTTTTTATAGAAAATACCACACATGATGATGAGGTACATGATTAACCAACCAAAATATCTCACCTCGGGAATAGGCAGCTCCTCCTCCTCAACCTCCTCGATTTCTGGCACGATGATGTCCATGTTCTCATCCAAGAAGTTGTAGAGGAGGTTTCTGACCATCTCCACTTCTTCCGGTTTAGCCTGTATCAATAAAGGTTATGTTTTTTGCACAGTGTAGGGGATATTACTGCAGTGTTTTGCCACCAGAGAGCAGTTTTTTTAGTAAACCATAGAGTAACATTAACAGGTTATTGACAAGTTTTCATAGATAATCAAATATGACATTGATGCATCAAAGCGGTTTGTTTACAGAGGACCTACCGGGAAACGCGAATCCGAAATTTCGCTATTTGACTCTTTATATATCGCTCGAATATGCAAGAGATGTTAGATGACGAAATTTCGATTTTCTTGTTTCGCGATAGACCCTCAGACTGTGGTAATGGCGCCACCTACGTAGAGTTTCGCGTAATATTCCCTATTTATCGATACTTATATAGTCGGTCAAGCCATTTCTGTCAGTCGAAAAAAATTTTTTTTACAAATGTAATGTAATGTATTTTTGTATGTAATGTTTGTTCCCATATACAATTTGACATGTTGTTTGACCGGCCATATTTCTGTTAAACAGCATGTTTGAAATTTATTACCCCCACTTACAAGCTATAGCCCGTCAAAATTGTTCCATATTCCATGAAAGCATAACTGTTGTAGTAACCAAACACAATTATGATTATTTTCTGATTTCTTTGCGACAGTCTCAAAGGTAAGTTGGCAGCCTCCCGAAAGATGACGTCATGAATACTGATACTGTTTCGTTGATAATAATGCTCAACAATGTTCTTTCGTATTTACCTCATCACTTTTTTAGATCACAATCAGGCAGTACATCTTTTTGCCCTGTCTGATGATAGGAGACATTCTCTAAAGTATCAGCCTCCCGAGTAATCACGCCATAAACATGGATGCTGTATCGCTTCAAAGAATCGGGAAAGAAACCTAAGAAATGTTTTTGTTTCATACCTTCTTCTTCTTCAAATCAGGGTCAGGAAGAACAGCAATCTGCTCATCAATGTAGTCCATGATCTCTTTCTCGATGTGCTGCACAATGAACTCTCCGCTGGTGATGGACATCTGACGACCGGCCACCATTCCTGACAACAAGCAATCGCCATATTATGCACGGTAAAATCAGTCAAACAACTATTAGCTAAAGCTAAATCTCTTTATACTAACAACAATATTTAGCTTTTTTATCTTTAGTAATTTTTGACGCATGACTAATTTTATTATCGTTAAAACTTTTCGAATGGAGACCCATTCGTTTTGTTTCCCAAAAAGTTTTAATCATGATATATTGTTTGTCCGCATTTTTGCTAGTCATAATTTGGTTTTTCTCAGAAGCGCGTAACTTTTCAGGATTTCCATAGAACAAACCTAACCTAAGCTATCTATAGGATAACCTTACGAAAATCCTGAAAAGTTAACAGTTTGAGAATTATAACTAATGATAATCTGACAATCATTACATTATGACTTTCAATAATTATGTCAAACAACCCCTTTTCGATTGGTAACGTTTAATAAATTTAACAAAAGACTAACCAAGATCATAATTGGCCAATTTGAACTTATCCACGATCTGAGCTATATCTTCGAAGGTCTGTTCCAGGTCTGCCAGTCTTTGCGCACGCGCCTCGAACAGCTGGGTCAGGGAAAAAAAGGTAAGGAACAGGAAAGGGTTACCTATCTCATCTTCGAAAACTTTAAATCCATTTAAAACTGATTTTTTATTTGACTGAACGCGTTTTTTCTAAAAACCGTTGAAATTTTTGAAGAGTCACCAATTTAACCTAACTTTAAACAATCCCGATCCCAATCACAATGGCTTCTGCAAAAGTTTGGAAAATTTAACGGTTTTTAAAAAATCGCGTTCCGTTAAATGAAAATTCGGCAAATGAAACATGGGGCAAGAAGAAAAATTAGGACATGTATAAACACATGTATGTGGAATACAGGAAAGGTAGGTAGCAGTGGCGTAGCGTCTACAAAATCCCCACCAACTTGCCCAATTTGAGGGAGGTGAGATTATCTAACAGGAATAGGAGAAAAGAATTGGCAACTGTTTTCCCCACGGGAATATTTGACAAATTCGAACGTTAAAATGATGTCACAGTACAAATATGTTTACTCACTGAATTGTCAAATATCGAATTTGTTTTAGACAATTAGATTAGTTTAAGATTAGTTTTGTCATCTTATACAAATAATACGTCTTTGCTTATCTACACTACGTAATTATAAGTATCTATATTAACTTCATCTATCATATCTTGTATATCTTCCTCATGCTCAGCCTCTTGTTTCGTCTCCTCCTCACCGCCTGGTTCCTTCTCTTGTTCTTCTAAATTAACTTCTTCGATTTTAGGTTCACCTGGATTTATTTATAGTTTTATTTATGTTTCTTAATTGTTTTAAGAATTTTAACACGTCTTGAATATTTCTTACTGTTTAGCTACTTTACGACGGAGGTAGGCAGATATTTAAATAGAAGCTAAGTTTTGGTTTGCTTGAGAAACAAACTACCTAGTACCTCATCGCAAAAAAGTACATCCTGAAAATTTCATGAGAAAAACCTCAGGCATACTTTTCAGTGAATTTACCTTAATCAACTAAATATTGATACTTACTTGATACTTTTTTTTTCAAACGCCAAAACAAATAAACTAGATTATGTATTTACATATTTTAAATACCATTTCTACAATAAAAGCTTCAGTGTAATTTCTTATGTAGTAATTACTTAAAATAACAAATGAATGAATATTGAGCAAGAGATGAAAGTACAACCGTAAAATTCAAAAGGGATTTCATTGTCGTCCTCATTCCAAACTCTGATCGGTTTGAATTCCTCTTTTTCTTCGGCATATTCTTCTTTCACTTTATCTGATTTAAATAAAGTATTACTTATTTAATTGTAATGGCTAACTTATCCCTTCCGTCAGTATAGATTATAAAGGTTTTTTGTTATTAAATTTGTAAATATTTTTTAAACTGAAATGAATGTCATATACTAAGAAATAGTGACGAAGGCCTCTAGTGCCCGAGGCTGGAAGCGAACCAGCGTCCTCTGCTATCGCGGCAGGTGCCTGTGCCATTCGGCCACCGGGCCACGGCGGCATAGGTCGATTTTTTTAAGTATATGCACTTTTTATTGGGCTTATGGCACCCCCTGGCTATTCTCTGAAAATAATTTAATTTGTTCTAATACTTCTAATAGTTTTTTTTTATTCAGCTCGTCAAATAATGGATAAGGAACAAAGACAATAAGACATCCTATAAGAACAAAAGGCGAATATTTATATATAAAATCTCTGGAACATTTCTTACCGTCTTCCGCTTTCTCTTGCACTTTGGACGAACTAAGTTGCTTCATCTTTGCCTGGAAAGGTAATGTTATATTTATTTCTATAGAAACATGTTTCAAACCAAACAAACCAATTACGATAAAAAATTAAATATCGTAATTTTTTACTCAGGCATACTTCTTTTTTCTTACTATTATTTTAACAAAAGTTATTTTTTCAAAATTGTATACCTATAGAAAGGACTGTATAGGAGCGTGAAAACAAACTAACTTCAACATCTTCATCCAGTATAGCTCTATCTGAAATAAATAAAGTTAAAAATAAGACGGGATAGGGTGGGAGGAGGAAAAATTGTATTTGAGTGAATTGCAAAAAAAATTGTATATAATTAAGTTATTAACATTTTCAATTATGTTAATATGCAGAGAGGAAAATGAGGACTACGTTTGTATGAAAAGGCGATTTCGCACGGATCCTCCACTTTCGTCTTAAGCCGTATCTATTTAAGTTATATGCATAATATATGTGTATGGCAATTTTTATTTATTTAAAGTTTATTGCACAAATAAAGACAAATGTACAAATGGTGGACTTAATGTCAAAAGGCATCTCTATCAGTCAACCATTGGGTCAAACAGAGACATAAATGTTGGTGCAGGAGAGATTTATAATGTGCACATGCACAATGGAATCAATTAACGTAAGAGTAATTAAACTGCTTATTTTTTGCAATTCACCCATATACGGAGGTCCTATTATTTCAACATCGGACAAAAAAAAAAAAAAATATGGCGGCGATGAGTTTCTTTTCGATTTGACATTTACACACTTATTTTCTGCAGGTAATCGCTCATAATAAGTCGGACCGACGGTACGCGGGTTCTTTGCTGCAAGTGCCATATGCGACATGGAACTGTTCGTAATCGACCTGGTTCCTAGTTAGGCCCCTCGTTTCAGCACGATTAGATTTAAACTGTAGAATACCAGTAGACATATTTTTTAAAATGATATCAACTGTTCGTACACAAAATTAACAAATTAACCTTTTCTCTCCCTCATATAATTCTCCCTCTCTATCTGCGCCGCCCTCTCAGCAGACAGCGACCTGGCGACCCGTCCTATAGGTGGCAGGGCCGATCTCTGGCTAAGTCTCGGATTGTTGGTCACCGAGTCATCGATTAGGCTTAAACGGCGGAGGTGACCGGCCCCTTGCCAAAAGTCGTCAAGGGAAGGCTGGGGATATGGGTAAAAGGTTACGAAAGTAGGATTAGGTCTCAGGGCGGACATGCTATACATCAAAAATCACTTGCGTTTCTATGTGTGAACGGCACGTCTGTACACGCGACATGTGTGTAAGTTGCTTAAAAACAGTACTGAGCGGTCGGCAAAATGTCGTCAGTCAGCCGCCGCGGACATTCGAGCCTGAGGAAGGACTCCCGACGAGTCCGAAACGTGTCGTCAAAAGCGATTAAAAATACTAGTGAGTGAAGCCGTAGTGATCTAAACATTTTGAATGAAATTATTTGAAAATGGTTAACGTTGGATGCAAATGAAAGTACACTCACATCAACAGTGGCTTCACTAAGTGTCTCTTCTTCTTCTATCTCCTCCTCTTCTAGTCTAGGAGTCTCACCTAAAAAAATTGGGTACGTGTTTAAAAAAAACTTTTTCATTCCTCTTGCTCTAAAAGAGGATCATTGTTGTTCTAAAAGGTGTGCAGAAAATGATACGTGTCTGCACTAGAGCATTTTACGTTCGAAGTATGACTTTTTTTTTAATTTTTACGATAAGCAATTGAAATTTCAGTTTAAATGGATTTGTTATACAATTTCCATTCTGATATTTGACTCCCCATTCCATAAATAACGATACTTTTGCCTGAATTGTTAATTGAAAGTACCCTCAAGAAATACTATAAAAATGTGTACTTAGTCATGTTTTTAAAAACACATGAATTTTACTTTCCTCGTATTCGAAATGAAAAGTAGAGTGTTTAACTCGGGTGAAAGGCATCATTTCTGCCTCGGACTATTGGCGCTCTCACTGCGTTCGGGCGCCAAAATACCTCCGCAGAGATGAGTGCCTTTCATCCCTTGGTTAACAATCTACTATTTACACAAACAGATTTGAAACACGCTTGTTCCCTAAAATGCGCTTGAAATCGCAATAATGATAGCGGTAATCATTTCCGTAAGCAGAATTCAGAAATAAAGAAATCTAAAAGGTCTAGATTGAAATTGTTCGTACTTATGGTAGTAGCAAAAATACACGGTGGCTAAAAAATAAGTGCATTCCCGTTGCCAGGGAGGTTTTGCGATTATACTGAGCAACTTTTACTATGGGACCAACCACTACATCGCGAAAAAAATTTGGCTGTTTCATACATTTTGGCTGGTCCATTTTCTATGGGAGGGAATTTTTTTTTTCGCGATTTCATGTTTGGTCCCATAGTAAAAGTTGCTCAGTTACCCAAAACCTGCCTGGCAACGGAAATGCACTTATCTTTTAGCCACCCTGTATAAATCAGCTTAGAACAATAGTTTGCAATAAGTAGGCTTAGTGCCACTTGCACCATCCCACTAACCCGGGGTTAACCGGTTAAACCTTGAGTTAACATGGTACCAGTACAATGTGACACTGGGTTAACGGTTTAACGGGTTAACCCCGAGTTAGTGGGATGGTGCAAAGTGCAAGTGGGGCTCATACACTTTATAGATATTTGATAGTATAAGTATCGTTCTCACTGGTATTTACGAGAACGAATTCAAAAATTGGTAAAATAAATAAATATATATATATATATATATATATATATATATATATATTGAAAAAAATTCAACGAGTCAAAGACTGGCATCAGACTTAACCAAACTGCGGGAAACAAACGTTAGTGCCATCTAAAATACACGCAGAGACATCTAGCGACAAATGTTGCAACTAATTGTCATACTTCGGGGTTTTTGGACTGGGTTTTTGGTGTCTTAAAGTCTGACCAAGCTAACTCTGCATGCATTTTACAATAAACAAAGTGTGGCAATGTCATCATTATTCTCAATTTTCTATAGAATTAATAAACAATTACTTTACATAATTACATTAAACACTAAACTAAATACAAACAATAGATACATAAAAAAAATACAATAAAATTAACTATACATTAAATTAAAACTAAACAAAGCCACAACTTAGTCAAACAACACGGCCTGTGCCCTTCCAGACGCAAAGGTGCCCATTACGCCGGTGCCAACCTAACCCAACCTAGTACGTCATTTTCATTTCCCAACTATGGGGTTGGGAAATGAAATGGTTGCGAAATAATTATTTGGTAACGACTGGTTTGTCAAATGAAACTTTGGCGAAAAGTTGGTTGCCAAGTGAAATTCGGCAATACAATTTTCGCCAAAAAGGGAGTACAGCCATTCACTTTCACACACACCGGTCAGTTATCTCTGCGGATTATTGTACAGTCAAGGGCATACATATATATACATTCCCAGTTTCAAAAATATGTGTACGCTCTTACACCTTGTTCACATATTTACGAGCCATTTGTCTGGATCGATATGTTTGCCTTCGACTGTACATTGCCATAAATGCAACCAGGAAAACATGAAGATGTAGGAAACAAGGATGATCTTACCTTCCCTATACCCGTTGACGTTCCACTCATCCTTGGAAGCGCCAACTTGGGCCAGGAACAGGTCAAAAATGTAACCAGGAAAGCATGAAGATGTGGGAAACAATGATGATCCTACCTTCTCTATACCCGTTGACGTTCCACTAATCCTTGGAAGCGCCAACTTGGACCAGGAACAGGTACATGGCCAGTAATGTAACCAGGAAAGCATGAAGATGTGGGAAACAAGGATGATCTTACCTTCCCTATACCCGTTGACGTTCCACTGATCCTTGGAAGCGCCAACTTGGACTAGGAACAGGTACATGGCCAGAAATGTAACCAGGAAAGCATGAAGATGTGGGAACCAAGGATGATCTTACCTTCCCTATACCCGTTGACGTATCTGATATCCTTGGAAGCATCCATCCTGGCCAGGAACAGGTACATAACCAGGAAGTCATCAGCAGGTATGGCAGCTGAACCACCGTCTGGTTCCTTGGTCAGGACTTCGCAGAGGAGGATCATGGTGTAAGTCAGGTTCTAGAACGAAAAATATAAGTTTTTTGACTATTACAATAATATGTACTAGAATTATCGCCGACTGTACTCTTATTTCAACAGTCAA
The DNA here is from genome assembly GCF_947568885.1 of Cydia strobilella. NCBI lineage: Eukaryota > Metazoa > Arthropoda > Insecta > Lepidoptera > Tortricidae > Cydia > Cydia strobilella. Next base: position 2,894,829 of record NC_086067.1, read on the forward strand.
TACTCATACTTTACTCATTGAGAAGATTATAAACCCAAACAGAAAGAGGTTGCGTTGCCTTCATCTCTGGTTTTCATTAGGTATTTATCAAATAGAATTAAGAAGACATAGAGTGCTCACTGCAAAACGACTATTATTTTCGTAGTCGGCATCTAGTGTCAAGTTGCCGAACTATCAGTACTACTACTCGATAATAGATTTCGCGGCAAACGGAACGATCAACGATTTTCAGCTAGTATTATAACCGGATTAACCGGAACTCTATTTTCAACTCCTTCTGCTTGTAATATTAGTTATAAATTGTTGAGCAATACACTTTCGTCAGTCGCGACACATGGGACATCTAGTGTCGAGTAGCAGTACTGATAGTTCTGCTACTCAAGTAAATGAAGGCTACGAAAATAATAGTCCTTATGGTAACAAAACTGATGTATGGAGTGAGCACTCTGTGTCTTCTTAATTATCTTTGTTACGAGCTGATTTAAATTCTTCTAATGTAAACTTAACCCGACAGAAGCCAGGCATTCCTGATGAGGTACAGATGCAGATTCCTGCCAATATTGATAATGACCTTAGTCAGCAGCCCGCCAGCCACGGCAATAAATTGCAACAAGGGAACGTAATCCTGCCTCGTGTAAACCTCACAGAGGCAGAAGATCCTTCTCAACTCGTTGGGGTCCAGGCAGAAGCCTCGCCAGGCTTTTCTGATGAGGTAGAGTGGGAGGTTCTTTCCGATGTTTAGCAACTGAAAAAGAAAAACATATTTTTAAAATTTGTGGGTACGCTTCGTCGTTCGTTTTATCTGAAGGAGGATCTCATAGACCGCAGGCCAGGAACAGATTTCCATGACCAATCACCTCCCAGGCGAAAACTCGTATAGTGGTTAACGGCTATGTATGATGAACCCTCGTGAACGTAAGCTGCCGCTCCGTTGGTGGGTTGAGGAATGGCAGCAAATAGTCTATAAAAAAAAATTGTCATCGCCTCCCGCTTGATACTTTGTCAGATGATCCGATAGTTTAGATGCTATTGTGAATAAACAAAATCGTCAGCCGATTATATCGCTGTGTAAAGACCGTCAGCTGATCACATGAACATGTAAAAAAGAAAATTATTTTCAGTCATCGGCGTCATCGCCTCCCGTTTGATACTTTGTCAGATGATAGTTTAGAATTAGATGCTATTGTTAATAAAACAAATTGTCAGCCGGTTGTATCACGGTGGAAAGACCGTGTTACGCGTTTCGGTGGCTGCCATTTTTCAACCCACCAACGGAGCGGCAGCTGACGTTTACGAGGGTTCATCATACATAGCCGTTAACCGCTATACGAGTTTTCGCCCGGGAGGCGATGACTGACGAAATTTGCTGGCTCGCGGTCTATCAGGCAATGGGTTTCAAAACTAAAACAGCCATTCACAATGGGTCACATAACCACTTACCTATCTTGTTGTTTGGCAAGGTCATGAATCATGATGCACACAAAATTAATAGGATGGTGTGTAATTTTGAGATATTTATTAGTCACAAAGGTTTATTACTCGTAGAACCGATAAACTCTGGGACTAAATGGTTCTTAAGTGCCATGTATCGCAGGCATCGCAGCTCTTAAATAAATAGCAACTAAAGCCTGACCAGTAATATATGATCATTGTCAAGGGGGCGCTGTTCATTCTCATGTATAGGGTGACAGTTCATATAGTATGTAAAAATTAGTTCCAGTGAAATTCCGCAACATGGTGCGTGATCATATATTCCTGGTCAGGCTTTAACAATATCAACGACCTCGATTTTTACTGTTTGAATCAATTGTGTTCGAAGTTTTGTAATAAGTCTATGTCAAACAACTTGTCATTGAACAAAGCTGATGGATGAAGGCCTCGGAAGACTGGTTGATTGTCTAGAGTAAGTTTTCTAGGAGACGTCTATAGAATTATATTATTCTGATGATCGGTACCTGATGAGCGATGACCTTGAGACATCCACGAGTGAGCCCGCCCTCGGTACTGTAAACGGGATATTCGAGCCTCAACTTGACTGGTGGTGGACGATTTTCTGCCAGCGCCTTGAAATATTCGAATGACCAGCGGAGAAGATCGTATGGCTGAGTCTTGATTGCCGCTAAAGAAGAAAAAGAAGAATCATTTCTTTGCCCAAAAATGAGGAATTAGAAGAGGCAGTTTTTCTTGAGACCGACAACTACATTTGATTTTTAAGACGAGGTAAGTTCAGAGGAGTCATGCCTTTTTTTAATACCACGTCGGTGGCAAACAAGCATACGGCCCGCCTGATGGTAAGCAGTCACCGTAGCCCATCGACGCCTGCAACACCAGAGATATTACATGCGCGTTGCCGACCCTTTAAAAACCAGGTACCTACACTCCTTTTTTGAAGAACCCCATACAGTAGCCCCTCGGGAAAACCTCGGCAGGGAGCTCATTCCATAGCCGAAGCGTCCGCGGGAAAAAATCCTCTTAAACAGGACAGTACGCGACCGCACAGTATGCTGAAGGTAAAATGGGTCTTGGGGATATAAACTCTATTACATGAAAACTATGAAAAGTGCGATTGCTTCTTCTATTAGTTACTTTAAGATATTTACAAAAATTAGACATGGATATTAATGTGCCTCGATCAAAAGTTTAGTAAAATTAACTCTGATTTAAGATGCACGGACTAAATGTTTAAAAATGTCTTACCTTTACAAAATCTCTTCAATATGTAAGGGAATTTTGGGGGAATCACAATCTGCTGAGAGCAGTACATCTGCTCGACTAGCTCCGGCATTTTGATTTAATTTTATCTGCAAATATAATACAGTAAGGTGCATTGGGTATGCTCCGAATACCCTGGACGGCATGCCTCACTAATGTATCCATATTAGCGCAGCTCAAATTGGAAAAGGAATCTAGACTATCCACCATCTGTCTTCAACGAGTACTGAGGTTCGGTCACATAGCTCGCAGAGACACTGACAACTTGGAGACTGACAAATATCTACTAAACTGGCAGCACTTTCTATTGTAGACAAGATTAAGCCAGATACCTTGGTAGGCGTTGCATAGAGTAAGTGTTGCTAATGTACATATTTGCCATTATATTAAATTATCCCGATTTCGTAGCCCCTTATGCACTTTAACATAAAATTAATTACAAGTCCTTAACTACCTTGTTAGGGTTCCGTACCCAAAGGGTAAAAACGGGACCCTATTACTAAGATTCCACTGTCCGTCTGTCTGTATGTCTGTCTGTCTGTCACCAGGCTGTATTTCATTAACCGTGATAGACTAGACACTTGAAATTTTCACAGATGATGTATTTCTGTTGCCGCTATAACAACAAATACTAAAAACAGAATAAAGTAAATATTTAAGTGGGGCTCCCATACAACAAACGTGATTTTTTTGGCGTTTTTTGCGTAATGGTACGGAACCCCTCGTGCGCGAGTCCGACTCTCACTTGACCGGTTTTTTTTGCAATTTCCCCCACAAACTTACATTACACTCATTACAGAAAGGAACATGAGTGGAACAAAGAGAGTGGTCGAAATAAAGCGTTGAAACTACTGAACCGATTTCGATGAATAAGGCGTCAAATTCTTATTTATGGCGCGCCTGATAAAAACTACATCTACATTTGTAACCAACTAAAAATGAGGAGTAATTTAATATAATTTTTTAGACATTTTCCTATTATAAACTGTAGGTGTCATATATTAAAGAAAAAGTGACAAAGCCCTCCAGTGGTTAAGGCCGGATTCGAACCGGCGTCTTTAGCAATCCGGGCTAACGCCTTAAACCCCTAGGCTACCTCGCCACGGCGGAACAAGTCCCAATTTTTTGACTAGGTATATATGCCATCTTACTAAGACTAGTCTTTGACCACACAAACACAAATCAAAATATTTTAATAAAATAATAGCGGTTGCTGGACGTCGTGATAGCGGAATGCAAGAAAACAATCTCACTCCTGAGGATACCGAAGACCGGGCAAAGTGGAGAAGATTTAGTAAGAAAGCGGACCGTGGCGCTAGGCCGGGAGAACGCTAGGTCGAAGAAGAAGAAATTTGACTGACAGAATATTGTCTTCGGTTACTGCGATAGTTACTCATGAAATAAAACTATGAAAACGGATTATGGGAACGCTGTAAAGGGTTCGAAACGTCGGGATGTCTTATAAATTCAATATACGCGATATAATCCGTTTTTATAGTTTTATTTCATATGACTACCAGTTTTTAATGATTCACGGTTAGTTTCACTAGACTTATGATGACCGGGATATGGACAAAAACCATACAAAAGGTAATCACGGTCCATATCCCGATAAATATGTCTAATAAACTGTGACTGTCTTTTAGGAGAACCAAACTTACATTTTGGGATTGACTAAAACACTTCTCCACTAAAAAACAGATTTTATGTAGCACATTTTTAGTTAAATTTATAATTATATGAACACCACTGAGATACCATTTGAACTGTTTTGACAGAACCGTTGCCATGGTTACCGCTGTCGTTGACTGGATTCAAGGTTGTCAAATAGTTGTCATAATGAGGGCTAGGATTTTTGTGCTCACCAGTTGGCGCCACTGTAGATAGGTCCAGAAAAACAGATCTCCAAATTCTTCTATGCTTATTTTTATAAAATCAATACGTTCTAATATACACAAAGGTAACGTCTAAATGTTCCATTTTTTCAACCTGTTTAATTTTAAACATATTAGTAACGGGTCACTCACGTATTTTGAGTCGAGTGTTTAATATGTCTGTGTCTCACGGAAGTTTTGTTATTAAAACTGTTTAATTTTGCATATATTTTAGTTAGCACTTTTTTTAAACCACTAACATTTATTGAGCTATATCTATTGTTTACCATGATTAATCAAAGATGAACAAAGATTTACCACAATCATCAATTATGAATAAGGAGTGAAAATTCCCGATCGTAGAAAGAAAAGGTAAGTTATTGTCGACCGAGTATCGTTTTGACGACCGGTCTGGCCTAGTGGGTAGTGACCCTGCCTGTGAAGCCGATGGTCCTGGGTTCGAATCCCGGTAAGGGCATTTATTTGTGTGATGAGCACAGATATCTGTTCCTGAGTCATGGGTGTTTTCTATGTATTTAAGTATTTATATATTATATATATCGTTGTCTGAGTACCCATAACACAAGCCTCCTTGGGCTTACCGTGGGACTTACTCAATCTGTGTAAGAATGTCATATAATATTTATTTATTTATTTATTGTAGGTTGTCGATAAGGGGTTTCTGCGATGTTCTGCCACCAGAGTGCAGCACTAGCCCGTTTAGTAAACCATAGAGTAACTTATACATACTGTGCCTATCACAGTTTTTAGACAAGTTTTTAGAGATAATAAAATATGACATTGGTGCGTCAAGGCGATTTGTTTACAGTTGGTTTACAGAGTACCTACCGGGAAACGCGAATTCAGGAATGAGGAAATCATTTCCTATAAGGAAATCATTTTTATTATACAAAAAAGTGTCCTTTTGAAAATTGGTACTGATCCCTCCTAGCAGGGAAGAAAAAGCCCTTTTTCGAATACGTGATGTGAAAATATAAACACAGTTTACATAAAAACATGTTGATATCGTAAAAATGTGTCCAAATCAAACCGTGGTAAAATTAATCAATCAAAATATATACGAATCGACATGGTTAGATACACTTTGTGAACAATTTAATTAACTTTGGTATATTAATTACAGCGCCATCTAGTGGCTAGCGGCAGAAGTTTATTAAACTTATAAAATGTCATCCTGGACGAGGAGCTCTGAAGATTAAAAAAATATATATTTTACGACAGATCTGATGTAGAATATACAGAATTATCTTAATCAATTTTCTTATTTACGAGAATAATAATTATCTAATCATAATATTTGGATAACGACTCTACATCATTGTTATTATTAAAATTCTGCACTATTTTGTCGTAGATTTTGTCGTAGAATTTTTAACTATCAGTCCACTGAACATTGTTTTTTATTATCTAATTAAAATTATTTAAAAATTTAATTTATAAAAATACATATCTAATTTCTAACTTCGGAGGTAATTTTAAAGCTTAAGTAATTATATTACGAAACGAAGTCGTAAGTAAAAATGACAATAATTTAAATATTCGCTATAAAACAATTAGTAAACGTTTACAAACATTTTTTACATTTTTGCTCTACATTTCAATATTGAAATTAGCGCCATCTAGCGGCGAGCGGCGGAACTAGCTAGTAACTATCACGTGGTGCGTCTACGCAAAGCAATGTAAACCTGTTTGGTTCAGTGACGGTCCGGCTGTTTTTATGTCGACAAGTCTTAGAATAGTTTTCATTCCAAATTCTAACACCAATTTCGCGTTAGACAGTTCATTGTAATCTCAAAGTGCGTTATAGTGATACAAAGTGTGTGCGTGTTATCAAGTGTAATCAGATATGCTATAGGAGTATTGTTTGATGTATCAGTGTCACCATGTTTTTAAGAGACAGAATGATGACAAAATAGGAAAGAGATGGGGGGATTGAATCCTGTTACAGTGAAAAAGGACGTTTTACAATGGATTTGATGACCGATCTCTCTACGATATGTAAGTATATTGTCATACAAAGCTGGGATGTGATGTCGGATAACGGATTAATATGTTAACGTGTTATTTCCGGTAACAACAATAACAAAGTTTCTATATATTTGAGAGTTTTAACAGTGATTTTCCAATTTGATTTCCTCGTATTTTCCCATTTCGCTACCAATAGGATTTTGGAGGTAAACAGCGAATTAAAAGATGGCTATATCAATAGGTATTTGTCCAGAGTAAATAAAATTGTCAATGGTAAATAATATTTTGCGAAGTAGGTTACCTATTTGCACAGGCCAAAAACCCCTTTTTTCTACTTTTGATCCGGATGTAGGACCAAATGTTATTGTGTGTTGTGTTAAATGTTGGTCCTCTTAACCGGATATTTTTGGAAACTAGAAAATATTCGGCTGAGAGGGCCAAGAATATAAAGTTTTTTTTTTCAATTTTGGATCAAAAGGTAAGCACCATCTTACATATAATAAATGTTGTTTGAAGTTTAAGAAAACAAGAAATATTTTTGTTTCCATAACTTTACCTTGATCCTTTAAAATGACGGGAAAAATATTTATAATATTGGTCCTTTGAACCGGATTATTTTCAAAACAAAATAATACTATGCTATACATTTAAATTTAATGCATTTTTGGTATGAAAGAAACATCCATATAAATAATCTGCGTTATTTTTAGCAAAACATTGCTTTGACCCCTTTCGGAATACTTTTATTATGCAATAAATATTTTATAAATACGGTTTTGTTTAATATAAACATTAATAATGTCATGTGAACAATTATTTCGAACAATACAGCTCTCACGCAAAACGGCTCTACCTATATATGTGGTATTTTCTATAAAAAGGGATCTTATTGTCGATGGCGCTTACGCCATTACTAACGATGCTCCGATATAAATACAATGCCGCGCGGCGCTGTGCGGCGTAAGCGCCATCGACAATAAGGTCCCTTTTCATAGAAAATGCCCCATATATTTATATTAGGTTTACAATAAATCGAATAAAAGTGTGAACTGTCTTTAGTTATTTTATAGAGTATTGAACTGTCACCAAAAAGTCATAGTTAGACCAAAAAAAAACTGCAACGATTTTGACAGCATACGCAGTGCAAGTGTTATTTATACGTCATTATTTATAGAAGCGTATGTTAAGGATACCCTGGACCGCCATGCGCACCAATGTATCGATCCTTTCACAGCTTCGTGTCCAAACTCGCCTATCCACAGTCTGTCAGCAGCGCATATTTTCCTACTTCGGCCACATAATGAGGAGGGGAGATGAAAGCCTTGAAAAGCTGATCGTTGTTGGAAACACGGAGGGCAAACGAGGCCGGGGACGGTCTCAAACTAGATGGAGCGATCAAGTAAAAGGGGCCCCATCCTCAACCAGCTTTTGCTCGTCAGAGACGCGATGGACAGGCACCGATGGAGGCAGATTACAAGAACCAGGTGTGGAGCATCCACATCCAATGATGACCACGATCCTCAGTCATGAGGGAGCGACCACAGAGAGATTTATAGAAGTTTGAAAATAACAACACTTTCACTGCGTGTGATATCCAAATCGCTGTACTTTTCTTGGTTTAAAGGGGCCAACTGACTATCAGTCCGCCGGACGATATCGGCCTGTCAGTTAGAACAAAAAATTGACATTTCCGAACAACTGACAGGCCGATATCGTCCGGCGGACTGATAGTTAGTGGGCCCCTTAACTCTATATGTACATATTTTGATATGAATTAGATATAGTGACACTTCCATTCTTTACCACACTGAATTATCTTCAGTTGCCATCAGATATCGGAGCGGCCAAGGTGCTCACAAATATCTGAACACGTTTATTGTCAAGGCGTTAGGGTGCCTGTTCAGATCTTTTTGAGCACCTCAGCCGCCACATAAATGACCTTGACTATATCTTTTTTATGCCACGTCGGTGGCAAACAAGCATACGGCCCGCCTGATGTAGCAGTGACCGTAGCCTATGGACGCCTGCAACACCAGAGGTATTACATGCGCGTTGCCGCCCCTTTAAAAACCTGTACACTCCTTAATCTCAAATTTGGAATGCACTAATATTATGTAACTGCAATATTTTACATAAGAATTTAGTAAAATCTCAGTCAATGCTATAAAATACCTATTGTACGTATTATTGCTATAAAAAGAATGTGATTTATTTCTTACTGGAAATAGTTATTTGTGCAACAAGAGAGGAAAGTTGGTTTTTCTTGCGAGTGTTTATTTTGAGTCCCGAGAAAGCGAAAGATTCTATAATTGAATCACGAGCGAAGCGAGTGATCCTAAGGTAGAATCTTGAGCGTAGCGAGGGTCTCAAAAACACGAGATGTAAAATAACTTTGCTCTCGTGTTGCACACATAATTTTTCACCTCAGTAGTGAGAACATATTAAAGGTTAAAATGTATTTCGAATTACACAGAATAAACAAAAAAAAAGTATTATAATATGTACGATACGATACGATACGAGACGAGACGAGACCGGACCGGACCGGACCGTACCGTACCGTACCGTACCGTACCGTACCGTACCATAAAAAAAATGTAATAAAAGTATGAAGTTCATGGCCTTCACTAAATTAAAAAGCTACATTGTTTCACTCCCTGGAGTGAGGAAAGTCGCACTTTCCTCACTTCAGGGAGTGACGAAAGTAGGCTTGTTCGAGCTGCTGAGGTGAAAATAACATAATTACGAAACGTGAATCGGCGGAGCAATGAAATAGGGTACTTTGTTGCCGGCTAGTCAAATCAGTTTTTTTTTTCGAACTGTCAAAGGGATTAGATTAAAAATTTGAGTTATGATACTTATGATGAACAACTAAAACAGAACGTCGTTGTCTTATATCGTGTATTTTTTATCTCTTTGTTAACTTAAACACCCTGTAGCACCTAATACTTAAGAGTAAAAATAAATAAGACCTAACTTGTAGAAAATTTTACGCAGAAACTTTTGTCCTAAGTTATTATAATGCTATTCGTACAGATATTCGAGATATCGGAGATATGAGCAAAAATCTGAGAAAAGGTACCTTTAACCCTCCCCCCCCCCTACACCCTCAGCACAACCCCCACCCACAAGGACATAGAGTCACCAGTTCATTTAGTTTAGACTTATTGAAATAGCCTATAGGTCTTGTATTAACTGTATTAAGGTCTTAATTTTCTTATTCATACAATTTGTACTTTTATTTTTGAATCTTGTCAATATTCGACGTTATTTCATTGCTGTGTAGGTTCAAAATGGACAAACTCACTTACATGTACAAAACTAGGTATGTATTACGAAGACCTCCAAAATAAGTTGATTCATCTTAATTTATTCATAAAACTATATTTGGCTTGTCTAGAACAAACTTAATTAATACCTAAAAAACTTGATTTTGCCTCATGCCGCGTCCGTCTGTTTGTGTGTTTGTATATTTGCGGTAAACTAAAAAACTACTGAACGGATTTTCATTTCTGTGCATGCGGTTTTCGCCTATCAATAGAGTGATTCTTGAGTGTATAATTCGTTACGGTTTTGTGTAACCCGTGCAAAGCCGGGGTGGGTCGCTAGTATGTACCTAAATAGAAGACTAATACTAGCAAAAACTAGTACTTGTCGAGTCTAGGTTTAGTTTTTGATACATTTTTACATTTTCCATGTTTATTTTGTTGTCATTTTAAATATAAGTTTTTGAACTTTTTTTAGACCGAATCTGGCTGCCACGTGACAGTCATAGGGTCATAGCCGCAGGATATTTACTAATTATAAACTGTAATAGATGTCATATATTAAAGAAAAAGTGACGAAGCCCTCCAGGTGAAACCGGTCCCAATTTCTCGACTATATGCCATCATATACATCATATGCATTTATATCAAAAATAATTTGATTATTTCCCAAAGTTGTGCATTGACAAATCTTTTGTCTTTTAAATAAACAATTCTTATTCTGATTTTACCAGTTGTCTTGTCATTAAATCGTGCTCATAATCCAGTTGTTTTAGGTTTTGATCTCCGACATCTATTGTTACTTACAGCACTTATTGTATCGGCAGATCAAACCGAGGGACAATACTACAGTTTTTCAGAAAAAATATATCATGTCCCATTCTGAAAATTACTTTTTTTTTATACCACGTCGGTGGCAATCAAGCATACGGCCCGCCTGATGGTAAACAGTTACCGTAGCCTATGGACGCCAGCAACACCGGAGATATTACACGCGCGTTGCCGACCCTAACACTCCTCTCCCTCGTTGAGCTCTGGCAACCTTACTTACCGGCAGGAACACAACACTACGAGTATGAGTAGGGTCTAGTGTTATTTGGCTGCGGTTTTCTGTAAGGTCTCCACCTTACTTCCCCAGTTGGACTCTGCTCTAGATCTGGAATGACATCCGCTGTCCTGTGCCCTACCACACAAAGCGAGATGTCATTCACAGTGCCCATACCTCTCTTTTGGACGTAGTTTAAGGACATATCCGGGTCCGGACGCAGTTTAAGGACATACCCGGGTCCTTACAACAAAATGAATATTTATTATTTTTAAATACCATAAAATCAGGATTTTAAGTGCAAAATTACTTCTAGACAACTCGGCAAGCTACCTCGAGTGGGACGCTCTCTGACAACCGCGCATGCGGTGGGCCGCCATTTTTAATATGGAAAACACGCCGCATTGCGGCTGCGCGCCGCACCGCGCGAAAATGAAAAATATTGCTTTGCCGCTCGAGGGGCTAACCGTAACCATGGCAACGAGTAATTCACCCATTATGTAACATTTTTTTTTTATTACAAAAAGGCAAGCACTTGACCGCAATCTCACCTGATGGTAAGTGCCGATGCAGTCTAGGATGGATCATGCTTACCTAAAAGATGTCTATTCACTCTTGATTTAAAAGATCCAAGTTATAGTGGACTGGGAATATATTTGCAGGAAGTGAATTCCACTCCTTAGCCGTTCGCACGATAAAGCTGGATGCATAGCGCTTAGTACGAATCAGTGGCAGAGTAACGACGTAAGGGTGAAACGCAAGTCCGCGTCTAGTCCCACGGTGACAGAATGGAGACATTGAGTTATTATGACTATAATAGGACGACATACCAAACAATGAAATTGTCGCAATTGCAACCTATACCACGCGACCAAAACGTCGTAAGCGCCGTACAATTCATGGCGCTTACGCGTTTAGGTCGCGAGATTCACGCTCCGCTTCTATGATTTGATACCAAAACGGTAGAGTTAGGCAAAAATTATCTATTTACAAATAACCGGGAAGATTACTAATCATTTTTTATTTGAAATAACTAAATAATCTGTCGTTTGCTATTTTGAATTTATCTAGATCAGTGTCATTTTTATCTAGATAAATTAATTGGGATTTTAAATAAAAGATAAATGTCAGTAGTACAGTGTCAGTGTGACGGTTTGACCCGACGTGACATTCTATAAAGGGGCCCACTGACTATCAGTCCGCCGGACGATATCGGCCTGTCAGTTAGAACAAAAATTTGACAGTTCCGAACAACTGACAGGCCGATATCGTCCGGCGGACTGATAGTCAGTGGGCCCCTTAAATGTATTATTATAAGCTTACTTCAACAACAAACGAGGCCAGTTATCATCATCTAGAAAATTTATAAAAAAAAAGATGTCAACGCACTATTTGTGATTGAATTTATCTTCGAATAAATTTATTTGAAATGATTTTATTTGAAATAATTATCTAGATAAGGAATTATCTAGATAATGCCCAACTCTGCAAAACGGCAACAAATCATGACGCAAAATACTGGTTCTCTGTGCCGGTTTCATATGCTAGTAATAATAGTTCAATGTTATGTAACCTAAATAATATATACATAAGTTTTAATGAAAGTTTGTGCAACTGTATCCCCTTTATCGTCACAATGGAACCAATTGGATAATCTAGAGATCGAAACGGTGTCAAGGAAATGAACTGGACATGTACTATTGTCAGCCAATAGAGACGTAGGACTATTGGGGTCCCGAGGGACAATGAGAAAACCCTTCTAGATACACATCTTTGGTTCGTTCATTTACTCATTCATTTATAGATTTATCCAACCACTCTTTCACTTTATTTCTCATTCATTCATTGGACCTTTATTGGAGCCATAGAGTAACTTATACTAGAGCGGTACTGTCATAGTAAATTTTGTAACCCCAGTAAATTCACTGCCATCTGTCGACACACTTTAAAACTAAAAATAAATATTTATAAAAATACGATAAAATGTATTTAGATATGGATAAATGATTTTTTTATTTGCATTAATTATTTTTATATGATTTTGACCCATGTTCTTTCACTGGTATGCGTTAAAATTATAAATAACAAACGAAACAGTCCACGCCCTCTATATGAGAGTAGGCCAAAACTAGTGGCGCCATCTGATCGAGAATCAAATTTTCGTGATTTTCGAGGCACGTTTTTTCCTTAGACTGTATCCATCTATTACGGAGTTATATCTATCTTTGATTGGAGCTTTAAACAAGTATAAACCGCCATTTAAAAAGTATTGTAATTTGATTTTTTAAGATGACAACTATCAGTAATATTCGGGCACTTAAAAAAATACTACACTGCGACCGCTTCTGCATACAAACGTAGTCATCATTTTCCTCTCTGGATATTGATATTATATAAAATGTTTTAACATATGTGCCATTTTCGACCAAAAGGGTACTTATTGTCGGTTGTTAATAAGGCGCTATTTCCATATAGCTTCAATTCGAAATCAATCTTATTGACAAGCGACAATGTGGTACCTTTTGGTTGAAAACGTCACATATTTTGATGTATAGGTATTAACCATAGCTATGCCCCCTATGTTTGACTTTTTTCGATTTTTTTTACTTGTGTAAAAATTACGAGCGAAAAACAGATTACCTACAAATTTTTAAATGCGGGGAGCATTAACTTATAATAATAACGATTCGAAAAAAAATCAAACATTTTGTTAGCATAATACGCAGTGCAATTGTTATTTAAACACAACATTGAAAGTAATGCTAGCGCCATCTATGTAGAGCCATACAAAAAAAATTAGAAACTAAAATCCGTTCTGAGCCATGCCGGGTCCAAAGGTCCCCATCACACTAGCAGCGTTACCCCGCTGTATGGCGATGGAGACCTGTTGGACGAGCCATGACTCAGAACAGGGGTCACTCCCTTTCTCTCTGAGGCGCTTGCCAAGCTCTCGGAAGAGCTCACGCGCCTCCCGCCCCCAGGGCCCGGCTGTCTCGACGGCGACGGGCACGAAGTCATAGGTGGCTTCCAAAGCAGAGTATTTGAGGCGCTTGCTTTTGGCTGCAGTCTCTGCCGCTGAGCCTGCCGACTTAGCAGTGTGTCCTATATGGGACGCAGCAAATGTACTCACACAGGTTGCATCCCATATAAGACACCGCCCTCTCTGCCAAGGAACCAGCGTCAGCCCGTCGGGACGTTTGCCGTCTGTTCGAGACAGCCCTGGTGGTTCCAGGAGGCACGGAACACCTACCGAGATCATCGCTCGGCGAACGATTTCATTTAGAGCATGGTGCCTGGGGAAACGACCGGCGCATCTTTGGCAGCTGAGCCCATGGTGGCCGTTCTCCTCCACCATTACTCCGCAAATGCAGCGGTGCGCGTTGCACACCTTGCACCCCAATCTTAAGGCCACTGCGATCCTTAGGAAATCGTTGTCCAGCAGTGTGCCTAGATGAGGGGCTGGCAAGGCGTGCAGCCACGCACCCGACTCAGGCTTGGAGGCGGCCTTAAGAAGCGCCAGATCAGTTCCCGAGGCACCAGCCTGTAAATTTGCGTGACGTAGCCTGCAGAGGATGTCATCCCAGCCCCTCTGAGCGGCCGGGCTATCCGGACGTTATTTTAAACGTCAAACATTTTATTAAATTATGACGTATAAATGACACTTGCACTGCGTGGGCTATCAAAATCGTTGCAGACTTCTCTTGGTCTAATTCTTTCTGTCGTTGATATACAACAAACTGTGTCAAAATATTTTTTACAATGCATGTGCTCGGAAAGTGCGTTTTCTACGGAGCCATATCATGCGGAAAGTACTACTTTTCCGCACTAGTGCTTTTTGTTTTCAATTTTTTTTACAGTACATATGGTGCTACTTTCTCGCACTAGTGCGGAAAAGAGCACTTTTCCGCACTAGTGCTTTTTGTTTTAAATTTTTTAATAATTAAACTTATTTGCCATGATATGTTTTTTTATTTACTCGCACAATGCATAGTAAAACATTGTGTGATACACGTGCGTAAAGATGATTTCCGACTCGTATTCCTTTATACACTCGTCGACAATCATACACTTTCCGCACTTGTTGCATAAATAGCTATAATAATGTTAATATCCAAGGAGGAAAATGAGGACTACGTTTGCATGAAAAGGCGATTTCGCGCGGCTGCAGTGTATCCTCTTAATATTTGTACGGAACCCAGAGCGTATTCGAAATGAGCACTTCACGTTAGATTCGTCGGGCGTCCATTATCTACTTCACATACGTCAACGCGGGCAGGACTCAACGGTGTAGAGTGCGAGCAGATAGCGGGCTTGATCATTCATCCGTTCATTCGTTTGTTCATTCATCCATTCATTCGTTTGTTCATTCATTAAATTATGGACAATTTTATTTACTCATTCATACATTTATCTAATAGTTACTAAATCAATTATTTTCAGGCGTATTTTTTTATTTGCTTAGCTTATTTATTCATTATCGCATTCATATGTTTAATCAGATATGTCATGTATTTATTCAACTCACTCCCTGCGGGCTTAGCACGGTAGCATTTTTATCGCCTGTCACCATGACTGTCACGTTCTAACAAGTATGTAAGTGCGAAAGTGACAGGCATAGTGACAGGTGATAAAAATGCAACCATGCTGACACCTCTGACAGTTTTAATAATATAGGTATATGTACGGAACCCAAAAAAAGAAGGTGCGAAAGATCTATATCGGGACTCTTAAAGTTTCTTTTCATATGTTTCATGTTCAAACATTTTTTGCCATAAAGCACGTCACAGACGGAGCGATAATATACCGACAGATATCTTTGAGTATAGCTAAGCACCATACACGAGAACGATACCAAAATATATATATCGCTAAATATATATATATATATTTATTTATTGTATATATTACATTTATGCATGTATTGATATTGTTATATATTTAATTGTGCTGATATTTTTTTTTTTTCCTGTACTCGTTCTCCATTTATTTTTGCTACCCTTATACATATTTCTTCCTTGCGCTAATTTCTACTACCTGAAGGTTGTCTGGAAGAGATCGCTTTTAAGCGATAAGACCGCCTGTTGCTGCTTAGTTTTTTATGTTAATTTGCTGTATTTAATCATGTTTCATTGTGCACAATAAAGAATATTATTATTATTATTATTATTATCGCTCTCTGTCTAGCACCTACATTGTAAGAGAGACGAAATATCCCAAAATATATCGTAATATACCGAGCTATAACATCTTAAGGTCTTGCTATAAGATATCGTAAGATACCAAAATATATATTATAGCTTCGTGTGAGGACTCTATCAAATAGTACGTAATAGATACCGTAAGATGCCTTGCTACTTGCTATAAGATATCTTACGATATATTATCGCTCCGTATGTGACGGCCTTTATGATCACGACGACTAACAATAAGTCGCGAGTAACTTATAACTTAGACCACACACCAGCTCGTTTATCAGTCTGCCACACCATCCAGTCAGGAGGGTAAAGTTCAAGGGAATACAAACTTTAATGTAAACAGAATTGAGTTCAAATTCGATGCAGGTCAAATATTCATGTGAAAATTAGATTAGTATCGAATGCGCATAGATTTTAAGATTTTTAAGTCGGTTTTAATACAAATCGTAGGGAATAATTTAGTATCAAATCACATTTAAAATCGGGTCTATCGCGAATTTATTTTGTTACCTTTATTTACCGACGTTTCGACACAGGTTTCACTGGTCGTGGTCGCGGCTAACTGACGTCCCAGCAAAATGTCAAAACAGAGATTTGTGTGACTACCCGACGAAAAGTGTATTTAAATTTTGGGGTAGACAACACATTTTCAAACCACCCACTACACAGATGTTAATTATTGTTCTTGTTAATCAGTTAGACCAGGGAAACCTGTGTCGAAACGTCGGTAAATAAAGGTAACAAAATAAATTCGCAATAGACCCGATTTTAAATTTGATTTAATATGTGTTCAAAACGCGAAAGTTTTAAATGTTATATAATTTAGTATCGTTTTTTGACTATTTTTTTTTTACAAAAACTGTTTCTACTAAAAAAACTGTCAAATGGTGTGTGTTAACCTTTTCGACGCCGTGTCAAACACAAAAGCAGTCATCCAGACGCCACGTCACCGAAGTCTCAAAACTGAAATTGAACTTTATGCATATACATGTAGGTCTATGTTGCTCTGTGGTCTGTGACCGATTAATCGGTATTTGGCGTTGAACTTACGGTGCGTATATATCGGTCATTGGCGTCCAAAAGGTTAATTCATTAACTTACGACATCGACAGGGACGTATATTTACAATATGGTTCACGAAGTGGTAATTAAAAAGTGTAACCGATGATACGCTCGAATTCACAATAAATACTACAGTCAAGGGCATAAATATATACACATTTCCAAAATTTCAAAAATATGTGTACGCTCTTACACCTTAGACAATTAAGTCGCGTTCACATATTTTTGAGCCATTTGTCTGTATCGATATTTTTGCCTTCGACTGTACCTACATTGTATATTAAGGGGGATCCTAACATTATTTAAATATAAGATCGTGACATAGCAATTATACTATGGTACCATAGCCCACACTGTTAACTGTCCAAAGTTGGACCTTATTACAAATGGCAAAAGGTCCATCGATGGACAGTCAAGAGTGTTGCTTAAGGGTCCCCGGCAGGCTCGGTTTTCCATACAAACGTAGTTCCGCTCTCATTTTAAAAGACTAGCCTCACTAGCCAATTGCTCTGATACTTTGTACTTACAATAGGATAAGGTATATCTATGCCTGTAATTAGTTTATGTAGCTTCAGATACCATAGTTAAAAGAAAACAGCGAATTTAAATTTTTCATACAACATTTGTTTTTGCTTATTAAATAAACTAAAACTACAAATAAATAAATAAACAAACAAATTAAAATTAATACTAAAATAATACTCGACTGTACCACGACAAAATACGATAGAAGATTCTCACATAAAATAAACCACAATAGCATTAATTTAGAAAGAATCGTGACTGTTCGAGGTCTCATGTTTCTAGCATTTCACGGAATCAATTAAATTTACGAAATTAGACTTAAATGGCGAAGTAATAAGATTTAAAGTCGATTGTGGTAGACGAAAGGTTCAGTACGACTTTTGAACTTGTCTTCAAGATTTAATACTACTAGATTTGCAATGTATGTATGTACGTCTGTAGCTCTGACTCTAGTTTTATAAGCGCCACTTGCAGTTTGCACCATCCCGCTAACTCGGGGTTAACTGGTTAAACCGTTAACCCAGTGTCAAATTGGTAACTATGGTAACTCCAGGTTTAACCTGTTAACCCCGGGTTAGTGGGATGGTGCAAGTGGCCCTAATGTTGCAATTTTGGCAGGGATATAAAGTACGGGTAAGCGTCGCTTGTATTTCCGTCTTCTATCAAATAAATAAAAAAAACCGGACAAGTGCGAGTCGGACTCGCCCACCGAGGATTCCGTACTGTTTAGTATTTGTTGTTATAGCGGCAACCGAATAACATCATCTGTGAAAATTTCAACTATCTAGCTATCACGGTTGATGAGATACAGCCTGGTGACAGACAGACGGACAGAGGAGTCTTAGTAGTAAATAGGGTCCCGTTTTTACTCTTTGTTTACGGAACCCTAAAAAAGGTCGAGTGCTATTGCATGTCTTTCTAGCTGTAGATTATGTTTTAAATAAGAAAAATTAAAAACTAAAATAAATTTCATCTCATACAAAAAGCCACACACCGTCCAATTTTTTGGGGACAAAAAAACAAGACAACAAATAGAATTTTGACCCCTAGATATGTCGTCCCCTGCCACATCTAAAAATGTATGATTAAGTATTGGAGATTCAATCTTGTGATTCAATGTTTAGGCACTGGCTTTCAGTGCATCGACACGGAAACAAAAAATAGTAACAATTAACTATTTTATTTGTTTTACTTTTACATTAGTTTAAAGTATTTGTAATTAGTCTGATATGGGTGTACTATTTACTGTACGTGATGCCTGAAAATAAAACTTTATTTATTTTATTTTATTTTATTTTATTTTTATTTTTTATTTTATTTTTATTTTATTTATTAGGAAAACTTACAGCTGAAGTAACACGTTAGGTAATAACATAGAAGCAGTGAGCCAATTACAAGTTTCCACAGATAGAAACTGCGTAAAGTGCATGGTGTGCGAAATTACAACTAATAATACTTACTAACTTATAAATATACTTTACTTATCTTACTAGAGAGGGAAAATAGGTTTAAACAGTTAACAAGAAGAACAAAAGAGAGAAAAAAGAACAGGATAGAGATACAATGTTGAGTTAACACTTTTTCCACTGTTAACACTTAACAGTGGGAAAAGTCCTGAGTCATTAGCTTACGTATCGAACTAAAGCTATCCCAGAACAGATCGATGAGATCATGATGTTTGCAAATTTTATTTTATTTTAATCAAATTTAAACATTTTGGTGCCCAAGTGACCGTATTGCAGCCACGGAACGATGTATTTCGTCGTTATTTCTACCATAAAAACCTCATAAGACATCGTATCGCACTAACATAACTACTTAGGTACTAAATGCAGGTGTTTCATTTATGTACTCACAATGCAGCTCAGCCTTTTTTCCTATTGTCTAGGTACAACGTGGGAACCATTGTGTAAGACATCTCTGCGAAAACCCACCATTTAATAATCGCAATCAGATATATCGGAGCGGGCAAGGTGCTCACAAATATCTGAACGCCTCTATTCTCAAGGCATTAGAGTGCGTGTTTAGATATTTCGAGCATCTCTTCCGCTCCGATATATCACATGGCGACTGTATAATAATTTACACTGTTTTAAACTTTAATTGTTTACCAATAAGAAGTGTAATGGCGTGTAAGTATAATTTTACTTGAGATGTTAAATTTCTAGGGTTTAAAACAGCAAATAGGGTAATATAAGCCACCGAAGTGATTTCTGACTTTAACAGTGAATGACATATATTTATCTGTCGTAAGAAATATCCTATTAATATTAAAAACTTGCTTCTGTCTACGACTTCATTTACGTAGAATGAATACTTTCATAGGATGGCGTGAAGAAACTCATCCCATAAAACGGGTCCTTAATCTCCCAGAACAGCCGAAGGGACAAGGCAGGCCGCCTTCTACATGGTGGTCTAACGTGCAAAGAGAGGTCCAGAAGCAGAACATTAACCCACAGACAACCCGAAATAGAATTCTTTGGCGCAAATGTACGGGAAGACCCGACCCCAGATAAACTGGGATAAGGGTAGGACAAAGAAGAAAGAATACTTTCATAGGAGTTCGGTTTTCCATACAAACGTATATAGATAGTTCCGCTCTCATTTTAAAACGACTAGCTAGATTGCTCTGAAACTTTGTGCTTTGTTTGTACTTACAATAGGATAAGGTATATCTATGTCTGTAATTAGTTTATGTAGCTTCAGATACCATATAAGTATTATCTTAAGTATTATGTCACAGAATAAGTAATAGTATTATCATCAGGTAACGTAAACTGCGAGAGAAATCCATTGAAATGACGTACTTTGACTTGACTAAGTTACAACCCTAGTACTTCAATGGATTTCGCTCGCAGTTTACGATGCCTGATTATCATACAGAACGGCCACGCACCGCCCCGCCCCGACTCGAATTACCTCGCCCCGCGACAGCAGATTGACGGCCGTTAGCCGGCCGTTCAGTATTACTATTTTTAAGCAACTTACACAATGACGCATGCCGCGTGTACAGACGTGCCGTTCACACATAGAAACGCAAGTAATTTTTGATGTATCGCGTGTCCGCCCTGTGATTATGTTTGAAACTGAAGTGACATAATATAAGCAGGTGTTTTCACGGGTCATGTACCGATACACTTTATCTTGACCCACAAAACAGCGATAAGTTATGTTTATAAATATCTCGGAGCTGGTTGACCTAATTTTAGCGAATCAAACATAAGTAAGTAATGTAAGTATACCTACAACAGCGGTACTGTCATAGTAAATTTTGTAACCCCAGTAAATTCACTGCCATCTGTCGACACACTTTAAAACTAAAAATGAAGATTTATAAAAATACGATAAAATGTATTTAAATATGAATAAATGATTTTTTTATTTGCATTAATTATTTTTATGATTTTGAACCATGTTCTTTCACTGATATGCGTTAAAATTGTTAAATAACAAACGAAACCGTCAACGCCATCTATACGACAGTAGGCCAAAGCTAGTAGCGCCCTCTGCACGAAAATCAAATTTTCGTGATTTTCGAGGCACGTTTTTTCCTTAGACTGTATCCATCTATTACGGAGTTATATCTATCTTTGCTACAACGCATGATTTACAACAAGCATTTAGCACTTTGTTTGCACAATTT
Source organism: Cydia strobilella (assembly GCF_947568885.1). Lineage (NCBI taxonomy): Eukaryota > Metazoa > Arthropoda > Insecta > Lepidoptera > Tortricidae > Cydia > Cydia strobilella. The sequence goes on from NC_086067.1 coordinate 2,916,140, forward strand.
GACAATAGTTATTTGTGCAACAAGAGAGGAAAGTTGGTTTTTCTTGCGAGTGTTTACTTTGAGTCCCGAGACAGCGAAAGATTCTAAAATTTAATCACGAGCAAAGCGAGTGATTCTAAGTTAGAATCTTAAGCGTAGCGAGGGACTCAGAAACACGAGATGTAAAATAACTTTGCTCTCATGTTGCAAACATAATTGTTCACCTCAGTAGTGAGAACATATTAAAGGTTAAAATGTATTTCGAATTACACAGAGTAATACAGAAAAACAAAAAAAAAACAATTGTAATAAAAGTATGAAGTTCATGGCCTTCACTAAATTAAAAAGCTACTTTGTTTCACTTCCTGGAGTGAGGAAAGTCGCAGTCGCAAGAAGGCTTGTTCGAGCTGCTGAGGTGAAAATAATTAAGTCTTTATTAGTATCATCGTTTCAATATTTTTGAGTAACGTATTAATAATATTTACCTTTGTTTCAAAATCGTTAAAACAATAACAATGTTAAATAAATAGTCAAAGACACACACACTTATGATTTAGCCTACCTAGGTGTTTTTGCAAGGACTCTGTTCATGTATGACATGTTTTGCCTATTCGTTTATTATTTGGGGCATTTTCTATGAAAAGGGACCTTATTGTCGATGGCGCTTACGCCGCACATCGTCGCGCGGCATTGTATTTATATCGGAGCATCGTTTATAATGGCGTAAGCGCCATCAACAATAGCCCTTTTATAGAAAATGCCACATTTATTCATCATTATTTACTCAGGTGGATTAAAATATGCAATAACAGACACAGCGCACCCTGAAGTTTCAAAATTGTAGCGCATATTTTGTGACAAATTGTACAAGTTGTGTTTAGTCGCACCTGGGCAAGCGAGCAATGTGCACTTGCTGACGAGCTCCCGCTCACCGAAAGAGAAAGAGACGAGCTCAAGCTCTTATACATATACACGAGTATGACAGAGATGAATGGTATGCGAAAAATTAATGAAAAATAACAGATTTCTTCGTAGGTATATAGTTCCCAGGTAGCATTTAGACGTTATTATGACGTCCGTTACGTCAATATGACGTATAAATGACGTCATTATGAGGTCACTTGTAAGTCGCTGACGTCACTTTGCTACCTTGGTCAAACCAATTTGTCAGTAAATAGGAACAAATAAAACTATACTCATCCTTTTCTTTTCGGTGCTAGTACAAAGACAAAGATAGTGTGATTCTCTCTGTCTATGTTTGAAATGAGACAATCCTTTGACAACCTATAAATATGGAAGTGTTTTTTGTGCTCCTTATGTATGTGTATAACTTATCTATATGAGTCTAAAATAATCTAATACATCAGAACCTTCAATCGTGGATGACGACTTGACGAGGGCTTTCAATGAAATACGATATTCAACTCACAGTCTTTACTGCAAGACTGTTTACAAATCACAGCACACGTTACATTTCTGATCCAAAGCAAATGTGGATTAGACCCAGGAACCGCCACGGCGTCATCTTCCTCCGTTCGTTCTCATCTGAAGATTGATTAACAGCATAATTTCAATTGTTCTGGATTATATTGTTTAGACAGCGCACTCTATGACGCCTTGGTCAAAGATTGCGTGATAAAACGCCTGTTAAAGGCGATAGATGGCACAATTCAGCCATTCTCCGACATATAGTTATAATATCATTGACTTCATTAATGATAAAGACTCTTAATGAATTCGATAGCGGTTTAATATAGAAATAAGATTACATTTCAAGGCGATGTAATGGCACTTATCTCGGACATTACTCAGAGCTGACAGACGTACGGAATCTTTCCATCTATATCTATATACATATATATATATATATATATATATATATATACATAACAGTACCTTAACTAGCTTTTTCTACTCGTCGAGTATAATCTGTGTATTACAACTTCATATGCAACACTATAGGTACAACCTTACTCTTTTCAACGTTGGATAGTCTATGGCACTTCCGACTCAAGCATAAGAATTGTATCGATACGGTTTAGTCAAGTATAATTTTTTTTTAAATAGAACCTCATACATTTCGATAAAATATTGATTCAATGCAAATAAGCCTACTTAAACACGCTGCGTCGCATCTGCTTTGTGATTGGTTGGCCAACAAAAACATTTTATTTTATGTTGGAGTAGAAACAATTGCTTCATAAGTCAGAAACGCGCATGTGACACCCTTCATATAGCAACATTCATGCTACGAAAACCGCTTTATCGTTGCTTGTTAGTCTCCATAGGCTACGGTGGCCAAAATCGAGAAAAAAACTGTCTTAAAATTGAATTTAGCAAGGAGCAGGTACCAGGGCCTCATGAGTTACGAGGAGCTGTCGTTGACCAACCCGCCGGGGGCGCCGGGCCCGGCGGCCGGGGCGCGTACGAGTATGAAGGTATCGCGGGCTGCGGCAGCTCGCGTATAGCTATATACTTTTGGTTTGTTTACCTATATGATTCTACTAGTTGAAAGTATTATTTTTTTGTCTCGTAGAAAAAGTATTGTATACAATAGTGATATAATCAAGCTTTTCAATCTCGTACCTTAACTTAAGCAACTCAGCAAGCTTCGTTGCTTAAACACGGTACTCGACTGAAAAGCTCTCTACTATATATATCACGATTGTATAAAATACTATTTTAATATTTAATATTTTTTATTATATTTGTCTTATTTATGTTATTGTATGTTATTTCAAGTACAGTCGAGTTCATAAATATGTGTACATTTTTTCACATTATTGCAATGGATTAAGGTGAAGAACTGTGTACATATTTATGAACTCGACTGTACTCTGTTCCATCAGGTTACGTTTTCACATTGTCATTAAAATACTAGCTTTTTAAGTGTATTTTTAACTGTATGGTGCACAATCCATACTTCCATACTAAAAAGTCCATACTTCCATAAGTCTTCACGCTTAAACAGCTGAACCGATAAAGTTGAAATTTGGCATAGAGATAATCCCGGAGAAGGACATAGGATAGATCTTATCCCGAAAATCATCCTTTAAGAAGGTCAAAAGCAGGGTGTAATTGAGATAATTAATGAATTGTTAATTTGTGTAAGCAATAAAGCGTATGAAAATGAAAATGAAAGTTTATTAATAACAATCGTTACAGGTCTGTTTATGTGTTATACATATTAAACATACAATCTACATACACGTGGTAAAGTTGAGGTTTTTTAGGCAGACAGTCTTAATGACAATTATATTTATAATTCATTACATATGCACTTATTAAAAACTAACGACACAAGCTATGTATACTAAGAATCATATTTTTGATAAGATATAGGATATAATATTGTTTTTCTTTATGTTATTCTCGAACTCCCCATCGGCACACAAACCTCCATAAGGTTTTGCCTACGATGGGTCTTGTAATGATCTAAAAAACTGTAATTTGCTTCCTTATTCAATAAATTAAAAAAATATATATATATGTTTATTTGTTACATTCATTTAACTATATTATATTTAGAATTTATATGTTTCATGTATTAATTTATATATTTCAAATTCATATGTTCAAATTGAATGATTGTTATTTGACTTTATTCAGGCGCTATTCTTACTCTAGCTGCGGTTACTATGTCCACGCAGACGAAGTCGCGGGCAAAAGCTAGTAAAGAATATTTACTTACTTACTTACCTTTTTCGCTGTATTGGGTACAGTCCCAGGTAGCATTTATACGTCATTATGACATAAAAATGACGTCATTGTGACGTCATTGTGACGTCACTTGTACGTCGCTAACGTCACTGCTACCTGGGGTCTTGGTAGCTCAGATGGCAGAGCACTGGTCCAGTGGTCGCGGGTTCAAACCCCGGCACGTACCAGTTTTTCGGAACTTATGACAAAATCATTTGATATTTACCAGTCGCTTTTCGGTGAAGGAAAACATCGTAAGGAAATCGGACTAATCCTATTTAAGTCCTAGTTTCTCCTCTGGGTTTGAAGGTCATCATGGCAGTCGCTTTCGTAATAGCAAAGAGGATATAATATTATAGAGCGGTACTGTCATAGTAAATTTTGTAACCACAGTAAATTCACTGCCATCTATCGACACTTTAAAACTAATAATGAAGATTTATAAAAATACGATAAAATGTATTTAAATATGTATAAATGGTTTTTTTTTATTTGCATTAATTATTTTTATATGATTTTGACCCATGTTCTTTCACTGATATGCGTTAAAATTGTTAAATAACAAACGAAACCGTCAACGCCCTCTATACGAGAGTAGGCCAAAAGTAGTGGCGCCATCTGATCGAGAATCAAATTTTCGGGATTTTCGAGGCACGTTTTTTCCTTAGACTGTATCCATCTATTACGGAGTTATCTTTGGTAATAGTGCCTTCGTCAATTCTAGGATTAGTTGCCAAGCGGACCCCAGGCTCCCATGAGCCGTGGCAAAAATGCCAGGATAACGCAAAGAAAGAAGAAGGTATACTACTGTATTGTATATTAACTATGTAACTTGAAAATACTATAGACCTTCAAGGCTTTTATTGACCAAACATACATAGCGACCCGCAAATGGGCGGGGCCTAGCTAGGGGTGGTCTCGACCAATCAGGGCGCGGCATTCGAAATAGGAACGCGTGCCAAATTCGTGCGTTGCGGGAATGACGTATCGTCAAAACAAAACAGTTGTATACAGGCTGATTTTTTATTATCAATAATATTTTCTTGGGATTGTAATCATATGTACAATGCATGTGCTCGAAAAGTGCGTTTCCTACGGAGCCATATCATGCGGAAAGTACTGCTTTTTCGCACTAGTGCTTTTTATTTTCAATTTTTTTTACAGTACATATGGTGCTACTTTCTCGCACTAGTGCGGAAAAGAGCACTTTTCGTGCATATGTCGAAAGTTTAAAGGGCCATATGTACTGTAAAACATTGTACGATACACGTGCGAATAGGTCATTCGCAACTTGTGTCGATTTAAAACATTCCTTTTAATAATTAAACTTATATGCCATAATATGTTTTTTTATTTACTCGCACAATGCATAGTAAAACATTGTATGATACACGTGCGTAAAGATGATTTCCGACGAGTGTATTAAGGAATACGAGTACACTTTCCGTACTTGTTGCATAAATAGCTATTTTTATTTACAATACGATGCGCAGGAAATATGATTTTATGGCTCTACAAATAAGACAGTGTCAGATATTTTTGCGTAGTCCAATGTTTTAATAGTTTTAAAACATTGGATTTTTAGGACGCTCGAGTTGGGTGTGCAGCGGGGCGGGGCGTGCGGCGTGCATGCTAAACAAATGCAAACGTATAGGAGCGCTGCACGCTGCTCACATCACTCGTGAGCCCGACGCCACGCAGCACGCCCCGCTCAACGCTCCGCTTCGAGCGTCCACTCAGGCCTTACACTTAGACCAAGAGAAGTCTACAACGATTTTGATAGCACATGCAATACACGTGTCATTTTTATACATTCAGGTTTGACGTTTAAAATAACACTTGCACGTCGTGTGCTGTCAAAATCGTTGCAGACTCTTCTTGGTTCAACTCTAGACAAGTTTTATTGTGGTTGGCCTTGTTTTGTGAACATTCAATGTACCTATGTGCAAATACTTGTAATCTAAAAATAAAAATTCTATCAGAAATATTCGTTGCTGTTTTATAAAATAAATGTGGTATATTCTATAAAAAGGGACCTCATTGTCGATGGCGCTTACGCCATTATAAACGATGCTCCGATGTAAATACAATGCCGCGCGACGCTGTGCAGCGTAAGCGCCATCGACAATAAGGTCCCTTTTCATAGAAAATGCCCCAAATCATTTATATCAGACCAAGTTGATACAAAGTTTGTTAGTTACAGAGAACACTTTTTGAAAATAAAATAAACATGGAGACTATATAAAGGAGCCAAATCTCTATGAATGAAAAGTGTCCATCAAAAAACAGTAATAAGGTGGCGCCACCATACACCGAAATACTACCAAAAACAACCTACATAATTTGGTCGGATTATTTGTTGCCTTATGTGTTATACTCATGTCCCAGAGCCTAACTAGCGCCACCGGAGAGATTAGGAACTATTATTTACAGCTGAAAGCTGGTCACTTTTGCAATAGTCTAGGTGTTACTGTTGACTTAATGTTTAAATTAATATAATAATGCATGCTGTGATTGCCTGTAAGTGGGTGATCAATAAAAAATGTGCCCTTTTTGTAAGTTAATACTAGTATGTAAATTGTATCTTCTGTTGGTGATCCTAATAAACAAATAAACAAATAGTTCTGCCATAAGAGATTGTCGTCCTTTCTATACCGTCCATAAAAATGAATTTCAGTAATCAACCTGTATGTCAATACTATGACAACGCATCACCGTCGCTCGCGTGATGCCCAAAAATTATGGCTCCCGATATTCAAATGAGGTTAGATAAATCAGTTGCCTTTTATTCCGAGTTTATTCGTAATTAGATTTCAATGCTATATTGTGTTTTAAATAAAGATCGAGGAAATAATAAATAATAATACTTGTATATACCTTTTTCTAAAAAGAAATATCAGCCTTCGCCGCGTAATACTTTTAATTTATTTTTCCCCTCACTAGCTCGGAAAGTTGACGTTTATCCTTCAATACAAGCGGGGAAAAACGCGTTTTATCCTCTAGTGGGGAAAGTAATTTGACCTTGGATGGAGCGTGTTTAAGTAGCTTGACAGATAACAAAACGTAAAACGCTCATGATAATGGTTCGTTCGATATTAATTATCATTAAATAAATGGCTTGAGAATCTAATAAAAAATACCAAATTTAGCTTTATTTAATGATTTTAAGTCATAAACCTCAAAATTCCATAAGAAACGTTTGTTTTTTTATAATGATGTTAAATATAATTCTGAACGCACAATTTGAGTCGATGCAATTTCAAAACGCATCGTTGACATTTCATACATCAGAAATGTCAACATTGTCAACAATTCTTTTACTTAAAACCTTTTCTCACCGACTCGCGTAAAAATACACAACTTCCAGAGTTTTCTGTTATAATATCGTAAAGAAATGAGTGATTTCAGTGATGAAGATGATCTAACGCCTGTGGATGTTGCACTTTCCTCGCTATAGTGAGGTGAAAAGTTTTGTGTTACACACGGGCGCAAATGTATTTTACTTCTCGTGTGTTGAAACACTCGCTACGCTCAGGATTCTATTTTAGAACCACTCGCTTCGCTCGTGGTTCACCTATAGAATCCTTTCGCTTGCTCGTGTTTCAATTCTACACTCGCGGGTAAAATACAACTTTGCACCCTTGTATAACAAATAACTATTATTTGTTCTTATTTCTTACTTAAACTGAAATAGTTTAAGTAAGTTCTGTTTATATAACATTTAAAACTTTCGCGCTTTGAACACATATTAAATAACATTTACAATCGGGTCTATCGCGAATTTATTTTGTTACCTTTATTTACCGACGTTTCGACGCAGGTTTCACTGGTCGTGGTCGCGGCTCTGACGTCCCAGCAAAATGTCAAAACAGAGATTTGTGACCACGACCAGTGAAACCTGTGTCGAAACGTCGGTAAATAAAGGTAACAAAATAAATTCGCGATAGACCCGATTGTAAATGTGATTTAATAAGTTCAGTTTATAATTTATATATAGTAGTGTGACTACTTAAAAAACACAAATCAATTTTATAAAAATAATTTGACTTGTTGGATATTCCATGATATTTATTATGCTTATCCTCTAGGAATGGTGTCTGGGTCTCTATTGTTTCTCATAAAGTTTTAAGTCATAATTGTTGTTTGTCCGAATTTTCGTTAGTCATAATTTGGTTTTTCTCAGAAACGCGTAACTTTTCAGGATTGCCAAAAAACAAACCCAACCTAACTTATCTACAGTCCTTACGAAAATCCTAAAATGTAAACGGTTTCAAAATTATGACAGTAATAATAATCTGGCAATCATTACATTATGACTTTCAATAATTAACCTTATTTGATTTCCCCGTTCCGGGTTTTTCCTGATGCAAAGGCTGTCCATCGCAATCCAACGCGGCAACGCAGCTGGCGTGATGGGCACCTTTGCGTCGGGAACAGGTTTCAGTAGGTAGTTTTTTACAAATTTAGTTTATATTTAGGTTTAGTGATTAAGTTTAGTTTTTAATTAGTTTTACTATTACCTATGTACCTTTCAATAATTGGGGCATTTTCTATGAAAAGGGACCTTATTGTCGATGGCGCTTACGCCGCACAGCGTCGCGCGGCATTGTATTTGTATCGGAGCATCGTTTATAATGGCATAAGCGCCATCGACAATAAGGTCCCTTTTTATAGAAAATACCACAATTATGTCAAACAACGGGATCCCGGTGTGACTACATATTTACATTTCTGTCATATTCCTTCTTAAATTCTAGTAATAATATTATGCTAATCAATAGCCACCGTTTCCTAGGCTAGAATCAATGAACCGTGTCATATATGTACTGGATTTGGGGTCCGCAGGCAGGTGGGGACCAATCGTGTGTGACGGCAGCTGTGCTATACTGTGTCCATATGAGTTAACGTCATTCTCTGTTTTTAGGGATCCGTACCCAGTGGGTAACGGGACCCTATTACTAAGACTCTACTGTCCGTCTATCTATCTGTCTGTCTGTCACCAGCGGGCGCAGTCTGGTTCCATTATTATCGCCTGTCACCATGCCCGTCACTTTTGCACTTATATACTTGTTAGATAGTGACAGGCATGGTGACAAGCGATAAAAACGCGACCGTGCTACCGCCGCAAGCCGTATCTCATGAACCGTGATAGCTAGACAGTTGAAATGTTCACAGATGATGTATTTCTGTTGCCGCTATAACAACAAATACTAAAAACAGAATAAAATAAATATTTAAGTGGGGCTCCCATACAACAATCGTGATTTTTTGCCGTTTTTTGCGTAATGGTATGGAACCCTTCGTGCGCGAGTCCGACTTGCACTTGGCCGGTTTTTTAATGGCAAATAAGCTGACATGACTGGAGGATAGGCACTCAAAAAAGCAAAGTAGCCTAAAGTTAACTCTGCAACTATTTTGACAGCAAAGTTTATGCAAGTGTTATTTATGCGTTATAATTTCAGAGAAGTTTGAAGCTTAAAATAACACTTGCACAGTCTTGGCTATCAAAATCGCTGCAGACTTGTCTCGGTCTAATTCTAGCGCTTCGCCGCACTTTCAAACAGAAGCTCATGGGTCTGGGGGCGATTCGTACGCTATAATTTTGTTATGTTTTTTTTTTATGAAATAGGAGGCAAACGAGCAGACAGATCACCTGATGGGAAGCGATTACCGCCGCCCATGGACACCCGCAACACCAGAGGGGTTGTAAGTGCGTTGCCGGCCTTTAAGATGGGAATACGCTCTTTTCTTGAAGGTTTGAAGGTCATATCGGTCCGGAAATACCGCAGGCGACAGTTCATTCCACAGTTTTATTATACTAATTTTTATTATACTTCAATCCGATTTATTAAATAGAAATAACTGCTATCTATGTTTTTCTAATAATTATCTGGTTAATTATCTGGTGGTCTGGTTGGTCGGTGGTTTGGTAATGTTGTGAAATAATTTCTTTTAATCAATCGATCAAGCTTTTATTGGTAAAATAGAAGTATTTTATATGTCAACACATTATTATTATCTTATACATAGAACATTACTTACACATTTCACAGGAATAATTATATTAGGTACATTATTATTTTTGGTCAAATTATTTTTATATGAATTACTTACTGATTTATATTACATTTAATTATAATTATACATTTTTAATTAATTAGGTATCAAAAAAACAAATATATATTTAAAGTATTACTTATTTAAATACAGTATTGTGCGAAATTTTCCTGCGTTGACCAGCTCGCCAAGTTGGACGCCATCTTTGGAAAATACTAAAAATTAATTAGTTTAATAGCAGTAATATAGAAATTGCCATTCTCATAGCCCCGGGGTTAATGCGTATATCCGGATCCGTTGTGACAATGAATGAGGTTTGGGAGCGTGGGTGACGTTAGGAATAGGAAAATATAGGGTTGTAGCTTGTATTCGCCATCAGATATATCGGAGCGGTCGAGGTGCTCAAAAATATCTGAACACGCACTATAACGCCTTGACAATAGAGGCGTGTTCAGATATTTGTGAACACCTCGGCCGCTCCGATATATCTGATGGCGAATGTATCCTGTACCTATATCCAGGTTCTAATGCCGGCCAATAATCGATATGTTATATTAACGGAATTATGTGCAGTTCATGATTGGTTTAAAGGGACCCACTGATTATCTAGCCTGTCAGTTAGAACAAAAATTTGGCAGTTCCGAACAACTGGCAGGCCGATATCGTCCGGCGGACTGTTATTAATCAGTGGGCCCCTTAAAGTTCAAACCTAATTATTATTTACTCGAGACTTAATGGCGTATACTTAAGCTGTAAAATTACCTCCGACGGTTGTGAGTTTTCAAACTAAAGTGAAGAAGAATTCTAAAATTTAAAAATATGTATACTATTTTTTAACTTTTTTTTTTAGTAAACCTGAGCATCTAAATGCTCATAAACTAAGTGTCATTATTTCACACCCTGGTCCCACCTGCCCCTGTTTAAATATTGAAGCTCCCACGATTAACCGACTACGAAGGTGAACTTTAAACTGTAAACAATCGTAATTACTGCTAATTTGTTTAGTTTAGGGGCAATCATTGATATTGTTTAACCCGCTTACAACATAGATAAACGAAGGGTTGTGATTTTGTCAGCCTATATTTCTTCTTCTTTTCTTGATGGACTTGAGGGCGGTGTTGCCCGTAGCCAATGTCACGTAAAAGGGTAGGAACAAAATAAATGCTCTTAGAGCACGACGCTGTTCGGTGGTTGTTGTAGTTGTCTCGTAAAACCGATAGCTGGATTTTACGAGAAGCACGTGGACTACCGGCCGTTGACTCCAAAATGGTGGTTAAACACGCTTTGAGATTAATTCTCCATTCACTGCACACTACCACATTACCTATAGATTATTGTATAATAAAGCTATCGATATTACACTTTAAACAATATTAATGAGCAAAAAACAAAGGAATTAATCACGAGGCTACTATCAAGATGGCGTTCGAACCGGAAGTCCCAGCCTATATTTGAAGAATCGTAACTGTTAGAGTCACACCAAGACATGTCTGCGACGATTTTGATAGCACACGATCTAATCACAGACATTAATAGTAATCTTTTAGTCGTGCCGCGTTGCAGATTCGCAAAAACTCGAGGGTCGCTCGGTGTCACGGGTGCAAGATTATATAACTCACTACCTCTCTTCTTCCTGCCCTTATCCCACGTTATGTGGGGTCGGCACAACATGTTTTTCTCTTCCATTCTCCTCTATCTTTCGTCACCTCAGCACTCACTCCTTTCTTTCTCATATCCTCTTTCACACAATCCATCCATCGCTTTTTGGGTCTACCATACGCTCTCCGTCCATCAACATTCATCCCTAACATTCTTTTGCCTATATGGCATTTATCCCTCCTTATCACATGCCCATCACTACCTATGGAGTTAAAACTAGTACGTAGCGATATCGCTTTTGGAAAACGTCTAAAAACGTTACTAACAAACCTCGCTTGCCATTGACGAATTTGTCGAAGCGTGTAGTGACTAAATTGAAAATCTAAACCTTGTACGATATTATTAATTATAACTATGTGTGTACCTATTATGTACCTACCCAATTTTGTGAATGAATTGTATCAAATTGTATATACTTATGAAACTTGACATGTAAAATACTATGTTTTATCAAAGATAGATATAACTCCGTAATAGATGGATACAGTCTAAGGAAAAAACGTGCCTCGAAAATCACGAAAATTTGATTCTCGATCAGAGGGCGCCACTAGTTTTGGCCTACTCTCGTATAGAGGGCGTTGACTGTTTCGTTTGTTATTTATAATTTTAACGCATACCAGTGAAAGAACATGGGTCAAAATCATATAAAAATAATTAATGCAAATAAAAAAATCATTTATCCATATTTAAATACATTTTAACGTATTTTTATAAATCTTCAATTTTAGTTTTAAAGTATGTCGATAGATGGCTGTGAATTTACAGCGGTTACAAAATTTACTATGACAGTACCGCTCTATCTTATTATATCCTCTTTGGTCAATGTGTGGCGAGAAATAAACACAGATCTGTCCGCCGGGTGCCCGTCCGCTGCCCATCTGTGTCTATTTCTCGCCACACATTGACGGATGTGTCCGCCAGACACATCTTTCAGGCAGATCCGACGGGCAAATCCGTGCGTGTATGGCTAGCTATTCACGGTCTATATCCCGGTGAATATAAGTCTACGATCAATAAAGTTAGCGTCATTATTAAATTTCCACTATTCGGAAATATTGAGACTAGAACTTTCTGTAAAACTCGATGAAATGCGCTTTTGTAGTTTAGGAGGGTCTACGATTTGTAAGTCAAATGTAAAAAGGTTGTAAGGCAAAAAATCTAGCTTTGAGGGAAATGTTTTTTTATTTTATTGATAATAACATGGAAAATACAATATGCGCACCATAATACAATGTTTCGCCAAACTGCGGAGCAGTTTGTTGGCGATGAGCTCGCTCTTTTATACATCAAAAGCAGGTACATAATTTTTGCACTGTCCTACCGTCCCACCGTAGTCCTTTTTTTATAGGTATATTGGTACCTATAGGTATATCAAGTACCTATAGGTATTTGGACTTTATGTTTTGTATAGTCAACATTAGAAGTTGCTAAGCGGGCGAGGTGTTCAAAATTACCTTGACGCGCTCTTATTCTTTTTAAAATAAAGTCGCGTCAAGATCATTTTGAACACCTCGCCCGCTTAGCAACTATTGCTGCTGACTGTACTAAGATTGGTTAAATTCTTTAGCGTTTAAATATATGGGGATTTTCTATGAAAAGGGTGTTGTCGATGGCGCTTACGCAGCACAGCGTCGCGCGGCATTGTATTTATATCGGAGCATCGTTTATAATGGCGTAAGCGCCATCGACAATAAGGTCCCTTTTTATTGAAAATACCACATATTTCTGAGAGAATTATTGTAAAGCTACAAGGCTGATCAAGGCGGTGTAATTATTTTGATTTGTTTAAAAAATATATAAAAGAAAATAAAATCATTAAAAAATAAAAAGCTGATATAAAACGTTTTTTCCAAAAACTCCGTACGGTTGTTTACTTAAATAATAATTTAAGACTTGATCAACCTTGGAAATGACAACAAATAATTTGAGTAAAAAAAAGTCAGTTCATGTTTATCTACAGTGGTATCCAGAATTAGGTTGAGTAAACTACTTATATATTTACAGTACATATGGTGCTACTTTCTCGCACTAGTGCGTAAAGTGCACTTTTTGTGCATATGTCTAAAGTTTAAAGGGCCATAAAACGGGCGTACTGTAAAACGTTGTACGATACACATGCGAATAGGTAATTCGCCACTCGTTTCGAATTTCTCTTTTCCGCACTTGTATCGTAAATAACTATTTTAATATAACCTTCACGCGCTTTACGTTATTCGTTTTCTAGATTTAAAACAATGACATGTAAAAATAGTGTCACTTTTCCGATTCAATATTGTACTAAAAACACGTTATTTTATATTGATACAGAAACAGTGGTAAATATGTGTTTGAATTAATAGATTTCGATATATATATAATCACCTCCAAAAAGTGTACACAATTTGTTTTAAATTGTTGTAAATTTCCTTAAATTCCAAATACCAAGAGGTGTGCCATTTGGTCTTCTGCTGGAGGAGAGTAAAATATCAGAAAAGCGCGTCTATAAATGCTGCTTGAGTTTTTTAACTGTCTGGAACCTTTCAAAGCCGTTTTTTTAGTCAGACGTTCTTGTGGGACTGACAGAAGAGAATCCAATAATACAATGGAAGGGCGATAGGTAGGTAATATCAGATGGATCAGAAGATGTAGGGGGTCTAGAGTTAAGGATATCTTCTATCTGTATCACGCAAGTATTCATTTCTTCGCAAGTTAAAGTAAAGTGCTTTAAAAGGCTGAAAGTTGAGTTACAGTATTCTACCATTTACCGCACTTTAGTCACGGGATGGTTACCATAGCGCGTTGAATCAATGAAGATTCGGGTCTAACCATGTTTACTACCCTGTATATATTATACCGTGTATATATGTATATTGTATTTATTTATTTATTTATTATTTCAAATAACAAATTGCACCTTACAGCTAATGCCAAAGCGGCACAAATTGAAATACATTAACATTTTATTTCTAAAGATTGCTAATATAAACTGTAAGAAGTCGTACCCTAGCTGACCCTGCAAGAATAAGGTAGGATACATGTACGGATAGTAGACGTATATCCTCTTGTACAAAGCCCTTAGATACATTTTCTGGACCTGTTCCAACATGAGATTAAAATTTATTCTCATGTGGACTCCAGACTACAGAATTCGTTTCCAGTACACTCCGGACGAGTGCAGCATAGAGCACACGAGTGGCTTGTATGTATTTATGTGAATATTATATATACAGATATATGTATGTATGTCTATGCCTATGCATTATTTAACTATACTTGTATATATGTAATCACTATGTTGCACCGCCTACAAATTCTCTGCTTTGCCCGAAGGTTGACTGGTAGAGAATGCCTCATAGCATTAAGTCCGCCTTTTGTACTATTGTATTTTCTTTTGTGCAATAAAGATTAAATAAATAAACGGGCTGTTTTGAGAGTTCCGTACCCAAAGGGTAAAAACGGGACCCTATTACTAAGACTCCGCTGTCCGTCTAACGGTCACCAGGCTGTATCTCATGAATCGTGATAGCTAGACACTTGAAATTTTCACAGATGATGTATATTATAGTTCTGTTGCCGCTATAACAACAAATACTAAAAAGTACGGAACCCTCGGTGGCGAGTCCGACTCGCACTTGGCCGGGTTTTTTTAACTCTTAGCCATATTTAGTATATCATATAAGTATTAGTATTTAATCATAATTTTGTTAGTTTACGTTATTATGTTTATATATATATACATAATATTTGATTTTTTTTTGGTTCTATTTCTCGTTATAATTTATGAATCTATCCTGCACCAACATTTATGTCTCTGTTTGACCTAATGGTTGACTGGTAGAGAATGCCTTTTGGCATTAAGTCCGCCATTTGTACATTTTTCTTTGCTTGTGCAATAAAGTTTAAATAAATAAATAAAAATAAAATATTTAGCGACGTGAATATATAGGCCATACTGAGCAATTTTTGCACGGTCCAACCCAAAACGAAAACAAAATGGCTGTTACATACCTTTAAGCCAAAATCCCCTTTCCCGTCATAGAATTTGCTCAGTAGGTATGTCCTATATACACGGTGGCAAAAAAATAAGTGCATTCCCATTGCCAGGGAGGTGTTGGGATTATACTGAGCAACTTTTACTATGGGTCCAATCCTGAAACCGCGAAAAAACTAGCTGTTTCACACATTTTGGCTGGTGCATTTTCTCTCTTCTTCCTCGCGTTGTCCCGGCACTTTGCCACGGCTCATGGGAGCCTGGGGTCCGCTTGGCAACTAAGCACTAGTTTTTACGAAAGCCTTTACCTTCCAACCCAGAGGGAAAACTAGGCCTTATTAGCATTAGTCCGGTTTCCTCACGATCTTTTCCTAAAGCGACTGGTAAATATCAAATGATATTTCGTACATAAGTTCCGAAAAACTCATTGATACGAGCCGGGGTTTGAATCCGCGACCTCCGGATTGCAAGTCGCACGCCTTTTCCGTTAGGCCACCGGCATACTGGTCCATTTTCTATGGGAGGGTAGATTTTTTTTTCGCGATATCGTGGTTGGTCCCATAGTAAAAGTTGCTCAGTATAATCCCAAAACCTCCCTGGCAACGGGAATGCACTTATTTTTTAGCCACCCTGTATATTCATGTCGCAATACATACTACATAGGTAAAAAGGGAAACTACATAGGTAAAGGTAAAAACAATACACTCCTTTTTTGGGCAGTCGTGTAAAAAGAAGAAAAGTATATGTTTTACGGTTTGGAAATAGAAAGTCGTAGTTAACACGCAAGGGGATAAAGGAACTATTTATTGTTTATGATTATGCAAATAGTTATAGTTTGATTAATGTAAATTCGTGTGTATATTTTGTCAGTCTGTTTTTATATTTCTATTATAGCCAAATAATTCGAATATATTTAAGTTTTGAATTACTCACGGTTAGTTTCACTAGACTTATTTTGACCGGGATATAGACCGTGATTACCTTTTGTATTGTTTATGAGCTCCCGATATTTCGACGCAGTACATGCATCTTGTTAGTCTTGTTACCAGGTGACAAAAGGTAATCATGGTCTATATCCCGGTCAATATAAGTCTAGCGAAAATATATTTGTTGACAAATCATTATCCCTGTAGCTATATACTAGAGTTAAACGTTAGTATTGCTCTTTTTTACAAATATATAATTCTTACTTTTTTTATGTCCAAAATATTTTCTTACATACAAGATATATACAGTGGTACTACGTAAACGAAATTAGGAACTAGCTTAAATCTAAAAAACCGGCCAAGTTCGAGTCGGACTCGCGCACGAAGGGTTCCGTACCATTACGGAAAAAAACAACATAAAAATCACGTTTGTTGTATGGGAGCCCCATTTAAATATTTATATTATTCTGTTTTTAGTATTTGTTGTTATAGCGGCAACAGAAATAATCATCCGTGAAAATTTCAACTGTCTAGCTATCACGGTTCATGAGATACAGCCTGGTGACAGACAGACAGACGGACAGACAGACAGACGGAAAGACGGGCAGACGGAAGGACAGACGGACAGCGGAGTCTTAGTAATAGGGTCCCGTTTTTACCCTTTGGGTACGGAACCCTAAAAAAGGCCCTTGAGACATTGTACCAAGGATGCTGGCGGCATTTCCTCGCTGTATCGCAATGCTGATACGTTGTGCGAAGAAGCCGCCAGCTCTTTGGTCAAACGTTCCTACTTATATTTTTCATTTTATTTTTATTTTCTTTATTGGGGAAAAAAATATACAGATTGCTACTTAGATATACTCTTCGGGCATACTTAATGTGCTAATATATGTCGTTTTCAACAAAAGGTACCACTTTGTCGCTTGCCATAAGGACGCTCTGACAGGTTATTCGTATAAAGATACTAGGAAATTTCGTCCTTATGGTAAGCGACGCACTTACAACCCCTCTGGTGTTGTGGGTGTCCATGGGCGGCGGTAATCGCTTACCATCAGGTGATCCGTCTGCTCGTTTGCCTCCTATTTCATAAAAAAAAGCGACAATGCGGTACCTCTTACTTGAAAACGTCGCATATAAACGAAATCACTTAAAAATTATAATTAAATACTTAATATATATTTTTCTCTTGTTCCCACATAAATTTCAGTCTTATTTTTTTTGCATTTTTGGACAGCTAGGCCATACTATTATTAATCAAATTTAAACAAAAGGAAACTGCTCAGCTATTTTATCAAAGTCGATATAATAAAATAAAAAAATACAAACGATCTGAAGAATAATTTCATTAATATCTGTAAGGATACCTAACATTTAGTAACATGAAAACTGCCCTAATATTCAAATCTACACGCCCTTTGACCAAAAATACCATTTTCCTAACAAAAGAAAATCCCGCCATTGGTCAGTTTCCAACCCCACCGTTTTTCCTAAACACAGTGAAAATATTCTCCGTCTCGCTTGCACGCACGCTTCGTTCCAATGACTGACTCTTTCACACGCAAGGGGTAATAGACGAACTCGCCAGTGCCTCAAACGATCAAACGCCAAACGGACGTTTTTTTTAAAAAGAAAATTCTACAACCGGCCAGTGTTTTCGAAAAAAGAATTTACTGTTAAAGTTTTTTTTAATCTATGGACGCAACTAAAGACATTTTTTTGGAGTTTTTAACTAATTAAAAGACGTTTTTAAACGTGATGTGTGTTTGTGGTTTCTTATTAGATGCGACGTAAATGATGTGTTGAAAATGATTGATTTGTAGACAGTTAAAATGGAATATTCTTGGCATATGGAGGACAGTGGAACTAATTTAAGGAGATTGCAGAGAAATCCAGGTAACTTTTTTAATGATGTGCCGTCGGGTAGTTACCATAATTGCGAAATTTCCTCATGAAATTTTTCGGAAGTTTCTGAATTTTTTGTATGTGAAACTTTTCATTTCAATATTTCCATTTTGTTTCTTGTGAAATTTTCATGAGATTTCCGAGAACTTCCAACTTTTCGACAATTTTCAGCAATTTGGCACATCTTTTAACTCATTTTTTGTGTAAATAAATTGAGTTGTATAAAGAAAAAGAGGAAATCAAATAAAAACAAACGTCACAAACGAAAAAGTCCAGGAGAAAAATATTTATAAAATATCCTAAAAAGACTAGAACAATTATAAGTTCTGATAGATTATTTATAATTTTTTTCCTTGCATTTCAAACTATAATAGTCTAAAAACTCCGATTATGTGTTACTTTGACAGTTAGTTTGATTTTTTTGCGATTCAATTTTTTTGCGAAAAATAATTCCGAACAATATTATACTTTAATTAATAATTTAAAGCGACCATTTAAATCGCGTAGCGTAATTTGAAAGCCATTAAAAACAATACTTTATATTATTTATCAGTAAATCAATAAATTAAACGACGACTGATACGAGTAACTATCTTCAAAAGTGATAAGTTGTTTGTCATTACCAAAAGTAAATAAGGAAAATGACTTGGCATCACGTCTAGCACGACTTTCCGCGACTCCATATGTTTAAGGTGTTCGGATAGCAACCGCAGCCGCAGCTGCAATACTGTTGACAAAGCAGCCTTGACGCGGACGGTGTATCTATTCTTCACGTTAAATTATCATGATATCCATTAAGATTACGAAAGATTCAACCGATTTTAGTCAATAAAACTGATAAGTGCCGATCAAGCTAACTTTTCTGGCCTTGGCCAGCAATTTTGTATGAAAATCCATTGCCGACGTGTCGATTTTTCGCAGTCTGTTTAAACGAACATCATGTCAATATTTATATTTCCATCCATGCTGTGAATCAGAGCAGTTCACCCGATTTTAGTCGATAAAAGTGCCGGGTAAGTTAAATAAATTATCTGGCCTTGGCCAGCCATTTTGTATGAAAATCCATTGCCGGCGCTTCGATTTTTCGCAGTCTATTTAAACGAACATCAAGTCAATATTTATTTTTCCATCTATGTTAAAGAAAGCCATGCAATGTTTCAATACACGTGCAAATATTATTTCCCTCCCCTTGTTTAAGCGTCCCTTGCTTACTTAAAACCTAAACCAAATACTTGTTTACTTGAGTAACCCTGCTACTTAACACTAGTTAAGGAATGTAAACAGTTTAGGTTTTGTATTGTTTGTCAGTTAATTTATCACAGTACTTGCATAGATTTTATTTAAGTCCGCAGAAAGCTCGGCCGAATTTCCCTTTTCTCATACAAGCGGAGTTTCGTTTTTATTTTAAAACTGCGTGTTGGATTGTAATGAAACTTTGCACATACAACGACATGAGGTAATTTGCTATGCTTTTAATTAGTTTATATAGCTACAGCTTATAAAATAAAACGAAATAGAACAAAAACTAGTTTTGAATAAAGAATTTAAATTCACTGTATTTTTTTACTTAAGTATGGTATCTGAAGCTACATATATATATACATAAACCAATCAGATTTTTAGAGCAATTTAGCTAGTCGTTTTAAAATGAGAGCGTAACTACGTTTGTATGGAGAACTGACCTTGCTGCGGACTCTTAAGTAAACTAACTAATAACTACTTACCATCAGGATGTATCAATAGTACCGGAGGAGAATACGCGTCAAAAGTATATCTATCTCTGTGTCTATCTCTCTAATAGCTTTACAAAATGAGATGTACATTGAGAGATAGGTACTTTAGAGGAACTTCACGGCTACCACGAGTTGGCATTTGACATTTACGTTAGCGACTGTGAACTCGATCGGATTCCCCTATCGCACCAATACATTAGTGCGAGCGAGATGGACTGCGATCGAGTTGACGCAGTCGCTAACGTTAACATAAAGTGTCAACTCGTGTACGGAACATCCCGTTTTGTATTTCTATTGTGGGTGGCAGATACTTTTGCCGCGTTAAGGCCGTTCCATCGGTTTGCCGCTGTCTCTGTCACATTTCGCAAGAAAGAACGGGAAAGATCATACGCGCTAAGTGTCAATTTTGATCGAATTTTGTCGATTTTTATTTATTTTAAAAACGTTACCTTACAATATCGAAATTCGAAAGCTATGAAATTACTGTTTAAGTTAAGATTGTTTTTTCTTCTTTCTTTGTTTATAGTATCACATAATAAATAACCGAGTAAAGTAGGATTAAAAGTCCGAGTTAGAGGTTACTTTGGGAATAATTTGTATCGAGCGAAGTGTCATAATTCGTGTATCCGAAGCTATGTGTTAAGTCAAGAACTACATATATTTTTTCCACGTCTACGAATATCAACGCCTCTTAGAAAAACATGATCATATAAGGAGATTTTTCGCTTTCTGGCTCAGGGAACCGCCTTAAGGATGACTCACGATAGACCGGGCCGGGGCCGGGCCGAAGCTTTCGGCGCTTCGTTTTCTATGGAAAGCACCACGTGATCACCGATCAGCCGTCATAGAAAATGACATGTAGGACGCCTCGGCCCGGACCCGGCCCGGTCTAGCGTGAGGCTTCCTTTATTCTATCCACTACTATTGATACTGACTGTACCTAATCCGTATTTGTGGCTTTCCATCAGAGAAGGGTCCTTACACTGATTCAAACTAACACGATTTTCACTCATAATCAAACCACTGGATTGAGCTCCATAATCCCAAAGTCCTCGTAACGGAACGTCTTTACTACAGCTGGAAGGTACGTGAAGTAATTGAAATTAGAAAACATCGAAATTTCAATCAAAATGAGGGACAGGGGATTTCGTCTTCGTGGAATCCAGTAATTAGCAAATGTAAGGGGGAAAAATTCCACCACATACCATCGGGTGTCGTGAGTGTTGTGTGTAGGCAAAGTGACAACCCTAGCATACAAGTTAATAATCAAGATCAAGTAGTTCGCAAAACCCGCGCGGCAAGAAGATGTTGATACAATTCCTCGCCAGTCTGCCTGTGACCACGAACGTAACGTCACGTTCGAAACGTCAGGCCATAAATAAACGTAAGCGATTAAGTCCCGTGTTAGTTTTAAATTAAGGGTCCTTACATATTGCACATGGAGCATAAAGGACCCTTTAGGCATGGAAAGCCTGATTTTTAGGTTAATTTGGTCTATACACCTAAACCTTTTCCCAATATCTGGGGTCGGCTCTCCTTGTCCTCTTTCTCCACACAGGACCCGTCCCGATATTTATAAAATACTAGCGACCCGCCCCGGCTTCGCACGGGTGCAATGCTGATGTACTATACATATAAACCTTCCTCTTGAATCACTCTATCTATTTAAAAAAACCGCATCAAAATCCGTTGCGGAGTTTTAAAGATCTAAGCATACATAGGGACAAACAGACAGCAGGAAGCAACTTTGTTTTCCCCTCACTAGCTCGGAAAGCCGTCTATTATCCTTTAAAACAAGCGGGGAAAAACGCATTTTATCCACTAGTGGGGAAAGTAATTTGACCTTGGATGGAGCGTGTTTAAGTAGCTTGACAGATAACAAAACTTAAAACGCTCATAATAATGGTTCGTTCGATATTAATTATCATTAAATAAATGGTTTGAGAATCTAATAAAAATACAAAATTTAGCTTTATTTAATAATTTTAAGTCATAAACCTTAAAATTCCATAAGAAACGTTAGATTTTTTATAATGATGTTAAATATAATTCTGAATGCACAAGTTGAGTCGATGCAATATCAAAACGCATCGTTGACATTTCATACGTCAGAACAGAAATGTCAACATTGTCAACAAAATTTTTACTGTTCTTCTCACCGACTCACGTAAAAATCAGAATTTCTAGTGTTTTTTGTTATAATATCGTAAAAAAATTAGTGATTCCAGTGATGAAGATGATCTAACTGTGGATGTTGCACTTTCCTCGCTATAGTGAGGGGAAAAGTTTTGTGTTACACACGGGTGCAAATGTATTTTACTTCTCGTGTGTTGAAACACTCGCGGGTAAAATACAACTTTGCACCCTTGTATAACAAATAACTATTTATACTTTGTAGTGACTAGATAGAATTTCACTTCGTCTTGTTACTATTTTTATGACGGGCAGTGTGCTTGTACGCCACCATTGCCTGTACAAGAATAGCAGTGGCCGCGCTACCTATTTGTTATTCTTGTTTTCTTGCGGAAGCGTCAAATGTTCCGCTTTCATTTGAAACGTATAATGGTACTGGAAACATGTCAATTATCATTGTTTTTGTACGATAGTGGTAAACAAGTGTACTGTCCGTCTTCTTCTCTTATCAATGATAATATTACTATGCATGTAACTAGAGTTAGACGAAGAAAAGTTTGCAACGGTTTTGATACGCAGTCAATAACACTTTATTGATGTCATAATTTCATACAAAATAACACTTGCACTGCGTGTGCTATTAAAATCGTTGCAGACTTTACTTGGTCTAAGGATAAAAACTGTACCTAACCTTCAAGGAAAAGTCCCATCTCAAAGGCCGGCAACGTATTACAACCCCCCTTGTGTTGCCAATAAACATTTAGGCTAAAATTAAAACTTTAAACCAGTTCATTAACAGCTAAAGATTTTATGATGATTAAGAGAGTAAATACATATTTAAAGCTGTATTGTAGCATAAACTGTATTTGCGTATATCGTACAAAAACACCTTGTATATCAAACATTTTTTTTTGAAATATTGACGAGTAGTACTACTAGCGGGAATAAAATCCTCGTCCACCTATTACTTATATAATCATCATTCGCTTGCCCTTGTCCCATTCACTTGGGGTCGGCGCAGCATGTCTTTTTCTTCCATACATCTCTGTCACCCGTCATCTCATCATTCACTTGCGTTAGTTTCATATCATCTTTCACACAGTCCATCCACCTTTTCCTCGGTTTTCCTCTCCTCGTACTTCCCTCCACATTCATTCTTAATACCTTTCTCGTCACATGACTTTCATCCCTCCGCATCACATGCCCGTACCATGCTAGGCGATTTGCCCTTACTTTTTCTGTTATGGGTGCAACTTTCAGGCTTCCTCTTATATACTCATTCCTTATCCTATCCATTCTCGTCACGCCACACATCCACCTTAACACTCTCATCTCCGCTACATGCAATCTCTTTTCATCCGTCATCTTTAGGGCCCAACACTCTGATCCATACATGACGACAGGTCTTATGATCGTTTTATAAATTTTACCCTTCAACCGAAGGGGCATACGGGCGTCACAAATGGTTCCCGTAACCTGTCGCCATTTCATCCATCCTGTGCTAATCCGGTTTTTCACGTCACGGTCAATATCGCCATCGCACTGTACGAGCGAACCGAGGTACTTGAAGTCGGAGCATTACTTATATAATATGAAACCTATAAATTCTAATATAATAAAGGAAATAGTACCTAGTTTATAGCAATTTTATGGCCATTATGGAATGTTATAACTTATAACGTTACTTTCGTAACATACATTTATTTCACACATCGTAGACCAAATGCAGTGACGTGTTTTACTTAAGTAAAAGGTTTTAAGGCACTCCCTCCAGGGCCCATAATTTTTTTCCATACTGTATCAAACGTCGAAAACACAAAAAACGAATAAGACATTTAACAGTCGGAATTTTACAGGTATTTTTATTTTACCTATTAGTGCCGTTATTATGAGCCATTGGCTTTACCAAATACGCGCGTAGTACGGTACCTAAGTACCTAATTAAATATTAAATTGTGTCAAAATTATCATAATAAACCGTTTCAAGTCTCCGCACTTTGATCCTTGTGTCATTGGAGTTCTCATTGTGAATTAATCTAAATTACGTATTTACAAAAATAACTCACTACTACGCACTGAAATCGGATATATGATAACGGGATACCAACGTCAAAGCATCAATTTCAAACAAAACATCATAACTCCTTTATACTTCAAGTACTTAAGACCTTTCTAAATTAAGTTACATTAGTAAACGCTGGAAACAAAATGTCGTATGTGCCTTTAAAACTCGTTAAAGGTTTGACGTTTTAGAAATGTGGTGTTTTGATGACAAATATGGAATTTTAAATCGTTCAAGGTTCAAATGGGAATCGCTGTACGTCGTTCCGCTGAAATTATTATCAATTTTTTTTTTCAAGGGATAACCTGTACCTATCAATGAGAATATGCTGAATGAGTTACTGAATAACTATTACTTATTGGCTTTAAAAATCACTCAAAAAT
Source organism: Cydia strobilella (assembly GCF_947568885.1). Lineage (NCBI taxonomy): Eukaryota > Metazoa > Arthropoda > Insecta > Lepidoptera > Tortricidae > Cydia > Cydia strobilella. Next base: position 2,940,643 of record NC_086067.1, read on the forward strand.
AGTTTTTAATTATTTATTTGCTTGGTTGAAGCGGACTTACGCGATCTTCGAGCCGATAACTGGCAGCAGATTGCGTAGAATCTAGACAAAACTGGCGTTTACTCGTGTCGGAGGTCAAAACTCATTTTGGGTCGCTGCGCCATTAAGTAGCACTAATAGTAATTGTTTTCAATTAAGATTAAGAAGAATACTTATGAGCTAAGATGTACAAACCTACATATAATACTGATATGATAATCAAACAAGAATCCAAAAACATCATGGTTTTTCAAGTATTAGGTATTTGTCAGCATTGTCCCGGCCCCGCCGTTTTTCCAATGCTTATAGAATCTTGGCTACTAATCCCAAGAGTTGGCGTAGGCACTAGTTTCAACAAAAGCGAATGCTATGTGACCTTCCAACCCAGCGGGGAAACTATGCCTTATTGGAATTAAGGTGCGTTGGGGTAAGATTGAAAGGGTTTTTCATGAGGTAGGATGAAAAGTCGCCCGTAATGCTTCGGCATACGCATGATTTTTTGTCTTTTACCCCTCATGAAAATCCATTCAATCTTACCCCAACGCACCTTACTCCGGTTTACACACGTTTTTCCATCACCAAAAAGTAACTGGTAAATATCATACCTATATGTATACCTACATACGTTCCCAAAAACTAATTGATAAGACAAGTGAACCCGCGACCCCCGCAAAGCTAATAACGTTTTCATCAGCAGACGTAGGTATTCTATAGTAAATATAAGTAGTTAAATCTCGTTAATCAGGCATTTCGATAGTCCGGTATACCCCGTAATCCGGCACTAAAATTGGGGTACAAATGATCATTATGTCCTAATTCACTATGTGCGCTTACATTATCGCACTTCAATCTCTTTATAAATTGGTAAGTTCCAGATAACAGTAGAATTTTCTTTGAATTCAGTATTGTGTATTTCTAAGATATACTAAAAACACATCATAATAATATGCAGATTTGCTCTAACTTCCAGTAATCCGAATTTTCCAGTAATCCAGCTCTCTTCTGTCAGGCATTAGTGCCGAATTAGCGAGATTGTACTGTAGTCTGCTTATTCAACGTGGTCTTTATCTATAATACAATGTTTACAGTTGACTAATCACATTTGCAACACGTAAACGTTACGTTTTATACGTAACCACCAATAAAAGTCCATTGTCCTAACAAAAACACTTAAACTCTCAATACATATCACTCTTATTATCAATGTACGAAAGTCTAACTTAAAAATCCAATCACCTTTCGTGAGATGCGTCATCTAAAACATATAATTTTGTCTGAACGCATAGCTCAAACGCCTTAACTCTAAAAAGTCGTAAGTACACGACGCGAATATGATTGTTTGTACGTTTTGCAGATATGTAGTTAAGAGAGCAAAACATAAGAAGAACGTAAGAATATTATGCGTCGTATTAAGAAAGTAATACTCTATTATCATTGGCGCTTACGTCGTACAGCGTACATTTTATATTAGAAGATTTTTAAGAAGGTCTTAAGCGACTTTTAAGCTATGGTCCCATTTTCTATAGCAAAACAAGCTATGCGTTTTAGTGATGTATGTGCAGACATTGAACTGGCCTTTCACTCTCAGTGATTCACCTGATTGATTTTCATAGTGTACAAAAAGTGATGTTAGGATATTAATGTTGACGAAATGTCGACTTTGTTTAGCGCGTTTTTTTTGTTAAAAATATAGTGTTTTATGTTACTATATTGTCACAGAAATAAAATAGTCGCTTTACAGAAACTCGTGTAAGAAGTAGAATAGTACATTTCGATTCTAGTGCGGAAAGTATGTCATTACTTCACGAGTACCGAGATATCGAAGACTCGGGACAAGTGAAGAATGATATTTCCGCACGTGTATCGAACGACGTTTTTTAATACAGTTGCGAAAAAATAATAAAAACAACAAGTAAGGAATGAAAACTTTGGAAACTTAAAACGCCTCTTCTTTGACAGGCGTTTCGGCAGCTATTCCGTTCCATTCAGACAACTTATTAAGAACGGTTTTTCAATATTCAATATTAAAAAATAAACGTGTTATAATGATGATGAGGTAAGTAATTAAATTATAAAATATGTATATTTTTCGTATTCTTACATTAACAGAAGGTTTTTATGTTGATTACGTCGTTTAAAGGAAACTAATATTAACACTCATCAATAAGTAGTCATGAATTGGAACAAGTATAAATTTAAAAAAATTGGAAAAGTAAAAAGCACTAGTTCGCGAAAACCAACTTTCCGCACGCTAAACGTAACAGCTACGTAAAGTAGCCTAGTATAGTGTAAAAATGTAAATTTCATTCGACAGCGTGACGTGTGTTCGCGTTTGCGTTATGCGGATTTTGAACAGCGCGCCAAGCGGGACGTTTTGGAAACTCAAAATGCCATACAAAATGACACTTAATGCAAACGCGTACGGCACGTCACGCTATCGAATGAAATTTACACTAGGGGTACTGGAGAGGCTTAAAAAACTTTTCTAAAGTTCTTATACGAGTTTCTGTAAAGTGACTATTTTATTTCTGTGACAATATACTAATAACAAAATATACTATATTTTTAACATAAATCACGCTAAAAAACCCGAAAATGTCATTTCGTCAATCGTTATATATGACGTTTTCAATCAAAAGGTACCACATTGTCGCTTACCACAAGGACGCTCTGACAGGCTATTCGTATAGAGATGCAAGCAAATTTCACCCTTATGGTACGCGACAATGTGGTACCTTTTACTTGAGAACGACGCATATATTGTCGTAACAACAACACTTTTTAGGGTTCCGTATCCAAAGGGTAAAAACGGGACCCTATTACTAAGACTCCGCTGTCCGTCTGTCCGTCTGTCCGTCTGTCACCAGGCTGTATCTCATGAACCGTGATAGCTAGACAGTTTATATTTTCACACATGATGTATTTCTGTTGCCGCTATAACAACAAATACGAAAAACAGAATAATATAAATATTTAAATAGGGCTCCCATACAACAAGCGTGATTTTTTTGCTGTTTTTTCCGTAATGGTACGGAACCCTTCGTGCGCGAGTCCGACTCGCACTTGGCCGGTTTTTGTATAGTTGTTTTTATCTAACACTCTCGTGTAAGTAACCCATTTAGGTTAACGCAAGCGAAATTTAGTAATCGGTTGCGCTTTTAATACTAAATCATAATAGGAGCGCTTATATGGGGCAATTTCTATGAAAAGGGACCTTATTGTCGATGGCGCTTACCCCGCAAGCGTCGCGCGGCATTGTATTTATATCGGAGCATCTTTAATAATGGCGTAAGCGCCATCGGCAATAAGGTTCCTTTTTATAGAAAATACCACATATGTCGACACCAAAGAGAATTAAGTAGACAAAAGTGACTACACACATCAGTTTTGTTACCAAAACGACTATTATTTTCGTAGTCGACATCTAGCGCCAAGTAGCGGAATTATCAGTATTGCTACTCGACACTAGATGTCCCGTGTGTCGCGACTGACAAAAAGTGTATTGCTCAACAATTCACAACTAATATTATAAGCAGAAGGAGTTGAAAATAGAGTTCCGGTTAATCCGGTTATAATATTAGCTGAATATCGTTGAGCATTAGACTTTCCGTTCGTCGCGACATCTATTGACGAGTAGCAGTACTGATAATTCCGCTACTCAACGCTAGATGCCGACTACGAAAATAATAGTTTTTTTTTGTAACAAAACTGATGTATGTAGTGAGCACTTTATGTCTACTTAATTCTCTTTGACACCGCGAAGCGTCGAAAGGTGACATACCGATGTCAACTGCAGCTGCATTACTGTGGCGACATAACTGCTGCGGCCTGCGGGCGCTGTATCTGTCAATTTCCTTGATAACATGGGTGACGTTCGTCGCCGCATTGTAACATTCGGACGACAGTAGAGTCGACACATGAATCTTGTTAAATAGATAGAATATGAGCAGTTTATCACAATAAATTAGAAACTTAAAAAATATATGGAAATAATAAAAAAATACAAGACACGAAGTTTCGAAAAAAAAAATTTTTTTAACTTACAAATAGGAAAAAAAGGAATTTGTTTGAACAAAAGTTTATCTTTATGCTGACCGTAATATGCGGGTTTTAAGCGCATCATAGAAGGTTTATGATGACTACATACATACATACATACATATATATATAATCACGCCTATTTCCCGGAGGGGTAGGCAGAGACCACGGATTTCCACTTGCTACGATCCTGACATACCTCTTTCGCTTCCTTCACTCATAACATTCCTCATACACGCTCGCCGGTTTAGGGTGCTCCTGGCCTTTCTTCAGGATTTCCCCGATCTGATCAGAGAAAGTCCGCCGAGGTCTGCCCCTTCCAACTCCCGTTTCTACCTCTCCCGTTCTCCTCTCCGTTTATAGTTAACTGTGTAGATAAAATAATTCAAAGGATCAATCGATGGTCAGACAAAATAATTGTTTGTTATTTTCGGATATTACCCAGCAGATGCTGATTCTCCCTTTATCCAAGTTTCACGGATCACTGGATCAGTAGGGGCGTTTATTTCACACAACTTATTAAACAAATTAGCTATACAGGCTGACCGGAAATAGGGTTGTGTCAACAATTACGAGTAACATGTCGAATTTATTGCATTACCTGCTAAAATTTGTAATAAGGTATGTTATGTGCAATATTATAAACATTTTGAATTGAATTAGTTTATTAACTGATTCAAAATGCAATTTTGTATTAAGGCCACCAAACATCAAACATTTATTCAGCAAATAGGCCACAATGGCACTTTTATCAATGTCAATTTTTATTACAAGCAATAAAATTAACCAAAAATTACAAAAAAAAATAATTAAGTACAAATATGGAATCAATGAAATATTAGATACTTTGTTAGAGATGTATTCAGTCTCTAAATGTCGAATGTAGCCAACAAACCATATGTAGTTACCAAAAATTTTCAAGTTGTAGAAAATGATTGAGGGCGCCACTTCCTACTTAACTGTCACATTTTTGTAAAATAATGCATAAACATGGCAACAATTAATTAAGTATTTCTATTTTATTTTATTTTTGCTATTTTATGTCGCAATATAGATATAATTGAAGTGTGCAAAAGACATTTCATGTGTGTGAAAGAAACAAAATATAAATGAAAAAACTACCCCACTTTTAGGCCCTATAGCGTCCGCTAGCGGCCGCTTGAATGTCCCAAAACTTAAGGTTAGTGGTCCGGAAAATACGAAAAGCTTTATTCAAGAGATACTGTGGGCGATTATATCTTGGAATACATGCGTCTTACGTAAGCAACTCGCGAACGCGAAGCGAAGCGGTGCGGCGCGGCGGTCCCGCGGCGTTCGCGTTCGCAACGAGATCGCCCACGTAGGACACCTCTATAGGTATCAAGGATTGATTCACCCCACGCCGCGCCGCATCGTTTCGCTTCGCGTTCGCGTCTCGTTCGCCTACGTTGTAGATACGCTGCGTTACAAAAGAAAATAATTTGCGCAATACATAAAAACCATAAGTCTAGATTAGCTCTCTCTTAAAAAAACTTCAAGTTAATTTCGACTTGAAAAACATACCCATTTTAATACGCTTGAATTGTGGGATGTTTATTATTTTTAAATTCCAAGCACCCTGTAGTAAAATCGTTTAGATTTGCGTAATCGAGGGTGTGTGCTATGTGCTCGGTCAACCGTATGATTTGTTATTAACATACACGATAACTTAAACGATATGGGGTGAAGACAGGTACAGGACATGCATATAGTTCGAGCAAAGAGGATATAATAAGATAGAGCGGTACTGTCATAGTAAATTTTGTAACCCCAGTAAATTCACTGCCATCTAATCGACACACCTTAAAACTAAAAATGAAGATTTATAAAAATACGATAAAATGTATTTAAATATGGATAAATGTTTTTTTTTTATTTGCATTAATTATTTTTATGATTTTAACCCATGTTCTTTCACTGATATGCGTTAAAATTGTTAAATAACAATCGAAACCGTCAACGCCATCTATACGACAGTAGGCCAAAGCTAGTAGCGTCCTCTGATCGAGAATCAAATTTTCTTGATTTTCGAGGCACGTTTTTTCCTTAGACTGTATCCATCTATTACGGAGTTATATCTATCTTTGGTTCGAGCAATGCGCAATTTATTAGTATTCTATAAGATTTTATATTAAATGAAGACCAAAAAAACGAAGAAACAATCTTCGAAATTAAACTATCGTCAAACATATTTCAAAATATTTATTTTATTAATTTATTTATTTTATTATTTTATTCGAGACAACAAATGGTCCAATGAGTGTTAGTTGATCCTAGCCTACGTTAGTACTTAATTATTTATAATAATATATAATAATTATTAATAATAAACATAGATTTTGTCATTTGACAAAGTTTCCACATTAAAGGACGATCAAGCTAATTAGCTATCATGTTTAAGATGCTATTACTGCTCCCAGTAATAGCATCTTAAACATTTAGATCAGTATGGTTTCGCTCACTATTGTTTCTAATCGCTTATGGCGACATGTTTCGGATTCGTCGGGAATCCTTCCTCAGGCACGAGTGTCCGCGGCGGTTGTACTCCGTGCACATGCAACATGTCGCCAAAAGCGGCGATTAAAAACAATAGTAAGCGTGATTTGTCGTTAACGTATACGATATCGTGATTAATTTGTGAACGATATGGGGTGGAAGACAGGTGATTATACGTTTAGTTCGGGTAATACACATTTTTTCGGTATTCTATAAGAGTACAAGCAGGCCCCCGTCACTCGCTCAACGCCACGCGCTATATGCCTACCGCTCGGCGTATCGTCGACGATACAACCATCAGAGGGCCGCCGAAGGCCCGCCTGAGCGCTCGCACAGCACGTTTCCCGCGCTTACGCTTCAAAATGCCGAAACCACGTAATTATTGTGCAGTAGTCAAAAAACAAAGGAAAATTTGTCGTTTTTTTCATTGCCGAGACACGAAGAAAGGTGAAAATACTAATTTTAAATCTATCTTTATGAATTTTGTCACCATTTATTTCTTTGAACATAAGTAGGTAAATCGTAAATTAAGGAGTTTTTTGAGTCACGTATTATAAGAGTTGTTTTTAAATATTTGATTGACTAATAAAAAATGTGGTTGACATTCGTTTTATTACAATAATCATCATAGGTACAACCCTAGCGCATTCTTACGATGACGCGTTGGCACGTGACTCGCACGGCGGGCAACACAGTATCAACTCTTTGTGCGTGTACTTATGGTACATTTTTTCTCGTCCTGAGAAGCAGGTATTATTATATTATTAAGATTTTGTAGGCTATTATAGCGTAGGTATTTTCGCTTTTGTATGGGAATGATGTATCTGTTACGTAGTAACTATTTATTAATCTGTGGTACAAGGTACCTATATATAAGGTATATGATGACTGAACAGCCGGAAAGACATAAAACTTGAGTTTAATTTCTTATCATCCTGTAAGTATAAATCATCAGTAATAAGAAAACTACACGTATATTAAGTAGATGAAATTGAAAAAACCAAAAACTAACTTTTGTTTATTCTGGTTATCCTGTATACGACTGGTAGAGAATGCCTTTTGGCATTAAGTCCGGCATTTGTACATTTTTCTTTGCTTGTGCAATAAAGTTTAAATAAAAAATATCATAATCATAATCATAATAAAAAAAATATACAGGGTGACCAGAACAACGTTTAGATTTGCGTAATCGGGGGGTGTGCACAGTCAACCGTATGATTTGTCATTAACGAACACGATAATATAAACGATATAGGGTGGAATGGAAGACAGGTGATTATGGTTCGGGCAATGCGCAGTTCCGTAGTTCATCTATTATTACCTACCCTACTGCGAGAAGGGTTATGTTTTTAGGGTTCCGTAGCCAAAATGGAGATGGTGATTAGAGATCCCTGAAAGGAATAAGTTCGCCTTTGTACAAATGATGTATTTTTTTCTTGTTTTATGTTTCTTTTTATACAATAAAGAGTTTTAAAACGAAATGCGTATAGTTTCGTCATGTCCGTCTGTCTGTACGTCACAGCCATTTTACTCGGAAACTATAAGATATAGCTTAACGAAATTTGGAACTTTAAAGTTTATAAAAATATATTTTAGGGAAATAATAGCTCCTAAAGTTACAACTATTGTGTCCGCCCCTTTTAACTTTAGAACTAGGCGGGTGGTGCAAAAAAAAAAAAAACAGGAAAAAAGCTAGTCTATGAAAATTAATCGGAATATGATCGATTGGGCCATTAAAAAGTTTTAAAAAATCTTCCTATTAAAACTACGTCAGTACCTCAAGGATACACCCTTTTGCTTGTATGGTTTTTTGTGTTTTATTTATGTACGGAACCCTCCATTATGCGTAGTCTCAATTTGCCGGTTTTTTCTTCGTTTCAAACATTGTGATAATTAAACTGTTAATTTGTTCCAGGTCCGGGTCTCATCGACGAACTGGAGGCCTATATGGCACCCGTAGGGGACTACCCGCCGGACCGGAGGCTCGGGTATGTTATGGGGGTTCCCCTCATCTGGCAGAATATTATTTGTCAGAAATACACTTCGCATAACACGTATCGCAGAAAACTTTTAGTCGAATGATACTTGCCATAATAGTCATTTGGCATAATATTCATTTGGCAGAATTTTCTAAGCGGGCTAGGTTAAGGTTTTCTGCCGAGTAATTTGCAGAATTTCTTTTTGCATAACGTTATTATGCAAAAAGAAATTCTGCAAAGTAATATTATGCGAAAGGTAATTCTGCCAAACGACATTTCTGCCAAGTAACATTATGCAATACAAAAATATGTCAAAACTTTCTGCAACACAATATGGAACCGTGTTATGGCTCCTCTACACGATGGCCCAGCGCTGGACCAGCGAGATGGCCATGCGGTGGTTGAGAGCACGCACTATTTTATTTTCTTTTTTCTTTTTATTTTTATAGAAAAAGGTGGTCAATATTTACATACCGATTCACGTAAAAATTAACAAAAAAATTAACATTTTTCTATAATTACCTGTAAAAAAATATAAATTAATAACTTAATTAATCAGTTCCTTCATTAAAACATACATCCCTTTATAAATTATAATATTACAACCCCCTGATATAACAACAGTTGAACATTTTAATCAAACAATTCAATCTATTTCAATAAATTACTTTCATTTTATTTCACATTTGATTTCCATTTCATTTTTAATAATTTCATGCGACCTTTTGTTTACATCGACTTTTACATATCTCACAAAATCTAGTAAGCTACAAAAATAACAAAAATGTACAATTAAACATTTTACAATAATTCAGTAAATGTTTCAAAATAATAAATAAAAACACAATTACACTTTTGCACTAACAAAATTGATGTATGATTGTCGTATTTCAAAATTCGTATTTAAATAAATAAATATAAAATTAGAATTATAATTAATTTAAAAACTACTTAATTCTCACTTTTGAAAAGGGAAATATGGAATGGGCCACGTGTAGAGATGCGTACGCACCATCGCTGGCCCACTACCTTTGCCGTGCGGATAATAAACCGACACCGTGGGCATCCCATTGCCATCCCGCCGCACCATAAGCCATCCGACACCACTACCTCTACACGCTGGCCCGACTTAGTGGGTCAGTATGGCCCATCGTGTAGAGGGGCCATAATAACTATACTAATAGGAAATAACAAATATACTGTAGCCCCGGATTGGGCTAGCATAGAAGACGAGGTACCGTCAACCGGGGTGAATGGGGCTGGCTAGGGTGAATAGGGACAAAACTTAAAATGTGATTTACCTGAAAATTTCTTAAGACATACCCACACAACTTGTATCATTCGATTGAAAATAATAGTAGTTTTGTATGATTCAATTTGAGGACGTTTAGGTGCTGAGTGGCATTGGATTGTTGTATTAAAATTCTAGGCTCTAAGTTCTCAATTTTTAATTCCTAATAATTTTTTCTCTTGTCTCCTTCTCAATTCTCTAATCTTAAAATCCTTAAATTCTTGGTTCCTGATTCCTGAAAAATGATTTCTAATTCCTGATTCCTTATTCCTGATCACTAATTCTTGATTCCTGATCACTGATTCTTAATTCCTTTTTTTTATTCATAAGCCATAAATATAATGTGTAGTTACATGATGCTATGCAATGAACAGAGAATCAATAATACAGTTTTACCCAGAGGGTAATGTAGCTCGATATTTACATATTACCCCTGATTTCTGATTTTTGATTCCTGACTCTTCATTCTTTATTCTCTCTCACATACACACACAGTACCCATTTCTGACAATAAAGGAATCTTATCTTATCTTATCTTATCTTATATCAATTCAAAACTCTAAATTCCGAACTAATTTATTTTCCAGGAACCACCAACTGCCCGAGAGCCCCCCCGACTCCGGCTCGGAGAACCCCTACAGCCCCGACACCACCCACATACCGGTCCTACCAGAATACGTGGTCCCCTCGCACCTGCAGGAGCTGGTGCCGGGAGACTACATGTACGAGGAGCTGAAGGACAACCTGGATGTTGTGGTGATGCCGGGAGAGGTGGAGCTGGGGGGTAGGCTAGAGGGGATATATCCTAGGTAAGATTTAATAAACTAATAAACTGACTATGACTACCAATCTAAGTTCGATATGGGGAAGACCGGCATATAAAATTTATTGCAGGGAAGGCCGTCATAGGACCTCTCTTCAATATTTGTATACATACGTCGCTCAGATACAGAGAAAGAAAGAGCTTCACTCCTGCCTCTTTTGACGACCGGTCTGGCCTAGTGGGTAGTGACCCTGCCTATGAAGCCGATGGTCCCGGGTTCGAATCCCGGTAAGGGCATTTATTTGTGTGATGACACAGATATTTGTTCCTGAGTCATGGTTGTTTTTTATGTATTTAAGTATTTATATATTATATATATCGTTTTCTGAGTACCCACAACACAAGCCTTCTTGAGCTTACAGTAGCGCATAATCAATAAATCAATATTTTAATAGGACATTTTTACACAAATTGACTAAGAATTTGTGTAAAAATGTCCTATTAAAATATTGATTTATTGATTCTGCGCTACTATTAGTGGAGTATGTGTACAAACGCAATATAGACGAAAGAACATGTAGACGGTCTTCTCCACATTTATTTTACTCATAATATTAGCCCGATATGTAGTTGAATCATTACCAGGCCATTTCTTTTGCCAGGTACAACCAAATGCGGGTAGACCTTCCGGAGCTAGACCAGACCATCATCAGCCCTCAACTGGTGTCCCTTGGCCATGAGACCTTAACACCAGTTTACACCACCCTGCAAGAACCAAGCACCAAAAAGAGGAAGCACTCACAAGATGTTTCACAAGTCAAGTGTGAACCAGGTTGGTTTCTTTTCTATCATAACTACAACTTATAAAACAAAGTCCCCGCCGCGTCTATCTGTCTGTGTGTATGTATGTTCGCGTTAATTATTATTATTATTTCCTTTATTTATTTTAAGTCTTAGGTTAGGGTTTTATAACATGCATATAAAAGTAAAATACAAAAACACTTACAAAACATTACAAAAAATATATAAACACATTATAAAAAACCTAACCTAGGGTGCCGCCGGCAGCGGGGCAGGGCCCAAGCTGCCGGTGGTCAGGGCCGCAGAGAGAGGAACCGGCGGACTATCCGCGCCGTGTCCAAGATCACCGCCTTCTGCATCTGACCCTTGATCCAACCACCTAGCGAGAGTCTCTCAAGGTGTTGGTCGAGACTCTTCGCTATGAGACCGTTCGCTGAAACGACTATCGGGACAATGATCGTCGAATCAACATCCCACATGGCGGTTATCTCGTGAGCCAAGTCTAGGTACTTACTGGACTTGTCCTTCTCGGCTTTCACGAGATTCTCATCATGGGGGATGGTGATATCGACGAGCACGGCCCGGCGCTGCGATCGATCTATTATCACAATGTCAGGCTTATTGGCTACAATAGTCCTGTCAGTGATGATAGATCGATCCCAATAGAGCGTGGCACGACCATTCTCGAGAACTGGCACAGGTAAATACTTGTAGTACGGTACTTCGCAGTCCACAAGGCCGTATAGAAGAGCAAGCTGCTGGTGAATAATCCTGGCTACGAGATTATGTCTGTGCAAGTACTCGCCGTTAGCAAGATGAGAACAACCGGAAATGATATGCCTGAGTGACTCTCCGGGACGGCGGCATGCCCGACAAATGTCGACCGTACCGTCCTTCAGGATATATTTCCGATAGTTGTTCGTCATCATAACTTCGTCCGCAATTGCACAGGCAAAACCCTCGGTTTCTCCGAAGAGGTCCCCGAATCGTAACCAGTTCACCGACGCGAGCAGGTCTACATCGGGTCCCGTGAGGGCCTTGTAGAACCGCCCGTGTAGCACCTTACTCTCCCATACCGCCCTGCGGCCCGCAGTACTTTGTACCACAGGTTTGTGCCAGTTCTCGTTTGCCAAGGCGAGCGGCGTGAAGTTCCTGTCCACTGCCACCACATCACGATGCATCCCACACTCGTTGTTAAGGAAATAATTCCTGAGATTGCACACCTCGCGGTTGTGGAGATCTTTGGCGTTAAGGAAGCCTCGACCTCCACACTTCGTGGGATGTACAATCTCATAACTGACGAGCGTGGGTGTAGCATACGGTGTGTAGTGAGCATTAGACGGACCCTCCGATCCAGGGCGTCCAGCTCGGTCTGAGTCCACCTTAGTATGCCAAAGGAGTATATGAGTAAGGGCATTACCCAGGCGTTGAAGGCGCGCACTTTGTTGCCTCCTGACAAAAGACTGTTAAGGACTTTTGTGAGCCGACTGAAAAAGCGCTCCTTTACCGACCGTCTAATAACCTCGCCCTCAATACCTAACGACTGTGACATACCAAGGTATTTATAGGTTTCTGATTCAGAGATAGATCTGAAAGACATTGTCTCAGAAAGTTGTAAATTTGTTGAATTTACAACCTCCCCCAGCTGTACATGCATAACCGCACACTTATCGACACCAAACTCCATTCTGATGGCGGTACTGAAAACTTCTGTTGTTTTCAATAGCACCATCAAGTCTTGGTTATTTGGTTATTATTATTATTATTTTCTTTCTTGTTCTTGACATTCGACAATACATAGGTTGGCCCTAGCTATGTATACATTGACATCTCTTTTTTTGTGACATTTGTTTTATTTATTAATTTTATATTCTATTATTTGATTTCCGTTCTAATTTTAAGTTGACGATCTTTTAGTGAAAGCCTTTGTTTTATCCCTACTGTGTTTTACAGTGTTAAATACTGTGCCTTTTTCTTTAAGAAATAAATATATCTAATCTAATCTAATCTAATCTAAACTCGAAAGCTACTGAACGGATTTTCATGCGGTTTTCTTTTATTAATATAGTAATTCTTGAGAAAGGTGTAGGTGTATAATTTGTGACGTATTCAATCAAAAGGTACCACATTGTCGCTTACCATAAGGACGAAAATTGCTTGTATCTTTATACGAAAAACCTGCCAGAGCGTCGTTATGGAAAGCGACAATGTGGTACCTTTTGCTTGAAATGACACATTTATTAAGGTTTTGTGTAACCCGTGCTAAGCCGGGGCGGGTCGCTAGTTTCAGTAAAAATATACTGCTTGGTCGTTCCACAAAAACATCTAACTACTGTCCGCGCGCGAATTCCGTGCACGGCTGAGGAATGTTAGGAATGTTGGGCGTCATGACAGAGTGATGGTGACTGGTGTCATTTTGTACGTACGGGCGCGGCGCACACTCCTCCACTTCCCCGACCTCCGAATGCACGGAATTGGCGCGCTGACAGTAAGTACTCGTGCTTTATAGGGGAACTGATGCGTATGGCAGCTACCTCTTAATAACCTGCAGTAATCTGTATTAAATATCATCATCATCTTCCTCGCGTTGTCCCGGCATTTTGCCACGGCTCATGGGAGCCTGGGGTCCGCTTGGCAACTAATCCCAAGAATTGGCGTAGGCACTAGTTTTTAAGAAAGCGACTGCCATCTGACCTTCCAACCCAGAGGGGAAACTAGGCCTTGTTGGGATTAGTCCGGTTTCCTCACGATGTTTTCCTTCACCGAAAAGCGACTGGTAAATATCAAATGATGAATCTGTATTAAATATATATCGTTGAATTTAATGCTAAATTATCAAACGTTATCATGGCAAATATTAGTTTCTTGGCTTTATCAAATGTTAAAAAATAGCTTCGCTTACCCGACACGTTTCTGGAATACCCTTGCTGAACAAAGGATTTCTAGGGCACGGTCATACCCTGCCCGTGTCCAGCTATTTTGACATCCTTTCATCTTTTTGAGGGCTTTGCCTCTTCGCGTTAAGTTTTAATAAGTATCTAAAGCCTGGCCAGGAATATATGATCACGCGCCATGTTGCGGAATTTCACTGGAACTAATTTTTTCAGTCGCCCTATACATGAGAATGAACAGCGCCCTCTTGACAATGATCATATGGGGCATTTTCTATGAAAAGGGACCTTATTGTCGATGGCGCTTACGCCACACAGCGTCGCGCGGCATTGTATTTATATCGGAGCATCGTTTATAATGGCGTAAGCGCCATCGACAATAAGGTCCCTTTTTATAGAAAATACGACATATATTACTGGTCAGGCTTTATATATAATGTCGCAACAGTAGCGGCAGTTGTCATACGGACGTCACCTTATAATATGATTAGCCTAATGTAATGACTGTTTTTCTAAATAAGTTTTTGTAATTTAAAAAATCCAGCAGCCTTATCACCAGAAACGCACGTCCGCCCAGCGCCACCATCCGTAGACGGATCAGAGGCAGGAGATGACGTGCCCCTCCAGTGCATCAGATTTGCACCCTTCCAGCAGAACTTATGGCACACGCTGCATGACTGCAACCTGAAAGCACTGTAAGTATATTTAACTTGTAATACGCCGTTTAAACTTTGTTTATGAGCTCCTAATTACAGTGATCAAAGACAGTGAATCTAATATACTTCTGAGAGCTTGTGCAACTATACAATTAGGTTCTATCTGATCAAATAGACCACCGCAGAACAGACTAACTTTTTCATAAAAGTTTATGTCAATCCAACGTTAAGTCCTAAGACTACAAGCCAAATACGGGAGGACGTGTTTGACGAATAACATCCAGGTGGTTACGACCCTTAGCCTTATGTGACTGATAAACAAAAATAATACTTATAATCTATGTTATACCCATGGATGTAAGTATAAGGAGTTATACCTAAGTCATTGAGATGAATGTATATACACATGTGAAAGATGGTGTCTTGAAACTACAAAAAAAAAAGATATGTACTGTGTTCCCACACCTTTTATCTTGATAGACCAGGCAGTTTCTATTGTTTTCTGATTATTAGGGCGTTTTCTAAAATAAATATTGAAAACATGATTCTGACACATCCTGGGTTATTGGGTTCTTTCAACTCAGAATCACTAGCATACTTATTCAATCCTGATAAAAAAAAATGTCCCAAATTTTTTTATGAAAATTGTACATTCCACTACGTCACGCCCACAAGTAAAAATAAAATTCACACTAAAACGTGACGTAATGGAATGGACATTTTGGGACATCTTTTTTTAATGGCAGGATGAAGAATGTTTTAATAACAAAACTTTCGTGAGACACAGACATATTAAATATATTAATAACGGGTCACTCACGTGTTTTAAGTCGAAAACACGTGGTCGAGCGTTTTCGACTTTAAACACGTGAGTGACCCGTTATTAATATATTTAATATGGAGAATGTTGTCAATTCTGAGTAGAATGAGCCCCAGAATGTCAAGATTTGAAAGAATCAGGTTTTCAATATTTATTTTAGAAAACGCCCCTTAACATCCATTTCGTTTTATAAACAACTTTTGCTTATAACTCTTTTCTCCAGCCAACCCCCCTCCTACGTCGTCGGCGCCGACAAAGGCTTCAACTTCTCCCAGATCGACGAGGCCTTCGTCTGCCAGAAGAAGAACCATTTCCAAGTCACCTGCCAGATCCAGATGCAGGGCGACCCGCATTACGTCAAGACGAACGAGGGGTTTAAGAAGATTAGCGGGTTTAGGCTGCATTTTTATGGTGTCAAAGTGAGTACATAAAATATATCCTTCAGAGCCTACAATCCTCAACCGCATTTGGACGATGGCTCGGAAATTACCGTGGCAATTGTGTAAACTCTATTATAATGTACGGCTCATTTAGACGCGCCTTCACTGCTAAAGGGTCAACGTCACACGAAAGAGTTGCAACAGGCTTCCCTTCTTGTTTACTTTCATAGAGTATCTTATGCTTCTAAAGGTGGGTTCCCACGGCCCGTTGTTTCACAAATCTGACCGCGCCTCAGATCGTGGGAACGGTCGCGTCCAATAAGGCCTGAGGTCGCCTGTCGTCACCCACTCCCGACGGATAGCCACACAGGCATCCACAGGCGTGCCTGACCTGTAATAACACGTCGGGCCGTGGGAACCCACCTCAAGCTGAAATACTTACTTTTAGGCCGAGGATCCCAGTCAAGAAGTGAGGGTAGAACAAAGCCAATCTGACCGCACGAAGAAACCTTTCCATCCTGTACCGTAAGTATATCATTTATTTCATAATCTTCTATTTTCTTTGACTATAATATACAGGAAGTTTTTTTGCCTTTTGGATATTCCCGTACGTAAATATATAAAGGTAGTCATCAACTTTACATATTTTTATACCACGTCAGTGGCAAACAAGCATATGATCCGCTTGATGATAAAGTCGTTACTGCTGCCTGCAACTCCTTTTAGAAACCTATAAACTCCTCTTACGAAGAATGTAGTCGCTCAAGAAAGCCTTCGTAACGGGGTTCATTCTGCAGCCCCATTGTTAGGGGGGGGGGGGGGAATTGTTTCATAGAAAATACCTCAGCTGAATAAGCCATTTTTTTCTCGTGGTTGACTAACTATCTTCCTAGACTTATATTGACCGGGATATAGACCGTGATTACCTTTTGTATTATTTATGAGTTCAGTTTATGAGTTCTTGGGAACTCATAAATAATACAAAAGGTAATAATCACATATAAGTCTAGTGAAACTAACCGTGAATCATTCAAAACTCTAATTACTATCTTCCTTCAGAGTGGAACTTAGACGCGAAGGAACGAAAGTCACCGTCGGCCGCCTCCACTTCGCAGAGACCACAAACAATAATATGAGGAAGAAGGGACGACCCAACCCTGACCAGAGGCATTTCCAATTGGTGGTGGCTCTGAGAGCATATGTTCCTAGCGGGGACGTTATGATCGCTGCCAGCGCTAGCGACAGGATTATTGTCAGGGTAAGTTTAATATGATAAATATGGCGGAATCAATAGATAAAGAGATTGACTGTGCTAGGCAGGTGAGTGCTTCATCCTACACCATGGAAGGTAGGTGCTAGGGGTAATAGAATGACTTCTAACTTCAATGTGAAGAAGATAGAACCAACATAGGTCAAAGCATAGACATTCAGATCAGAAATAATTTATTTAATTTATTTATTTCAATAAAACACTTAAATACAATATTTTCGCCAAGCTGAAGACAGTTTGTTGGCGATTAGTGCGCTCTTACTTTTATGTGTGCTTTCTTCTTATCTTTTATGTGTACTTTTATGTGTTTTTTCTTGCTAAAATGCAAACGTATATACGATATCCTGCGATTTTGACTCAATATTCATAAAAATTGTTTCCACAGGCGTCCAACCCAGGACAGTTCGAGTCAGACTGCACTGAGAACTGGTGGCAACGGGGCGTATCCGACAACAGTGTCCACTTTAATGGACGTGTCGGAATCAACACTGATCGGCCTGATGAGTCCTGTGTCATTAATGGTAAGTTAGTAGGGATTAAGCCAATGCACCCGTTCGTGGTCCACGTTCCATTTGTTCGTTTTGCCTCCTTTTTGGTAGAGACGGCTAAATAATGGAATTCGCTCCCGCCATCTGTATTCCCTGATCAATATGACCTCGGTCTCTTTAAAGCAAGAGTGAATAGGCTATTACTGAACCGGTGAGCTCCATCTTAGGCCGTGTCTTCACTTTCCATCAGGGGTGACTAGGGCTATTCGCCGATCAGTTTATAAAAAAAGTATCACCGACTCTTTCATCGAAATTGGGACCGTTAAAAATAACAGTGTATACAAACTTGTTAAAAAGTGACTGCCACGATGAAAAATGTTAAAAACGTGACCATGGAAGGCCATGGTAATAAGAACGTGATAGAAACATAATGGATTTAGATTTCTCTCTTTTTGACAGGTAACCTAAAAGTGATGGGTCACGTTGTCCACCCATCAGATGCTCGGGCAAAGCACAACATTGAGGAGTTGGATACAGCGCAGCAGCTGAAGAATGTTCAGAGCATTAGAGTTGTCAAGTAAGCATCTTTTATCTAGTAACAGTCAAAAGAGGATGCTGAAGATCTTGAAATGTAGATGTGAAAATATTGGAAGCGGACTAATAAGCTTTCAAAATCTCTGAAAATAGTTTGATTGTTTTGTGACCACCGAATAATGGCAGCGAGTCAAATATAGCTCTTGGGCAAGCTGGAGCAAATATGACCTGCTTTTCTATGTCTTTACGTCAAGGTGCTCAGTGCCCTAAAATTAGTGCGCCTTGACATAATCAATAGTTTCCCGGTATCATAGAAATTTGTTATGTTACACTGTTTATTATGACGCTTTTGAAGGCAGAAAATCCTCCGTTATGTGTGATCAAACACGGAATTATTCGACTTTAACCTTTTGGACGCGAAGAGCCACTAAATAGGTCGTGTGCTGCACGCCAGCGACCACTAAAGTGGTCATGGCGGACACTGTCAAAGCAATTGTCCTGCTGACACAGACATAGTATAGTAGTTATAGACATGAAACCGAGCGAAAGCGGTAAGAGAAAGACATATTCATGTATTGACAGGTTAATGTATGGCAGCATAATCCTTTTTCTTTTTCTTTCTTATACATTTCGGTATTTCGCCATCGCTTCCTACCTATGCTGCCATAACCCGACCATGAAAAAAAACCCGGTCGGTGATAAGAACAAAGCATGTCACTATTTTCTCTTTCCTCTTATAGGAATCGTAATAAGACTATCTTTCTCTATCAAAGAGTGTCAGGCCCTTGTGCTGACAGATAAGGTTTATATTCGTTATTCATTAGTCGAGATATTGGCGTGTAGGCCACGTCTTGACGCTTGAGGAAAAGCGTTCAAAAGGTTAAATGATATCCTTGGAAACTTCTAAAATGATCTAACCCTTCCAGGTTTAACTATGACCCCTCCTTCGCCGAGCACTCGGGCCTGCTCGGGTTCGACCCGACGTCCCCCGCCCCGCAGGCCGACACGGGGGTCATCGCGCAGGAGGTGCGGCAAGTTCTTCCAGAAGCGGTGAAAGAGGCCGGAGATGTTACGTTGCCGAATGGGGACACTATACACAAGTTTTTAGTTGTCAATAAGGTAATATTTTTAGACAATTCAAATTATTTTACTAGTCTCGCAAACCCTGGAAACTAAATTGAAAAAAAAATCGAACCGGCTCACAAAATTTCACAAGAATCAGTGACATTGCGACCTGTAGAGGAGAACAGCCGGACATTTGAAAGAATTTTTGCTCAATCTGAAACGGATACCCTTTCCTTGTGCTTCGCTTTTTTGTAACGAAAATAACCACAATCTCTCAACAACATTATCGTTACTTGTGTGTGTAAGGAAATACTTATTTATTGGTCGTTTTTGCCAAACATCAGTTCATACGATAAGATTTATGAATAACGTATTTACAAATTAAGTATTTGCGTTCAAAGAGTAACATTTGGTGAAGTGGAACTACAAATTTTTAATTAAAGTAAAAATGGAAATATTAAAACTTGTAGTATCGCTCGATTTACAATCGGGTCTATCGCGAATTTATTTTGTTACCTTTATTTACCGACGTTTCGACGCAGGTTTTACTGGTCGTGGTCGCGGCTATTAACTGACGTCCCAGCAGTTAGCCGCGACCACGACCAGTGAAACCTGTGTCGAAACGTCGGTAAATAAAGCAGAAAAAAAGAAAGTTTAGCAGCAGCAACTGTGCAGCAGCAGTGAAACCTGTGTCGAAACGTCGGTAAATAAAGGTAACAAAATAAATTCACGATAGACCCGATTGTAAATGTGATTTAATATGTGTTCAAAACGCAAAAGGTTAAAATGTTACATATTTAACAGTCTTACTTCTGAGAACAACTTTGCCTTTGGCTGTGGCAACTAATATTCATATTAATTCTAGGACCGTATCTTCATGGAAAATCTCGGAGCAGTGAAGGAGCTGTGCAGAGTGACTGGAAATCTGGAGTCCCGTATCGACCACCTGGAGAAGATTAACAGGAAATTGTGCAAAATCAACATTCTTCAGAGGAGAGACAGTGCCAGATCCAACATAAGTAGCGGTAAGTACACGGATTTGAAAGAGTAACTATAAATCTTGCTAGATTTTTATACATTACTTCCACCATCTGGATAAAATGACGAAAATATTGCAGAATCAAAGGAGAGATACATAGTGGTGCATTTACCTCTATTATTTATTTGGCTATAGTTGGACTCCATATTTTTTTCCATACGATGAAATATGTTCCATGGAAGGATGCAAATATATTGTATATTGTATATGTATACGAGTACCTGTCACTTTTCGGTGAAGGAAAACATCGTGAGTAAACCGGCCTAATCCCAATAAGGCCTAGTTTCCCCTTTGGGTTGGAAGGTCAGGTGGCAGTCGCTTTCATAAAAACTAGTGCCCACGTCAATTCTTGGGATTGGTTGCCAAGCGGACCCCAGGCTCCCATGAGCCGAGGCAAAATGCCGGGACAACGCGAGGAAAATGATGAATTTATTTAATCTGATATAATTACAGCCATCTTTGATGCCGTGTGGATAAAAAAAAGTTGTACACTCAACTTTCTTATCAAATTGCGCGCCGTAAGAAATCAACTATGTACCTATATATAGGTTATGCCTGTAAGATCCCCTTTGCTTCCGTGGGTATTGTCATCGTATCCACCAAGAACAAATAACTTCGGACTTTGAACGGACTAGTAGATGACTGACCACAAAATTACTATTGCTTTCAGACTCCCACTTCTCAGCCATATCCTCATCATCAAAATCCTTCTACAGCGACGGTAACATATCCATAGACCAAATACGAGATATTGCCCGCAACATCCGACGACACGAATGTTGCCACAAACTCAGTCACAACTCCCCTAAATACACAAGGAAACAATGCAAAACCTGCCACGATCCACGTAACTACTCGAAATACGGAAAATTCTACAACTACAACAAAACCTGCGTGAGATACCATAAAGAAGAGAAGCACGAATGCAAATTCCCGCCTTACGTCGGCACTTTAGAATCTGACATTCAGAAAATCTCAGATGACAGTACGATGTCGAAGAAAAAAGACACTTGTCTGTGGTTGAAGGAGGATTTTGCGCCTGGCAACACTAAGCTGGCGTTTTGTTGTAAGAAGGAATACAGTGATGCCAGCAGTGAATTGATTTCTAATAAGTTTTTGCAGATCGTGATCACGATTTTGATTTTCATTATGGCTGTTTGGTAAGTTAGATTTTATTCATAATAAAGGTATTGGCATTTTATAACCAAAAATTATAATAACAAAGTAGCATAGCAAGATTTTAATAATGTTTGAATTTTCACATAATCACTATTTACCTAATAATTTAGATACTTATAAAGTTTTTACACCTTTATCTGACTTGACTTACCAACCATAAACCATGAGGGGACTTGCATGCACGATTATATTTGTCTAAGTAGTCTTACTTTAGCTAAAGAATCATTATATGAAAGGTCCATTATACCAAAATATGTATAAACGCCCTTAACATTAAGGCAATAAATAAGTTCCTATACACAAATACACATATCTACTTAGAAAAATTGCTCGTATCGATATCATAAACTTTAACTGCACAATGAAAAGACATTTTATTAAGTATTTCAAACATCGTTTTGTTTTAGTTTGGTGGTAATGTCCGCCCTATACTTCCGCGAACATCAAGAGTTGTTAAACATGAAGGAGAACAGACAGCACGAAAAATACACTTACTACAACTATAGGAAAGAAAACATTCCTTACAGAGCTACGCCTCCAGACTTGAACCAAATACAGGTAAGAATCTCCTGCACTTAAATTTAACACATTCACGGACAGTCCGTCGAGAGACGTAAAAGGCCACCCTCGTGATATCGCACCACCTCTGAAGCCGATGATTTTTACTTTGACAAAACCTATCCCGTCCACAGACGCCGAGTTTTATAGAATGCAATGCATTAACCACTTCAGGCAAGACTCGAACTTACGACTTATTTTCCAAAAGGTTGCAAGACTTGCTAGTGGGTCTCTATTGTTTCCCATAAAGTTTTAAGTCATAATGTATTGTTGTCCACATTTTCGTTAGTCATAATTTGGTTTTTCTCAGAAACGCGCGTTGCCAAAAAACAAACCTAACCTAACCTATCTATAGGATAACCTTATGAAAATCCTGAAAAGTTAACGGTTTCAGAATTATAGTCATAATTCTGAAACCGACATCGACTGATAATCTGACAATAATTACATTATGACTTTCAATAATTATGTAAACAAAGGGAACCCCCTTGCTAGTTCAAGCCATGCCCAAAGCGGTGATTTTTTTTATTTTATGTATAAAGATTTTTGGTAGCTGTAGTATAGGCCTTAAAAACAATATACAACGTCTAAATGTCACTAAATCAACTTTTTGTTACAGAATTTGAAATTTTCACAACATGTGCCTTCGAAGAAGAACGCAAAAGGTTTGTTTCGTATATCTATATTTCTAATTTTATAAGCACAAGCTTTTTTTTATGTCATGAAAGATTATACCTCAAATTATACCCAGTAACGTACACCCAAAAACATGTCCACAGAAAAAGGCCCACACAAAACAACTCCGGAGTTCCCGACCACACCGTCCACAGAGTCTCTGCGCCCTATCGCATCTACCCTCCACGCTTCAAGAAACTATGTCCGGGACGTGCTAAGTAAGAGATAACTATTGCTTTTTTAGTACTTTAGTCTATTTTAAGTACCTAACTAAAGCATCTAAACTCAAACCCCGCATTAATAAGCCGAAAAAACGCTCGACATGTTATGATCTGATTTTCGAGGATCTTCTTCACGGAGCTCCGTCTACACTGCCTTTACTGGTCGTGCACGTGAATGCTAAACATATTCAAATAACAGTTCTTATAGTCGAAAGCAAATCTACTTTGCCTCTATTACGTCCCGACTTCATCCGGTTGCTCTGAATCGTACATAAAAAGGTATAATTTTGTTTCTCCTAAAAACGTTTGGCATAATATTTTTTTCTCCTAGACATGGACGCTACACACTCGCCACTGGATCGTGCGATCTCAATATCAGCAACTGCAGACATCGTAGGAAAACTTGCAAGTGCTTGCAGTTTTTCTGCTAACTCAGAAAATGATCTGTACGCTGAATGCCAGGTAAATTTCTGTTTTAATGGGTTTTCATGTGTTCATATAAATTAAAAAAAAAGGAAGAGATTGTGAACACCGTTACGTAACTGCTAAGTAATTAAGGTAGTTACTGATAAGAGTAGATGAATGTCTGATATAAAAATTATAGAGCGGTAAAAACTTGATTCGAAATTGTTAATTTTGAAATAAACTTATTTTTTAATGCTGCAAAAGGATTGGGAATATATTTCAAGATGGATAAAAACAATGATGGTAAGAAACACAAATGGCAAAATAAGTCATTATTTAATTAATAAGTTAAAAATGCTAATAACAAATGTTTTTACCAGTCGCCATGCAACCTGGAACCTCCTCAAGCCTTCGAGAACCAGGAGCCTTTGGAACGCAAACCAGAGCTGAATGATACATTCCGACCCCCAGAACCTCCTGTAAAGGTACGCAAATATAGTTTGGTAAGCCATTTCCGACAGTAGAAAAAGGCAAATTTAAAAATGTAGACACGGAGGGTTATCCTCCCATAGAAAAAAAGAATTTCGCGCCTTTTCTACTAACAAATTGGGTTTGCCAGAGTATAGATACCATACCACCCACTGTTGTTGACACCCACCAGTGGTTGGCACCTTCAACCTTTTATTAGGTAGCAGTGAGTGGTGATGTTTCTACAAAAATAGGCTCTTTCTGTTTTACCCCACCGTCTGGTGCAGGGCAAACGGCCTCTCTGAACGCGAGGGCTAAGTAGATACATTTTATAAGATATGCCGTATTGACAGAATTGATTATCTACTTTAGAAACCATTTAAAAAAAATATTTTCTATAGAGTCAATTGAAGCTATAGTTTTACTGCCTAATGTCGCTAACAGTGTTTCGATTACTGTTATCATCATCCGTTTTTGTTTTTTTTGTTTATCCATTTTTTATTTTTTAGGATAACAAACTTCCAAACATCCCAGTGATACCTGAAAAAAATGCCACAGAGCACCTTAAGCAAGACAACGATTCAATCCAACGCTTCAAAAAAATACCCGATGAAATAATGGCTGAAAACACTTTGCTGGACCCTAATAAGTTGAACCAGACGGATAACTTGACTGGAAGAGTGAGAAGGCAGATAGGGAAACGTGTTAGGAAGAGAGAGGCGAATGAAGCTTTGTCAGCTTCGATGCGGAGTTCGGAGGAAAATTTGGAGCAGCTTTCTGGTAAGGATTTCTAGTGTTATGTAGGTTTTATTGAGTAGTAAAAAAGTAAAAGCAAGAGCCGGGAGGTGACAGTCCCACATGCCCCTCCAAAAATGGGCCCATTTCAGGCCCGGGGAGACGATGCATAGCAGCATTCCCACACCGTCATAAAAAAAGGTTTTATTGATTTGTTTCCTGATTTTCGCACATTATTACCTGAACAGGACTTAATCGTGTATAAGAAAGATTTTGATAATTAACGTCTGATTTAGATCTATAATAGTTTAACTATGGCTTTTACAGCAGAAAAATATCCTGTTATCTTTGGAATCGCCACACAATCTTTTACAAACGACTCGCTCTTCACTGCAATGGTGACGTCACACATGACGTACAACATCACCTACACCGTCCCGCTCTCGCACTGCCTGCATGACAAGGACATCGATATGGTTATCAGGTGAAAACGTGCATACTATTTTGTTTGTACAATCGTGGTCAAAGTATGTTTAAAAATTTCTATTTTTTTTTTATAGTCTAGTAACTATTTTACAATAAACAAAGTTACATATAAATCATTCCCGCATCCAAAAGAAAGAATACACAGCCGTGAACATAATATTTTCTAACAATGTTTTTTTTTTCACATATCAATTGTTGCCATAACATTTATAACAAATAAAAATATATTTTATAACCTCAAGGTCACCTCACCACCAACTGAGCGAGGTCCGCCTCTGCGACCTCCAATGCGACGACGCGGACAAGAAATGCCTCCGGGTCCGCGACGACACAAAGCCATTCTTACAGTACGGTGCCTGGGTGCTCAGGATGCCATTGAGCTGCAAGATGGATAGGATGCTCAGGATCAGAGCTTCGTTTGCGCCTAATAAGGTTCGTCTAGCTTTAGTTTACTACCCTTTTCTTTCTTATGAATACAGTTGAAAAGAAATCGGTAAGTAGTAGATAAATTATAAAAAATGGTGCTACTCAAAAACTCCCTCGTAGTGACCCTGCCTTCGAAGCTTGATTAAATAAAATAACTCCGTAATAGATGGATACAGTCTAAGGAAAAAACGTGCCTCGAAAATCAAGAAAATTTGATTCTCGTTCAGAGGGCGCTACTAGCTTTGGCCTACTGTCGTATAGATGGCGTTGACGGTTTCGTTTGTTATTTAACAATTTTAACGCATATCAGTGAAAGAACATGAGTCAAAATCATAAAAATAATTAATGCAAATAAAAAAAATCATTTATCCATATTTAAATACATTTTATCGTATTTTTATAAACCTTCATTTTTAGTTTTAAAGTGTGTCGACAGATGGCAGTGAATTTACTGGGGTTACAAAATTTACTATAACAGTACCGCTCTAGTATAAGTTACTCTATGACAAGACTTATTGAGCTTGCTGTGGGACTAAATTAATTTGTAAGGTTGTAACATAGTGTTCATTTATTTTACTAGGTTTATCCGCCTTTGATTTACTACCCGTTTCGTTGTAGATTCGATTGTTTTCATTGAATTGTTTGAATGTTAGATTCGTAGTTGTTTTTGATATTACGCTCAACTACTATGAGTTCAGTACGATAAAATTTAACACAATTTCAGGCTTTGTCTCGTGATAACCAACAATAGTTAAGTTTTGCTTAAAACCCATGTTTTGTCTGTGCCTAAAATTTATTTATTTTATTTCAGAATATCTGTTTTGCCTCGGACCACATATCGTCGCTCCTAGTCTACAATATACACGTTTACAGAGATTGTCAATAACTGATGTTTGTCATAATAGTTTTTTGTCATAATCTGGTTCGATTTGCTCGTGTTTGCGTTTATGTGTTCTAAACTGTGAGATATTTTTATGGCAATATAATAAAAAACACTGTTTGGCCAACGTCAGTAACTTTACATTAACAACATTATTATGTTGAGTTTATCAACCCGTTTAACGCTACACCTACCGTGCGCAGAGCAGTGTTGGCCGAACGTTAATTGCAATTAACCATTAACCAGCACAAATTAAACCGTAAACCGTAACGGACGGTTATAGTTTAAGGTTCAATTTGTACTGGTTAATGGTAAACTTTTTTTTTTATTCTTAATTTTTATAAAGGCTTCCGTACACTCGTGGTGACGATGCCAGCCTCATACGTGAGTTCACGTGTGTAACTAACCTTCAGACCTAAGTTCAAGATATTTTTTATAACGTAAACATTTTCTCAGCAACTTCTGAGGTTAATAGTTAATTGCAATAACGTTTCGGCTAACACTGGCGCAGAGCGTCATCGTTAACCTTGTCGGTATGCACGAAGGTTGATAGAGTTAGACCAAGATAAGTCTGCAACGATTTTGATAGCACACGCAGTGCGTTATTATATAAACTTCAATGAAATTATGACGTTAAAATAACGCACTGCGTATGCTATCAAAATTGTTGAATAATTTTCTTGGTCTAACTGTATTGGGCTGTAGCCAGTAGCCACCGTTAATTGACTCTTTAATTGACGTCTTTGGCGGTCAAATGTTGAAGAGACCTTCGCAGAATGACACTTGAAAGATATTTTTTAATAATTAAAGCATTTAAAGTTAATGACATATCCTTAATTAAGAATCTCTTTAAAATCTGAAAACGTAGTGAAGAAAATATTTGTACTTTTTTTATTGTAGTAAACTCTTCATCTTCACAGCCTAACGCAGCGACTTACGTAAGTGTACATTTGTACAACTCGCAAACGCGAAGCGAAGCGGCGCGACGGGCCCACGGCGTTCGCATTCGCAACGAGATCGCCTACGTAGGACACTTCTATAGGTATCAAAGGATTGATTCACCTCGCGCCGCATCGCTTCGCTTCGCGTTCGCTTGTTATTCTCCTACGTAGTACGCTCGGCTGCGTAAGAGATTTGATTAGAGTTCATATTCACTTATTTTTAATAATGATATAGGTTTTTATTTGACAAAGTTTTTATTATGTAATGATGTATATTTTGGTTTGGTCTTATATTTAATGTGTTTAGTCAAAAGTATTAATTACTTATGATTCAATAATTATAAGTATAATTTTAATATAGCGATTAGACATAAATAATATTTCCTAAATAATTCAATACATTCCAGAAGTGCAATTACTCGATTTATTTATAATGTCCGTCCTCTAGGCTCGAATACTAAATGCGTATTTATTATATATTTATGGATATACTCATACATTTGCGACCACATGAATCTCATATATTACATATTTATAGCCTAAATTTTAAGGTACCGTCAACCGGGGTGAATAGGGATGGTTGGGGTGAATAGAGACAAAACTTAAAAGGTGTATTACCTGACAATTTCTTAAAAAATACCCACACAAATTGTATCATACATAACCTACTATTATTTACAATCGAATAATACAATTTGTGTAGGTATTTTTAAGAAATTGTCAGGTAAATCACATTTTAAATTTTGTCCCTATTCACCATAGCCATCCCTATTCACCCCGTTTGACGGTATTCATTCTTTAAATTATACATATTTTTAAGAAACTTGTCATTCATTATAAATGAAATCACATTCGATAATCTTTTTTTACACATAGTGAAATTAGTAAAATGTTCAGCACATTGCGAATTGACGTTATACGAAATATAAACCGCCTAGGTATATTTTTATTTCATATAATTTACATTTGTTTAATGCATACATGCTTTTGACGAAATAAGACAGTATTTTCATATACTTTAAAATGTCAAAAAGTTTGACAATTTTAAATTTATTTTCATGAATTTGTTACATTTTAAGATCGATGGTATAATATTTAAGTCAATTGTAAGTAAAAATAAAATTTGGTGGTAGCATTTTTATTTTACTTTGTACTTTACAGTACATAAATGTAGCTTTTAATATGTTTTGTTTGTTATTGATAATCGTTTACGTATATGACGTATTTTACAGCTTTATTGTTATTTTAAGTGTATTTTGTTTTAGGCAAAACTTATTATAAATGATATTTAATACTCATTTTGGTATTTTCACTGGTTTTCTTTACTATAGATCTCTGTTAATATCACATAATTGTTTGAAAAATATTTTTATATTTTATGAATTTTGTGCTTTATATTTGACGCAATAGAATACACTTTACGATTGTAATATACACATTCCAAGCCAGTACTTAACTAGAAAATAAGTAAATTTTAAGACCAATTCCAGTTTAGAAAAAGTAGTGCCACTATCCTTTATACCAACATAACATATTTATTAAATAATATCACGTATTTTAAAAAAACTTTAAACATAATTATAAAAACCACGTCAAGGTTATTTGAGGTGTAATAGGCTTCTATCATTTTATTGCTCAATTGTTTTGATTAGTATTGAATTTTAATTCTTGTTTTTATGTCATTGTGGCAACTTCAATATAAAATCTTTAAATAACCAGTGTCTTTTATTTAAGATAAAATCTTTTTCTCAAAACTGTGTTAAGATTAATTTTACGTCTTGCCATATTTTAGACTTTGTAACAAAGTAGGTGCATCACTTTGTATTACGACTTAGAATTTATTTATCATAATTAGGTCAAATATAATTATAGCAAGCATTTTTATAAGATGCTGATTCGTTTCCAGATTCCCATAAGATAGATGTGTCGAGAATTATTTTTGAAATTATTTTTACTTTTATTTTTAGTTAGTATACTAGTTAATAATGATAGATGGTAAATTTATTTATGTAATAATAAAAGTTGTATTGTCTTTGTAGTGTTAAGTGTCCACAAATTTGTAATGTTAAAGAGACATAAATAAAATGTAGTAGAGTAACCATCTTGTTTTCTTTTTCTTTTTTATTATTAAATAAAACTTACGATTACCTAAAAGCAATGGGATAAAAAGGTTATTAATAAATATTATAACAATTCTTTAAAGTGCATTTTAGACTTATGTTCCTAAATTTGGACTTTCACTCGATAAGAAAAAATAAGGAACAAGTCTAAATATCACTTAGGTTAAAAAAGTGATCCAGCTACAGTCAAGTGAAAAATGTGGGTGAATATTACTTACTTAAAAATATGTCCCATAGTTCTTAATTCGCTGACATAAGAGAGCTATGGGACATATTTTTGAGTATGATGTGTGCACCCATATTTTTACACTCGACTGTACACCTAAATAATAATACAGAAAGGAACCAGCAACACAAGTAGAGGTAAACATACAATACAATATATATATACAACTTATAAATTGAGATATCTAAAAAGGACTCGCCAAGTCTTTACAAATTACTTACTCGGGTCCCTAACAAGTTAAAAAGGACACGAGCTTCGACTTAATTATAAGTCTTAAAACTGAGTCAAGTCTTAAATCACAGGACTCGAAGGACTCGAGTTAGCCAACACTAACACAAGTTTACTTAGAAAACGGGTTACCCTCATCTGGCAGAATATTATTTGTCAGAAACACGTATCGCAGAAAACTTTTAGTCGAATGATACTTTCGCATAAATATAAACTTGCCATAAGTAATTTCGTATAATATTCATTTGGCAGAATTTTCTAAGTGGGTTAGGTTAGGGTTTTCTGCCAAATAATATTATGCGAAAAGAAATTCTGCAAAGTAATATTATGCGAAAAGCAGTAGGCCAAAAGTATTTCTGCCAAACGATATTTCTACCAAGTAACATTGTGCAATACAAAAATATGTCAAATAACTTTCTGCAACTTCAGAAACCTCAGAAAACATCTTAAAATAACTCGGGGCGTTGACCTCAGAACCGTTAGGTTATTGCTTACTCCGCAGCCTACACAATGCTGCGCGTGGCACAAACAAAATTAGTACAAACTTGTACCTTAACGCTTAAGGATAAGGTGCACAATTCAATGAGTTCAATGTCTACATGCATGGTAAACCGGCAAATGGTCTACGCACAAGGGAATCATGTAGTAAAAGTTGTAAGATTATGCGATTTTTTTGCATACTTAATACCTTTTCACATTGAGCGTGTTATGATAGGAAAATTACCTGTTTATAAGATTTGTATGGTCTGGCAAAACCTGACTTTCAGAATCAGAATCAGAATAGCCATTTATTAAATTAACACATGCTTATATACATTGTTTTATTATTTACATTCATTGCTTATTATGTATTTAACGAATTAATTCAAATTTGAAATGGCCTCTCCTTCAGGGAGAAGAAGGAGGCGTGGTAATAAACTCCAAATAAAATTAAAACCTGACTTTAGCAATACCTAAACCCCAATAAAAGTATTTAGTTTGTTTATAATGAATATAATTTAAGTACCGTATAATAAAAGGTACGTAAATACAAAATACAGTACGTAGCGGCCCCCTTTTTTAAATATCTATCGTTAAATTTAAATAATCAATCATTATTGCCCTGACCGGGATTCAAATCCGGGACCTCCTGATTCATAGGCAGGGTAGCTAGCGATTAGGCTAGAAAGACGTTACAACTTATTAACTTTATTTAACAACATAGGCGAGTAAAAATGATAGACTTAGTGCTTCACGGTATTCCACCACCGATAACATTTTTTTTGCATGTATGCTAAGTTCATAAGTTGTTAATTTTTGACCTAGATAGACGGCCATGGAAAATTAACAGAATCGTAAAATTTTATATTATAAAGAAGGTATTTTATAACCAATGTTATAAAAAACGGGCCAAGTCCGAGTCGGACTCGCGCACGAAGGGTCTCGTACAAGTTCCGTACCATTACGCAAAAAATGGAAAAAAAAACACGTTTGTTGTATGGGAGCCCCACTTAAATATTTGTTTTATTCTGTTTTAGTATTTTTTGTTATAGCGGCAACAACATCTGTGAAAATTTCAACTGTCTAGCTATCACGGTCACGGTTCATGAGATTACAGCCTGGTAAGCCTGAAAAATTATGTCACGCTCTTTTTTAGGGTTCCGTACCCAAAGAGTAAAAACGGGACCCTATTACTAAGACTCCGCTGTCCGTCCGTCTGTCTGTCTGTCTGTCCGTCTGCCACCAGGCTGTATCTCATGAACAGTTGAAATTTTCACAGATGCTGTATTTCTGTTGCCGCTATAACAACAAATACTAAAAACAGAATAAAACAAATATTTAAGTGGGGCTCCCATACAACAAAAGTGTTTTTTTTGCGTAATGGTACGGAACCCTTCGTGCGCGAGTCTGGCTCGCACTTGGCCGGTTTTTATAACTACTGAAAAAATGGACCTAGTCGTGAAATTTAGAATCGGGCCAAGATATTCACTGCATGGCATTTGCAATGATAAAGTGTGGAAATGTCATCATCAATGCTAAAGTTATTAATATGATGTTGTTGATAGTGTCACTCCCACACTTTGTTCTATTCAAATCGCTGCAAAGTTAGCTTAGACGGAATCAGTCTCTGGTGTCTGGAATTTATCTAACATCATATTTATTTATGCAAAAGTATGTCAATTACTACGTAAATGCAGAATCTAATGATGGTTGATTGCGAGTCAATGGAGCTGGTATTGCAAGATTATCATCGTGACGATTTAGGCTAGGTTTCGAGCTAAGCGGAGGCTTACGCGGAAGCGGATTTTATAATGAAGAATTTTCCTTTTGAGCCAGGAAATGAATGCTCAAAAAAGGTTATAGAGGGAAATGCTTGAAACACAATTTTTAACTTCGTAACTTTGTTTTACTACTAGTTAGGAGTTTAGGAGGTGAACATATCAAAAGTCCCCGGCCGTAGCCCTTGAACCGGTGGGGAGGGGCGTTGGAAGGTTCCACTTTTCGGTTTTTCGATTATATCTCGTAAACTATGCGTATTAGCGACATGGCCACTTATACAAAATGAAAGGTGATAAAATTTGTTACAAATTTTATGGAATCAAGTTTTTCGATATCTTGTATAGTTTTTTAGATATCTGCTCTAGTTTATTTAGGGCTCTCAAATTTATCTTGATATCTACATCAGTGAAGCTGCTAGGCCATGTCGTGTAGGATCGTTTTCGTATAAATCGGGGGTGCTGAATTCATTTATGTTATCACATTGACACCATTCCGAAGTAAAAACTGAACTAAACAAATACCTCTTTTTTTATAACTCCTCTTTACGCTTAAACTGTGTAAACTGCCGAATCTGTTGCTGTGTAAGCGCTGGAATACTGATTGCCTACTGTACTAGTTATATAACTAGCAAATATTTTAGTGTATGACCCAAAATTAAGCCTCTAAATCCGCTGCCACTTTCACCACAGCCTAACTCAGCAGACCATCAAGCATAGCTCCCCGCTGCAGTGATCACGCAACGCGCGCCGCGACCGCCCGCGTCCGCCATTTTGTTCAGTGACGTCACAACCGGTCAGAGACAAGGTAAGGGACATTAAATAAAGAGCTATATGTTTCGGCATTAAAGTTGAGGTCGTAAAACAATGTTGTATGACTTGTATGTAATTTAAATGATGTTGTGATAGCAAAATCGACTAATTGCAAGATTGACCTAAAACTTTAAGTAAGTATTTGGGTGAATCAACTTTTTAGTCAGTCGTTACCATGGTTACGTTGTCCTGCCCGCGCAGCATGGTTTCCCCTATCACTAAGTCCGTCACTTTCGCACTCACATACTTGTTAGAACGTGACAGGCATGGTGATAAGCGTACCGACTCCTGGACAGCTCTTAAAAAACTAATTTTAAAACAATTTAATTTACCAAACGTGCATTTTGTGCTACTTACCTACCTAACGTTTCCATAACGGGTGATTCTATTTTTGAACAATGGCTTAATTCATTAAAACAGAAAAATATTGCATGACTAGGTACCGTAAAATGGGGTGAGTAGGGTTCACGGGGAGAGTTGGGTTATGAGTAGGGAGAGAAGGCATGAATGAGAGGTGAGATGGGATTTTAATGCAACTGCTACAAAAATAATGTATTTCAATTTAAAATAGAGCTATTGTAATACTCATAATAAAAAAATACAAACGTGGAACACTTATTATACACACCATTCAGTTTACATATATTATGTAAAAGTAAAATGTTATCGAGGTTTGAATGTCAGTTTTGCTCCTACTCACCCCATTTTACGGCATTGAATCTAAAAAAAACCTTACTAAAATCATTATCAAAATGGCCCCTGCGGCGTATTACCGAAGATGCTAGCAGCATTTCCTCGCTGAATGGTGAGCGTAAGCAGTATAAGTAGGTAGAACAGAAATGAACGTGATACAACAACAATTATTTTAACATTCTGTACAAATTGTCCCTTAGACAACAATAACAAAAAAGTTTAACCACACATTTAGTTCAAGTTATATTGTGTACTTAATTCCCATTCACTCATTGATTCATGCACTATTTGGCTGCAATTACTCAACTGTGTGTGTACTAATCAACTAATGATTCACCTTGCACTGCCGACACCATAAACAGTAAACACCATGACTGTAAACATCGTAGTTGTTTACAGAACTAATATAGGTAGGTAGAATTGACCTATTCGTGTTATTTGTTAGCTGAGTTAGCTTATCCATACTTAATATTATCAAAGGAAGTCTGTCTGTCTGTTACCTCTTCACGCTTAAACCGCTGACATTTTTTTGAATGGAGTTATCGTTCTTCTCCTAGTGAGTATTATATATCCTTTTCATTTCTCATGCTCTGAAAGAGGGTCGTTGTTGTTTTAAAAGGTGTGCAGAAAATGATACGTGTCTGCACTAGAGCATTTTACATTCGAAATACGATTTTTTATTTTTTTTACGACAAGCAATTGAAATTTGAGTATAAATGGATTTGTTATACAATTTCCAGTCCATATTTGAATCTCCATTCCATAAATAACGATACTTTTGCCTAAATTGTTAATTGACAGTACCCCCAAGAAATAGTATAAAAATGTATCCTTAGTCATATTAAAAAAAAACACATTTATTTTACTTTCCTCGTATTCGAAATGAAAAGCAGAGTGTTTAACTCGGGTGAAAGGCATCATTTCAGCCTCGGACTATTGGCGCTCTCACTGCGTTCGAGCACCAAAATACCTCGGCAGAAATGAGTGACTTTCATCCCTTGGTTAACAATCTACTATTTTAACTCTAGTGCCGATACCTATAGAGCGACATAGAAATTAAATAAAATGGAACAAAAAAATCCATACTAAATTGTTGCCATGTTAAAGCAGATCAGTTCAAATTAAATGGCTTTATAATATTGTCTTCGGTTACCGCGATAGTTACTCATGAAATAAAACCTTAAATGGCTTCAGTCCATTGGGACAATGAGGGCTATCGCGTATGAATTCGCCGCTAGGAGCGCTAGTGTAGATGGTGGTCTTTTCCATAGTTCGAAATGTCAAATGTCATTTGTCACTTCAATGACTGACAGCTGTTCTATAGTCTTTTGGACCACCATCAACAGAGGCGCCAACTGGTGAGCAAAAAAACGATAGCCCTCATTTAGCCAGTGTCAAGGTATAATATAGACGAATATTGTACGGTTATTATAGTTTGTCAAAGGACTGTCTCATTTCAAACATAGACAGAGAGAATCATACTATCTTGTCTTACACTAGTACTAGCACCCAGAAGAAAAGGATGAGTATAGTATTTTTGTTCTTATTTACTGACAATTTGGTTTGACCAAAGCTCTTGTAAAGCGATAGCAGGACTAAGGGCCACGTGGAGCTACTTGCCGTTGACGCCAGAACGGTGGATAAACTCGTATCTAGATTAATTCTTCATTATCACAGGCCTATCCTAGCTATAGTTTATGTAGTTTGCCATGAATAAATGAAATTATTCTTATCCTTATTCTATAGTATTCTATGTAGTTGCGTGTGTAATCATTCACCTCAACTCTGCCTACATCTGTAGGTAAACACCAAGACCGACCATGACTTGTGCGTAGTTGTTTACATAACTATTATAGAATTTACGTCCAAAGTTCAAATATGAAGTAAGCAAACGTGTTACTTTTACATTCAAGAATTGCGTAATCTTGAGTGTGTAAGGACTATCGTTTATAATAAATACAACCTCACTTAGCCGTATTTTTTTGGTATTACATTTTTAATCAAAAATTACACATTTGTTTAATTAGTTCTTTAATAAGGTACACATTCAGTCCTGGGAGCTCGACGAAAAGCATTTAGTTTATATAGAAAAAAATTTACTCAATTCTCCCGAGTAACAATAACCCAGGTAGCATTTATACGTCATTATGACGTCAGCGACGTCTTTATGACGTCATAATGACGTCATTGTTTCGTCATTAAGACGTCGCTGACGTCACTTTGCTACCTGGGAACCATTTCGGATAAACACTTACCTACTACAAGAAAATTTACGGTGTGCGAACAAGACTATTATACAAAAAATTATGATCTCTATACCCAGATGTCTCGCTTTACGAATCATCACGATTTTTTCTATCTCATGATTCTAATCATTTCTTTTAGTGAAAAAAAAGGTTTGGATCTGTGCATGGTGGCCTTTTAGAGAATATGGCATGTTACTTACGACTCCGACTTCGATTTTACTTAACCTTAACCTCCACGAATACTTATCGCCAGTCAAAATAAGTTTTTGGCAAAAATTCATTTTCGGTACAAGCTTTCATCGCTGACTGTACTTTTCTTTCCACAGGCAACTAATACTCATCGAGACAATTCTAAAAACCCCAAGCTCATTTAGGTTGCGTTGTTTTATCACAGAGTTCCTATGGCCACCTCCTGTCTCCATCATCAGATCAGCTCGATGGTAACATAATATTGCATTGTCACCATAGCATCTCATACCTGGGTCCTAACTCCCAGTCCTTACTTCCACGGGCTGATCCTCTGGATTCTCCAATCGGTTATAATTCCTTAACGCTTTTGCCTTGTCTTCCTGTCTGATTCTCGTCTTCGAAATTATAATAAAAACATGAAATGAATAGAAAAACAGCAAGGTAAGTAACCGGACGGGTCAGGGCCGTATTAGGGTAGAAGGAGTTTAGGAAGAATTTAGAAATGGTAGCCAGAAAGTAAACATTTAAAATCAAAAGTTTCAGGGAGTAATTTGGAAGACGAGAATCAGACAGGAAGACAAGGTAAAAGCGTTAAGGAATTATAACCGATTGGAGAATCCAGAGGATCAGCCCGTGGAAGTAAGGACTGGGAGTTAGGACCCAGGTATGAGATGCTACAACCCGTCAAATTTTTGATCTTCATCGGAAACCGGGAAGTGGGTCAAATTTAAGTTGCAAGATTTGACCTGTACACACATATTTACATACATAGGTACATTGCAAGTTAATAAAAAGTACTAAGGTTAGAAAATGTGTCAACACAACATTTCTTCATAGTTGTATCTGGACCTACAAATTGCTTCATTGCACTTTGTACAATAGCATTGTGTGCATTGTTTAGATTAATTGCATTATCGGCGCATTCGATCGTTTTTTAGGGTTCCGTACCCAAAGGGTAACTGGACCCTATTACTAAGACTCCTCTGTCCGTCTGTCTGTCTGTCACCAGGCTTCTCATGAACCGTGATAGCTAGACAGTTGAAATTTTCAAAGATGATATATTTCTGTAGCCGCTATAATAACAAATACTAAAAACGAATACTAAAACAGAATAAAATAAATATTTAAGTGGGGCTCCCATACAACAAACGTGATTATTTTCGCGCTCTCAACACTCAAAATCCCAATATCTCAAAAAACTCAAAATCCCACACAAAGTCACGTCACGCTGTCGAATGAAATATACACCAAAGTCGTCGTCAATAGAACTTGCAAATATTGTAAACAAACCATTTTACCTTCATTACTTCGTAATCTCGCTCTTTGAAAGGACAATCGTGACCTTATCAACAGTCTTTATACTTAAATATTTTATTTATATAAATTTTTAGTTAAATGAGGGCTATCGTTTTTTTGCTCACCAGTTGGCGCCTCTGTTCAATTCAATTCAATTTTTCAGGTAGTATGGCTCCATCGATACTGTCGATGATTTCGCCAACGTCAAAGTGGGATCCACGTGGGATCGAATTAATATTTCTTGATTAAAACATATCGGCCATCGGCCATAGCCAGTGTACAGTAAACAATAAAATTATGGGCCTCTAGGGCTCTAGCCAGACACGGTTAGAGGTAGAAATACCAAATGCTCCTAGAGCACGACGATGTTCGGTGGTTGTTGTAGTTGTCTCGTAAAACCGATAGCTGGATTTTACGATAAGCACGTGGACTACCGGCCATTGACTCCAGAATGGTTGTTAAACACGCTTTGAGATTAATTCTCCATTCACTGCATACTACCACATTAGATTACTGTATAATAAAGCTATCGATATTACACATTAAACAATATTAATGAGCAAAACACAAAGACTTTAATCACGAGGCTACTATCAAGATGGCGATCGAACCGGAAGTCCGGCGCCTCTGTTGATGGTGGTCCAAAAGACTAAAGAACAGCTGTCAGTCATTGAAGTGACAAGTGACATTTGACATTTCGAACTATGGAAAAGACCACCATCTACACTAGCGCCCCTAGCGGCGAATTCATACGCGTTAGCCCTCATTAAATGTTAATTATTAATATTTCAGGTATGGATGGTATAGAAAGGATCGCAATCTCTTATGGCAGAATTGTTGTAAAAGTGACCGCGTTAAGCTTTAAATAATAGTTCCTAATCTCTCCGGTGGCGCTAGTTAGGATCTGGGACATGAGTATAACATGAACCATATAAGGCAACAAATAACCCGACCAAATTACGTAGGTTGTTTTTGGTAGTATTTCGGTGTATGGTGGCGCCGCCTAATTACTGTTTTTTGATGGACACTTTTCATACATAGAGATTTGGCTCCTTTATATAGTCTCCATGGACTAAAGAACAGCTGTCAGTCATTGAAGTGACAAGTGACATTTGACATTTCGAACTATGGAAAAGACCACCATCTGACTTCCGGTTCGAGCGCCATCTTGATAGTTAGCATCGTGATTAATTACTTTGTTTTTTGCTCATTAATATTGTTTAAAGTGTAATATCGATAGCTTATTATACAGTAAACTAATGTGGTAGTGTGCAGTGAATGGAGAATTAATTTTGAAGCGCGTTTAACCATCATCTTGGAGTCAACGGCCGGTAGTCCACGTGCTTCTTGTAAAGTCTAACTATCGATTTACAAGAGTTAACAAATCACCGTACACTGTCTTGTACAACCGTACAATTTTTGTCGTTTTTAAACCTCTTAATACCTTGACACTGGCGAAATAGTCCCACTGGGCTGAAGCCATAATTTTAAAAGAAGAAGAAGAAGAAGACCACCATCTACACTAGCGCCCCTAGCGGCGAATTCATACGCGTTAGCCCTCATTAAATGTTAATTATTAATATTTCAGGGAAATTAACCTTCCTAAAATGTTAGGTTACGTGTCAAACGCTAACAAAATCCGTCATATTTGTTACGGCTACGATCAGTTCGGCACTGACATAAACGCGAGCGTAATCGTAACATACTTTCTACGCATCTCGCTCGTACTGACATATTAGTGCGAGCGAGATGTATAGAAAGTAAATTACGAAGACGTTAGAGTATATGTCAGTTTTGACACTGTCAGTGACTCATGGTACGGGTACAGATTTAAAACTAAATACGTCGACGTTTACATACATTGGCAAAAACAGACTGTTGAAAGCTGTTCATACAAGTTCACATCGCCTTCATAATACATTTATTTTTATTTACTTAACACTCGTGTTTACGTAAAAGTCTAGGTTACGTCGTTGGAAATTTCCATTATGCAACGCAAAAGTGGAATAATTGCATGCATATGTCAGACGTCAGACATTATGGTCATTTAGTGTCAATGACCATGAGGTTGTGTTAAGTCCCCAGCAACAAGCTCGGTTCTCCATCATGCAAACGTAGGTTGCGCTCTCATTTTAAAACGACTGGCTAGATTGCTCTGAAACTTTGTACCATAGAGTAAATTATACTAGAGCGGTACTGTCATAGTAAATTTTGTAACCCCAGTAAATTCACTGCCATCTGTCGACACACTTTAAAACTAAAAATTAAGATTTATAAAAATACGATAAAATGTATTTAAATATGGATAAATATTTTTTTTATTTGCATTAATTATTTTTATGATTTTGACCCATGTTCTTTCACTGATATGCGTTAAAATTGTTAAATAACAAACGAAACCGTCAACGCCATCTATACGACAGTTGGCCAAAACTAGTAGCGCCCTCTGAACGAGAATGCAAATTTTCTTGATTTTCGAAACACGTTTTTTCCTTAGACAGTATCCATCTATTACGGAGTTATATCTATCTTTGTTTGTACTTACAATAGGATAAGGTATATCTAGGCCTAAACCCAACCTAGCCATAGTTAAAAAAATACAGCGGATTTAAGTTTTTCATAAAAAAAACTTGTTCTTGTGAAATAAAACTATGAAAACGGATTATATCGCGTATATTGAATTTATAATACATCCCGACGTTTCGAACTCTTTACAGCGTTCGTGGTCGTTTTTTTATCGCGTATATATATATATCTTTACTTGAAAATAATTGTAGTGTATAACTAGCCTTATGAACCGATTTTGCAAGTACAACCAGCCTTAAAGTTTGTAGTCTATGATTGTTCATTATTTTAGTATGTGGGTATTTTTGCACTTTGTAATTTTTCCTCAGTCACCCGTTGACCACGAACGCTGTAAAGAGTTCGAAACGTCGTGATGTATTATAAATTCAATATACGCGATATAATCCGTTTTCATAGTTTTATTTCATGAGTAACTATCGCGGTAACCGAAGACAATATTATAAACTTGTTCTTGCTCTATTTCGTTTGTTAGGGTTCGGTACCCAAAGGGTAAAAACTGGACCCTATTACTAAGACTTCGCTGTTCGTCTGTCCGTCTGTCCATGTGTCCGTCTGTCTGTCACCATGCTGTATCTCACGAACCGTGATAGCTAGACATTTGAAATTTTCACAGATGATGTATTTTTGTTGCCGCTATAACAACAAATACTAAAAAGTACGGAACCCTCGGTGCGCGAGTCCGACTCGCACTTGGCCGGTTTCTTTTTATAAACTGGTGCTATATAAACTAATTACAGAACTAAATAGATATACCTCATGTCATTATATGTGTAAAGTTTCATTACAATCCAACACGTAGTTTTAAAATGACAACGAAACTCCGTATGTATGGGAAGGTGAAATTCGGCCGAGCTTGCTGGGAACTGCGTCGGTATTAAGGACGGGGTTTTAAATATGAGATCGCTGGTTCGAAACCCAGCCCGCATCCAAGACTTTCTTAAAACCAAATGAGGTCCGTTGGATCGAAAGTTAAGTCTCTTGAACCCGTCGCCAAAAAGCCTCTACCATAATCGAAGTTACGATCTCAGTTAAAAAAAATTACAATCATGAAACTTAGCATGAATATTTATGTACTAACATAATTTATATTTAGATTTAGATATTTATTCTCGTAATATATTCCGCCTGTTACTAGTTTTCGTTGCTAAAAATTGATATATTTACAATGAAAATAAAGCGAATAGAAATTTTGTACCTATATGTACGTAAAACTTCTACTCTATCAATTTTTTGATGGAAATTATTTGGGTAGAAAATACACATTACGACATTACCGTAAAATGGGGTGAGTAGGTTTCGCGGGGAGAGTTGGGTAATGAATGGGGAGAGAAGGTTTGAAAGGGGGGTGAGATGGGTTTTTAGGGCTACTGCTACAAAAAACATGTATTCCAATTTAAAATGGAGCTATAGTAATACTCATAATAAAAAAAACATTTCCATCAATCTTCCAAAATCACCTTTGTATGAAAACCCATCTCACCCCAATTACGAGGGACTACGGGGTGAGGTGGTTTTTCCTGTTTATCGTCAAAGTTATGAAATGGACCTACCCAAAATAAAATAAAAGCTAAAATACAAACGTCCGGAACACTTATTATATACACCATTCAGTTTGCATATGTAAAAATAAAATGTTATCGAGGTTTGAATGTCAGTTTGGCTCCAACTCACCCCATTTTACGGTACTAAAAATTGCTAGCCGCCTTTGTTTAGTGTTACCATAGAGTAACTTATACTAGAGCGGTACTGTCATAGTAAATTTTGTAACCCCAGTAAATTCACTGCCATCTGTCGACACACTTTAAAACTAAAAATAAATATTTATAAAAATACGATAAAATGTATTTAAATATGGATAAATGTTTTTTTTTTATTTGCATTAATTATTTTTATGATTTTGACCCATGTTCTTTCACAGATATGCGTTAAAATTGTTAAATAACAAACGAAACCGTCAACGCCATCTATACGACAGTAAGCCAAAGCTAGTAGCGCCCTCTGAACGAGAATCAAATTTTCTTGATTTTCGAGGCACGTTTTTTCCTTAGACTGTATAAATCTATTACGGAGTTATATCTATCTTTGGTGTTACGTTTTTTTATGAGACTAAGTAAGTAAGTAAGTAAGTAATTACTAATAACAATCAGCCTTGGAGTCTTGAACACTTAATTGCCTACTAGCTGTACTATTGTTTTATAACATTTCCTATGGACCTTCACAAAACTGACACCCAAAATTGGTATGAAAAACTGCGAATACTTTTTTTCTTTATATCAATCAGATTTCAATCTATAGATTTATTGATTCCGAGTAGAAATAATCCAAAAGTTCCCAGGTAGCAAAATGACGTCAGCGACGTCATAATGACGACATTATTACGTCATAATGACGTCGCTGACGTCATAATGACGTATAAATGCTACTGGGGTTGTTACTTTTTCGAAAAAAAGTGTGTCGAAAAAAAATCCAAAAGTTTTAGAGCGCGATTTTTCAGCAGTCGGGGTTTTAGTTTTTGAACTAACTTTTTATTTAAATTATTTTGTGGTTATACTTTTGCGGTCAACTATTTGAAGTCACTGTCCATTATTTTTGTGAAAAAGCGCCTTCACATTCGAGAAATACTTGCATTTTGCAAGTTTTAAATGTCTATGACCACTAAGTGAAAAAATAATAATAATAATACTACTAATTGGCTATGACAAAAAATTATTAACCACTCACCATTTCTATTTTTCAGAAACCAAGATGGCCGACTCGCAAGTGCGCGCGTTCTACGCTGGCAAAAATTTCTTCATCACCGGCGGCACGGGGTTCGTAGGCTTGTGCCTGCTGGAGAGGATCCTGAGGAGTCTGCCTGACGCTGGCAAGGTGTACCTGCTGATGCGGCCGAAGAAAGGGAAAAAGATAGAGGAGCGGCTTGAAGAGTTTCCGAAGAATTCGGTGAGAATTATTTTAATTCCAGAAGTCATTAGTATAAGCCCACTATAGATATTATTTTTCATCTACCCAAATACTCAGGAAGGAAAAGGTAGATGAGCTAAAGGTAGACAAGAAACAGGGGAAGGGGGGGGGGGGTTGTTTTAGGGGAATATAAAACAACTTGAAAATCAATTGGGAAACGAATTTACCGATTTATTCCCGATTTATTTGCCGATTTAATGAATGTAAATGTATTATGAATATTGAATAAGTATACCAAAAAAAGTATACCTTCAGATCCACACCGCAAGCTTCATCATGTTACAGAAAGCTAGTCCACCTTATGTTTCGTCAAAGTAAAACATGCATTTACATCTCATCTGCAACACGCATTGTCACAATTAAAAAAGCTTAACAGAAAGGAATCTAAGCGATAGTCCAAGAGCTTAAATCTCAAAACCTCTTAATATTATAAACCAAAAAGATATCTACTGCAAACAAAATTCCAAACACCCCGCGGCCGAGGTTAAATTTAATTCAAGGGTACCTAGCAAAGTTCCAAACTTCTTGAGTTTGCCTAAACTTAAAAAGGTTTATCGCCTTGGTCATACTCTGAAGGATAGCTATATGTGTCATCTTCCACACTAACTAACAATTCATGTAGATAAATCTTATTGCAAAGTCATAAGGTTCACTTTAAGCTGCCTTCCAATAAGATGGAGATGAGAAGAGACTCACTTCCCTTCTCATCTCCGCTCATCTCTCCCTCAGTCTAAAAGGCAACCTTAAGAAGGATTTGCCACACTGGATGCGTTCTGCGGGCAGCGGTCAAGTCAAACTTCAACTTCAAAGGTTGCTGTCAATGTTGTTCATACATAATGCTGGTTTGACCTGACCGCTGACCGCAGAACGCATCCAGTGTGGCAAATCCTTAAAAGGCAACCTTAAGATGAATGTTGCTATCAGTGCTTTTGACTTATATCCAAAATAGTTCTCACGATTTTAATTCTACTGTTTCCACTTTACAGATTTTCGAAACCCTCCTCAAAACCAACACACCCGATATCTTCAAAAAACTAGTACCCATAGCGGGTGACGTCGGGGAACCGAACCTGGGACTCAGCGCTGAAGACCGTCAGCTGCTGGTGGACAATGTCAACGTTATCATACATTCTGCTGCTACATTAGACTTTGAGGAGGGCTTGAAACCGACTGTGAAAATTAATGTGCTTGGGACGAGAAGAGTTATGGAGTTGGCTGGGCAGGTTAAGAATTTGAAGGTATGTTTCTCACAAGGTTATATTGATTTGACTTGTAACTAAATAGTCCCCTCGAGGCGCTTTAAACTAAATGAATGTTGTATAATTTCCAAACCCTGAATCCTGTTTTTTTTTATTTAATCATAGAACCTACTCTCAAAATTTCATGAGAATCGGTTGAGAATTGCGACCTTAGATGAGAACATCCGGCATACGAAAGCATTTTTG
Source organism: Cydia strobilella (assembly GCF_947568885.1). Lineage (NCBI taxonomy): Eukaryota > Metazoa > Arthropoda > Insecta > Lepidoptera > Tortricidae > Cydia > Cydia strobilella. Next base: position 2,985,222 of record NC_086067.1, read on the forward strand.
CCCAAACTGAAAGGTAGACCTTCGCTATCGCTCTGTCAATAACGAGTGGCTCTTTGAGCTGTACACCTTGCGAACCAAATGCTATTTGCGAATTCACGAAAACAAAATCCATAAACTGAACCGACAAAAACTTCGTACCATTCATTCCTTAACTGACCATAACAACTTCTGACCAATCACCTGCAGATGCCTGCAGTTAAACATTAGGTCTTGGGATATGTATAATAAAATTTTGCCCTACTTCTAAAAGTCGTAGTTGTATCAATAGCCGAAAGTTTAAAGGATGACTCACGTTAGACCGGGCCGTGTCCGGACCGGAGCTTCAGGTCCATAGAAAACGAAGCGCCTGAAGCTCCGGCCCGGACACGGCCCGGTCTAACGTGAGTCATCCTTAACGCTCATCTCACAAGCTTCCTTGCTTGTCGCAGGGCTTGTCATCTAAAGACTAAATCGAAAACTGAAACTGTATAAACACTATATACTTTGCGCCAATAAACAGCTAGGGGGCTGTGTTCCTGCGGCCTCGCCTTATAGCCCTGCCTGAGGCCGCCAAGAGGGGTTTTTAGTGAGTAAACCGTGGTTCCCATGAGCCTATACGGGAGTCCCACATAACCATCCCAGGCCCGTCCCTGCACCTGGGTGGTATGCGAAAAGCATTTTCCCCTCTATAAAAAAAGGGGGGCTCCTGTACTGCCCTCTTAATTTCATGCACTCTCCCTATATCTATATTAGCTACGTCATTTCAGACACTAAAAACAAAAATCTCTCATTTCAGGTCATGATCCACGTATCATCAGCGTACGTCAACTCGTATCTCCACGAGGCCCGAGAAAAGCTCTACGACGCACCAGAAGACGTCGAACAAGTCATAGCCTTAGTCGACACTCTTTCTGACGAAGCCCTTGCAGTTGTAGAACCAAAACTGTTAAAAACACATCCAAATACTTACACTTTCACTAAGCATTTAGCTGAGCATGAGGTCGCGAAGTATGCGGATAAATTCCCGTGTACTATAGTAAGACCTAGCATGATTGTTGCTGCTTGGAAAGAGCCGGTTCCCGGTTGGACTTGTTCAAAAGTTGGGCCTCAAGGTTTCTTAATGGGTGCCTCAAAAGGCGTTGTCCGAAGACTGCCTTTAGCTGTCAATAACATCGCAGATTATATTCCTGTAGATATAGTGGTTAATGAATTATTGGTAGCTGGTTATCAATCAGCAAAATCTGACACAGGTCTGCTTGCAATATACCATTGTACTTCATCAACTCAAAAGCCATACCGCTGGGCGATGCTTGAAGATACTGTTAATGAAACTTTACATAAATACCCGTTGAAAAGCGCCGTATGGTATCCGCATCTCAAATTCGTTAATTCTCTGTTAATGTTCAGAATTTCCGCCATCTTCGTCCACTTCATACCAGCTATTCTCCTTGATATGGTTTTACGTGTGACTGGAGGTCGTCCTATATTATTCAGATTGCATAAAAACGTATGGAACTCGCTAAACAGACTTGAAAAGTTTATCTTTACTGAATGGAAGTTCCATAATACTAATTCTATTGAGCTAGCTGGTAAAATGAATAGTACTGACAGTAAGCTATTTTATATAGATATATCTGGTATCGAATGGAAACCTTACTTTACCGCCTTGCATTTGGGAGTAAGAAGATACCTAAATCGTGAGAAAGAATCTACTTTAGAGGCAGCGAGAGGTAAAGATACCGTGTTGCTGGTTCTTCATGTAACTTGGCAGCTTTTGATAATTTATTTTTTCTGGTATCTTGTAGCTTGCCTGACTGGATTAACCATGACACAGAGTGCGTGGTGTGTGCCGGCGTTATATATTTTGTATAGTTATTTATAGATTGTTATAGCTATTTATATATGTCGTTGCCAGTTTTATGATGTTATTGGTTGGTTATTGGTATCATGAAGTGATCAATTCTAAAATGGCATTACATGAAATGATTAAACTACTGATCTGAGCTTATTTACTTGCAACGTAACATTTTTTGTTAACAATATTATAGCAACTTCAGCTGCTGACTGTACAGTCGCCATTAGATATATCGGAGCGGCCGAGGCGCCCACAAATATCTAAACCCGCCTCTATTGTCAAGGCGTTAGAGTGCGTGTTCAGATATTTTTGAGCATCTCGGCTGCTCCGATATATCTAATGGCGACTGTACATATCTATGATCTTTTGATACTTTAATTATAAGTTAATGCTCTACGGCCTACGTATAAGAGCGTTTTCACATTGTCCAATCCGATATCGAATGTCGGAAGGAAGTAAAATGTAAGATATGTACATGTTCTCTGTATTTATTTATGCATTTAATAAATCATTATTACTTAAAAACGATAAATAACGCAAAAAAGGCGAACTTAATGCCAATGGCATCCTCCTGCAGCTGTTTTTGTCATAGGCGCCTTCCGACATCTGATATCGGAAAGGCGCTTCCGATAAATTCAGCTATGTCGGAGCCCCCCGTCAGCTGTCGGACCGATAATATTTGTTTGTGTGCGTATGTGTAGGCATAATGCTTGTTGGTAGTGTGCGTGGACGCTAAAGACGGTGCCCGGGCGCGCCCCCTCGGCCTGACTACGCGAATGTAGGATTCTAAATCCGATATTGGATCGGACAATGTGAAAACGCTCTAAAGAGGGCGTTTTAATTTAAATGTGAAATATTTTTCATCAAATATTTTATATGGACCATTACTAAATATTGAGTTATAAGGGTAAATCGCCCCAAATAGTTTTTTTTATAGGTAACGACGCACATATGTGCCATTTTCAATCAAAAGGGTACTTATTGTCGGTTGTCGTTAAGGCGCTATTTCCATACAGATTCAATTTGAAATCGACCTTATTGACAAGCGACAATGTGGTACCTTTTGGTTGAAAATGTCACATATGTTACTTTAACATTAAGTTTGTTATAAATATTATTTTATTAAGTACGGACAATGGTAGTTTTAATAAGGAATTATATTTTCGTTGTTATAATGATATTAAAAATGGTATTTATATACAAAATACACTTGTTATTATTACAGAAATAGCATTAACAAGGCTTAAAATTTGTTAATTGTGGATATTACTGCAATGTTCTGCCACCAGAGTGCAGCACTAGCCTTTTTAGTATACCATATTAGAGTAACTTATACATACTTTAACAGGTTTTTGACAAGTTTTCAGAGATAATAAAATATAACATTGATGCATCAAGGCGGTTTGTTTAATAATTATGTATTCAGTGTATCTTTCCAGTAATTTATCTGTCAAAGGACAAGAAAGTCATAAAACACTTTTTAGAGCAATATTAGAAACATCCCAGGTAGCAAAATGACGTAAAATGACGTCAGCGACGTCATAATGACGGCATTATTACGTCATTATGACGTCCCTGACGTCATTTGACGTCATTTTGCTACCTGGGATGTCACTGTGTATGGTTTCTTTTATAATGTATAACTAGCGACCCGCCCCGGCTACGTACGGGTTACACAAAACCTTTACAAATTATACACTAGAACCTTCCTCGAGAATTACTCTATTGATAGGTGAAAACCGCATCAAAATCCGTTGCGTAGTTTTAAAGATCAAAGCATACATAGGGACAGACAGACAGCGGAAAACGAATTTGTTTTATACTATGTAGTGAAGAGTGTGATATCGAAAGATTGGACTGCATTCTAACTGCAAATTTTATACTGCGAGGGCGAAGTATAGTTTAGATATTGGAGTTGAAATGCAGTTAATCTGTCCCATTCCTAAACATTTTTTTTTTATATAAAGTTCCCTTAATCATACACAAAAAAGAAAGAAAAATAATATTTTTTTATATATTTTTAATGTATAGGTATTTAAATATTGTGGAGGTGGTCGTTAATACATATTTATTTTTGAAATATCTTGTTTTATTTATCCAAGGGCGACAAAGGTACGAGATCTGAAGAGTTTTAAGGATGACTCACGTTAGACCAGGCCGTGTCCGGGCCGGAGCTTCCGGCGCTTCGTTTTCTATGGAAAGCATCACGTGATCACCTGTCATGTCATAGAAAAGTAAGCTCCGGCCCGGTCACGGCCCGGTCCAACGTGAGTCATCCTTTAACCACACATTACTCAGGCAGAAGCAATAAAATAATATGTGACGATTATTATAACTACTTATTAAATTAAAAAAAAATATAAGAATATGCCAACAAAATCCTGTTTCTAAACGCAACCATACACGGGATTAAACTGAACAACTTTTACTATGGGACCAACCCCGAAATCGCGAAAAAAAATTTGGCTGTTTCATACATTTTGGCTGGTCCATTTTCTATGGGAGGGTAAATTTTTTTTCGCGATTTCGTGGTTGGTCCCATAGTAAAAGTTGTTCAGTATAATCCCAAAACGTCCCTGGCAACGGGAATGCACTTATTTTTTAGCCACCCTGCATATGACCGAATGGTTTTATTGCTGTATCCATTCACAGCTTCACTCACTCTTTTTTCTCAACAACTCCCATAGCAATCGCTCCCATCTCTCTGCATTCATTTGATGTTTTTAATGAAAATACATAGTTTTCTTTTTATTTAATAAAAAGTGACTTTCAATCATCCACCAACAATCCATTTTACGCAAAACGAAGTTTTGGAAAAGAGTTGATACCTACTCTTCAAACTGCTGGATCGATTTCTATGAATCATAGTTATGTTATGAACCACCAGCCTCGAAAATCAAGAAAATTTGATTCTCGTTCAGAGGGCGCTACTAGTTTTGGCCTACAGTCGTATAGATGGCGTTGACGGTTTCGTTTGTTATTTAACAATTTTAACGCATATCAGTGAAAGAACATGGGTCAAAATCATAAAAATAATTACTTCAAATAAAAAAAATCATTTATCTATATTTAAATACATTCAATGAGGATATAATTAGATAGAGCGGTACTGTCATAGTAAATTTTGTAACCGCTGTAAATTCACTGCCATCTATCGACATACTTTAAAACTAAAAATGAAGATTTATAAAAATACGTTAAAATGTATTTAAATATGGATAAATGATTTTTTTATTTGCATTAATTATTTTTATATGATTTTGACCCATGTTCTTCCATTGATATGCGTTAAAATTATAAATAACAAACAAAACCGTCAACGCCCTCTAAACGAGACTAGGCCAAAACTAGTGGCGCCCTCTGATCGAGAATCAAATTTTCGTGATTTTCGAGGCACGTTTTTTCCTTAGACTGTATCCATCTATTACGGAGTTATATCTATCTTTGATACATTCTATCGTATTTTTATAAATCTTCATTTTTAGTTTTAAAGTGTGTCGACAGATGGCAGTGAATTTACTGGGGTTACAAAATTTACTATGACAGTACCGCTCTAGTATAAGTTACTCTATGCTTTCACGTAAAACAAACTGCCTCGAAATCGGCCCATCCGTTAGAGAGCTACTATGCCACAGACAGACAGATAGACATTGGCGTCTAGCATATAACACCCCTCCTTTTGCGTCGTGTTAAAAAAATATTTTTAACCTTCTGGACGCCAATGACGGATATATCGGCACCGCAGGTCCAACGCCAAAGACGGATTAATGCGTCACAAACCACAGAGCAACATAGACCTACGTGCATGTGCATAAAGTTCAATTTCAGTTTTGACACTTCGGTGACGTGGCGTCCGAGTGACAGCTTTTGTGTTTGACACGGCGTCGAAAAGGTTAAGTCCCCGGCAAGCTGCAAGCTCGGCCGACGGCCGAATTTTACCTTCCCAACTTCCCATACAAACGGAGTTCCACTCTCATTTTAAAACTACGTGTTGGATTGTAATGAAACTTTGCACATACAATGACATGAGGTATATCTAGGTCTGTAATTAATTTATACAGCTCTAGTTTATAAAAGAAACGAAATAGAGTAAAAAAAAGTTTTGTATGAAAAACTTAAATTCGCTGTATTTTTTAACTATGGTATCTGAAGCTACTAGTTACAGACATAGATATAACTTATCCTATTGTAAGTACAAAGTTTCATAGCAATTTAGCTAGTCGTTTTAAAATGGGAGCGTAACTACGTTTGTATGGAGAACCGAGCTTGCCGGGGACCCTTAATAATTAACATTTTACAAATACTCGGTGTCTCTTTTAGGACAGATCAAACGAGAGCCCATGAATGGGCCATGATAGAGGACTTTTGCAACTAAATTGTTTCAAAAAGTTTACATAAACACCATCAAGCCACAAATGTTCTAAAACACTACTCGACAACAGATGGCAGCACTGACTACGTCAAAAAATTATGTGTAAAAACACAAAGAGTCCGTCTAAGTCAATTTTGAACACTGATTTGAACAGAAAAGTGTCATTATAAGCATCATATTTTTATAGAAATTTTGACACTGTCATTGCAAATGTCATGCAGACTTAGCTCAGTCCGACTCTACAGAGATGTTGAAAAAGTGCTACTTGACAACAGATGGCAGCACTGACTTCGTCAGAAAGTACAGTGTTTTCAAAACGAAAGAATAAAAAGAATTCTAGCCTTTTCACATTGTCCAATCCGATATCGGATGTCGGAAGGAAGTAAAATGTAAGATATATACCTACTGTGCTTCTCTGTATTTATTTATGCATTTAATAAATCATTATTACTAAAAAACTTAATGCCAATGGCACTCTCCTGCAGCAATTTTTGTCATAGGCGCCTTCCGACATCCGATATCGGAAAGGCGCTTCCGATAAATTCAGCCGTGTCGGCGCCCCCCGTCAGCTGTCGGACCGTTAATATTTGTTTGAGTGCTTATGTGTAGGCATAATGCTTGTTGAGGTGCGTGACCGCTAAAGACAGCGCCCCCGCGCACAGTGGATCGAAATGACAAAAAAATGGACATTCGCATTATTTTTTTAAAACCCTATTTAAAAAAATGCTTTTCGGTTGAAAATGATGTAAGGAATAAAAAATGTTATATAATTTTTTTCAAAATAAGGCTTTATTAAAGCAGAAAAAAATAAAATCTGTTTTTTTTTTGTATGAAACCGAAAAATAGGTAATTTATTATAAGAAAACCATTACTGATCCCGCTTTCTAACCTTTAGAATATTATTCTCCTACTTAAAAACAGTAGAAAGTAGTAAACAGCTTATCTCGGTAGGTGCCCGTTTTTTTTTATAGTCCAGTCGTCAGTAAAAAAAAAAAATTTGAAAAATTTTATATAACATTTTTTATTCCTTACATCATTTTCAACCGAAAAGCATTTTTTTAAATAGGGTTTTAAAAAAAATGCGAATGTCCATTTTTTTGTCATTTCGATCCACTGTGCCGCGGCCTGACACGATTAGGCCCTGTTTTCACTTTCCATCAGGTGTGACTAGGGCCAATCGCCGATCAGTTTATAATTTAAAAAAAAGGTGAAACATAGTTCTTGAATTTTCCTTTGTGCTTTTGTGCAGTCGAAGCCGAAATAAAATTAAAATTACTAAAACATGAAGCTCGTGTATACATATTTTTGGTACTCTGTCCGCTTCGATATCTTTGACCCCCTAAGACATGTTGTTAATATTGATAACATCATGTAATGTTGTCACACAGGCATGTGATTACATGCGACTGTGAACTTTGTCCCGTGGTATTACGGTCCATTGCAAATCGCCGTTCAGTTGTCTGACGATTGCCACCCCTCACCCTGTCATTATGTGGCTAATGGTGGGATAATGCTTGAATTAATGTCGATATAATTAAAAGTATCAAAATTAATTCTTCATTATCCGCACACTTCCACTTTAGTTTACTGCATAATAAGCTATCTATATTACACTTTAAATAACATTCATGAGCAAAAATAAAGAAATGATCGAGCCGATGTTACGACAGGAACTATTATAAACTGAAATTAATATCAAAGATGCGTTGAGCGGAGCACCTCGTGGTATAATTTAGGATTCATATTAAATCACATTTAGAAACGGGTCTATCGCGAATTTATCTCTGGTCTGGTCTGGTCTGGTGGTTTTATTTGGTCTGTTATGACATTTTGCTGGGACGTCAGTTAGCTGCGACCACGACCAGTGAAACCTGTGTCGAAACGTCGGTAAATAAAGGTAACAAAATAAATTCGCGATAGACCCGTTTCTAAATGTGATTTAATATGTGTTCAAACCGCGAAAGTTTTAAATGTTATATAATTTAGGATTATTTTTAAACAAATATGTATAGATACATATGTGTCATATTTTGTAAGAAATATAAGGTATTTTTATTTTTTCTTTTATTTATTATACTTACCTATTGAATTAAATTTCAACCAATAATTTAGGACAGATTTTGCAAAGCCAAAGGGCATGGTTTTAAAAATTGGGCATATTATATGTATATTTAATATAATTATGAAAACATATAAGTATATGTTACTCAATATCTGAATGACCACGGCACGGTATTAAACGTTTTGAAAGCAATCTAACTTGTACTCAGGGCTCAAGTACGCATTATCCTATCCACACCTAATTTTTACACAATAAACTTAACAGCTTTAGATTATGTATAGGTAGTAGATAATGTGTCACAAAAATATATCTAAGCTACATCGCGCTGAAAAAAGTATCGATACTTTTTTCAGGACTGATCCCATCTCTAGCGCTTTTCTGTCATCGGGCGCCATCTTAGATAGTTTATTTGAAATCGGAACGCCGGCGGCGGCGCGCGTGACGAAAACGCGGGAAAAATCGCGAGTGCACAGACAAGGATGTTTTAAAACGTGAAGTGCAGTGATATGGTGTAAATAGGTATGTATTAGAATTAGAGACTAGTAGCGTTGAAAAAACCGGGAAAATTACGGAAAAATTTCAAAACGGCTCGTTTTGAAAAAAAAAACCAAGTTTTTTTCAATACTTCTGTATTTTTCAATATACTTAATTAGGAATTTAAACAGGTAGGTTAAGGTTGCATGTCTTATGTGTTTGTTTATGGCATTGACACTGTCATCACTCATCAGTGACATTGTGTGTGACGTATTTAATTTTTCTGAATAGAACTGGAAAAAAACCGAAAAGAACGAAATTTTGTAAAATTCCCGAAAAAAACATTTGATTTTTTCCGGAATTTTCATCCCTAGAGACTAGTAATTCACGTTCGGCATAAACATTTTTAAGGTAGGTTTTTGGATTAAAATCCAGGTTCATCCAGAACTTAGACGCCAAATTTGTTTATTTATTTTTTTCTTAAAATTAATGAATAAAATATATAAATCTAAGTGGGGTAAGAGGAACAATAGTAGGGAATATTAACAGTTGGAGATGCTTAAAGATACATTTAAAATCAATATTTAAATAAACTAAATTAAACGATAATATTAAAAATAAAACTAATGCATAAATACTTTCTTGTCTTTCTTTCTCTTGCCCCGAGCAAAATAAACTATAAGTATTTCTCCTACACCCATTCAACAATGAACAAATGGCGGACTCAATGCCAAATGGCGTTCTCTACCAGTCAACCATAGGACTAAACAGAGATTAATACAATTGGTGTTTGGATTTAAACTGTTGTCAGACATAATAACATTAAATAATTTCACGGTTTAGACTCACTTGTTTTAGTCACTCGCGACATGTTTCGGAGAGCCTAGATCTCCTTAGGTTTTATTAGTGCTTGAGAAAGGAGACCTAGGCTCTCCGAAATATATACGCGCGAGTGACTAAAACAAGTGAGTCTAAACCGTGAAATTATTTAATTGGTGGTTGGGTTTGAAGCCAGATAGATTTTTTAGTCAGAAAATAAATTTCTCTATACAAACACCATTTTATCGAATTATGATAATTTGATGCGGTTACGTTGCAATTTTACACGGTATTGTTTTCGTTTAGCCGTTGCATTGTTTGTATAGCTGGAAATTGAAAAATGTGCATAGTTATTTACTATAATGCGCTATATTTGTGAGCAACACTAGATTTTGTTGCTAAAAATTGTTACCTATTGTTTGTTCACGTAACATGTCCATCTTTGGGTCGCAAACTTACATACGTGTACCAAATTTCAACTTAATTGGTCCAGTAGTTTTGGAGAAAATGGGCTGTGACAGACGGACAGACAGACGCACGAGTGACCCTATAAGGGTTCCGTTTTTTTCCATTTGAGGTACGGAACCCTAAAAAACATGAGGTTGCCAATATCTCAATTGACATTTGCTGGGACGTCAGTCTTCCGTGACCACAGCTAGTGCAACCTAGTTGAAACGTAGGAAAAAAGGTAAAATAAAGAAATTTATTCGCGTTACTAGACTTATATTGACCGGGATATAGACCGTGATTACCTTTTGTATTGTTTGTGAGCTCCTGATATTTCGGCTCAATTACATGCATCTTGTTCACGGGTGAACACGATCAGTCACCTGTGAACAAGATGCATGTAACTGCGTCGAAATATCGGGAGCTCACAAACAATACAAAAGGTAATCACGGTCTATATCCCGGTCAATATAAGTCTAGTGAAACTAACCGTGAATCATTCAAAACTCTTAATTGCGTTAGACCAGGTAAGACATTAATTATGTTAACATGAGGTTGATTCTAATTTAATAATTTGTTATGGTTTTTAACTGGTTTTGATAGGACCTTGAGGATCGTCTCAGTGATGGGCGCGCATGTCACGCAATAACCAATTAGCGCGACCAATCATCAAGGTCATATCAAAATAAGATCAAAACTGTAACACATTGTTATATCTGAAACCAGCTCCTAATCACAAACATTGAAGTGCAATATTTCACACTTTCATTTACAACTATAAACGTTTAATAATAGTTATACACGGTGGCTAAAAAACTACGACATTCCCGCTGCCAGGGAGGTTTTTGGGATTACCCCGAAATCGCGAAAAAATGTGGCTAATACTTTATACATTTTGGCTGGTCCATTTTCTATGGGGGAGTACATTTTTTTTCGCGAGTTCGTAATTGGTAATGCGTCGAGCGTTTTGGGCACATTTGCGCTTGGGGATAACGCGGGGTGGGATTTTTAACTGACTGCTTTGTTTTGATTTGTGTTTGTGTTTATTTTTAATATTTTTTTATATGAAGTTATCTATAAATCTATATAAAACGATTCCTAACATATGCAATAGTCACGCTATACAGTAATTTGTTAACAGTGTATCGATTTAAGGACATTTATACCATGGCCACGTGAAATGGTGTACTACCTGTTTTGGACATTGCTGAACAGAAAGACATTTCAGAAAATGTATATGACGCAGGCATTTTGTACAAATGGCGCCGTCATGATACAAACATGAAGCGGTTTGCAAATTGCCGAAGGCAATTTGTAAAAAGTCGGCATTATGTTAAATACCATACGGCATTAACGCCGCCGTTTACATATTGCCGCGGCATTTTGGTCTAATTAGTTCTTTAATTTACCACGCGTGGTGCTGCACATCAAAACTATGAAAAACGCTGGGGTATCCATCAAATCTGGAGTTCGTCGGACTGTTTCTTTTCAAAAAACATTTCCTTCACAACTTTATGACTGGACGGAGCCCCGCTTCGCGGGGCTCCTACTTCTGGGCGGTTTTCCCTTCGCGCATTTAAAACTGCCTAACGAACCTAACCTACCTACCTATTGATTTAGTGCGACATCCGTGAAAACATCTAACCTACTTAGTTACCGACGCTTTTTTCCCCAAAGTGTAATTAATGCTTTCACGGACGTCACACTTAATCAATAGGTAGGTAGATTAGGTTTGTCATGTAGCTTCAGATGCCCCAAGTAACATGAGACTAATTGGCAGCCAAAACCGAATCATTATTGCGTTTAATCATTTTTTTTATGTTCATAATATTAACGAACCAAATTAAAGGCAAAGAATTCTTATAAGAAAACAATACTTACCATTTTATTACAAAACAATTGTCTTACAACGAACAAATCACAAAAGTTTCATCTCATACTACTTCATTTTTTGAATTCTTCTGAAATTGTTGAAATTGGTTTCATACCATTCTACTATTAAATTAGCATTATTTTAAATTACTAAGCACTGTAAGGAAGATAGTAAATAATCAACAATCGGTTGACAAGATTATGTCACATGTCAACCCGATACCTACCAAAGAAATAGCTACCTACTTGAATAAAAAGTTTGTACTCCTTGTATTCACTCCATTCAAAATTAATTTTAAGGTATTAATACAAACTACTAATCATAACCATAGAGTAACTTATACTAGAGCGGTACTGTCATAGTAAATTTTGTAACCCCAGTAAATTCACTGCCATCTGTCGACACACTTTAAAACTAAAAATAAATATTTATAAAAATACGATAAAATGTATTTAAATATGGATAAATGATTTTTTTATTTGCATTAATTATTTTTATATGATTTTGACCCATGTTCTTTCACTGGTATGCGTTAAAATTATAAATAACAAACGAAACAGTCAACGCCCTCTATACGAGTGTAGGCCAAAACTAGTGGCGCCATCTGATCGAGAATCAAATTTTCGTGATTTTCGATTCACGTTTTTTTCTTAGACTGTATCCATCTATTACGGAGTTATATCTGATCTATCTTTGTCATAACTAATTTCAGCAAACTCAGGTTCAAAGAATATAATACTCACTAGGAGGTTAGGTTCTATCTGCTCAGGTTCTATCCATTACTGTTTACTGGCTGGTAAGACATGATGCTTTTAAGTTAAATTACAAAAAAGAAAATAATTTGTTTTGACGTAGATTGTCTCGTAAATCGCAAAGAGCATATAATCACTACGTGTAAATCGGTGTCAATAACTTCCGAACACAATGCCAAGACCATCAATATTTAGTTCTCAGGAACTAGACGAAATGGTTATAATTTATGGCGAAACTGGACGAAGCGGCGAGCAGACGTGGTTACAATTGGATGGTGCTCCTGCACACTCTTCAGTTCACAGTAACGCATTAAAAGCGATGTTCCAAGACCGATGGATTGGAAGGTTTGGCCCCCGTCGTTGGCCAGCTCGGTCGCCAGACCTCACGCCGCTTGACTTTTACCTATGGATAAAGATAAAAGATAAAAGATATTTATACGTGACGATCACAACACAAGTACGAACATGTACAGACAACAACAGCAAGAAAAGAAGAGATCAAGTGTGCATCACGAAATGGACCCAACTCAGCATAATGCTAGCTATAAAGCCAGCGCTGGTCTTCCGTAGGGCCCATTCGGTAAAAAATACCTAACCTATGGGGATGGGCCTATGGGGAGCGGTAAAAAGCGGTTTATTCCCAACCTAGAACGACTGTCGAACAACTCCGGGAAAAAAATACGGATGTAATTGAAAATCTCCGGCAAGTTGATATGGAGAAGGTACGTGGAAAATCTGAATCTAAGACGTGTAAATCGTAATGATTTTTATTTTTAATACAAACATACCCAACAGTCGGCTATTATTGACAGCAGTTAAGTTATCACTTGTGACCATAGACATAGTATATACAAGTAGTTATAGACGCGCCACCGAGCGACGAGGGGTAAGAGAAAGAATATTCATATAAAATTTGGGCAGCATAGGATTTTTTCTCTTTCACTCCTATAAATTTCGGTATTTCGCCATCGCCTCCTACCTATGATGCCACCCGGTCGGCGATAAGGACAAAGCATGGCACTATTTTCTCTTTCCTCTTATAGGAATCGCAATAAGACTATCTTTCTCTATCAAAGAGTGTCAGGCCCTTGCTTGTGACTGTTGTGACGTCAGTAAGATAAAGTAGCGATACATTGCGTGCTGAATTATTTTATTGAAAAAAAATTGTTAACGAGTTTTTTTCTTGCAATATCGGTTCAAAGCACTATAACGTCTACGTCTGGTTAAAGTTAGATTTTTGGCAAAAATTTCATTTTTGGTACAAGCTTTTATCGCTGACTGTACTTTTTTCCACAGGCAACTAATACTCGTCGAGACAATTCTAAAAACCCCAAAACATAATTAGGTTTCGTTGTTTTATCACAGAGTTTCTATGGCCACCTCCTGTGTCCATCATCAGATCAGCTCGATGGTACCATAATAATGCATTGTCACGCGACTTACATATGTGTGCAAATTTTCAGCTTCATCGGAAACCGGGAAGTGGGTCAAATTTAACTTGCAAGATTTGACCCTTACAAACATGTTACATACATACTTACATAGGTACATTGCAAGTTAAATAAAAGCTTGTAAAATACACGCGTACGCGGTAAAAGAAAAGATACTTATTTTTTTTTTATAATCCCTTTAGATCTCGATCATAACAATGATGTGGAGTCATGTTTAAAATTTAAAACAATAACACCTTAAAAACAATGACCCCAACAAATTAGGAAAAACCGGCCAAGTGCGAGTCGGACTCGCCCACCGAGGGTTCCGTACTTATTAGTATTCGTTGTTATAGCGGCAACAGAAATATATCACGGTTTATGAGATACAGCCTGGTGACAGACGGACAGCGGAGTCTTAGTAATAGGGTCCCGTTACCCTTTCCTACTTTGAAATTATGTTCGATTATCCACCTAACTATCGCTATTCACAGTTCCAGCAAAGATAGATATTACTCTATGGTTCCAGTTATCACTATCAAAGTGTCACATTTTACCGCTGTGTCACGACCACCATTATTTTTTTGCCACGGCCTGTCAAGCTTGGCTGAACCGCAAAATGTTACGTAATCATAATAGAGAGTTGTCATATCACAAACAGCTGATATTGTGCTGTCGGCAGAAGTATACTGTAAAGAGTGTAAAGGTAACATTCCCGATAGACTTCGTCTAAGCAAAGAGAATTAAGTAGACATAGAGTGCTCACTCCATACATCAGTTTTGTTACCAAAATGACTATTGTTTTCGTAGCGACATCTAGCGTCTAGTAGCGGAACTATCAGTACTGCTACTCGACAATAGATGTCGCAGCGAACGTAAAGTCAAATGCTCAACGATTTTCAGCTAATATTATAACCGGATTAACTGGAACTCTATTTTCAACTCCTTCTGCTTATAATATTAGTTGTAAATTGTAGAGCAACAAAATTTTCGTCAGTCGCGACACATGAGACATCTAGTGTCGAGTAGCAGTACTAATAATTCCGCAACTTGACGCTAGGTGTCGACTATGAAAATAATAGCCGTTTTGGTAACAAAACTGATGTACGGAGTGAGCACTCTATAAAAAAAACTTTTAATTCAGAAAACATAGGTTCCATAATTATTTTTTTCTTCTTGTCTGTTACCTTCCGTGATTTTTCACACCTGATGGTCTCATCGGAAGATCAGCGCTGAAAGTCACCAGCAACATGCTGAGATGAGGCCATTTCGTGGCACTTTAATCTTATTTTATGTTATTTTTTTTTTTTATATTAGCCTATTTTGGTGTCCCACTGCTGGGCAAAGGCCTCCCCTCGTTTTCTCCACTCGACCCTGTCATCGCCATTTTCCCACCATTTGGGGTAGAATGCGTCCAAGTCGTCCCGCCATCTCCTTTTTGGTCTGCCTGAACCCCGGCCTGCACCGTCTATGGTGCTCCGTGGGTCCCACTCAGTAACCATTTTGGCCCACCTTTCCGGGTGCATGCGATAGACATGTGCCGCCCAGTCCCACTTAAGCTTAGCGGTCTTGACGCCTACATCTGCAACTCTAGTTCTGGAGCGTAGTTCCGTGTTTCTGATTCGATCAGTTCTACGAACACCTTTTCTTTTATATTCTGTAATGTCTTGCTTACGAATAAAATCTTATTCTATTCTATTCTATGCTATAATATGATTAGTAACTCTTTACTTAAGAACTATGTTAGAATTACTCTATTTACTTAATTCTCTGGTATAAGTTACCTTTGCACCCACTTGAACATAACAAAGTGTGGGAGTATTTTCATGGATTTTTTTCATATTAATGATTGTATTCCCACACTGTCATTGCAAATGCCATGCAGAGTTAACTTGGTCGGACCAAGTTGTTCCGGCTCTAACAACGTCCGTCGGCTTGATGGCTCCTCCACACCCGCCATCTTGACCAGCGAGATAGCCATGCGATGGTTAAGAGTACGCACTATGGAATGGGCCACGTCTAGATGCGTACGCACCATCGCTGGCCCACTACCACAGAATAACTAATAGTACTACCGTACAGAAAATTCACTCCTTCACAAAAGCCAGATTTAGGTATAAAATTATACCTACACTCGCCGCCTGCAAGCAAAATTTAAACTTATAACCGCGCACGAACCGTGAATCTTCTTTGCGCGCCGCAGTTTTATGACCGAGCTCCGAGTGTCGGCACGGGGTTGTCACTTGACAAGTTTTTGTAACCTACTGATTTATTATTTTTAAGATAAATATGTAGGAATTACAAACGTTGATTCTGTAAACATAAAATTTTTAGCCGGAGATAGTATGTCTGATTCTCACGGAAGTAGGTATGCCACAGAAGTATGTATGTATGTATGTAAACACTTTATTGTACATAAGACAGATTACAAACACAATAAAAGAACAAAATTATATACAATGTACAAAGGCGGACTTATCCCTATAAGGGATCCCTAGAAGTACTTATTCCTTTGAAAATATGTCGGTCAATATAGTCCGGAATTTAAAAAAAATGTTTTTTCTGCTTCCTTGTTCTTCCGTTTATTCAGACATCCGTAAACAGAACATTATCTTTTATACAGATTAGATCGCGATTTAGGTTTCGAAGCCATTGCGTATTTACAATTTTGCGCGAGCGCCACGTGACACGACTATCGTGCGAGCCGAGCGGCAGCCCACTACCATACACCGTCTCGGGCGGTGCGCCGGCCAAATATACCTAAACTGCGCAGTGACACCCCCCTGCCACTACCTTTGATGTGCGGACACAGTGGCCATCCCATCGCCATCCCGCCCCGCCATAAGCCACCCGACACCACTACCACACGCTGGCCAGTATGATGGCCCATCGTGTAGAGGAGCCATGAAGTTACAACGTTTCTTCCTTCAAGAATAACATGGTTGTTATTTAAAAACAAGAATAAATCTTAACACGTAATTCTGGAACGATTGTTCCATTCGTAAATAGAATCGATTTACAAACACAGTTTATTGTTGATCAGAAACAACACAGATCGACGTCCATTGTCTTTAGCATTCCTTGGTTGTTATAGATAGCGCAGTCAGAGACTAGTACAGTCGAAGGCAAAAATATCAATACAGACAAATGGCTTTACGACTTTATTATCTAAGGTGTAAGAGCGTACACATATTTTTGAAACTTTGGGAACGTATATATATTTATTTAACTGTACCTACATATTCAAGACGAACAACGGTGAAAGATTTTAACCCTTAAATGCATATTGTTGCCAAATGTATACAAAGCATTAGACAGCTCACAGATTCAGCAAAAAAAAATGGGTTTCAAAAATAAAAAAATATGCATTTAAGGGTTAAGTATACGTATAAAGCTAAAATAGAAAAATAGTAAAAAGGTGCGCTAAAACGCGGTGTTCTATATTGTGTGAATAATGAATAATGATTTATTGGTAAATGGTAAATTATTATTGGTAAGGTATTATGAAACCTATTATATTATACATGGATATAAACATTGTACTCTTACAAACTATAATTTAACTTGTTTATCATGTTATTTAATAACGTCAGTTTTCATATTGAGTTCTTATTATTTCCTAATCATGATTGGGATAATAAATAAATAAATATTATAGGACATTCTTACACAGATTGACTAAGTCCCACGGTAAGCCCAAAGGAGGCTTGTGTTATGGGTACTCAGACAACGATATATAAAATATATAAATACTTAAATACATAGAAAACACCCATGACTCAGGAGCAAATATCTGTGCTCATCACACAAATAAATGCCCTTACCGGGATTCGAACCCAGGACCATCGGCTTCACAGGCAGGGGTGACTAGGCCAGACCGGTCGTCTAATATTATTTATAATATATAGGTATTATACCAAAAAACTGGTATAATAGTGATAGTGATTTGTAGTTTGAGAAAAAATCCTCAATTTTATAACAAGCTAATTGTATTAATTATAGTCTTCAGTTTCCTAACGAACATCTTATCGGTTGTGTTTGTTTTATAGAATAATAATATAAAGCTTCCAAAATTTATACACACTTCCCGGAATTGCGCAAACTTGGATTACACGCATCTAAGACCAAATGAAAGTATATTAAAACGATTTCTAGCTTGCTCGGAATTAATTCCTCAAAACGCTTTTTACGGATCTACACTGAAAGAAATGATTGCATAACAGTTTTTTTTTTCTCTGGTTTGAACTGCCATCAGTCGGTAACGACTATAATCAGTTTTGCTGTATTCAATATAATTTTTGGGTTTTGGAGACCATCGTCCCACTTAACCACTGCTTTAATTATGCACGATGTGCTTCCTTTTGAGTCTTTGTACTGTTTCAGTCTTGTCCAGTAATTTTGAAGCCAGTGGATTTGGATGCCTTGCCAGGCGCTCAATATAATTCTTAGTGAATTTTTTGATTGCATAACAGTAACAATAGTAGATTGTTAACCAAGGGATGAAAGGCACTCATTTTTGCCGAGGTATTTTGGTGCCCGAACGCAGTGAGAGCGCCAATAGTCCGAGGCTGAAATGATGCCTTTCACCCGAGTTAAACACTCTACTTTTCATTTCGAATACGAGGAAAGTAAAATGCATGTGTTTTTTTTAAACATGACTAAGTATATATTTTTATAGTATTTCTTGACTGTACTTTCAATTAACAATTCAGGCAAAAGTATCGTTATTTATGGAATGAAAAGTCAAATATCGGAATGGAAATTGTATAACAAATCCATTTAAACTCTAATTTCAATTGTTTATCGTACAAAATATTTAAAAAAATCGTACTTCGAACGTTAAATGCTCTAGTGCAGACACGTATCATTTTCTGCACACCTTTTAGAACAACAATGACCCTCTTTCAGAGCATGAGAAATGAAAAATATTTTGATACTACTTATCCAAAAATTGGAACTTGCGAACTATGTTACATCAGCCAACAGGTCAGTTTGTTACAACGAAATCAGTTGTAAGATATTTAGATCAGTACGGTTTCACTCACTAATAATTGAAACGTCGCCAAAAGCGACTAAAATTTATTAGTGAGTGAAACCGTACCGATCTAAATATTTTGAAATATGTCTCACGATAGTTTAATTTCGATCAGTTGTAAGATAATAATCAAAATTTTACTTAAGTTCAGTAATTTTCTGAATAACTCAACGAGTCCGGCTAATAACATTTTTCAGTGTAATTTGAATGACCTATAAGAGCTTCGTCTATACACGGTGGCTAGAAAATTAATGCATTTCCGTTGCCAGGGAGGTTTTGGGATCATACTGAGCAACCCCGAAATCGCCAAAAAAAATTTGACTGTTTCATACATTTTGGCTAGTCCATTTTCTATGGGTGGGTAATTTTTTTTGCGATTTCGTGGTTAGACCCATAGTAAAAGTTGCTCAGTATAATCCCAAAACCTCCCTGACAACGGGAATGCACTTATTTTTTAGCTGTTTTATATTCGGTCGCTGTGAAAGTGGGATTGGGATGTAAAAGCGCTAGTGGTGTATATTTTTATCCTACTATTCCTATGGTGTCCGTATTGACCCAGTTCCGATGTAAATGAACTAGCATTCAGTGAATGAACTCGACTGGTCATATACGATTCCCGCACGATGTCATTTAAAATGCATGCCCATGACGCAGTTGTGGTACTACTGAAGGCATAAAGGCTTTCGTTTTATTCTTCGGCTGGATTTTAAAACCATTCGCATATTGGTGATTGCTGTAGTTATTGGTAAGTTCTGTTAGTTACATAGTAATTGGCAAATATAACAAATCAGAGAGAAACAAGCCAAAAGAAGTCTTATTGTTAAGAGTGACCAATAATTAAAGCAGCCAATTTAAAGTATATAAACTTGCATTTGGCATCAAAAATTTATATAAGTATATTAAGTATCTAAATGATATCGCTTGTACCAGGCGTGCCTCATTTCGCAATACCGTCGCGTCGCTACAAGTACATGCGGCCCACACCAACTTTGGTGTCTAGCCATATTAGTTGCCGCGCACCGCTACGGAACGGACGCCTGCTCGCGCTTGCGCTTATACAGATTGGCTAAATAATAAGTGCGTTCCCGTTGCCAGCGAGGTTTTGGGATCATACTGAGCAACTTTTACTATGGGATCAACAACGAAATCGAGTGCGTAATAGGCTGCGAGCGTAAAAGATGCGTATTGTTATCGTTTCGAACCCAGGACCACCGGCTTTGCAGGTAGATTCACTATACCCACTAGGCCAGACCGGTCGACTAATAAATTTTGTTATTATAAAATCTATTTCTAACTAACGACCCGCCCGGCTTCGCACGAGTAAACAAATTATACATCTGAACCTTCCTCAAGAATAACTCTATTTATAGGTGAAAACCGCATGAAAATCCGTTCAGTAGGTTAAGAGTTTATCGTGAACATACATACATACATAGACAATACATACATACAGACAGACAGACGCGGAGGAGGACTTAAGGTGTACGAGTTAGTGATGTGGATAGAGATGTGATTCTCATACGCACCATCGTGCGTATGAGAATCACATCTCTATCTATGCCATCGCATATAAAATGTATGCCCCATGCTATGACGTGACATGACGTGACGATGGCTCGGCGGGCACGTAGTCCGGATGGGGGAAGATCGCGCAGTCTGGAGGGCGTACTCTGAAGTACCAAGTGGCCGAAGACGGTCTGGACACCCTAGCTAGGTACCGCTGGAGAGACGAAGTGCAGACAGACCTTCGGCGCCGTCGACTGGACAGCGGCTTTGGACAGAATAGCATGGCGGTCTTTGGTGTCGGAGGCCAAGATCCACTTCGGGTCGTTGCACAGCAAGTAAGTAAGTAGTTGCAGGTGTACATAGGTTACGGAGACTGCTTAAGATCAGGCGGGCCGTATGCTTGTTTGCCACCGACGTAGTAAAAAACAAAAGGTATGCCATGACGTAGCACTCGTAGTTACTGAAGGCATTTCTGAACTTATTTTATTTTTAAAACGGCTCAGCTTTAGATGGTACTGGGTAACTTACCTTTGCACCGATTTCAACAAAACAAGATTTAGTCACTCGAAAATCTGTTGAAATTGGCGAATTGATATTTTTGAAATACGGGCAATATAAATTAGGGATCTAGGTGTATTGACCACTCGTTTTTACTGTTAGAAGAATAGGAAATTTTACTGCAATATTCTGCCGCCAGAGTGCAGCACTAGTGCATATTAAACAGTTTTCTGACAAGTTTTCATAACTACGACATTGATGCTTCAAGGCGGTTTGTTTACAGGTTACCTACCGCGAAACGAAAAAATCGAAATTTCGTTATCTGCCTCTCTATTTATCAAATAAGCAAGCGTGATAGAGAGGCGGAAACCGAACGTTCGATTTTCGTGTTTCGCGGTAGACCCTGTGATTGTGCTAGTGACGCCCTCTGCGGAGGGTTTTGCGTAGTATTCCCAATTGAAATGCCTTAGTAGTGGAGATATATTAAAGGGGACTCGAGAAATCGAGTGCTCTAAATTAAAAAATCGGCCCCAGGCAGTATCATAAACTATTTTCACTTTTTAGGGTTCCGTACCTAAAGGGTAAAAACGGGACCCTATTACTAAGACTCCGCTGTCCGTCTGTCTGTCACCAGGCTGTATCTCATGAACCGTGAGAGCTAGACAGTTGAAATTTTCACAGATGATGTATTTCTGTTGCCGCTATAACAACAAATACTAAAAAGTACGGAACCCTCGATGCTCCGACTCGCACTTGGCCGGTTTTTTTAAATTGTAAATGCCATGCAGAGATAGCAAAGTTAACTTGGACTTACAAAACTTAAGTTATTCATTAATCTATTTCTAATGTAGAGAGATATACAATTCTTGCACGCACGATGACATACAAAATGCATGCGTCATGACCATGACCAACCATGACGCAGTTGTGCTTACTGAAGGATACGTTTTATATTATATTATACTTAAGTTTATATACAAAAGTTCGTTTAACTTCCTTTAAGCATATTAAGAACATGCGATCCAGCGAGGAAATGCTGCCAGCATCCTCGGCACCATGCCACGGGTGACCATTTTAGATTTATATTTTTAGTTTTATAGTAGTTTTAGTTTAGTTAATTGTAGTTTATTTGTATAATTAATGTGTTAAATTTCCAATTAATAATAAAAACAGTATAAATAGACCATCAGATTTGATAAAAAAAGAAGCTACCCAAAATACTAATTCTACGCAGACGAAGTCGCGGGCAAAAGCTAGCTAGTTTATACAGCCATAGTTTATAAAACAAACCAAATAGAGCAAAAACAAGTTTTGCATGAGAAACTTAAAGTCGCTGTATTTGTTTCACAAATATAGTATGATATTTATTATCTGAAGCTACATAAACTAATATCAGACATAGATATACCTTATCCCATTGTAAGTAAATATCTTCCGTCGCATCTTTTGTTTCCTTCTAACTTTCTCATCTTTTAAAGATAATTATTTATACGTGTTATTTATAAGTGTTATTTATACGTCATAATTTCATAGAAGATTGACGTCTAATATAACACTTGCACTGCGTGTGCTACAAAATCGTTGCAGACTTACGTTAGTCTAACTTTATATTCATGTAATGGGACAGTAACGAGCATTTTTATCGCCTGTCACCATGCCTGTCACGTTATAACAATATGTAAGTGCGAAAGTGACAGGCATAGTGACAGGTGATAAAAATGCAACCATGCTGACACCGCAGATGTCTACATTATGTCTGTTTAGAACAAGGGCCTGACACTTTTTGATAGAGAAAGATAGTCTTATTGCGATTGCTATAAGAGGAAAGAGAAAATAGTGCCATGCTTTGTCCTTATCACCGACCGGGTTTTTTTTCATGGTCGGGTTATGGCAGCATAGGTAGGAGGCGATGGCGAAATACCGAAATTTATAAGAGTGAAAGAGAAAAAGGATTATGCTGTCAATACATGAATATGTCTTTCTCTTACCCCTGGTCGCTCGGTTTCATGTCTATAACTACTATACTATGTCTATGGTCTAGAAACATCGCTGGCCCAATGTTACAGGGTTCTATGTTACACTTTCATCGAACTGCAATTTGAACTTTATCATAGTGACATTAAGTCGAATTTCAACTATATTGAAAATGTAACATAGAACCCTGTAATATTGGGCCAGCGACTTGACAGACCACTTACGCCCAATATTTCTTGAGACTGTTCTGGATAATACCAACCTAATTCCACTTTCCACCATTTATCACGCTAAATATTTATCATCATCAAAAACTAACGTCATCACGTATGGTGTGCGTCACGGACATATTTAGAATAGAACTTTAACAGTAAGTTTACAAATGTACACTTACTTATAAGTCTTTCACTCTATCGAATGGGTAGAGTCAGAGACAGGTGAATATAAGACTGTCAATATTTCTTACAAAAACGCAATGCTCATATTTTTTTTAAATGAGTAATATTGGGTTCATCCCGAAATTATGTGACAATATATATGGACGACGGGGTGTATAATATATATATATATATATGTCGGCGGCAGATCGTATGATCAGGCAGATAGTGACATTCCTAGGCATATCGTGAAGCTATTTTGTAAAAAAATTTCAAAATTTTAGACCCAGTAGTTTCGGAGATAAAGGGGGTAATGGTAATTTTTTGGCTATTTTCTTAAATAACTTTTAAACTATTTATTTTAAAATTACAAAAGAAATATATTTGAGATTCTTATAACGAGCTCTTTCATTTGATATGTAACACGATATAGTTTTAAAAACTTTATTTTTTAATTTTCTCATTTACCCCACCAAAAGTGAGCCCTCATGTTAAAAATTTATTTATTTACGTTTCATGTCCGTCTTTGGGTCACAAACTTACGTATGTGTACCAAATTTCAACTTAATTGGTCTAGTAGTTTCGGAGAAAATAGGCTGTGACAGACGGACAGACAGACGCACGAATGATCCTAATAAAGGTTCCGTTTTTTTCCTTTTGAGGTACGGAACCCTAAATATACAATATGATACTCTCTGTCTACTTGTTCTTTACTGCTAAGCGACTCTTGCCAAACTACAAGTGGCTCTGTGAGTTCCGAAACTGAATCGAAAAAAACAACCGGCCAAGTGCGAGTCGGACTCGCGCACCGAGGAACCGAGGGTTCCACTTTTTAATATTTGTTTTTATAGTGGCAACAGAAATACATCATCTGTGAAAATTTCAACTATCTAGCTATCACGGTTCGTGACAGACAGCCTGGTGACAGACAGACAGACGGACAGACGGACAGCGGAGTCTTAGTAATAGGGTCCCGTTTATACCCTTTGGGTACGGAACCCTAAAAACTACATAATAGTCGAAAAAACTTTAAAATAGTAGAAAAATGTAAAAGAGCAGACCAGACATACGAACGAATGTTTGCCTGTGAAGCTGAAACGGAGACATTAGCTTCGCTCAGTCAACGATTTAATATACCTACCTATCTTATCTTATCTTATCTTATCCTATAATTTCGGGGGCCCTTACGGATACACTTCGACCCATAGGGATCTTTTGTGCAGTTACCCTCTAGGAAAGATCCGTCCGCTACTCAAGAGCTTTCCCCACCATCTCCATATGCCGGATGATGGACCTTATGGATAGCGTTTTGAATTCCTTTGGTTCCAGATAGCCTGTTCCAAAGTCCTTCATTCTTTGTCTGGCGAGGGCGTGACATTCACACATAAGGTGTTCTATTGTCTCTTCCTCTTCGCCACACATACGACAATCGGTGTTGTCAGCGTGCCCCATCTTGGCCAGGATTCCTTTGACCCCGTAATGGCCAGTAAACACCCCCGTTATTATTTGGAGTTGCCGTTTGCTAAGTTTTTGCTCCAACCAGAGTCTACCCCTTGTATAAAGAGCTTTGAGTGCTTTAGACCCGTCAGACTGTCCTATTCTTCCTGGTGTTTGGTCTTAGGAAAGTCTTTGATAGCCGTTGTGATGGTTCCCTGTGAGAGCCCCACGAATGGTTCCGGACCTATAAGGTTGTTCGCAGATCCGGCTCTGGCAAGTTCATCTGCATTTTCATTGCCTATGAATCCCTCGTGCCCTGTGATCCATACCAGTTGCACTTTGTTTTGCCTTCCAAGCTTGTTCAGAGCTTGGATGCCATTGTATACCAGTCTAGATTCCACTCTGGACGCCTTAAGCGCTTTGAGTGCAGTTTGACTGTCGCTGAGTATATAGATATTCTTCCCTTGGGTTTGCTTAACTATATTCTCATGTACCCAGGCAATTATGGCGTATGTCTCGGCTTGGAAGACCATGCTTATGCTACTAGTAAAGTCATTTGCATAAATGCCTGCCCCAGTACCAGAATCTGTCTTGGACCCGTCTGTGTACCATATGATGTCATTTTCATCAGCCTCATTTGCTTCAAGACCTTCGGTCCATTCAGCCCTAAAATAACATTAAAATTCTTACGGAACAAAAACATGGGTTGCATCTTATCGCAGCCCATATTCGTAATCCTTTTCATGAAATTGTCACATTCCATGTTTGTGTGTTTAGTCTTTGGCTTGTTATCGCTCCAGAGGCCTGTCAAAGCCAGCCTGTGTAACGATTTCCGCGCCTCAGATTGTATCACTAGGTGCAGCGGCGGGAGGTCTAGTAGTACCTCCATCGCCGCTGTTGGCGTCGTTCTAAACGCGCCAGTAATAGCCATGCACCTACCTGTTTAAGGCCGTTCCATCGGTTTGCCACTGTCTTTGTCACATTTCGCAAGAAAGAACGGGAAAGAACATACGCGCCAAGTGTCAATTTTGATCGAATTTTGTCGGTTTTTATTTATTTTAAAAACGTTACCTTACAATATCGAAATTCTAAAGCTATGAAATTACTATTTATGTTAAGATTGTTTTTTCTTCTTTTTTTGTTTATAGTATCACATAATAAATAACCGAGTAAAGTAGGATTAAAAGTCCGAGGTAGAGGTTACTTTGGGAATTAATTGTATCGAGCGAAGTGTCATAATTCGTGTATCGGAAGCTATGTTGTTAAAGATAATATAGTCAAGAACTACATATATTTTTTTCACGTCTACGAATATCAACGCCTCTTAGAAAAACATGAACATATAAGGAGATTTTTCGCCTTCTGGCTCAGGGAACCGCCTTAAGGTACGTTATTACACATCTTCCTCGCGTTATCCCGGCACTTTTGCCACGGCTCATGAAAGCCTGGGGTCCGTTTGACAACTAATCCCAAGAATTGGCGTAAGCACCAGTTTTTACGAAAGCGACTGCCATCGACCTTCCAACCCAGAGGGTAAACTAGGCCTTATCGGGATTAGTCCGGTTTCCTCACGATGTTTTCCTTCACCGAAAAGCGAATGGTAAATATCAAAAATGATATTAGGTAGGTAGGTAATACATAAGTTCCGAAAAACTCATTGGTACGAGCCAGAGTTTGAACCCGCGACCTTCGGATTGAAAGTCGCACGCTCTTACCGCTAGGGCCACCAGCGATAAACTTTAAATGAGACATTTCCTATAATATTCATATCCATTTAAGCCTAAATTAGGAAAAGAGTTCAATCAAAATGTCACGAACACAATATACAAATAACCACCGGCAGCCATCTTGAAATATTAATACTATATCGATTATTCTGTCCGAGCGACATGGACATTACTTTGTATCATAATAATGTGCATATAACATCATTGGGATGTTACTTTTGTTTTGTAATAGTCCTATAAAGAGTCGTGTTTAGGAGTCATTGCGTTTTAAATAAATGGACGGACAGAGAGTCATTAAGTTTAAAATAAATACAAATAATGCAATGTTCATTAAGTTGAACTTACTTACTTCGCTGGCTCAGCGATCCGAAGTGGATCTTGGCAACAACACTAGATTTCGCCATTCGTTCCTGTCCTGTGCGATCCGACGCCATTCAGCCACTTGGAAGTCACATAGGTCCAAATGGATCGACGTCTCCCATTCGGTCGCCCCAGATAAGCTCTCTTAGCCGCACGATCCTCTCCCATCCTCTCCACGTGGCCAAGCCAGCGAAGCCAAGCAGCCTTGCTCTCGCCGATTATGTTGGGCTCGCCCACCAGTTCTTCCACCTCCAAGTTCCTCCTCACTCTCCAAGAGCCATCCTCACGTCTTGTAATAGGGCCTAAGATCCTTCTGAAGATCTTCCTCTCTGCCACCAAGAGCTTGTTTTTGAGTTATTTTAAATTACACCCTCTCCCACCCTAGAACCTAAAATGGTTGCACACTGTGCGGTTTAAGAGGAATTTCCTCCCGCTGACGCTCCGGCTGTGGAATGAACTCCCTGTCGAAGTGTTCCCATGAGGCTACAGTATGGGGTTCTTCAAAAAAACCGGCCAAGTGCGAGTCGGACTCGCGCACCACTCGCTGGTTCCGTACCATAACGCAAAAAACGGCAAAAAACCACGTTTGTTGTATGGGAGCCCCACTTAAATATTTATTTTATTCTGTTTTTAGTACTGGTGCAAGGCCGTCATTGTACCTCTTTACAAAGGAAAGGGATCACAACTGGATTGCAAAAACTACAGAGGCATTAGCTTACTCAGCGTCGTCGGCAAATTGTATGCAAAGATATTGATTGAAAGAGTAGTGAAAGAAACCGATGAGAAAGTATGGGATGCACAAGCGGGATTCCGAAAGGGTATGGGATGTACGGATCAAGTCTTTTCCTTGCGATGCATAGCCGAAAAGCATTTGGCTAAAGGTCAGAAGGTCTATTGCGCTTTCGTGGATTTGGAAAAGGCTTATGACAGAGTGGTGAGGAATGAACTTTGGTCGGTACTGTCGGTGTATGGATTGAGCGGCCGTCTCATTCAGGCACTGAAATCGCTCTATGAGGATTCCAGTGCTTGTGTGAGAGTAAACGGGTCGTACACTGAGTGGTTTAGCATCGAAAAGGGTGTTAGGCAGGGATGTGTAGCGTCACCGTGGCTGTTTAATCTGTTCATGGACAGTAGTTTGCATGATTTGAGAAATGATGAATGTGGGCTGAGAATGAGTGGGTTACCCGTCAAATGTCTTCTTTACGCTGATGACCTGGTATTGCTAGCGTCATCGGGTGAAGAGTTGCAGGAGATGGTAACTAGAATGCTTGGATCTTTTGAAAGGAAAGGAATGAAAATTAATGTAAGTAAGACGAAAGTAATGGTATTTGAAAAGGAAGAATATATGACAAACTGTGAAATTTTGATTGGTCAAGAAAGAGTAGAACAAGTGAAAGAGTTTGTGTATCTGGGAACCTTATTCACTAGGGACGGTAAGCATGATAAAGATATTGAAAGGAGAGTGAGTGCTGGAAATCGCGTGAATGGGGCACTTAATGCTTTTATGAGCAGCCAGAAGGTGTCGCAAAAGGCACGGTTGGCTGTGCATAGAGGGGTGCTGGTGCCTACACTTATGTATGGTAGCGAAAGTTGGGTATGGCAGAAGAGGCATCAGAGCCAAGTGAATGCAGTGGAAATGAGAGCGTTGAGAAGTGTGTGTGGTGTGAGATTACAAGATAGAATTAGGAACAGTGTGATAAGGGAAAAGTGTGGACTGAACGAAGATGTAGTGACAAAAATTGAGAAAGGTATGTTGAGATGGTTTGGACACGTGGAAAGAATGAGTGAAAGAAGGCTAACAAAGAGAGTGTATAAGGGAGAGGTAGAAACGGGAGTTGGAAGGGGCAGACCTCGGCGGACTTTCTCTGATCAGATCGGGGAAATCCTGAAGAAAGGCCAGGTCAAGAGCACCCTAAACCGGCGAGCGTGTATGAGGAATGTTATGAAAGTGAAGGAAGCGAAAGAGGTATGTCAGGATCGCAGCAAGTGGAAATCCGTGGTCTCTGCCTACCCCTCCGGGAAATAGGCGTGATTATATGTATGTATGTATGTATGTTTTTAGTATTTAATAATAATAATAATAATAATAGTTCTTTATTTACAGGTAAACACCCAATTTAAATACATGTACAGTGTAAAAATAAGTACAGTGTAAAAATACAAAAATAAAATACAATTAAAAATAAAAATACCTAAAATTAATAAAAATTAGGTAGTCAAAGTTAGGATCGTCACTTCCTGTTCCTCTCACGGTGCATGGAAACCCAATATTTATATACATGATTGTCCAGATACCCGGACAGCTCACGGAGAATACTGTTGTCAGACGTTCTTAGGCGACTCCAGAAGGTAGCGACGCGGGAGCGAATGATGGCAAAAAAGTCAGGGACTTCGGCCTCAGCAAACATGGTCGACGCGCTACAGTATCTTGGCAGTTTCATTAGAATGCGGTATGCGTCATTATACTGAACTCTAATTTTATAATTTTTGTTGATAACAACAAATACTAAAAAGCGCAACAGAAATACATCATCCAATTTCAACTGTCTAGCTATCACGGTTCATGAGATACAGCCTGGTGACAGACCGACCGACAGACGGACTCTTAAGTTGAAACTTTTTAAAACGTCTTCGATTCAAACGCAATTATCAATGAAATGAACGTTATAATATTAAATCATAACACAAAATGTGGCTTTAAAACCAGAATGGTCATTACCTGAAATTCCAACAGATTTTTTTTTATACCACGTCGGTGGCAATCAAGCATACGGCCCGCCTGATGGTAAGCAGTGACCGTAGCCTATGGACGCCTGCAACACCAGAGATATTACACGCGCGTTGCCGACTCTTTAAAAACCTGTACACTCCTTCTAGAATCTAAAACCTGATAGAATCTTCTTCTAAATTCTGATAGAATGGTCATTATTTCACATGAAGCATAAGGACCCTTCTCTGATGGAAAGCCACAAATGAACAAATAAAGTATAAATTGCTCAAACTCAAGGTCTGACACAGGGCATTGAAATGCACTAGAATATAGTATTTACGCTATTTTCAGCTTGCCCTTTTTACGAAAATAGAAACAAAACAGTTATAAGCTTACATTACACCTGTATTGAAGATGGTTAGACAAAATTGTTTTACCTCTATTTTCTACACTTGATATATTAAGTCCCCGGCAAGCTCGGTTCTCCATACAAACGTAGTTACGCTCTCATTTTAAAACGACTAGCTAGATTGCTCTGAAACTTTGTACTTACAATAGGATAAGGTATATCTAGGTCTGTAATTAGTTTATGTAGCTTTAGATACAATAGTTAAAAAAATACAGCGAATTTAAGTTTTTCATACAAAACTTACTTTTGCTCTATTTCGTTTGTTTTGTATACTAGAGCTACATAAACTAATTACAGACCTAGATATACCTCATGCCATTGTATGTGAACAACAGTTTTGCAGGAAACTGTATAAATTGTATGTATAATTTTGGGATAATAAATCTCTCTATCTATCCATCTATCTATGTGCAGTTTCATTACAATCCAACACGTAGTTTTAAAATGAGAATTAAATTCTAGGTCCATGGGGTCCCAGCGCGCACAAGTTGTTTGCAGAAATCGCGAAGCGTAACTGGTGACCGAAGAGCTGGCGGCTTCCTCGCACAACGTATCAGAATTGCGATACAGCGAGGAAATGCCGCCAGCATCCTTGGTACAATGCCTCAACGGCTTATTTTAGATTTAAGCTAGTTATTAATTTCGTTTACGTAGTACCACTGTATATATATTGTATAAAGAGTCTTTAAAAAACTCCGTTTGCATGGGAAGGTGAAATTATGGCGAGCTTGCCGGGGAGTCTTAACTCTAAATTTTAATTGGCGCTCATTCATATCACTTAATTTCGCATGCACTCATCAGGCTGAGCGATCATTAAGGTCGTATCAAACTAAGATCAAAACCATAACAGATTGTCAAATCTGAATTTAGCTCCAGTACCTACTGTCCGCGCGCCAACTCCGTGCATTCGGAGGCCGAGGAAGTGGGAGGGTGTGAGCCGCGCCCGTACGTACAAAATGGCACTACTCTGTCATGACGCCCAACATTCCTAACATTCCTCAGCCGTGCACGGAATTCGCGCGCAGACAGTATATCACAGAATAAAGGGGCCCACTGACTATCAGTTCGCCGGACGATATCGGCCTGTCAATTAGAACAAAAATTTAACAGTTCCGAACAACTGACAGGTCGATATCGTCCGGCGGACTGATAGTCAGTGGGCCCCTTAAGTAATAGTACTACCGTACAGAGAGGACACTTCCTACAAACCCGAAGTTTGACAGCGATTCAGGGACGAAACATGCTGTCCCTTTCTGTATGGCACTATTCCTTTCGGCTACTTATGGTTGTCAAAATAGGGAACATTACGCGAAACTCTGCGTAGGTGATGGCGCCACTTCCACAATCTGATGGTCTATCGCGAAACAAGAAAATCGAAATTTAATTATCTAACACCTCTGTCACTCTTGCATATTCGAGCGATAAAGAGGCAGATAGCGAAATTTCGGATTCGCGTTTCCCGGTAGGTCCTCTTTAAACAAACTGCCTTGATGCATCAATGTCATATTTTATTATCTCTGAAAACTTGTCAAAAACCTGTTAAAGGTACAGTATGTGTGGAACAGTCCGTCTAAACTAGGTACAGTAAAGGCACTCTGGTGGCAGGACATTGCAGTTATATCCCCTATTCGAGTCATTTCTTCTGTTATTTGTATAGTTTTTATTAGTTTTTTTTTTTCTTGTGTAATTTAACATTTATATTTATGTAATTGTTTTTTGTAATTTTGGGTTAATTTTATTGTTTGTAAAAATTGACATGTAAAAGTGCACCTGTGGCCTATTTGCTGAATAAATGTTTGATGTTTGATGTATTTTCTTATCTGTGGTCGTGCACGCAAAAGGACGTCAAGTTGTGCCAACCCTAATAATTGCTCGGAGCAATGCTGAGCCGAACGGAGCCGAGTTTGCCCGAAAGGAGTATCTCCCCACTGCCTATATTAATTCTGGTGACGCAGTAAAGGAACACACTCTACTTAATGAATAAATAAACGTGTACCAGAATTAGAACGTGTTGTAGTTTTTATTTAGAACAAATTTTAAGACTATATTATTTATCGGACAAGGGACGCCTACACATGAAATGTAGACATTCGGTCGCGTCGACATAAATACCTTGAGTACATTGTATATCCTTGTATGCTTAAAGGATGACTCACGCTAGACCGGGCCGGGGCCGGGCCGGAGCTTCCGACGCGACCACGTGATCACCGATCAGCTTATATTTTTTATATTTCATATTTTGGAGATAACACAGAAACAAACATACATGAAACGGTCATTAAATAAACATGCATAGATACAGATGTTTCCTTGGATATATATCACTAAGATCGTCATAATACTTGTACCTTAAATTTAAGACACCAAAACAAAATAGCCCTTCCCGCCAGTAACTTACAAATAAGTAATAAGAGCCCCTATAATATGTCAATAAGAATTTTCAATAGTCTCCCAAAGGAAATAGCGGGAGAGCAAAAATATGATAAATTTGTTAACTGCTTGAAAAATTATTTAACGAGTAATTGTTTTTATTCTATACAAGAATATTTTGATTGTAATAAATACCATAAATAGACATATAAGTAATACATAGCTTAGATAGGTATAACTTTTGTGTAATGTTATCTCTGTGTTTAATTTACATATGTATTAGTTTAGAGTAGATAGATAAAATTGCAATACCCTTACAGGGTGTCATGTTGTGATACATTATCGATTAAGAACATCTGTAATTTTACCAATGTGAAAGCAATAAACATATTATTATTATATTATTATTAAGAACACATAGTATATTCAGATGCGCAATTGCTAAATTTGGTAACAAAACAAAACAGTGCGTTAAAAGTATATCGTTTGTAGCTGAACTGTTGTATGCTTAGGGAATTAAAAGGTAGAACTTACATAACCAAGGTGACAGAAGAAACATTTAGAGATATATTTTAGCAACAGAAGACTTGAACTGGGAGCGGGAGCGGAGCGGAGTACGAGAATATATCAATTTCATTTAGAAATGTATTATGGTGGTTGTCATAGAAAATAACATGTCGGACGCCGGGCCCGGCCCGGTCTACCGTGAGTCATCCTTAAAGGGTCGGCAACGGACGGCTTAACATCAAGTAGGCCGCATGCTTTTACCACTGTCGTTATATTTAAAAAATACTTGAAATTCGGCTCGAGCCCGACTACGCTGTTTTAGGCCAAGTGCTACGTCAAGCTTAGAAGGCACTGCGATTATTTTCTTGCGGTTTCAGTCTTGCAAGTGAAGCTTGTGAAGCATGCCGTACGTTACACTTTTTGCGGTTCTGGAAACGCAAAAAAATTATCGCAGTGCGTTCTAAGCCTTACATTGTCACAAGGGCTTCTCTTTGATAGAGAAAAATAGTCTTATTGCGATTCCTATAAGAGGAAAGAGAAAATAGTGCTATGCTTTGTCCTTATCACCGACCGGGTAGCATCATACGAATAGGTAGGAGGCGATGGCGAAATAGAAGAAAGAATAAATGAAAGCCAAAGAAATCTAGATAAGGAATATTTTAAAACCCTACTTTGCTAAGCCCTTACCGGGTCCTAGTAGTTATGTATGTACCTACCTAGCATTAAGTTGCATGTGTATTTGTGTAAACTGTATCTACTTGGTTGCAAATAAAGATTGAATTGAATTGAATTGAAATACCGAAATTTATAAGAGTGAAAGAGAAAAAATCCTATGCTGCCCAAATTTTATATGAATATTCTTTCTCTTACCCCCGGTCGCTCGGTGGCGCGTCTATAACTACTTGTATATACTATATCTATGATTGTCACAGTCAATTCAATTAGCTCTTAGATTTCTTTTCATTGTTCAAAACAAAAAACAACAATAACAGATGAGAGTTTTATAACAAAAAATTGAAATCGGGCAATATTTTTGTTTAATTATTAGGTAATTCCGCAAAGTAACACTTGATTCTATGCATTTTCATATAATCAGATAATTAATACCGTTTCATGAAAGCGGATCCTTTTTTGTTAGATTTTTTTTCCTTAAGATGCAACAGAAAAGCTGATAACAGCAATAGAAAGAACCGGTCAAGCGTAACTTAATCGATTTAAACAGTATTGAGGTTGCATGACCTACATTATTTAATGGCAGACAAATCAATATGCATAAGCCACCGTACGTATGCGGAAACACGTGGGCATGAGACATTTTACCATTTAATGGACATTCTATAGTTATTATACGAACGGGTCTACAACTAACTATAGAATATTACACTTTAAACTCTCGCGTATTGAACACATATTTAATCATACGAACGGGTCTACCGCGATTTAATTTCATTGTTTTTACCTTTAATTCCGACGTTTCAGCTGAGTTGCACCACGTTTGAGTTGAGTTTTGCTGGATCGTCAAGCTTCCGTGACCACAGCTGGTGCAACTCAACTGAAACGTCGGAATTTAAGGTAAAAACAATGAAATTAAATCGCGGTAGACCCGTTCGTATAATTAAATATGTGTTCAATACGCGAGAGTTTAAAGTGTAATATTCTATAGTTAGTTGTAGAACAATCGAGAGAGTGGGTTTTCTCGAGGGACCGTGTATGGGATTCTTAAAAAAGGAGTGTAAGTACAGGATTTTAAAGTGTTCGCCACACGTATGTAACTCCCATGGAGTTGTAAGGCTACATTGTTTAATGGCAGACAAATTAATATGCATAAGCCACCGTACGTAGCCAGACATTTTACCATGTAATGGACATTCTATAGTTGTAGAACACTCGAGGGACTGTGTGTGGAGTTCTTAAAATAGGAGTGTAAGCAGTGGTGGGACACTCCTCGCTTCGGGCAAACTCGGCTTCGCTCGGCTCAGCATTGCTCCGATCAATTATTAGGGTTGACACAACTTGACGTCCCTTTGCGTGCACGACCACAGATAAGATAATGACTTGAATTTTGACAACTCTAAATAGCCGAAAGCGATAGTGCCATACATTAGAAAGGGACAGCATGATTAGTCCCTGAATCACTGTCAAACTTTGTAGTATGGATGGTATAGAAAGGATGCCAATCTCTTATGGCAGAATTGTTGCAAAAGTGACCGCTTTCAGCTTTAAATAATAGTTCCTAATCTCTCCGGTGGCGCTAGTTAGGCTCTGGGACATGAGTATAACATGAACCATATAAGGCAACAAATAACCCGACCAAATTACGTAGGTTGTTTTCGGTAGTATTTCGGTGTATGATGGCGTCGCCTAATTACTGTGTTTTGATGGACACTTTTCATACATAGAGATTTGGCTCCTTTATATAGTCTCCATGCTTAGTAGGAAGACTAGGAAGTGTCCTTTCTGTACGGTAGTACTATTATTTATTCTAGTACAGGTTTTTAAAGGGTCGGTAACACGTATGTCACGCCCATGGAGTTGTAAGCGTCCATAATAGGCTACATTGTTTAATGGCAGATAAATCAATATGAATACGCCACCGTACGTAGGCGGAAACACGTTGGCAAGAAACATTTACAGTGTAATGGACATTCTATGTATTATTATTTACAACGACGGGACTTAATCGCGTAAAATAAGTATTAAACCCACCTCCGACGTTTCGAGGACGGCGTTGTCCCCGTGGTCTCGGAGAAGACTGGCTAAAGTTGACATCAACATCTTCTAGGCGCGCGAGGTTGTAAATAATAATGAGTAAAAATCGTGAAAGTTTAAATCAGTGTTATTCTATGTATTGTTGTAGGATACTGGGAACAGTCCGTCTAAACTAGAGTTGTGCCGTTCCCGAAAACGTTCCCCATTTTGTATGGGGAAATTTCTCACTCGGAAAATTTGACCATACAAAATGCGGGTTCCCGGGAACGACACAACTCCACTCTAATCATCGACGTGTATGATCTATTCGATAGAATTTTGACATCTAACGGTAACATTGCTTCAACTTCGAAATGGCGAAGTCGTCACGAAAATGTATTTATATTTTATGCTCATTATTCATTAATGTTCTTTCCCGTGTGATATTGATAGCTTATTATGCCATAACGTAATGAAGAAAATTAATCTTGTAACGCTTTTAACCATTTTTTAGTTAAAAAGCCTCATTTTTGCTATCTTGTAGTTTTCGTATCAACTAGACTTATATTGACCGGGATATTAAAAAAAATTAAATTAAAAAGCTTTTATTTCGGATTAATTACATCCATAGAATTACATATTATTAAAATTAAAATTAAAAAATTAAATTAATGTTAAACTTAAAACTAACTTAAACTAAACATATTTTAAAAAAATACTTTTTAAAATCTGCACGTGGCGCGTGCGATTTCGCCCAGTGGCCAAATATCGGGCTGTCATATGCCCCTGCGACCGCACTCAGGAGCCCGTTGGTGCTGCCGCGCGCACGGCGCATCAGGGACGCGACGCGTTTGCACATAATGGCATGGAAATCATCCGTGTGTGCCTCCGCGAACATCCCAGAAGCACTGCAGTACCGCGGCAGCCCCATCAGCATCCTGAACGCATTATTGTAGAGGACGCGCAGCGCACTATAAGCTTTCTTCGTGCAGTTGATCCACAGGCTGCAAGTTTAAAAAGTTTGGCAATATGATCTGAACAAGGTTAACTTAACACTTGTTGACCGTGATTACCTTTTGTATTATTTATGAGCTCCCGATATTTCGACGCAGTTACATGCATCATGTTCACGGGTGACTGATAGCGGGTAGGTGTCAAAGTTGTGTAGACAGCGCTCGGTCTACCCTCATTCTTGCGGGTCGGGTGTTTTCGTATCAAATTAAAATATCCGCAGGTAACTGTTTATCACGCGCCCCGTATCCTTGTTTGGTTAAATTAAGGATGACTTACGTTAGACCGGGCCGTGTCCGGGCCGGAGCTTCCGGCGCTTCGTTTTCTATGGAAAGCATCACGTGATCACCTGTCATGTCATAGAAAAGTAAGCGCCGCAAGCTCCGGCCCGGACACGGCCGGTTCTAACGTGAGTCATCCTTTTGTTTGCCACTATCATTAAAATACTAGTTACCGGCAACCCTATAGCTAAACGTAATGGGACTAGAAATTAATGGTTTCCTGTGATTATTCGATAGCTATTACAGTCCATTTGCTATGAACTGTGTAAACGGGGTAATCATCGCTTTTGACCACAAATACACATTGTAACAAACAACTCAAAACTTCAGGTAGCATGACTGCGTAACATCCTGTCGCGCGAGTTAGCATCTGTCACGCGTTGTGGTTGACTGGTAGAGAATACCTCAAGGCATTAAGTCCGCCTTTTGTACTTGTTCTTGTGCAATAAAGTTTAAAAAAAAAAAAAAGTACTTACGCATCGTACTACGTAGGCGAACAACATGCGGCGCGGGGTGGATCAATCCTTTGAAGTGTCCTACGTGGGCGATCTCGTTGCGAACGCGAACGCCGTGGGCCCGCTGCGCCGCGCCGAGCCGCTTTGCGTTCGTGAGTTGTTCGCTTACGTAAGATGCAGCGTTACCGTTCGGATACAGACCACCAGCTATACTGCAACAGTATTGCAGCGCGACATGACTGCCGACTGCATTGCTGCCACAAATGTCGGAAATCCGAGCAGCAACATCGATTTTAACATTTTCGACAGTAATACAGTCGGCAGTTATAATAATTCCAATAATAACGCAGGGCAGCATGTGGCGAGCTGTTGGGAAGTAACCCCACATACCCGAGTGCTTACATTTCATTAGTGTCCAAAGGGCCTCTACTTGTTGGCTACGGCTCCGCACACGCCTCCCAAATATCCGGAACACCATTTGGATGGGAAAGACATTCCAATAAGAAATAGGCCCTAAAACTCACTAAACCATTTTTGTTCCAGAAAACCATGGAAAATGGGCGCGACATCGAACCAGAGTTCACTGTCAAGAAGCTCGCCAGCCTATTGGAGCGGGCGCCGCGGCTCGGGAGAGAGGCAAAAGATCGCGTCACGTACGAGAGCGAGAGGTTGACTAGTCAGAGCGAGACGTCATCGCGGAGGAATAGCGATGATGGGGGGAGGGCGCGGAAGGAGGGGTTTAGGGGGGGTAAGTGTTTGAGGTTTGAAACATATCATAGTTGACAGTCAAGAAACTCGACAGCCTATTGGAGCGGGCGCCGCGGCTCGGGAGAGAGACAAAAGGACTCGGGAGAGAGACAAAAGATCGCGTCACGTACTAGAGCGAGAGGTTGACTAGTCAGAGCGAGACGTCATCGCGGAGGAATAGCGACGATAGGGGGAGGGCGCGGAAGGAGGGGTTTAGGGGGGGTAAGTGTTTGAAACATATTATAGTTCACAGTCAAGAATTTCGACAGCCTATTGGAGCGGGCGCCGAGGTTCGGGAGGGAGACAAAAGGGCTCGGGAGAGAGACGAAAGATCGCGTCACGTACTTACGAGAACGAGAGGCTGACTAGTCAGAGCTTACAAAGTTACTTTCCATCAGAGACACGGGTCCTTATGCTTTATGTGTAATAAGGACCATTCTGTCAGAATTTCTGTTGAAATTTCAGATATGAAAAATCCAAAATTTGCCACGTAATTTGAACCTATAGTGTAGGAAATAGAGTTGATTTTGCGTTGTTGGAAAATTGAACGAAAAAGCAAAAGCGACTGTTCCAATTGTATAGGATTTAAAGAAGAGGTACTATAATATATATATATATACGTATAATATGTATATATAACGTATAGTATATATATATATACTATACGTTTCCTTTTTCTTTTTTGTTACAGATGGCACCGCCTCAGAGCCACCCACAGCTAACGTGACCAGCCTCAACGCATGGAACGACCTGGCTAGTTCCACTTCCACCACTAGGACGGAACTCAGTTCCGATGGTATGGAAGACCAGGTACCGTCATCATCATCATTGTTCTGTACTGTCTCTTCAAAGATCCCTTCAAGCCGATTATTACCCACAACGAAAACGAAAGACTATTTTTGCCCCGTCCACATTCAATGTTTTCCTGGAATCTTAAGCTTGACTTTAAATGCCCGTTTTTTGGGGACTAGATATCCCACATTGTATCCTTCGGTATTTACTACAGTTAGACCAAAAAACGATTTTGATAGCTCACGCAGTACAAGTGTTATTTATAATAATAATAATAAAAGTTCTTTATTTAGATAACCAAGATCCACATATTGTTAGTTACATATTTTATGTTTTACTTATAACTAAGGTTAGTAGGTTTATAATAAAATAAAATAAAAATAAATAATAAAATAAAAATTAAATTGAATTGAAAATTAAATTAGATTACATTATTACATTATTGTCCATTCATGGATCACCGCTGAACACCTCCACTTGAGACTGTGCAGCACCGATTCATGTACGAACAGTCCACTTGCACTGCCTGTGCATTCAAAATCGTTGCAGGCTTTTCATGGTCTAACTCTAGTTGCCACTCATCAATGACGTAAGAATACTAACATAAAATGTGACGACAGCCTCATAATTTGAATAATTATGAAATTATTTAGAAATAATTAAGTAAGCGTTTTATTTGTAAATATAGGTAGAATTACAGTGGTGGTCAGTTTATGTACAGTTTCACTATATTTTACCAATCGGCGTAAAAAAACATTGAACTTAATATGTACTTAGAAACTAAACTATCATGCTCACCGAGTACGAGTAATAATGTAATCCTAATTACAGACAGCTCTGACAGTTCAATAATGTATATCAGGTACATAAACTTAAATAGATGTCATATTAAAAAAAAAGTGACGAAGCCCTCAAAGTTACACAAAAGTTACACGAAGTTGTGTACATAGTTTATAAGAATTGTAGATATCAAAATATAAAATATAGATTTCTAGAAATAGAAATATGTATTTGCCATTAAATGTAGTATACAATGGTGTTACATTATTATTTATAGAGCCGTACACATTTAGTCTTTAAAAAGCCATGCAATTAAAATTATACTAAATTTAAATTTAATTGACATTATTATTTTAAACAGAACATGCATTATTAAACTAGTTATAAAGTCATTAAGTCGTTAACGTAGACTGTTAGTAAACAAATTATGAAGTGACAGTAAATTATCTAAAAATTCATTCAGACTATAGTAACGCTTGCGAAACTAGATTCAGCAAGTATTTTCTCTAAGAACATGTATTTTTCCAAAAGTGTCTAAGCCTTTTTTGTGTAGAATTTAATCGGCTTTAATGTTGCCTTATATCATATTGTCATAGAGAACTGAGATTCCGAGTAAAATACAAATTATTCCAATATGGTACACATTTTCCAAGATGGCGGCGGTTCCTCGAGGTCCCCAAATGTCAAATAGCGTGGATATGAAAAAGAGACCTTGTATCAGCCCTTGTTACCATACAGACCAAATTTCAGGACTGTTCCAGAGATTTCGAGGTTAGTCCTGTACCTACAAAGAAAGAGTAGTTTGTTTTTAAATTTATTGAGTGGTAGCTGTTAAAGCTCATCAGACAGTCTGTTAAATATTTTATTAACGCGCATTGCATATTTATAAAATGCGGGCCTAAGATGGACGGCTGTCTATCATTTGTCACCATAACTGTCACGCTCTAACAAGTACGTAAGTGCGATAGTGACGCATGATATGACACGTGACAAAAACGCGACCATGATACCGGTGCTGAAAAATTATGGCATAACCCTTAGATAATCTAGCTATATTTTCCACCAGACCAACCTCAGGCACCCAGGGTCAGCTCTCCCAGGCACGCCCATGCACATCAAGGAGCCATGGAAATCAGCAGATCAACTGGCTCCGGATTCCGCCTTTGGGACTTCGCTGGCGGACATCATGGAAAGCCCTGCCAATAAGGTAGGACTATTAAAAAGTAGATTTTAAAAATATCCGTTTACAAAGTTTGACAGTCCGTGAATTCAAAGTGAACCCTCACGTTATATTAGAACCCTTTAATACCTCTCTAGAGCCTAATATCAAGGATATCTTTATCACCACCAGCCGCCAGAACTTATTTTATAAGATTTTAATTTGTAGTTTTTAAATCGGGCTCGGAAGTCCACTGGCTACTCGCTTACGGCCGTTACAGACGGACTGCAGCCCAACTGCAATTTGTATGGAAATTGTGCAGTCTGCATGAGTTCATTAAAAGCTCTGCATTTTAAGATTGAAATCTCATTTATCGAAAAAAGTGACTAGACATGTTCTTTCGTGTACCCTCCAAATGCATTCGACCTAAATAGAGGAATTAAACCTTGTCACCAAGCTTCTCGTTAATTGACTGTTATGAACTGTCAATCTGTCATTCCGTGCATAATGATTAGCTAGCCGTCACCTGCGCGGTTCCGTGGGAAAGCACAAGTGTTTTGTGGCCAAGGCCGAGAAACGGAGCATACTGCGCTTTATTGGTTCTTTCAAGTTTTTTGTTTAGGCTATTTTTGAGAAGATAAGAAACATCCAGAATTTAATAATAGGGTAGTTGACACATGTTGAAGTTTTTAACTAAATCTAGTTAAATAGATAGAAAATGAGCAATTTATCACAATAAATTGAAAACTTAAAAATATATGGGAATAAAAAAAACCGGTCAAATGCGAGTCGGACTCGCGCACCGAGGGTGCCGTACTTTTTAATATTTGTTGTTATAGCGGCAACAGAAATACATCATCTGTGAAAATTTCAACTATCTAGCTATCACGGTTCATGAGATAGAGCCTGGTGACAGACAGACAGAAGTACAGACGGACAAACGGACAGCGGAGTCTTAATAATAGGGTCCCGTTTTTACCCTTTGGCCAAATAGGAAAAAACTTACGGTACCATTCGATTCCTTTCCTTACATTTTATTTAAAAAAAATATTGTATGGCAACAATATACATAAACGCAACATTTCACCGACAAAATCGCAATTTCCTTGTTTTCTATACATCGAAACGGTTTCTAAGCAAAGCGGCTTCTAAGCAAAGTGACACAGTGACGTCCTGACGTCACGATGTGTTTGTTAGAGCATTTGCTCAGTAAAGTGCGGGCGCCAGACTTTGACCATTATTTGTGACTTTTGTATTGCTTTAAGACAATGGGTCCCATAGAGACATTTGATCCTCAAAACAAACCTGATCGACTGATACCATAAAAAAATTGTCAACTGCCCTATTACGTGCCAAAGAGGTATGGAACGTAGCCTGTTAAACTTAAAAAAAAAACAAAAGATACGACACACGAAGATGAGAACAGCGATTAACCCTTTGAATGTTATGGAATTTCGCTCCACCGCCACAGACGAAGGGTTAAAAGCAGATAGATAGGCATGTGGCACGAGGCACGACTTAAAGACTGCAGATGGACGAAAATCGTCACACTATGGAAAGGCCGACTGCGCATCACTGCGCGGCAACGCCATTTTCCATAGCGCTGACTAGACGCCAACGCTCCAAAGACGCTAGTGTGCGGTGACCGGAAGAAAATCTTTTTAAATTTTTTATTATTACAAAAAGGCAAGCATTTGACCGCAATCTCACCTGATGGTAAGAGCCGATGCAGTCTAGGGTGGAACATGCTTACCTAAAAGATGTATATTCACTCTCGATTTAAAAAGATCCAAGTTTTAGTGGACTGGGAAAAGATTTGCAGGCCCCAATTTCACCACGGTGACAGGTGCGACAATTGTCGAAATCACTATTACTGACGTCACATGCCTCCATAGGCTACGGTAACCGCTTACCATCGAACGGGCCACCAACATTTTAATAAATAAAAAAACTCCATTATATCGCCAATAAATAAGTACTTATTTTGCGATACTAATGACAATTGTCACAAGAAACACGACCATTGTCGCAAAATTCCGACCCAGAACCTTACCTGTCAAGAATTACCGAAAATTCTTATAAATCTTGTGACAATTGTCATCATCATCGTCATAAACGTACCTGTTTTTTGCCGATATAATAGTTTTTTTAAATATTACAGTGATGGTGGCAAACAGGAATACAGCCCGCCCGATGGTAAGCGTAAGCGGTAACCGTAGCCCATGGATGCCTGTGACGTCAGCAACATTGATATTTTACAATTGTCGCACCTGTCACCGTGCTGAAATCGGGGCCAGGAAGTGAATTCCACTCCGAATCAGTACGAATCAGTGGCAGAGTAACGACGTAAGGGTGAAACGCAAGTCCGCGTCTAGTCCCACGGTGGCAGAATGGAGAATATGAAACAAAATTGAATATGAACTGTTAATATATCTTACGGATATACGGAACATTACATTGTCCAGAAAACGGAACATTATAGGTACATTGTCGACGTGAAATGTAACATCTGTTACGTGGGTGTCTTGTGTGGACAGTTTTCTAAAGCCGTCAAAGGTTCAACAAACATGCGATTTTCAATTCTATCCTAAAGTCATAAGGCGGAATTTTGCATGTTGAGTTTAATAAAGGAACATTCTAGTGGGCATTTGCTTATTTATGGATTTATATTCTTTATTTTCTTTGATGTTTTCAATCTTTTTAAATGGAGCTTATTATTACCAAAGAGGATATAATATTATAGAGCGGTACTGTCATAGTAAATTTTGTAACCACAGTAAATTCACTGCAATCTATCGACACACTTTAAAACTAAAAATTAAGATTTATAAAAGTACGATAAAATGTATTTAAATATGGATAAATGATTTTTTTTATTTGCATTAATAATTTTTATTATTTTGACCCATGTTCTTTCACTGATATGCGTTAAAATTGTTAAATAACAAACGAAACCGTCAACGCCCTCTATACGAGAGTAGGCCAAAGGTAATAGCGACATCTGATCGAGAATCAAATTTTCGTGATTTTCGAGGCACGTTT
Organism: Cydia strobilella; assembly: GCF_947568885.1. Classification (NCBI taxonomy): domain Eukaryota; kingdom Metazoa; phylum Arthropoda; class Insecta; order Lepidoptera; family Tortricidae; genus Cydia; species Cydia strobilella. The sequence continues at coordinate 3,029,150 of NC_086067.1, forward strand.
TTTCCTTAGACTGTATCCATCTATAACGGAGTTATAACTATCTTTGTTATTACTAAAGACTGCAGTCTCCTTAGAATGTATCCATCTATAACGGAGTTATATCTATCTTTGTTATTACTAAAGACTGCAGTCTCCTTAGACTGTATCCATCTATAACGGAGTTATATCTATCTTTGTTATTACTAAAGACTGCAGTCTCCTTAGACTGTATCCATCTATAACGGAGTTATATCTATCTTTGTTATTACTAAAGACTGCAGTCTCCTTAGACTGTATCCATCTATAACGGAGTTATATCTATCTTTGTTATTACTAAAGACTGCAGTCTCCTTAGAATGTATCCATCTATAACGGAGTTATATCTATCTTTGTTATTACTAAAGACTGCAGTCTCCTTAGAATGTATCCATCTATAACGGAGTTATATCTATCTTTGATATTACTAAAGACTGCAGTCTCCTTAGACTGTATCCATTTATAACGGAGTTATATCTATCTTTGTTATTACTAAAGACTGCAGTCTCCTTAGACTGTATCCATCTATAACGGAGTTATATCTATCTTTGTTATTACTAAAGACTGCAGTCTCCTTAGACTGTATCCATCTATAACGGAGTTATATCTATCTTTGTTATTACTAAAGTACTATAATTGTTTGTGGTAAGTACTGAGTCTCGCCCGAGGCAATGAATTTTTCAATTTTTATTTCAATATGAAATATTATAATTAATATTGACGATGACGACCGGTCTGGCATAGTGGGTGGTGACCATGCCTGTGAAGCCGATGGTCCTGGGTTCGAATCCCGGTAAGGGCATTTATTTGTGTGATGAGCACAGATAAAGGTTGTGAGGTTCCTGAGTCATGGTGTTTTCTATGTATTTAAGTATTTATATATTATATATTTTGAGTTGTTTCCTTTTGTTGGCTGTTGGAATTGACTTTTAAATGATGGTTTGGAATGATAAATATGTAACGTTCGTTTGGATTTGATTGGTTTGATTTTGTTTGTATTTTACAGTTATTATTATCCTTGCGTTGGTGTGGTGAAATAGCTATTTATGCAACAAGTGCGGAAATCATCTTTACGCACGTGTATCATACAATGTTTTACTATGCATTGTGCGAGTAAATAAAAAAACATATCATGGCAAATAAGTTTAATTATTAAAAAATTGAAAACAAAAAGCACTAGTGCGGAAAAGTGCTCTTTTCCGCACTAGTGCGAGAAAGTAGCACCATATGTACTGTAAAAAAAATTGAAAACAAAAAGCACTAGTGCGGAAAAGTAGTACTTTTTGCATGATATGGCTCCGTAGGAAACGCACTTTTCGAGCACATGCATTGTAAAATTTTGTTTTTCACTCGGTGGCAAACTTTGTTTAACCCTCGTGCCTTGAAACCCTCGCAACGTTCAAGATTTCATTTTCGAACCATTCTCTACGCTCGCGGTTCAATTTCGGATCGGCTTGGGTATCAATATTAATTAGCACGAGGGGTTAAACAACAACTTTGCCCCCTTGTAAAACCAATAACTATTTTAATTCATTACAGGTAGGTCACAGAATATATAATAGTACTAGGTGACTATTATGTAATTATCAAAGTAGCATTTAATGTGTTCGTATGTGTAAACAACACTATTTAAATGACTTCTCCATCGTCACTTAGTATAATTAATTGGAAAGGAAATACCCTGTCATCAATTTAATTTACCTTTAAATACGACGTTTCATCGTATTGTTTAAGTGGAAGCTCTTTATGCGTTAGCGTCCGTCCAATATATCTTTGTATAGACTTGAATAAAACAAAGTGAAGGAGTGTAATTATAGACGGCATATTTTCATATGACATTAATGATGACATTGTCACACTTTGTCATTACACATGGCATGCTGAGTTAAGCTTGATCCGATTCTAGTCAAACTTTAGTTGGCATATGTCAAAATATCGTTCTGCGATCTATGGATGGTATAGAAAGGATGCCAATCTCTTATGGCAGAAATGTTGCAAAAGTGACCGCTTTCAGCTTTAAATAATAGTTCCTAATCTCTCCGGTGGCGCTAGTTAGGCTCTGGGACATGAATATAACATTAACCATATAAGGCAACAAATAACCCGACCAAATTACGTAGGTTGTTTTTGGTAGTATTTCGGTGTATGGTGGCGCCGCCTAATTACTGTTTTTTGATGGACACTTTTCATACATAGAGATTTGGCTCCTTTATATAGTCTCCATGCTGCGATCCTTAAATACATCTTGTTTTAGAACGAATTTTAATTTTGCAATAGATTATAGTATCTGTGGTTGCTTTATCTGTGGTCACTTACTTAAAATAAAGATGTCGTCATGCTAACGTAACTGTAGTTTTATTTAAAAATTATAATATTATTATATGGCGCAGTCGGTAGGATGTATGTAGTTTTTTTAGTGGAATTATGAGTGAAAATCGTGTTAGTTTAAATCAATACTTGTCCTTGCCTTGACAGATAAGATTTTAAATTTAAATTAAGAATGTGCCAGTCTAATGTAATGAGGGCTACCGTTTTTGTGCTCACCAGGTGGCGCTACTGTAGATGTAGGTCCAGAAAAACATATCTCAAATTCTTCTATGCTTATTTTTATAAAATCAATACGTTCTAATATATACACAAAAGTATTTTAACGTCTAAATGTGACATTTTTTCAACATGTTTAATTTTGCATATATTTTAGTTTGCACTTGTTTTCAACCACTAACATTTATTGAGCTATAATATCTATTGTTTACCATGATCAATCAAAGATGAACAAAGATTTACCACAAATTATGAATAAGGAGTGAAAATTCCCGATAAAAAAGCTTGAAACCCCCAAAACTTGCATTTGACATTTAGAAAGACCTCCATCTACACTAGCGCCCCTAGCGGCGAAATTAAACGCGGTAGCCCTCATTACTCTTCAAGTGAACGACAAGTACTTAGACAAGTACCTTACAATCTGCCATCTTGTGGCCTAAATCGAAAACACAAACTTGACGTTGACACTACTTTAACCTTTCGTATGCGCATGTCAAAAAATTGCCATATGAAAAGCAATCGTGACAACTTCATGTTTAAGTTAAATATATATGGAGCAGATCTGCTCCTAAGCATACGAAAGGTTAAAGCTGGTGCTGCCCCCTCCCCCCGCGGGTTGCTCACCTTGTCGTGGTGGAGGGGCTTAGTAACCGTGACTTACCCACGGTGAAGCGAAGAGGCAACCAGGGCCGGCCTGTTTGAGGCGCGGGCTGGCCCGAGGAGGACGCTCCAAGTGGGCTGGTTTAGCCCGCTTAATTGTGATGCGCCGAAGGTGGGCCGTCGAGGAAGAGAAATGTCGGTATTGCAGTAAGCCGTTCTCCCTATCCTCGGCGGCCAAGGTGGGATCGCAGAGGAAGAGGAGTGATTGTATTTCGATGCGACACTCTCCCTATCCCCTGCGAACTTGGCGGGGCCGTTTCGCTGTAGCGGCGTTGGTGGGGCTGCAGAGGAAGAGGAGTGTCGGTGTTACGATCTGCCGTTCTCCCTGTCCTCTGCAGCCGAGTTGTGGTTTTGCGGCAGAACCATAGACCTGATCTGTCGCCGGGCGCCGGGGAAATTTCTGGCGCCCGTGGCCTACTTGTGGCGGGCTCGGGGGGGGTCCGCTACAATACAGAAGCCGAGGAGGAAGGCTTGTCGTACCATCTGGCGCGCCTAACGGGAAGGGCCTTCGGGCATTCGCGAAGGAGCCGCTCGTGGGCGGCTGCCGCCGGTGGGGTCGCGGATGAGTACGTAAGCGTTCCCGTAACCCCACCAATAGGGCGGCGAGGCGGCATAAGGGGGGTTTTTTAGTGGGTACACCGTGGGCCTCATTAGCCTAGACGGGAGTCCCACATAACCACTCGGGACACCCCCCGCACCCGGGTGGTATGCGGAATGCATTTTTCCCTCCTAACAAAAAAAAACCTGCTGCCCCCTACAGTTCACGCAAAAAAGCTATTTTCCGCGTTGTAGGTCCTGCCATCCTGTGGCGTCTTCTTCTTCTTGTGGGTTCTTGTCTCGTGTCAAGCTTGACATTTATTTTTCTCGCCAATGCACGTCCCCTATACTTACAAATTTTTTTTCTTTACCAGATCCCCTTACGTGAAGACATAATATCCGTATCATCCGAGAGCCCAGAGGAACGGCCGCGGTTAGGCTGGCGTCTCGTTCGCAATATGACCACGGCGGCCAGCGCCTTCAGTCCCAAAGAGACGCCTACTGCACTGCCCGGGACGCCATTACCTGTACAGGTACAGTACAGTTACAGTTACAATAGGGGTTTTTAAAAAAGGGGGGGGGGGGGTTGAAAAGCCACAAATCATTTAGAGTCCATCTAAGGTTCACCTCCTCTCACACGCGTCTAACGTCAGATTCATCTTAGGCCCTGTCTTCACTTTCCATCAGGATGACTAGGGCCAATCGCCGATCCGCTTATTATAAAAAACCGGCCAAGTGCGAGTCGGACTCGCGCACCGAGGGTTCCGTACTTTTTAGTATTTGTTGTTATAGCGGCAACAGAAATACATCATCTGTGAAAATTTCAACTGTCTAGCTATGAGACAACTACAACTGTGTAGCTGTTCATGAGATACAGCCTGGTGACAAACAGACGGACAGACATATAGACAGGCAGACGGAGTCTTAGTAATAGGGTCCCGTTTTTACCCTTTGGGTACGGAACCCTAAACAACCTAACTTAATTTGCACCGACTTTGACGTGACAAAGTGTGGGAGTACCATTAACGACGTATTTTCAAAGGAATTTGCATTTATAGTGACAGGTACTAGCTTATAACGTAATGAACTCAGTAGAGACCAAAGAATATAATACTAGAGACTCAATGTTCAAATCTATCAAATTCGATAGTACTGTTAACTTTCCACATTTGTTCACACTCGTCAAACAGGGATCTCGTGTCGAGAGGGATAGTATATGACGATGTCACTTTGGAATGTCGAATGGTCCCCCAGAAAAATTAAATGTCATTTGCATTAACAACTTAACCCAAAATGCACTCCCTGTGGAGTCGATTAGTTATTTTTGACCTTTGTCCACAGTCCAAACCAGAAAGCAAGAACACGGACTACTCAAAAGACAAAAGAAAGTCATCACTGCCGTTCTATCCCAATGAGAAGGACGAGATTATTGGCGAGACCAGTCCTGAGGTGAGTTTAGAAAATAATTTTTACCAAATGCAATCATTATTATTAAAAAAGTGATTTCAGTAAATGTTATATTTATTCCCACCAGGGCTTGGACCCCGAGTCCCTCATGTTCCGAGACGGTCGCCGACGGATCGACATGGTTCTGGCGTTTGAAGAGGAAGACTTTGGAGTCATGACGGAGGCTGAGGCCAGAAAGAGGGACTGTAGGAGGGTTTTTCAGGTACATCATCATTTATTCCAACCAGGGCTTGGATCCCGAGTCCCTCATGTTCCGAGACGGTCGCCGACGGATCGACATGGTGCTGACATATGAAGAGAAGGACTTTGGCGTTATGATAGAGGCTGAGGGCAGGAACAGGGACTGTCGGAGGGTTTTTCAAGTACATCATCATTTATTCCAACCAGGGCTTGGATCCCGAGTCCCTCATGTTCCGAGACGGTCGCCAACGGATCGACATGGTGCTGACATATGAAGAGAAGGACTTTGGCGTTATGATAGAGGCTGAGGGCAGGAAGAGGGACTGTCGGAGGGTTTTTCAAATACATAATTATCTACCGAAAAACGCCCAGAGCGTGGCTCACTCAATAATGGACTTACTATGACAAGAATGGACTAATTTATTGAAATTCTTAAGTCTTATACCATATCCTATATCTTTGTATAATTTTGATCTACGACTAACTCTCCCGTAAAAGAAACATCAATGATGGCTCTACCATTGACATCGATATATGTTAAAAAAGAGTGTTAGGATTAGGGCTCCAGGCAGGAAAAAAAAAGCTAGTTTTAACACCAAAATATTATAGATAGATAGATAGATAGCGTTTATTCGTGGCAAAAAAGAGGAAAACACGTACATAGGAAACACAACATAAATAATATAAGCCACGAAATGGTCCCGACTCAGCATGGTGCTAGCCTGGCTGGGCTAGCGCTGATCTTCCGTCGGGGCCATGAACTAGTGCAGTTCTAAGAATACTAACACAGTATAAAACAAATAATAAAAGACATATTATTCTTTAAGTAAGACTACATCACAATGGCGTCTCATACAATCTAAAACACCTTAATTCATTTGTTTTCACATTGACAGACAAATATCATAGAAATCAAGTCTATACCTACTCTTTATTTATTTTTTTTGACATTAACAAAGAGAAACTGGACATTTAACATTAGTTTATGAGTTTCAAATCGAAAAAAAATTCGACTAATAATTTTAAACGGATTTCTTATTAAACGTACTTTTACAGGAAAACCTCGTAAAAGAAGGGCTGGAGCTAGAATTGGAAAACAAATGCCTGTCGTTCGACGGCAAAACGTGGTTCATCAAGATCCACATACCCTGGAAGACTGAGATGAGACTCGCCGAAGTTATTGGCATGAAGCTACCTACAAAACGGTTTATCACCATTTCTGTGAGAGCATGGGTAAGGTTCTCTTATGTATAAATCTTAGTACCATCATTAAAACGTGGTTCATCAAGATCCACATAACCTGGAAGACTGAGATGAGACTCGCTGAAGTTATTGGAATAAAGTTGCCTACCAAAAGGTGTATCACCATTCCTGAGTCATCATCAGTCATTCCTGCTAAAAAGCAGTTAGCTCCTAGTCATTAATTTGCATGTTAATTGTCTTGTAATTGTAATTGTACTAACATTATTTTTATTTTCATTTTTATTAGCTATGTAAGTTACTAACACATATAGGTGTAATATGCCTGAATTAAATGATAATTTAATTTAATTTAATATTGATACCCGAGCAAGCCAAAGATTCCAAAATTGAAGCACGAGCGTAACGAGTTCGAAAAGTGGAGACTTGAGCGTTGCGAAGGTTTCAAGGCACGAGGATTAAAACAACATTTTTCACCACACCAACACGAAGAAAATACTTACTTTAAAACAATACAACTCAAATTGACGTTAAATACCTATGTAATTATTCCAAATCGTCACTTTTAAAAGTAAATCTACCAGCCAATATGAGGAAATAACTCAAAATTAGCATGAAACTACTTTTTTACTCTTGTGGATAAAATGCAACTTTCTCTTCAGTTTTCGAAGAATAAATGACATCATGTTATTATTCCACAGAGCGAAGAAAAACAAGCCGAACGCGACAAGAAATGGCATTCAAAATGGCGACGGCGATGGAAACAGATTTATGAATATGAACATTCCAGAATCGAGTGTGAACCTTCGTTCTACGCTGCTACGGAACAAAAGGGGGTCAAACGGGAAGAGCAGTAAGTACAGTCGCCATCAGATATATCGGAGCGGCTAAGGCGCTCACAAACATCTGAACACGCCTCTATTGTCAAGGCGTTAGAGTGCGTGTTCAGATATTGTGAACACCTTGGCCGCTCCGATACATCTGATGGCGACTGTAGACTAGTAATAGAAGTAGTAGTAGGTAAACAAGTTAAAATGAAAATGTAATACGAACAATATTAACTAACCTAAAACCCAAGATCAAGTCAAAGTTCTCCATCACACTCACAGCGTTGCCACGCCATAACGAACCACGGAATGAGTTTGCAGGGTCGACGAAAAAGGGGAAGAGGGAGAAGGGGCAGCTGCTACTACTAAAACTCATATTTTTCCCCAACATCCATTTAGATCTAGTTTAATAACAAAACGTCCGTGAGACACAGACATATTAAATATATTAATAACGGGTCACTCACGTATTTTAAGTCGAAAAACGCTCGACATGTTTCACTCCGTACCGAGGAGCGACATCAACACTGAGGAGTGAAACATGTCGAGCGTTTTTCGACTTAAAATACATGAGTGACCCGTTATTAATATATTTCATAGATCTATTTTCCCTCCTCTCCCAGGCCATCGTCTGAGTGCTGACCCAAACCAACTCCCAGAGATATTTTTTTATACCTTACTAGGCCATTTTCGGGCAAAGACTTGCTCGAAGCTTTGTCAACTATATGATTTATTTCCAGATTCCTGGTTAAAGACAGGCATACGCAGTTTTCTCCTGCACAACGCAGTTTGCTGGTCATGCAGATCCTTCTCAGAGCCAAATATGACAACAATGACACAAAGGTAACAATCAAAATATTGTGGGAATGTGTGGTGTGTAATGATATGCACTGGAGCACACGTGCATAAGAAGTGTGGATATAAGAAAAATAAATTTAACAGCGCTGACTATTCTTGCATATTGCATATATTCTATCACATCAAGATTTTATTAGCCTAAAGAAATCTAAAGTATATCTGCAAGAACCTGTCGTACGGTTCCTTAAACCAACGATTCCATCTTGAATTGTCAGTTCAGCTTGTTGGACAGATACCTTATCGAATAGCAAACTATGAGAGATAATCATATATCGTCATTTATCACAAAAGTAATAAAATGGTAGCCATATTGTCGATTCCCTTCATTAAACCTTAGTAATATTTTTTATTAAATCATTTTACGGTTTAGACTCACTTGTTTTAGTCACTCGCGCGACATGTTTCGGAGAGACTAGGTCTCCTTTCTCAAGCACTAATAGTGCGAGCAGCGTTCACGACGACTGTGTATTGCGTGCGTGTGGGGTACGCAATACACGGTCGTCGTGAACGCTGCTCGCACTATTAGTGCTTGAGAAAGGAGACCTAGGCTCTCCGAAACATGTCGCGCGATTGACTAAAACAAGTGAGTCTAAACCGTAAAATGATTTAATGTTAGTATGTCTCACAACAGTTTAAATTTAATATTTTTTAGTTTTTTATTGGGTTCATTCTAGGATTTTTGTTATAGATGGGTATCCGTCGACTGCTCAATGATGGAACGTACATGGCGTGCTTTCCTCTTCACGAGGGGCGGTACGACATCGACATGGCTGACGGGAGCCATACAGACCGACGAGTAAGTGTACCAAAGACTCTATAGCAGGGGTTCCAAACTATGCTCCTCGGCGCCCTGGGGCGCCCTGAGGCAATCCTCCTCACCATGTTACATATCTATTTCGAATAGCCTAGCTAGATTAGGTAGGGCGCCGCCGCCGAAATTTTAAACATGAAGTGCGCCGCGGACTGAAAAAGATTGGGAACCCCTGCTCTATAGGATATACGCAGAATAGAGAACTGTCAGGGTCGTCATGTAAGGAAAGGGCCGATAAAGTACTCAATTTTCAATCATTCGCTGACCAGTTGTCACCTTCTTTAAACGCACTTTTTAAACGTATGAAACTGTATTGTAATCATAAAGGGCAGAAAAGGCCATTGACCACGTTAACATAATGCTTGTTAAAAAGCACATCTTACCCCACACTAGTTCACAGTATTTCTTTTTCCCAGCTCTTATACCTGGAATGGGCGCGCCCCAGCAAATGGTACAAGAAACAGCCGCTGTGGCTAGTACGACGGTACTTCGGAGACAAGATCGGCCTCTACTTCTGCTGGCTCGGGTTTTACACGAAGATGTTATACGCCCCAGCAGCTGTTGGAACCCTGTGCTTTTTGTACGGACTAGCAAGCATGGGATCAGAAGACAACATTCCTAGGTATGGTATACCCATTAAGTAGGGTTCCACGCTGGATAATCCATGACACTAGTTAATCCAAGAGACAAGGTTGAGTTTCCTGTAGACTCGAGAGTTCTACATGAAGATGCTACATACCCCAGCAGCGGGGTGGGGTTTTTATACGGCTTAACCAGCATGGGATCAGAAGATAACATCCCCGAGTATTCTTACCAAGGAAGGTATCCTGGATAATCCTACTTGATATCATGCGAATCATTCCACTGTTGAACTGATGTGGATGCCGAAACTGACAGTTGTGCATCTCGAATAGGGGCCCAGAACTCACTCAGATAGTTTTTGGAGACTTGATTAGGCTGTACTTCTGCTGATTCGGTTTTGAGACGATGACATTTTAAGATCCAGGGGCGCAGCACTTTGCCTGCTCTCCCTTTTCTCGGAGCGCCTCGTCATTTTTTGAACCGTCTCATTTTTAGTTTAGATTAGATAATACTTGAAAGCTGCTCTTGACCTCTTTTTCAAACTACTCTCTACCTTAGGAATTTTCGACGTTGTTTGTAATCGTAAATTCTAAACTAAAACTTTATCCTCAGTAAAGAAATCTGCGACATGTCCGGTCCCGGCAACACGACGCTATGCCCGCTGTGTGACAAGGCATGCCAGTACCAGAGGCTATCTGATTCATGTCTATTCGCCAAACTGTCATATCTGTTCGACAATCCAGCTACGGTGTTCTTTGCGATTTTCATGTCCTTTTGGGGTAAGTTTAACTTGAAGTTATATTTTTGATAGGTTAACAAGAAAAGTCTAGATCTTATTCTAGATATAGTACGTCTATTCTATATGTACTAGGTAAGTCTGCAAAACCTTGGCAAGCGACTGTAATGATAGCAAAGCATAGGAAAGATATAGCAAAAGCCTAAAATTAAACTTAGGAAGATGTTTATGTTTTTCTTTTCAGCAACAACATTCCTAGAGCTATGGAAGAGAAAACAATCAGTTCTGCGTTGGGAATGGGACTTAGGTGGTGTCGACCAGGTAACTATATATTTAACTACGAGTATTTTCAGTAACCGCTATCTTTTATGGCCTTGTTCTTTAAGGGCCTTGAAATATAATTTTTAACCACTAATAATAACTACTTTGGTTTAAGGGATTAAACAATCAATTTTTCACAGGACCCCAATTGGAATGTTAAAAACTTTAGCAAGATATGATATTGCATTACGATTACTCGCTGCTTAGCTCGCAGCTCGCAAAACGTATCAACTCTTATTTATTTGTTAAAAAAATATGAAAATTGTTAGCACTAGTCCACGTTTAAAATAGGTACTCATTTCTCCCAATTTCAGGATGAAGATCCTAGACCAGAATTCGAAGCGTCAGTAAAGACATTCCGGACAAATCCAGTCACAAGAGAGAAAGAGCCTTATCTACCAGGCTGGCAGAAGACCATGAGATACGTGGCTACTAGTTCGGCTGTTCTTTTCATGGTAAGTAGGTTCGTTAAGCATATCAGCCTCTGCTGAATAAAGACCAAAGGATCTTCACAACAACCTCTTTCTTGGCTATAACGACAAATTCTAAACAAGCAAGCCCATTAGCCAACTCAGAAGAGAGAACGAGCCGTATTTACCAAGCTGCCAGAAGTTGCCCCACCAGCTTGATACAGTCCAACTCCCAGCGCAGGATACTGCAAGCAGTAGTGCATGAGAAGTGCAATAACTCCCCGGGATAGCCGGATACCTCGCCCGGTATAGGAACTAGCAGCCTTGGTAATAATGTACCTACCATTCTTTATAAATCCCTGGATTATTCATATCACAACCTATTCCAAGATTTTGCAGTGAAAAACACAAATCAGCGCATTGTGAACTAAAAGTTATGATAGTATTTCTTGAAGCACTAGATCTAATCGCAAAATAAAAAATTGAATTCCCTGGCTGTACGCCAAAGTTTGTTTGGAACAATCCATCAACTCATGAAAGTCTTAATGCCCAGAGTGTCTAAACTCAACATATTTGACATACAATTATGTTCCTAGTTAATAAAAGTTTAGGGTCCAAAATTGTACTTAAATACATTTGGGTTCTGAGTAAGTGACTTTGAAGTGCTGATGATGGAGGGCCTAAATACATGTTCGCAAATATTGACGGAAGGATAACCTTAGAGATGCTATTTGCGTCATGTCATTAACCTCATTTGTTATCTTTAAATGTAATTTAGAAAAAGTTATTGTCAAGTTTTTTTTATTCTCAATTTCTTTGTGAACAACATCTTATTGGTATTATATGTATATGTCACAGGGAAATGATCAAAACATAGATTTGACCAAATCTCTAAGGGATTTGATCAAGTCGTGCAGGATGTTAAAATGGCGATTCCATTATATCATGTGCCTAGAAAAATTCAGTAATTTAATCAAATATCTGAGTTGGTTAGTGAAATGACGAAATCGTCGAAAAAAGTCAACTCGCTTTGTCACTTCACCGTATTTAGCGAATTGATAAAATTCCCTGAACCACGTCAGTGAGTTGACGAAACGAGCTCGAAAAGTCAACTCTTTTTAATCATTTCACTAAACACGTTTAATGATATGATAAAGTCTCATTGTCTAATAGTAAATATAACTGTCGCAGGGAAATGAGCATTCCAAATCTCTAAGGGATATGATCTAGTCATGCAGGACGTTAAAATGGCGAGTCTGTTTTATCATTAGCCTGGAAAAAATTATGCGAGGTAACATGTAGCTGCTTAACAAGATGTTTGGGCTTACGAAGCATTTCTAAAAGTGTTTAAACATGTTTAATGTTTCTTCCACAGATAACAATAGTCCTGGGCGCCGTCCTCGGCACAATCATCTACCGAATCTCGATGGTGTCCGTCATCTACGGAGGCTCCGGGTTCTTCATCAAAAAACACGCCAAGATCTTCACCGCAATGACCGCTGCTATCATTAACTTGATCATCATTATGATACTCACTAGGGTACGTCTTTCTCTCTCTTTCTCCATTCGCTTTAAGTATCTCATGTCTTCCTTCCCTCTATCAAGTTTCTTGTAAGACAGCTTACCTCTCCATATTTCTCACTCTTTTCTTTATTACCTCTCTAAACCCTCTTAGTCTTGTCCCTATTCTTCATAAATCAGTTTCAAGGCTCTTCATCATCATTATATATTGCATCAAAAGTAGTAAAAGTTAGCGTTATATTAATCATCATCATAAAGTTTTGGTCCACAAAATGTAAAGTGGAACATTCTCGATGGTGTTCGTCATCTACGGAGGCTCCGTGTTCTTCCTCAAGAAACACGCCAAGATCTTCACCGCCATGACCGCTGCCATCATTAACTTGATCATCATCATGATACTCACTAGGGTACGTCTCTTTCTCCATTTTTCCCTTTTCGCTCTTGCTCTTCCCCTCTTTCACGAGCAAGGTCTTATAAGACAGCTTATCTATCCATTTTTCCTACTTCTATCTTTACTGTCTCTCAATTCTGCTTCGTTATTATCTTCCAATTCTTCATTAGGAAATTTCGCAGGGATTTCAACATCATCTATCGGATCTCAGCCAAAGAAAGAATAGGTTATGTGTTAATGATGATTAGTCCTGAGAAAATGTCTTTTAGTATTAATTAGTACGAGTATGTATGTGGGATGGCAACAGAAAATAAAACGAGGGGTAAAAAAAATATTCCAATACCAAGCCCGTCTTGTGGTATTGAAACGTGTATACTCGTTCACGGTTCACCATAATTTTAAAACGAAGAGAGAATTTTTGACTTTGTTATTTTGGTTCTAGATATACGCCAAAATAGCGGTTATCCTCACCAACATGGAGAACCCACGAACTCAGACTGAATACGAAGATTCTTACACGTTCAAGATATTCTTCTTTGAATTCATGAACTTTTATTCTTCTCTCATCTACATTGCCTTCTTTAAGGTAAGTTGGTGGTTATATAGAAGCGACAGCGCAATTCCCTCAAAAATCTTTCTGATTGGAAAGTTGCTTTAAATTGTCGTGGGAGTTTCTAGAAACTTCCGAGCATGTTCCTGCATTTTTAAGAATGTTTTGCAAGTTGCGCATTGCTACTTATGAGGCACTTGACTTGCACTATGAACGTAAAAATGACTATGTTCTTCCCAGGCATGGATGTAAGTAAAGGAACCTATATTGAGTAAGTCGTACGGCTGACGCCAATGTGTCAAGATTGTCACAATCCTCTGCTAAATATTGCCTGCATTTTAGTTTTGTCAACTATGAACGTCACGCGTCTATTATTAATAAAAGGTCATTGTTCCCAGGGCCGTTTCTACGACTACCCCGGCGACGACCAAGCCCGCAAATCCGAGTTCTACAAGCTTAAAGGCGACATCTGCGACCCCGCGGGCTGCCTGTCCGAGTTGTGCATACAACTCGCTATCATTATGATCGGCAAGCAGTGCGTCAACAACTTCGTGGAGATCGGCAACCCGTAAGCCCTTTTCGTTTTTAGCAAAGGTCTCTCATAGCAAGTCCAGATGCACGTCTACTCATATGGGTCTGGTGTACGTATATACAATATTATTGTATCCTATCGTTTTCCCCTTTTTTTGGCGGAGTGGGAATGCATTTACGCACGATGTGTGGGACCTGCCGCTCCTTTCTCCTCTCCTGGCGAGAGGGAGGGGGGAAGATTTTGGCCCTACCCACTAAACCCACTCCGGCGTTTCACCATCTTTGCAGTTCGTGAGCGCGCACTGGGATGGATGATATTTCTCCACAGCGCCCTTCGGCAGCCCCGGCTTATCGCTACGGCACCCTCACAATGGAGGGGGGATCAGAAATGATTAATCCCCCGGCGAGGTGTATGGGGCCGTGCAATGCAGGTCCGGTACCCGATCGAGGGCTTGAGGCGAGCATACGACCCTGCCGCCTACCCGGTAACCGGTGACATCCTAAAGAGGCCCAGGATCTACTCAATAGCAATTACTCAATCTAAGCACAAGAATTGCACTGATTTTTACTATACCAACCTTTACGAGCCGGGGTGCCCGGTGTTCGAACCCACCGCTTTTGGGAGTTATGTTTTATTAGGGTCTGTCTGTCTATCTATGCGTCTGTCACCAGGCTGTATCTCATGAACCGTGATAGCTAGAGAGTTGAAATTTTCACAGATGATGTATTTCTGTTGCCGCTATAACAACAAATACTAAAAACAGAATACAATAAATATTTAAGTGGGGCTCCCATACAACAAACGTGATTTTTTTGCCGTTTTTTGCGTAATGGTACGGAACCCTTCGTGCGCGAGTCCGACCCGCACCTTGGCCGGTTTTTCATTTTATACAAAAAAACCATGTACCAGATATTTATTTGTACCAATTTTAATTTCAGAAAAATCCACAACTGGTGGCGTCAGCGTACACACCGAGCTATCACCCGAGACCCGACGAAGCCCCACATGGCCTGGGAACAAGACTACCATCTTCAAGACCCTGGACGGCTGGCACTTTTTGACGAATATTTGGAAATGAGTAAGTTTAAAATATTTTATGACAAATGTCTTGAAATCATGCTGTCTCTCTTTTTAGAGACTTTTGAATTGAACGTAATCGCCATAGCGCATGTTCATCCTTTACAATTCTGCTGAAGTCAAACTCCTGCAGTTTGTCACGAATAATGCTTTGCGATCCTTTTTTTTATCTAAAGGTACAGATTTATATGGTACAGATGTAGTGCATAATGGGGTATTTGGCTACTATTTATTAGTCAAATCAGTTTCTTTTTTCGAACTGTGAAAACGATTTTGCTACTACGGAATTTATATGAAACACTAGCATGTAACGTCACAATCAAATTACCCACTCTTTATAGTTTTATACGGATTTTAAAATAGAAATTGTGTCCTAAAATAACTGCTGTCTAAGTTTCTCTATTAATCTTCTGGCGCTTTATTTTATGCATGGTGTAAAATAATTTATTTTAAATACAGTCAAATACCCTATTGCACACCCGTTCCGTCTGACAGTGAGATCTCATTCTAAATTCAAAATATGTAACTGTTGCCAGTTACCGTCCAAAAGAAGGCTGTAAAGTTTGCAAACCTGTACAAACAGTAGTTTCCTTCAGAAGCGTCTGCTCAAACTAGACCTTATACGTTACGCCTTACCTTATACCTACTAACCTTAGTTATAAGTAAAACACAGATTAGATTAGATTAGATTAGATTAGATATTTATTCTCATATATACATACATACATTATATTTTTAAAACTCACTTTCACTTTCTCTTCCACAGTTCTTCAATACGGTTTCGTAACATTATTCGTGGCTGCATTCCCGCTGGCACCACTGTGCGCGTTGCTCAACAACATTGCCGAAATAAGACTGGACGCCTACAAGATGGTCACACAGGCGCGCCGGCCTCTTGCGGAGAGAGTTGAAGATATTGGAGCTTGGTAACTACAGTAACTACTATATCGTCATCACTTCATCAAACATGTTGCTCTGTCTGAACAGAGGCGTATTTAAAAATTTGGCGCCCCGGGCCATTGGGTCCCTGCCGCCCCCCATGACCCATGAAGCACCCATGAAGTAAACACAAAAGCATAATTTTCTTTTCTCTTAGTGCCTTTCTGCAGAGCTTGGAATCGAACCTATAGCCAATTGTGAGCGAGGCCGACGGCCGAGCTCTGCATAAGGGTGGAGGCCTGGAGCGTCCGATTGCGGTGTGCTGCCCTGTGAGGCTGAAGGCCGAACTGCAGAAGAACAGAGCTTAAAGCACTGGTCATGTCTAAGGGAGGCTGAAGGCTACGAATATGATTAAAGTTTTCTGCGGGCCCAAGAGACTTAAAGGGCAAGCTTCAGTGGAGCTGAGCTGGACAAAAACCTATGTCCTAGTAGACGAGCTCTGCATACTTGCATAGTGCTAAAGTCCCGGATCGTCTAATTGCGGCGCTCTTCCGTGCAAAGCCAAAGGTCGATGTGGGAAAAAATCAATGTTGGAATTGGAACAACGACCAAGTTAAAGTGACACGACACGAGACACCAAAGGCCGAGCTACGCAAGGCCGAAGACCGAGCTGGAGGAGGGGAGAGTTTGGAATTGGCTTGGAGCTTGGAACCAATGTGATCTCGGCTCTCCTGCTACTCGACCTTTGGCGTTCGCTCAAATTAAAGCGGAGGCGCCACTTGCTGGAAATGCTGGAATGCTTTGGTTCTTCTGGAAGGCGCAACTTTTAAGCTTTTCAGGGCTCGCATCCTGACCTGTTAGTCCGCCATTCTTATTATGACTATATGTCCAGGTGTTTTCCTCTACAGGTCGAAATCTTAACAGATTCTCGTGAAATTTTGTGACCAGATTCTATGATAAAATAGATTTTTTTGTCGATCCAGTTTTAGGAAAAAAAATATGCGTAAATTGGCTTAAAGGACTTTGGGTCTCCCCAGATATATCGACGCGCATTGAGCAAAAGCCGATAGGAAAAAGCCTTATGTCCGCGCAATAGGAGCGAAAAAGCAGGCGCTGGCCGATGCGAGCCGAGCCAAATGACGACTTTTTCGCTCTCATTGCGCAGACGTAAAGAGCTATTTCCTATCGGATTTAGCCGATTCCGCGTCGACATACGTGGGTAACCCTTATATAAGCGCCAAAAGCGTCTATTAAGACCATTGTGAGTTCACTGTGATAACTTAAGCTTTTTAAGCTTATTAATATATATAGTGAACGGTTTTCGGTTGACGTCGGCAACAGCGTCTGGACTTGGTCTGGACGCTGTGCGCCACAGAGGTACGGACGTCGTACACGAAATAGCGGCTGCTGACGCAATGGCGGGCGCCTAGACGTCGTTCACGGCATTTATGCCGTCAAGCATGCAGCACTAAAAAGCATCTGGAGCCCGCGGCCTTAAGGCGATGTGAAGAGCGACGTCACAGGGCGACACCATGAGAACTCGACGACAATCCGACGTGGGTAAAGAAGGTAGAAGGCAAAGGGGCGCAAACGCACTGTAAAAATTGTAATGTCTACTGGAAGTAGACAACGAATAAGTAGTTACTTACTTTAAATTAAATTATGTCTAGTATCAGTAACACCACAAAAAAAAATTGGGGCGCCACTGAGGCACCCAAAACTGAAAGCAACTGAAAGGCCGCGGCGGCCTGTGCCGCCCCCCGCAGCCTGCCGCCCCGGGCCATGGCCCCCTTGGCCCTAGGGTAAATACGCCCCTGTGTCTGAAGACTTAGGTCGTTGCTAGTTGCTCACTGCTATACATTCCGGGGACTGCGCACAGGAACTGCACGATCTGATCCCACCTTCCCCTTTCCATCATCGGACATCCAGGCGCGGGGAGCGAATGCACCCGTTCGTGGTCCACGTTCCATTTGTTCGCACGAAACGTTTTGCCTCCTCCTTTTTGGTACGGACGGCTAAATAATGGAATGCGCCCCCGTCATCTGTATTCCCTGATCAATATGACCCCGGTCTCTAAAGCAAGAGTAAATAGGCTGTTACTGAACCGGTGAGCTCTATCTTAGGCCCTGTCTTCACTTTCCATCAGGTGTGACTAATAGGGCCAATCGCATTCCAAATTAGTTAAGTATTATGAAACTATTTTGCTGTAATAAAACTGGATGCCTATATGATGGTCACACAGAATAGAATAGAATTATTTTATTCGTAAGCACAAACAAATGCACAAGGCGCGCCGGCCTCTGGCAGAGAGGGTGGAAGATATTGTCACAGAAAACCAGCGCTGTGGTATTTATTTATACTAGATCATATGCTGAGTGGCGTCCTTTTGTAGCCACTATAGACACTATATTACTACTTCTACCTATCGTCAAATCGTCATCATCGTCATTTCCATATCATTATTGATCTTACCAAAGTTACTGAACCAGATACATTATTGCTGAAATATGACTGAACGCTAACGAAATTCAACCGCGTCACGTCGCGTAATTCTACTATGTGTATGTCATCATCATCATCTTCATGTCTATCAGAAGACGTCGTGCTAGACTTAAGTAGGCATCTTCCAAAGAAAGTCATTTTAACCTATTGGCCTCATTGGGTCACCATTTATAATTTCTAAAACGTAATGCAGTGGTTTCTTTTTTCAGGTATGGCATTTTACAAGGGATAACTTACGCAGCAGTTGTTTCTAATGTAAGTAACATTCTTAGTAATAAGGCCCAAAAATTTTGGATCGCCAAAATATTTCGTATATTTTATTAAAATAATAGAAAGATTTTCCTTTCATTGGTGTTGTTCCTAAGTTTAAATTGTTTGCGGTAAATAACAATCCACAACTTAGCCGATCTTAGCACTTCTCTTCATCTTTTGAATGTTTCGATACATTTTATCATACCATATATCATCATTCGCTTGCCCTTGTCCCATTCACTTGGGGTCGGCGCAGCATGTCTTTTTCTTCCATACCTCTCTGTCACCCGTCATCTCATCATTCACTTGCGTTCGTTTCACATCATCTCACACAGTTCATCCACCTTTTCTTCGGTTTTCCTCTCCTCGTACCTCCCTCCACATTCATTCTTAATACCTTTTTCGTCACATGACTCATTCCTCCGCATCACATACCCGTACCACGCTAGGCGATTTGCCCTTACTTTTTCTGTTGTGGGTGCAACTTTCAGGCTTCCTCTTATACAGGGTGCCCTTAGCCATTGAACACAGCCGAAATGTACATATGCATTAGGGTATTTAGAACCATGTATACAAAGTATCATAACAACCGGTGTACGGTTACGAAGAAATTAACAAATTACGATTTTTTACTTTGGAGCAGCCTGTATGTGCTAGTAGCTCCTGAGGTAATAAATAGTATGAAACCTTCTTCTACCTTTTTGATTATCTTCTTTATTTATGACACTAATAATATTCTGACTTTTGACAAAAGTCATCATTGCCGGCATTGCTGCACATTTTCGAACAAATTGTCAAAAGCACTGCCATTGGAAATAACTTTTGTATGAAAATTTATTTTTATATCTTTTGTTCTAATTAAAAACAACAATAGTAATTACTGTGCAATGTACCCATTTCTCACAGACAATAAAGATTATGATTATGATAAAAATTTAAAGTTAGAGCATTCCTGAGAAGTAACCCTACGTGGGATTTCAGGGTTTGTCCAATGGCTAAGGACATCCTGTATACTCATTCCTTATCCTATCCATTCTTGTCACACCACACACATCTCCGCTACATGCAATGTCTTTTCATCCGGCACCTTTAGGGCCCAACACTGATCCATACATGACGACAGGTCTTATGATAGCATACATATTACCATATTTGTTTCAGGCGTTTGTGATAGCGTACACGAGTGACTTTATCCCCCGCATGGTATACAAATACGTGTATTCGCCGGACAACACCCTCGCCGGGTACATCTATCACTCCTTGTCGCGTGAGTTGGTTAACTGTTAGAACATAAAATGAGGCATTTTCTATGAAAAGGGACCTTATTGTCGATGGCGCTTACGCCGCACAGCGTCGCGCGGCATTGTATTTATATCGGAGCATCGTTAATAATGGCGTAAGCGCCATCGACAATAAGGTCCCTTTTTATAGAAAACAAAAAAATAAAAATTTAATAAAGACATGATATCCGCGCTCCCTCCCGGGCACGCACTGCACTGCCATCACGCTCACGCTTAGTGAGAGTGATAGAAGAACACGAACTTGAATCTGGTGAAGGCCGGATTCGAACCGGCGTCTTTAGCTATCGCGGCTAACGCCATGAACCCCTAGGTCACCCCGCCACGGCGGAACCGGTCCCAATATCTCGACTATATGCCATCTTAGTAAGACTAGGCGTCTTTGACCAACTCTAAGGGCAAGCAGTACGCGCTTGCACCTCCTATACGAATTCCTTACGGAATTACGATATAGTGAGGGAGATTGGTGCTGCCATCTATACACAATTTTGGGAACAAATCAAATTATTTTATTAAATATTAAAAAAAAAATTTTGATGTTTTTTTTATATACAGTAGTAGTAGTGACAACTTAAAAAAATATTTAACAAAATAATTTGATTTGTTCCCAAAGCTGTGTATCTCTACAAGTGTTTACATAATTTTCCAGTTTTCAACACATCAGACTACCGAGAAGAGTGGGGGGCGGACGAGAACGAGGTAGACCCGCCTACTTGCGCATATAGAGGCTACCGGAACCCTCCAGACCATTACGATGATCCTTATGGACTCTCTCCACACTATTGGCATGTGTTTGCCGCTCGGCTGGCGTTCGTTGTGGTGTTTGAAGTAAGTTTCACGAGGTAGACGAGTCTCCCAGAGCTTATTGCAAAAGGGTTTTTAAAAATCCCATTCCCTGAAGGCCTCTTTCGCAAAACGTTCAAATCACGGGTATATTAAAAATAAATAATATTTATTAAATATAATTCACGAGATCTAATTAGATACTGGTTTAATTTTGAAAGCTTACATTTAGGAGACTTTTTGCGAAAGAAGAATTTCACAGTATACCCATTTAGAGTAGGAATTATTTTAGATCGCTACTGTGCGTTTTAAAAAAATAAAAAAAATATTATAGGACATTCTTACACAGATAAACTAAATCTCACGTTACAAGCCCAAGGAAGCTTGTGTTATGGGTACTCAGACAACGATATAAATAATATTGTATAAATACTTAAATACATAGAAAACACCCATGACTCAGGAACAAATATCTGTGCTCATCACACAAATAAATGCTCTTAACGGGATTCGAATTCAGGACCATCGGCTTCACACTCTTCACAGGCAGGGTCATTACCCACTGGGCCAGACCGGTCGTCAAAACCCTACAGCAAAGAAGCCTAAGTTTGCTTGCCTAGGCTATGATAGAAAAGGTTCTCTTAAATACATGTTAATGATGATGAATTTTTTTAACAGCACGTAGTCTTCGGCCTCACCGGCCTCATGCAGCTCTTCATACCCGACGTGCCCACAGAGCTCCGAACCCAGATGCAGCGCGAAGCCCTCCTAGCCAAGGAGGCGAAGTATGAACACGGGAGACGACGGCTCTCTACTGAATACAGGCAGTTGATTACGCAGAAGAGCGACAGCGGGGCAGCTACTGGTAACACTTACTTAATTACTTACTTAATAGCTCTTTACTTGCTACCCGTACTGGCCAAAGAAGTCAAATACGAACGCGGCGTAGGCGAACATCTCTACTGAATACAGACAGTTAATAACGCAGAAAAGTTAGGGAGGCAGACAGTTAATAACGCAGGAAAGTTAGGGAGGCAGGACGCAGAGGTAGCATGGGCGGGCATTGGGGCGGAATCGGGAAATCCTATCTACTGCCACATTTCTATAGTGTGCATCTTCTCAAATGTTTTTTACGCTAAAGACGGTAATCTGTTAAACAAAAGGCATTGTCTCTTTTGTGCGAGCGGTCGGCCATTGTGTGTGAGCGCCGCACGCGTCGTGGCACGCGCCAACACACAATGGCACACAAAGGCCGATCGCTCGCACAAAAGAGACAATGGCTTTTGTTTAACAGATTACCGTCTTTAGCGTAAAAATCATTTGAGAAGATGCACACTATAACTGAGTACAGTTGATAACTCAAAAGAGCGCCAGTGGAGCAACTGCAAGTAACAGTTACTTACTATTAGTCTACTTACTAGAAGCCCTACTGGCCAACGAGGCCAAATATGAACACGAATACAGGCCCAGTAGCTCTACGTACTAATAATGGCCCTACTAACCAAAAAAGTCAAGTATCACGGGTTCTCTACTTAAGATGACAGACAAGCAGGATGGAGCGTTAAACATGGCATGGGTCAGAATCAGGGAATCCTATCTACTGCCGCATATCTACTGACTACAAACAGTTGATAACTCAGAAGAGCAAGGGCGGGACCACAGAACACTTAGGCAGGTACTAAAAAGTTACTAAGGTAGTTAATAGCTATTAAAAAGTGTCTGTCGCCTTGCAACCAGTATGCCTTCGACCGACCCGGTAACCGATCGCGTGATTCCGCTTACGCTATTCTATGGTTATTTCATGTCCACAGAACGCGCACCATGGATGAGGCGTGCTTCACGCGCATCAGACAGTCTGGACGCCCACGTGGCCATCGCACAGCGCCCCTCGTCACCACACTGACGTCACACCAATAGACTGTTCGACCTTCAACTTTTTAGGTCAGAAAAGACGGATTAGAACATATAAACGTACATAACATCATATATAAACGTACGTAAGGTAAGGTCAATGTGGGATAAGAACGACATACAAAATGTTGTTGGGACCGTCAGATGTAAGTAAGTAAACACTTTATTGTACCAAATTGTACGAAAAAGAAAGGAATCATGGTTACCGAATTTAAACTGTTGTGAGACATACTAACATTAAATAATTACACACGGTTTAATATACACGGTCGTCGTGAACGCTGCTCGCACTATTAGTGCTTAAGAAAGGAGACCTAGGCTCTCCTAAACATGTCGCGCGAGTGACTAAAACAAGTGAGTCTAAACCGTGAAATTATTTAATCATGGTTACATCAGATAAAAGTAGTACAAAGGCGAACTTATCCCTAAGAGGGATCTCTTTCAGTTAACATGCATACAGTCGGTGCTTCGCTCCTTTTGCTATACCGAACATCTGCAAGTGGAGGTGGAGTACCTATGTGTATAAATGCGGGAGTTAGAAGCAAGGAAGACGTTTAAAAGAAAGCGCTTGTAGACGGTATTACCTTATAGATCATTTTCTCCATATTGGCCTTATGTTTATAATTATCTGTTAAATGAATGTAATGTCGTGGTAATAAGTATACTCGTATAAGTGTAATGTGTGGACCAATGTTTTGTATTTTTGGATAGTCGGGTAATGTTAATGAAAACTTTTAAATTGATGACGCACAAAGTCAAAGTGAATTTCTTTAACACGTTTAAATAAAACTTATTACCTACTTATGTTAATTTTTTATGATATCCTCATTGCTAGTATTATTTTTATCGAAGTGTTTAGTACGGAAGTGTTTTAATTGATATAACTAATGTTTTTCGTTTAAAAAAAAAGCTACTGTATTATTTTAAAATAATCATATATTATAGGTATGATCTCAACATCACTCTTATGAATCATATATAATTCAAATATGTCAAATGTAACTAATTTACTACGAAAATATACGAAGCACATGTGTCTGTTAACTATTTATGTAAGTTATTTAAGAAATTGTAGATCTCTAAAAACAGGTGCGTTGGGGTAACTTCGAAAGCGGGATAATTTAGAAAATGGCGAATATCTATTAAAATAGAAACACTACTGTAGCAACAGTAAGCAAATACAATGAAATTAATTTTAAGCAATTGTGAGATGCCTTGGTAACCGTTGGAGTAATATTAGTGATGCTAAAGTAATTATCAAGTACTGCTGGTTATATAGCTTATTGCTTTTTCCAAAATTACCAAGCTTACTAAGTTACCCCAATGCATTTTATTTAAAAATATTTATGACTATGTAATCTGTAGGTACCTATATGTATATCTATTTTTGTGGCACGTTCTATTAGCCTAAATAAAATAATTAATGTTTTACATGTGAGACATGTAAGATTTGTCATAATTGTAAGAGTGACATAGTTTTTAATAAACATTCTTTTTTAAACTTGTTAAAATAATGGGTCCAACGAGTTAAACGTTTTAAAGTCTAGTCTTAAGAATATAAACGTAACTTACGTAACAAGAATGTATTTAGGGTATCAGGATAATCTTATTAATATATGTTTGAGAGAAATTAAGGAATCTCCTTTATATATCTGGTAGATATCTGTGCGTATTAGTTGTAATGGATAGGCTAAAAAAATACGTTGACAAAGATTTTTTACCGTAATTTTTAAAAAATGTTTGCGTTAATAGTTTTGAATGATTCACGGTGAGTGCATGTAACTGCGTCGAAATATAGGGCGCTCGAAAACAATACAAAAGGTAATCACGGTCTATATCCCGGTCAATATAAGTCTTGTGAAATGTTTGCGTTTGTTTATCAAAGCCAAAGGAGCAGATTTAAAGATCACGTTTTGTTCCAGTTAAACAAATATAGTTCTTGTGGTATGAATAAATAAATAAATAAATCATCATTTGCTTGCCCTTGTCCCATTCACTTGGGGTCGGCGCAGCATGTCTTTTTCTTTCATACCTCTCTGTCACCCGTCATCTCATCATTCACTTGCGTTAGTTTCATATCATCTTTCACACAGTCCATCCACCTTTTCCTCGGGTTTCCTCTCCTCGTACCTCCCTCCACAAATAAATAAATAAACAGTTTTAATTATTAATGACATTTTTGCAAAGTAAAGTAATTGAAACAAAATTCTTTTCGTTGTCTTATTTTTTGTCACCAAAAAATGTGAAGTAGTGGAGCTTTTTGAATGGGGTGAAATTATGTTTTTAATTCTCAAGAGAATTATATCTACAGCTAGAAAGACATGCAATTGCACTCAACTTTTTTTATCAAAGACAATAAAGAAGCGTGACAGAGTGGTCAGAAACAAGACAACGAAAAGAATTATGACCCAATTATGTAAAAAAAAACTAATTTTTTTTTTTCAACATATTTTTTGGCCACAACAACTCTAATGACATAATTATTTATTATTTTCATCTTTCGTACACATAGTCATAAATATATAAACACCTTTTCACTTGGTTATTGTATTGAAGTCAAAATGTGTGTAGATGTTTATGACCACGACTGGATTCGAATCTATACTCGTGCCGTAATAGTAAAGATAAGGTTCTTAACACCGCAAAAGACGTTGACGTGCGCGGCTACAATCAAATATCAACCTTCGTGCATTGCGACAAGGTTCACGACTTAAGAGCCCATCAACGTGCTCACTAGCGCCACTGCTAAATAATTGTGATTCATAGACATAGTATATACAAGTAGTTATAGACGCGCCGCCGAGCGACCGGGGGTAAGAGAAAGAATATTCATATAAAATTTGGGCAGCATAGGATTTTTTCTCTTTCACTCTTATAAATTTCGGTATTTCGCCATCGCCTCCTACCTATGATGCCACCCGGTCGGTGAGAAGGACAAAGCATGGCACTATTTTCTCATTCCTCTTATAGGAATCGCAATAAGACTATCTTTCTCTATCAAAGAGTGTCAGGCCCTTGTTGTGATTATTTAAATTTAAAGATAGATATTTGAAAAAAGGGGGCCGCTACGTACTGTATTTTGTATTTAAGTACCTTTTGAATACATTATAATAGTTTTTACGTTGCTGGATTCGTCAATGTATGCGTCCAAAGGTAAAACGGCCGTTTTTGTTTTAAGTTCAATTTTAATTCTGTCTAGTAATAGTTGTGTTGAAAGTGTTGTCAGTCCTATTTAATGTGATATTAGAATTTTATTAATAGCAGTCATTCGAATTCGACATAACCTCAAACTAAAGTCGTCGTCAATAGAACTTGCAAATAATATAAATGTAAACAAACCATTTTACCTTCATTACTTCGTAATCTCGCTCTTTAAAAGGACAACCATGACCTTATCAACAGTCTATATACTTAAATATTTTATTTATATACATATTTAGTTATATTTAATTTAATTATTAATATTTCAGGGAAAATATAACATTCGCATGCTTAACCAGCAAAATATGTCACTGTACGGTAAAACCTTTCCAATATCACCTTGTTGTACCATATTTTATGCAAATAAAAGAATTTTTTTTTAAATAACCTTCGTAAAACTGTTAGGTTATGTGTCAAACGCTAACAAAATCCGTTATATTTATTTACATTATTTGCAAGTTCTATTGACGACGACTTTAATAAGTACCATGTAGAAAACAATAGGATTTCTAAAACCCTATCTAATTAATAGAGACAAACTGTTGAAAAAAATGTTGTCTGTAAAGTCAGTTTACAGACGATAATTTTGCGTGATAATGTCATAAGAAAACATTGATGAAAAATTGCATACTTTTATTTATGAATTTAATTATTATTATTTTGTATACGTAACGTTACCATGGAGATCTGTCCATGCTGCCGGTGTTCATCAATTGTGACATTTTCAACTAAAAGGTACCACATTGTCGCTAGTCGATAAGGTTGATTTAAAATTGAAGCTATATGGAAATAGCGCCTTATTGACAACCGACAATAAGTACCCTTTTGGTTGAGAATGGCACAATTATAAGACGTTATCACTTCAAAAACTTTTTTGCGTCTCAACTTGGGCAAAATGCGATGCCCTACGGCCTCGCTCTTGAGGGAACCACACGGGCAGCAACTTTTTTACACTCGGAATACATACATTAAAAGCAAAGGGCCTGGCGGATGTGACTTCGCCCACGCCTTGATTAGTTTATAGTCACGCTACGCGTGAAATTTTGAGAGCAAGTTCGACATAGGGTGCTATGGATGGTATAGAAAGGATGTCAATCTATATATGAAAAGTGTCCATCAAAAAACAGTAAATAGGCGGCGCCACCATACACTGAAGTACCTAACTCATACACCTAGTATTTTATATAGATGTGCACCCGTGCGACCGTGAGGGACAGAACATACGCAATGCGACAAAATTAAAAACACGTTTTATCATTACAGACAATATACCAGAAACAACCTACGTAATTTGGTCGGAATATTTGCTGCCCCTCCCCCATTTCATCTCTACATTATTATACCTCTATGGTTCATGTCATAGTCTCCTATATTACAATATGGTACCATCCATATGGTGCGTTGGGGTAAGTTTGAAGGGTTTTTTATAAGGGGTTAAACACCAAATTTTCCGTATGCCAAAGCATTTCGGACTTTCATCTTACCCCTCATAAAAAACCCTTCAATCTTACCACAACGCACCCTTTTTTTAAGGTGTGGCGGAGATTTGGGGGTTAGAAACGGCTACAGCTCACTAGAGCGCCTAGTTTTTACTTTGAAAAAACCAGCATAAGTGTTTAACTACCTAGTCAAAATGTGATTTTGGGCCTATAGATGGGGTTTTTGAAACTTGTATGAGAATCTCTAATCTCTTAGTGAACATACTGTATACGTGGTAACTACTCATTATTCTGTAAATCTGTATATTAAAGAATTGTTATTTCAACATGTAAGTATTTTGTTTAACCTCTTGTTTCTTCAGTCATTGTTTTGCATTTTTGAAGTAAAACTTCTTTAGGCGCGACTCGTAACTCAGATTTTTTTTTATGACGGAAGTAACGCTCAGTAATTATACACGCACAATACGACACACGTCAAAATGCAAACTTAGCGATAAACGTCATCGTCAAATAAGTTTTACTTCAATCGCGCGTAAAGATTACACGCGCACACTTTTTAGGGTTCCGTAGCCAAAAGGTTGTGTAAAGGTTGTACGGGACCCTATTACTAAGACTCCGCTGTCCCTCTGTCTGTCACCAGGCTGTATCTCATGAACCGTGATAGCTAGACAGTTGAAATTTTCACAGATGATGTATTTCTGTTGCCGCTATAACAACAAATACTAAAAAGTGCGGAACCCTCGGTGCGCGAGTCCGACTCGCACTTTTTTTTCTCTATTCAGCCAGACAGGATAACCAAGTTTTGATTCTACGA
This sequence comes from Cydia strobilella, assembly GCF_947568885.1. Lineage (NCBI taxonomy): Eukaryota > Metazoa > Arthropoda > Insecta > Lepidoptera > Tortricidae > Cydia > Cydia strobilella. The sequence goes on from NC_086067.1 coordinate 3,057,448, forward strand.
TTTTTGTCCACTACACGCATATAATGATTGTGAATAAGGAAGCGTTGAGACGCATCCACACTTTATCACTGCAAAATGGAGACTACGAAAATAATAGTTTTTTTGGTAACAAAACGCTAAAGGTACCACATTGTCGCTTGTGGTGCCTTTTGCGTTTTGTTACCAAAATAACTATTATTTTCGTAGTCTCCATTTTGCAGTGATAAAGTTTTCCGTATAAAGATACAAGCAATTTTCGTCCTTATGGTAAGCCAAGCGACAATGTGGTACTTTTTGATTGAAAACGTCACATTGAAAAATAATTAGAATCTATTTATTAAATATAACTATTTATTTTAGGGCACATTGCGCCTCAAATTGAATATTAATAAATTAACTGATTCTTATTTAGTTATAAAAATAAATTAAGTACATTAACTATTAAAAATTACCCTGACAATCACATTATACCTATATCTCAATGGAATTAGGCTACAATTGCAATAATGTAATAATTTGCCTCGCAAAAGAACATGAAAAACCCCAATGCAATAAAACGGATGAACCGACTTTGATAAAATATATCTAAGAAGCAGTACTAGAAAACGTGTTTAAAAAAAACAACAAATTAAAATTGGTTTACCCGTTTAAGAGTTATGGGCCACAGATAGCGGTAACAACCCTCTTTTTACATAGGGGGTTAAAAAGAACAAATTTTCAATACTATACCAGGGGTGCGAATCTCCTCGCTTCGGGCAAACTCGGCTCCGTTCGGCTCAGCATTGCTCCGAGCAATTATTAGGGTTGGCACAACTTGACGTCCCTTTGCGTGCACAACCACAGATAAGATAATGACTTGAATTTTGACAACCCTAAATAGGCGAAAGGATAGTGCCATATATTAGAAAGGGATAGCATGATTCGACCCTGAACCACTGTCAAACTTCGGTTTTGTAGGAAGTTTCCTTTCTGTACGGTAGTACTATTATTTATTCTGTGACTTTACTTATTTACTCAACCTTATCTGCCTGTGTACATCTATGTCTCTTTAAACCACTACTTTCACTATGAATCCTCATGTGCAATTTCAAATTGCTTACGGAAAACTGTTTATTACATATATTACAATTATACCTAGCGTCGGAATGTATACGCATGTGTTTAGATAAGTTTCCTATCTGTTTGTTACATATTTTGCAGGTATAAGGTTTTATTCCACTGTGGACTCTTAAATGCCGTTTCAGTTGACCGGTTTCTCTGAAAGCGCGCTTGCATATATCGCAATTATAAGGTTTTTCACCAGTGTGGACCCTCATATGTATCTTTAAATAACCGTTATCAGAAAACGGTTTTTTACAAATTTTACAAGCAAACGGTCTTTCACCAGTATGAGTTCTTTCGTGGAGTTTGAAACTTGCCATTTGCGCGAATTGTCGACTACAGAAACTACACGAGTAAGGCTTGTCCCCAGTGTGTACTCTCATATGGACTTTTAAAGTCGTATAAGCTGTGAAAGTCTTATTACATTCCTCACAAGTGTATGGTCGTTCTCCAGTATGCTGTCTTTCATGTATAGATAAATAACTTTTACTGGAAAACTGCTTTTTACATATATTACAGCTATAAGGTTTGACCCCGGTGTGTATAATAAATATATGTCTTTTTAAATGAGTTCTTTGAGGGAATCTCCGTCCGCATACGTCACATACGTAAGGCTTTTCACCAGTGTGCGTTAAAATATGAGATTTTAAGGTCTGATTATGACCAAAAGATTTACCACATTCTTCACAACTGTATTTTTTCTCACCTGTGTGAGTTTTTAGATGCTCCTTTAATCCTTTTTTCCTTTGAAACTCCTTATCACAGTAGCTGCAAGAAAACTTTTCCTTAAAATGTGTTGTTAAATGCTTTTTCAGCAGTCTCGCTTTATCAAAAATCTCAGAACACTGTGTACATGGGAATTTATCTCCATCAGAATGGTTTGCGCTTATATGTCTATTTAATTCCTTGTTATTAGTGTATTTACTGTCACATAGCCTACATTGCACCGTTTTCTCCCCAGTATGTTGTCTCATGTGTACCTCTAAGAAACCATTGTAAGTAAATTTCTTTTGACATATTTTACAGGAGAATTTCTTGTTTTTCTGGGTGTCTTCGGAAGTTTCGGCTACTGGAACGAGAAGATCTGGTTTATTAAAAAAAATTCAACAGCCTATTCAACCTTTAAACAGAACATTAAAAAAGCATAATCTTATCAAATGTCAAATCTAACTAGCCATTGATTGTTGTCCTTTTTGAGTTCTTTTACACTTTTACATTACATTACACTTTAAGATTTCACTCACACACATTTCACTCCCTCCTCACAACAAGCTTACACACATACAAGTTCACACTCCTCTTTCCTTCATGTAAATATGCTTAATATATAACATTGATAACTCGTGATGACCTTACCCCCGCGATACAGGCAATGCCTAATGCGGGGTTCACTGCAATGTACCTTTGTTAAATTACGTTTAATGTTATATAAGGATTTTTTTTATTTTTTGAATTATTAGAAAGACAAAATTTTGCAAAGGTAAAATAGGTAAGCTTCGGGTCTTTATTGGGTCGCATAATAATTGATTGTCCTAATGTAATGTTACGCATAAAACTCATTTCGCATTATGGTTATTGTGCTGAAACTATTCACATTTCTATTCTACACAACCTATGCAAAACATTTTCGAAAACACTTTTTGTTTCAGCTGGAGAAAAATTATGCGAAAAGAGTTTTATGCGTAACATTACATTAGGACAATCAATTATTATGCGACGAGATAGGCACTTTACGCCCCAGTACCCAACAAAGCAATAAACCATTATTTTGGGCAAAATACATATATTATCATAGTGATAAATTGATAATCTTGACACACATACCCTGTGGTGTGACATCACTTTTTCCACGACGAGAGCGAAGGCTGGCAAGCGGCTGATCGTCAATATCCTCTATGGCCATTGCTTTGTCTTCTGTAAATAAGGAATATACGTTTTTGAAGAGTCTGAAACTCGCATTTGCCGCATGCTATATACATGAACAAAACGGTAGACATGCGCGAATCAGTGCTTCAAAAAGTAATGCTATATCACATTACTTTTTCGAAAACGTAATATTACACCGAGATATCCACCACCATATCCACCATATCCGGCACCAACTGAGTGCGAGTGGGATAACCAAGCGATAATGGCATGGCAAACAAACATGTATCAGAAGTGGCATTATTATACATTACGCGCACTGTGTATATACTTGAACTGATAATTCATATCGGCGCGTCAAGCCTATGAAACAGGAAATCCCGGATTCGAATCTGGGTCGAACCGGAGTTCGGTATGTATATCGTCGCCTAATACCCTCACTAGAGTCAGACCAAGCTATCTCTGCATGATCTAAAAGATTAGTCAAAGAATACACACCATCAATACCATCATAAGTGAGGTTCTTTTCATCCTTGCCATCATAATTGAGTCTATGCATCAGCTCCTGATGGTAACCTGAAAAAATACGGTTTCTTAAGTGTGAGTATATTATTATTACAAAACAAAATAAAATTAACAACATAAAAAACTGGTATATTCACTTGGGACATTTGAACATATGATTTTATTATTAAAAAATAAATGTCTTGTGAGGTATCAATATTAAGCCCGGTTCACATTTGTCTGTCGTGTCGTATTGTGTCGTGACGCATATCGGTTTCATACATTTAATATGGTTGCGTTCACATTTGTCTGATGCACGCAACACAACATGACACGTCAGACAAATGTGAACCGGGCTTTGCAAAAATAAACACTAATATTAGGCCAGAGGAGGAGGGTTTTTTTTTTGGCTGGCTACCGAATGGACATCACAGATTAGCCAGGGGAGAGGTGGTCCAAAACAGAGATGGCGGAACAACCTCTCATCGCATTTTGTAGCAACTGTGCTGGCATGCACCAAACCATGATGAATGGCGGAAGAAAGTGAATGCCTTTGCCCATCAGTAAAATAGGCTGTTAAAAAACCGGCCAAGTGCGAGTCGGACTCGCGCACCGAGGGTTCCGTACTTTTTAGTATTTGTTGTTACAGCGGCAACAGAAATACATCATCTGTGAAAATTTCAACTGTCTATCACGGTTTATAAGATACAGCCTGGTGACAGACAGACAAACGGACAGACGGACAGCGGAGTCTTAGTAATACGGTCCCGTTTTTACCCTTTGGGTACGGAACCCTAAAAAATACAAATATGTGCACAAATGTTTACCATTGGAGCAGCTATCATCTTCAGACTTTATTTCAGGATCTGCTTTTGTTTCGTCTGAAAATAAAATAAAATATTTATTAAATATGAGCATAGGATAAATATTAAACTTTTATCAAATTGTAAGCTAAACATCCTGGTGTTTGACAGCTTAATTTCAATAGTTTTTATTTATTTATTTATTGATAATAACGATACAGCTATCGTAACAGTTGCCCAATGCGATAGTGTAGCAAAATATAAACTACAGACATAATAAAATATTTATAAAATGTGATATTTTCTATAAAAAGGGACCTTATTGTCGATGGCGCTTACGCCATTATAAACGATGTTCCGATATAAATACACACACACAATATTTCGTGATGCACACTTGATGATTTCTTCTTTTCTTGCTGTTGTTGTCTGCTGTACATGTTCGTACTTGTGTTGTGATCGTCACGAATAAATGTCTTTTATCTTTTATCTTTATCTTTTTACAATGCCGCGCGACGCTGTGCGGCGTAAGCGCCATCGACAATAAGGTCCCTTTTCATAGAAAATGCCTCAAATTATTTCTAAGTATAACATAACATAAACAAAGTGACTTTGATGAAGTCATTCTCATAACAATGGAACACATCAATCCGGATTGAGTGTACGCAAGGCTCTCGTCCACGGCGCCTCGTGCAGTAGATCGGTACGCGCAAATTTGACAGCCCATTTGTCATCTCTTTTACTTGGATTAAAGATTGAAGGTGCCAACTATTCATAGCACTGGGACATTTACATTGTGTACTTTAATTTCTGGTTTGTTAGTAGGGTTGCCACCCATACTATAATATCCTACTATATTTTAGTTAATTGTACTATATATTATACAAAAACAATATAGTACGAAAAATACTATATTTTCATAACTCAAGAAAGGGTTATACAAATGTCACCGATATCACATCGTATGCGAATTGGATTTTTAATTCGCCTCAAATCGGCGTCCTATTATTATTATTTTTCCCAGTAAATACTATATTTTTTCAATATTTTGACAAAAATACTATGTGTGTATAGAAAAAAGGTGGCAACCGTATTTGTTAGGTCAAAAGTTATTAAAACAAATGCCAATAACCAGCTAGAAGGAAAATAATAAATTGATAGAAAATAGTAGTAGGTATGTCTATAGGAAATGTTTGTTTGTTTCATACACCTGTAAAGGTAGTCTTGGTGTGTCCACGTAAAATTGTTACAATAGTAATTACTGTGCAATGTACCCATTTCTCACAGACAATAAAGATTATGATTATTGTCTATTTTTTCTACTTATCATTTTCATTACATAACACTTGTATACTGGTTGATTTCGGGTTGTGATACTGAATGTTAAAAATGTGTAATATAAACAATACTCGAAATTAAAATATCGTGAGATATATTTCAAAATATTTAGATTGGTACGGTTTCACTTACTATTATTTTTAGTCGCTTTTGGCGACATGTTTCGGATTCATCGCGAATACTTCCTCAGGCACGAGTGTCCGCGGCATCTGTACGTCGTGCACAGCCGCCGCAGACACTCGTGCCTGAATACATACCATTAACCTGGTCACTGTATTCCATCAGCAAGCTCTCACATGAGAGAACCTGCCTTTTAAAGATAGTTGCATCCCGCAGCCTACAGACACAGCCTTCACAGATGCTGTATGACTTGGACGAAATTGGAGGTTTCATCTAAAAAAGAATAATATGTAAGGGTTATAATCACAAAGGTAGGTTTACGAATTGTCGGATGATCCCAACAGTGATGCCAGAGCACTGAAAACTAAAATACGACCCCGATCTAAAAAAGGTACGATTTTACCAAAAGAAGTACAATTTCATTTTTTGTTCCAAAAAAACAGTATAAACAGAAGAAGTGTTTTAGAAACGGGTGATTTTTTTAAACTGATAATCCACGAAAACTACATAAGTACGCAAAATAGTAAGGTATAAAAATACCAAAACAAACAAGTCACAAATTTTTACGGAATAAAATGGTACTTTTTTGGTCTGTCACTATTATTTCTACGCCATTTTGGCATATTTTTGAACCACTCATACAAAAAGTACGTAATATCGTACTAAAATGTACGGTTTAGCCAAAAAGTACGATTTTAGTACGGTTTTGGGCGGGGTACGTTTTAAGTACGCACGCTGTTCAAAAAGTACGTAAAATCGTACTAAAAGGTACGATCTAGCAACACTTGAGTTTGATCATCCCAAACTCACATGCGGTATTGAACCTTTAAGTCTAAGGAGAGACTGCCTCCTTGTGTGTGATCTACCGCTTGTACAATGGGCTGTGCTCTGAAGAATGGGTTTACTACTGGAGTGCGACACACGCTCGTGCGAAGTATTATTAGTGCGATGTACGATTGTACGACATGTCATTCGTGGGAACTATTGTTCGTGCGAAATATTCGCGTTTTAACCGTGGTCCCATTTTCCAAAAACAGTTTTTTATTTCACAACTTAACTAGACGGAGCCTCGCTTCGGTGGCGGTTTGCCCTTCGGACATCTGAAGCTACCTAACGAACCTAACCTACCTACCTGCATACGCTTTTTGCTTTCAGAAGTATTGTCGAGCTGTACATGTATTGTTTGACATGATGCCAACGGGTGCTTTCTATCACCGCACCGAATGAATTTTCTGCCATTGAATATGGGGTTTTTCTCACAAAATATATATCTTTATGATTACTGGATACAGGCCATATCAGTTGCCATAACTGCCTGCCTGCTTATTAAAAAATAATAATAATAATAAAGCAGAGGCCGCAGGACTCTCACCTCTGGCTTGCCTTTACCGGTCGTCCAGAGTGGGGTGTCAGAGCTATATGCTCGCAGGGTGGAAGTGAAATATGCATAAGACGCGAGTTGGCACAGTGGCTGTGTTTACAGCCACTGGGTAGAAAGCGGTGCACACCTCTCCACACCCTGAGCCACTCACGCGATGTTGTCCCCTTGTCGCTCCGTGCGAGCGGCCGTTTTCGGGGACCCATATTGTGAGTTGGCGAGTCACCACCTGTCCATTTTTTTCGTGTTTTTAAACATAGATTGGGGCAGGTGCCATAGTATTTCCATAGACCCGGTAACCAGTACACTAACATCTCAACACAATAGCCTAGTTTATTTTGTTTCTTATCATTGCAATAGTCCTGCACTAACCGGGGTTTGTCCTTGGGTGCACTACTATAGTGCATACAGGGATAATCGTCGGTTGGTGTCACATCACCTTTTAGAGTAAATTGTCTTTTTACAAGGGGCCTCTGCGTGTTGGCTTCGGCCCCACGCACGCCTTCCAAATGTCCGGGACCCCATGGTCCCGAGATTATGTAAAGGACGAACATAATAATAATAAAAATAGCTCACTCACGCAAAACATGTTTTTAAGAGTCTACTTGTCCGTTAAACACTGATTTTAAGTTATTATTATTTCCTATTCCTATACCGTGGTAGCCAAACTATTCAATTTTAGCTACCACTGTATCACACTTGTAGGGGAATGTAGTCCCTCACAGTGCAGAATTATGGGACAGTCAGTTTTGTCCGCTATCATTCTCAGGATGGTGTTGGGACTGTCCTGCACCTGGCGCACCAGGGATGCGGCGCGCCTACGCAAGGTCGCCTAAAAACAATCGACGCGCGCCTCCGCAAACATTCCTAATGCGCTACAGAAACGAGGCAGTCCCATCATCACCGAGAACGCGTTATTATATTGGACTCGAAGGGCACTATAGGCCCGTTGCGAATACTGAACCCAAAGGCTGCATGTATATGGGGAAGTACAGAATGCTCTAAAGAGAGTGATCTTTACCTCCCTTCGAGCTATCAACAAGGCCCTTCGTTCCCGTTCGATATCTATATAGGTATATAAAAGCCTAAAGGCTAGCTAAAAGCTAGCTATAAGGAAAACTGAAAATATAATACAAATCTGACAGATAAATATAACAATAAATAAATGATAGTTGTGATAAACCACGAACATGTTAAAAGCAAGGTGTTTACTAGTTAAACACCTCAAACACATGTTAGATCCTAATAAGCATTTCTTGATGTGGCAAACAGTAGTCTTATAACAGTAGGCACCAAGTTAAAGCCAGTTTTTTTATTTATAAATTTAGTTGTAGTTTTACTTTCAATCTTTCCCCTTTTTTAGTTTTATGTAGTTTTGTTGTTATATTTTATTAAACAGTGTTTTGAAAACACTGTTTTCTCATTTAGGACAGTCATAATTTCACTTTATTTGAATAAAACATTAAATATAACTTATTATAAGTAAATGTTCAGTTAATTAATAAGACGCGTTAATCATCTGACATTGAAACATACAATTTAAAATGTATTATTAGTATAACTTACAATAATATTCAAACAATCCCGTAACATATCAGAGTATATTTCCTGCGCTCCTTCGTGAACATACGGCTCGCCGAGACTTCTGAAGCCATTTTCAGCTTGGCAACAGCGACATAGGTAGCTTTTGTTCCATAAATCACTCATTATTTATCATTTAAACAGAAAACAATATAAAATTTCTTTGGGCAAAGAATACACAATACGATACGAGTACAACACTGCGTTTCGTTTCGTTACTTTCATTGGTTTGATACATAAATGACACATTGACAGGAAACCCAATACTTGAAACTGAAGGAGTATATTATTATACCATGAAACTGGATGAAACTGAATGAGGGAATTTATATCAATCATTAACACAAATATTTCGTTGGCTTGACAACGTTTTATAAAATCATTGTGGTCTTTCGAAATTGGTATTATTATTCCTTCTAATTAATGATTCAAAAAACTTGTTTAAATAAATGGCCGAATGTTTTTTTTTTTTCCTGTAGCAAGTATGCATATGATGCATATTAAAAATAAAATGAAATGTTGTAAGTAGCAAAATTAAGAAAGTAAATTTATTATTTATTTATTATATTATATCATCATCATTCATATCAACAACATATTATAGAGAAAATATTTATAAATGTATAATACTTGGTAATACTTTATGTTTTAAAAGATGGTGATATAAATATTAATTGGATTTCTAAATTTTCTAAATATTTAATCTAGCAACATTACTCCCCGTCCCCGCCGCCATTTTATTTTCTCTTCTGCTTGTTGGTGTTACTGACGTTACTGTTTTTGATGTTGTGAAACCACAATGCGAATTAATTGATCGTTTTCCACGTTCTACATTCTATTCAGTTTTCTCGTGTAAGCGATTGTATAACAGTGTTTCAATCACAACACAATCAAAATGATGGACGACGCGATGGACATGTCATTAGGTAAGTTCTGATTATTTTTTCACTTCCCTCCATGCTTTACATTGTAATACAAGCATTTTCCGAAGTCGAATTATTTACTCTTGCATTCCATGCGTAGGTCTTATGTTTATATTCGTAATTTCTTAGCAGGGCTTCAGTAATTATAAAGTTTTGGACATTTGAACTCAGCAAACATAAATCATTCTATTCAAGTTCACTACATAATCAAATAAAGGCTCACAGGCTGGCTGTCGGTCTTCGCCTGGAATCCAACATTGTCTCACCCCATCACTGCCCCTGCGGAATTTTTGTGGCAGCCTTGGACACCACGGTTTATTGTGTTCTATGAGTGCCGGCCACCTATCACGCCATGCCTGGCTCAATGGCATCCTCCGTCGGGCCTTCGTCAGCGCCAACGTTCCAGCCGCGCGTGACGATGGCGAGAGACCCGACGGAATGACCCTTGTGCCCTGGAGTGTGATTCCCCTTATTTGGGACGCAACGTGTGTTGACTCCCTGGCACCGATCCACCTTGGTTCAACATCATTGAGAGCGGGCAAAATGCCGCAAATATATAGCTCTCATTGACCGGCATATATTTGCGGCATTTGCAGTTGAAACTGGGGCCATGGTGCCCAAGCACTCACAAACTAATTCGGCAGCTCTAAAAGTCTTCAAGGTCATCGGGGACCGTAGGGTCTCGCCCAACGGATTGGCATAGCCATCCAAAGGGGGGAACGCAGCCAGCCTTATGGCAACCCTTCCACAAGGATCAGACCTGGGTGATCTAGCCTGATATATGTAACATTTTCAACCAAAAGGTACCACATTGTCACTTGTCGATAAGGTTGATTTTGAATTGAAGCTATATGGAAATATTGCCTTATTAGCTACCGACAATAAGTACCCTTTTGGTTGAAAATGGCACATATACATATTGGGCTAGGTCACCTATATAATGTTTTATTTATTTATTTTTTAGGTACCTATTATTAGTTTTAGTTTTGTAGGTAGTTTTATTTTAATTTTAGGTTACTTTTTATTTATATGGTTTTAATAAACAACACATCAAATAAAGATTGAGTGTTGAAATATGATTCAAGTAAATCTGTTTGGCTGTTTGAATAGGTCAAGGATGACCAAAGCCTCCAGTGTCCAGAGCTGGAACCAGCATCCTCCGTTTACTGGACAGGTGCCTGAACCGCTCGGCTATCCGGTCACGGTGGCATGGGTCGAAATTTCCAAGTATATGACAGAGGCTTTGGTCATTTTTTCCTTCGTATATGACATTTATTTCAGTTTATAGTTTAAATAGTAGTGTGTCTACTTGAAAAAACACAAATTAAAATATTTTCATAGAAAATAATTTAATTTGTTCTTAGAGGTCAAGGATGTTTATTAACTTTGTTATTATGTATGTATAACTTAACATTTACAGATGACATCATAAAACAGAGCCAAATTGGCAAAAATCAAGGGAAAAATCGAAACTATAACCAGGGTGGAAACCAACCCTATAACCAAGGTGGAAACAGGAATCCTAACCAAGGAGGGAACCAAAATTATAACCAGAAAAGAAATTACAATAAACAAAATGGAAATAACCGTAATTTTAACCCAGGCAATAGAAACGGTCAGATGAACCCCGGTGGAAATCAAAACCACAATGGTATGAACCGGAATAACCTAGGTGGTATGAACCGGAATTTCCAGGGAGGTATGAACCAAGGCAACCGTAACTGGAATCAGGGAAACATGAACCGGGGACGGTCTCAGTCACGGGCACGATCACGCAGCCGCTCGAGATCCAGGTGAATATTGAAAATTGCTTTCAGATTTCAGATGATTTATTGATAAATGTACATCTCATTTACATGTCAAACAAAAATACAAAATATTCAAAGATAATATAAACATTAAATTATAAGTTACATAATATTACTTTTTTACTTTCTTACAAAAAAACTTGATATGGACATACGTTGCGTAATGCTAATGGGGTTGGCCGGTCGAAATAATTAGCAGAGGCCGCCAGCATAGCTTGCCCTGTCAATCCCTAGAATTGTGTCAAATTTTTGTATTTTTAATGCCCTGGATGCCAGCCCTTTAAGCCAAATCTCATAGAAAAAAACCGACCAAGTGCGAGTCGGACTCGCGCACGAAGGGTTATTATTATTATATACGAATGCACAGGCAGCTTAATATAGCTGATTATTATTATTATTATTATTATAGCCTCTTTGTTTCCATACTCTTTTCCATTATTTAGTTTTTTTTTTTTTTTTTTTTTTTTTTTTTAAATTTGGTTAAAATATGTTTTTATGCTGTTGTTGTTTCTGTTATTTTTTCTTCTTTCTTGGGGTATGGATCCCGTTTGGGTAAAGGCCTCCTCCCATTTCTTCCATAAATATCTATGTTTGGCATTGTACATCCAGTCTTTCCCGGCAACCTCTACTATGTCATCGGTCCACCGTTTGACAGGTCTTCCAGTTTTCCTCTTCGCTGGTAATGGTCCTTTCCATTTTGTTGTTAATGTTGTCCATCTGTTATCTATACACCTTGAGATGTGTCCTGCCCATTGCCACTTGAGCTTTAGAGCTTGTGTGAGCGCATCCTTTACGTTTGTTTTGCTTCTTATAGTTTCGTTTCTAATTTTATGCATTTTGTTAATTCTCAGTATGCTTCTTTCCATAGCTCGTTGTGTAGTATTTATTTTTTGTTTGATTTTGTTAGTATAAGTCCACGTTTGGCATCCATATAGTAAACTGGGCAAAAGGCATGTGTCCATTACTATCCTTTTTATCTTCATACTATATTTTCCTTTCAGAATTTCTTTGAATGACCAGAACTTTCGCCATGTAATATTCTTCCTTCTATCTACCTCTTCCTCGTTATTAGTCCGTGAAAAGGAAATTTGCTTGCCCAGGTATATGTATTTCTTTACATACTCAATAGTGTTTCCATTGACATTGATGGGAATGTTTGGGCTGTTAGTCATTACCTTCGTTTTGCTTCTGTTCATTTGTAGGCCTACTTTATTGCTTTCTTTTTCTAGTGTGCATAGCATATTCTCTAGTTGTTTGGCATTTTCCGCAAATATGATTATGTCGTCTGCAAACCGCAGATGCGTTAGGTGACATCCTTCAATGTTGATACCATATCCAGTCCAGTTTAAGTTTTTAAAAATATTTTCTAGTACGGCAATGAAAAGCTTAGGCGACAGAGGGTCGCCTTGCCTCACTCCTCTTTCAATTTTAATATGATCTCCTCTTGTTTCAAGTTTAACTCTGCTTGTGCTATGTGAGTATATGTGTTTGATGATATTTATGTATTTCTCTTCTACTCCTGACATTTTCAGTGCATTCCAGATTGAGTTATGGCTGATGCTGTCGAAGGCTTTGCTGTAGTCAACAAAAGCAACATATAATGGTTTCCTGAATTCATTAAATTTTTCGATTAGTTGTTCCACTACATGTATATGATCGGTGGTGCTAAAGCCTGAGCGGAAGCCTGCCTGTTCTCTTGGTTGTATGGTGTCGATTTTTATAGCAATTCTTTTCAGTATAATCGATGTGAAGAGCTTGTATACACTTGTCAGTAGGCTAATGGGTCTGTAATTTCCAATGTCTAGTGGGTCTCCTTTTTTGTATATTAGTACTATATCAGAAGAGCACCATTGTGTTGGAACTATTTCAAATTCTAGTATCATATTAAATAATCTCGCTAGGTGCTTAAGTAATATTGGAGCTCCTAGTTTAAGGCAGTCATTTGCTAGTCCATCTGGGCCAGGGCTCTTTTCATTTTTCAATTTCTTTATGTGAGAGTTTACTAAGTAAGTGCGAGTCGGACTCGCGCACGAAGGGTTATTATTATTATATACGAATGCACAGGCAGCTTAATATAGCTGATATGTGCATATCAATGTCCTGCACTTGTGTTTTGTCCATTCGTAAAATGTTTGTAGAGTCTGTTTTTAAAGGAGTTCACTGAAGGCGCACTGATTACGGATTCGGGCAAACTGTTCCACACTTTCACTACACGGTTAGACAGGAAGTTTCGTCTTGGGTTGCTACTACTCTGCGTCCGTGCCAGCTTCAGAGAATGTCTTAGAATGTCATTCATATTCCGAGTGAAAATGTCACTAAACCCGGGTACGTTGTAGTGTCCTGTGAGTATTTTGTATGTTTCTATTAAGTCACCACGTTGCCTTCGCTTGCTCCAAGGTTGTCAGGCCCAATTCCTTTAACCTATCTTCGTAAGATCGGTTGCGAAGAGATGGCACCAATTTTGTTGCTCTTCTTTGGACTCTTTCAATAAGGTTGATGTCCTTTCGGAAATATGGATTCCAAATTTTGAAGGCATATTCCAATAACGTTTTATAGAGTTTAATGAAAATATTCTTATCCATATAACGGAAAGCTTTCTTAACCCTTAAATGCATGATTTTTTGTATAACTTTTTAATAAATTGAAATAGATGTGTCATGCTGTATAAAAGTAATAAATGTGATTTTGGATAGCTGTATATTGAGCCACGGACCATCAAATACACGATGCATATATACATCATTATGCATTTAAGGGTTAATCATATATAAAACAGAGTTAGCCTTTTTGGTAAAACCCAAAATGTGTTCCTCCCATTTTAAGTTATCAGCTATAACGACACCAAGATCTCGCTGGGAAGCAACACTGCAAATTTTTGGAGCCAATATTATATGTCTGCTTAGGGTTTTTTTTTCCTATATGAAGTACAGTGTACTTGTCTGTGTTGAGGGTTATAAGCCAATCTTTGGTCCATTGATAAATGCGGTCTAAGTCCTGCTGTATGATGTTATGGCTAACAATAGGGTTTCCCATAATCTTTGTGTCATCAGCGAATAAAAACAAATCTGACTCTACAACTTGCCTAAGATCCGTCAGAAAAATCCCAAACAGCATTGGTCCAAGTACAGAACCCTGCGGGACTCCACTGTAGACGTCATGCGGATCCGAAAGGTGCTCTCCAACTCGTACACGAAACTTCCTCCCCGTCAAGAAGTCTTTTATCCAATTGAGTAAATTTCCGCGAATTCCAAAATGCTCTAACTTGACAAGGAGTCTGTTTATCGGGACGCGGTCGAATGCTTTCTCGTAGTCCAGGTAAATAACATCCGCTGGAAGCTTTTCATTCCAGCTACTAGTCCATCTGTCAACACAACATAATAGGTTTGTTACCGTTGATCTCTTTGGGGTGAATCCGTGTTATTCATTTATAATGACGTGCTCTCTTGCTATGAAGTTCCTCATCGCGCCTGTGATAATTTTTTCCATTGCTTTACATGCTATACAAATACATGTGAGGCTTATGGGACGATAATTACCCGCTATGACTTTGTCTCCTTTTTATATATATAGGCGTAACGTTGGCATTCCGTTGGGGTTCCGTACCATTACGCAAAAAACGGCAAAAAAAATCACGTTTGTTGTATGGAAGCCCCATTTAAATATTTACAGTACATATGGTGCTACTTTTTCGCACTAGTGCGGGAATGAGCACTTTTCGTGCATATGTCGAAAGTTTAAAGGGCCATATGTACTGTAAAACGTTGTACGATACACGTGCGAAAAGGTAATTCGCAACTCGTGTCGATTTAAAACACTGCCTGCGGTCGTGTTTTTATTTATCGCCACTCGTTTCGAAGTTCCTCTTTTCTGCACTTGTATCGTAAATAACTATTATTTTATTCTGTTTTTAGTATTTGTTGTTATAGCGGCAACAGAAATACATCATCTGTGAAAATTTCAACAGACGGACAGCGGAGTCTTAGTAATAGGGTCCCGTTTTTACCCTTTGGGTATGGAACCCTAAAAAGGGGCAAGCTATGATGGCGCCATCTCTGCAAACCTTTGACAGTTGCCAACCCCATTGAACAGAACACACAGACACACGCACACGCCTACATAATTATAAGCATGTGGGCGTGAAACACCCGTAAGCTTATAGAAGCTGTGACCGGCATTCCTGGTCCAATGTTTACATTATCAGCAATTAAGCCTGAACGCTGCGCGTATCGTGCGCGGCGCGTCATAGTGAACCTTGTCGCAATGCATGAAGGTTAATATTCCACTGTATCCGCGCGCTTCATTTGACGTCTTAGACCTTAAACGGTAAAAGAATTAGGAAACTTATCACACAGGATGTCTTTGTTCCTTGAAACGGGGCAGTTAGGCTACGCGCGCACTGCGGTGCGGCGAGTTGCGGTGCGTTTTTAAAAACGCAATGGAAAAAAAAACCGTGTGTGTGCAGTACGCGCACAGCGGTGACATATCCGCACGTTTTGCCATTCTAGTCCCAACTCAAGTTAAGAACGGACGTTGAAAATTCGGAGACGCGCTAGGCGACGACATGACCGCGCGGCACCGTGTCGCGAGAACAACTGCGACTCACTGGATGGCTGCCGGCCGGTGTCCGCACGGATTTTATTCCGCAGTGCGCGGATTTATTCAATAGTCCATAGGATGCAGAAAATTCGTGCGGCGCCGCACCGCAACCAATCTGCAGCAAACCACAGATTTTAATGCGCTGTGCGCGCATTTCAAGGAGGTTGCATACTTCACAGATTTTGCGGAAAATAACGCACGGCAGAAATCCGCAGTACGCGCGTAGCCTTATTGTAAACAATGCCGAACGTAGTCATTGGTCTAGTATTGAATGAAATTTGATATTATATTAGTTCTTTGTTCTATACTTTGCTTAGGTTGCCTAGCGGGCATTAAGATTTGGGCCCTGGTTGAGTTGGGACGCGTCCCGTTACAGTGCGGTGCAGTGTCGTGTGTGCTTTGAGTACCTACTTTTGGGCCATTTCATCTGATTTCGACAAATGGGGTGCGCCGTGTGATTTTTAATTTGAATAAAAAAAATTGAGAACTATCCTTGTGGTGCCAGGAAAGATAAGTCACCACCATAAAAAAAAAATCTCTTAATTTCAGAGCAGTGTCCATTCGAAGAAAGAAATCTGGTCAAATTCCAGCTTATACATAATGTGCTCTATCTTTTGATTTAGAATAGGTAACCAAATAAATCTTTCTTTATTTGATTAGGTATGAATGACTAAAGTTAGCTAAAGCAACTACAAACAAAATGGTGGCCATCTAAAATGTTCATGGTAGCGGTCCATTTTTACGATTTTCAAACATTTTCTGTGGCAACCCTAGTTACTTTTTTCTAAAATATAATCTCCTTGCCCTTCTTATACTGGTAAATAAATTTCATCATCGTAGAATAATATCTTCAATTAGAAAAGTAGTTGTGAAAATTGAGAATTTTGAAAAATGGTCAACTTTGACCCCCAAAAAACCCATGTGGAAGAAAAAATAAAAATCTGAAATTTTCTGATAATATAGTTCATATCTTCGTTAATAATGTTCTTAGTAGGTACTAAATACAAAAGGTATTAATAATAAATAACAATAATTAAAACTAATAATAAACTAAAATAACAATAATTAAAACTAATAATAAACTAAAATAACAATAATTAAAACTAATAATAAACTAAACTAATATGTGCCTCCACCCTGCATCGTACCCGGCTCAAAAGTTCCCATGATGCCTGCAGCATTGCCTCGCTGCAATGTTAATTAATTACTCGTTAATTACAAACCCTAAGTATTATTCTGTTATTTTCACTTATTTTGGAAATATGAGATTGTCATATAAGATAAACTGCTTATTTTATACCTAATCAAATAAAGAAAGAATTATTTGATTAACTATTCCAAATCAAAAGTTAGAGCACATTATGTACAAGCAGGAATTTGACCCGATTTTTTACTTTGAATGGGCACTGCTCGGAAATTAAAAGTTAAAAAAAATAAACGGTGGTGGTCTAACACTTCTGATTTTATAAATTAAATTAAATCCACAAATTAATATAAGGGTTTTTAAAATGAAATGCGACATAAGAAATAAGTATTATAATTTTAATAACAAAACTTCCGTGAGACACAGACATATTAAACATATTAGTAACGGGTCACTCACTTACTTTAAGTCGAAAACGCTCGACATGTTGCACTCCGTACCGAGGAGCGTCATCAGGAGTTTGCGTCGACGGTGACGGACCGGCGCAGACTGCGGGCCGCAGCCGCGCCCGATGGCTCGAGTGAAACATTGCGAGCGTTTTCGACTTAAAGTAAGCGAGTGACCCGTTACTAATATGTTTAATAAGTATTATAATTTACAAAAAACCGGCCAAGTGTGAGTCGGACTCGCGCACGAAGGGTTCCGTACCATTACGCAAGAAACAGCTAAAAATCACGTTATTTCATTTTATGTCGCATTTCATTTGACAAATCCTTATATTAATTTGTTCACTCATCTCAGCAACTTGGAACAGCTGTATCTAAAGAATTATCAGGTCTTAATAGACCAAATTGGTCTCGTTCTGTTGCGAATGATTTGTACTTTATTAACGTATGTGGACTTGTAACGTAAAATGGGTTGACCGCATTGACGAAACTTAAAAAAAACGTAAAAAAAATATCTTACAAACTATTCGGTGTATTGCTCTCACTTTAACATACTTTGTTGATAATTTAGTCTTCTTAAAGTGTTCATAGTGACATTTGCCGTAAAATAGGTCCTTCTTGGTAAAAAATGGCAGAAACTGAAAAAAGAGAGAATTTATGGTTTTTTCAAAAATTTGACAATAACCGGAGGGTTTCCCAGGTGATGAACTTGAATTTGCCATAACCGCTTCATCACATAGAACATACAAAAAAATCAGAACCACCCGATTGATGCAAGGCAAAATGTACAACCCTTCTATTATTTTGTTTACTCACCTCAGCAACTTGGAACAGCTGTATCTAAAGAACTATCAGGTCTTAATAGACCAAATTGGAAATTTTGCAACTTCTTGAACAACTGTATCTTACAAACTATTCGTTTTATCGCCTTCTCACTTTAACATACTTTGTTAAGAATTTAGTCTTCTTTAAAGTGTTCATAGTGACATTTGCCGTAAAATAAGTCCTTGTTGGTAAAAATTGGCAGAAACAAAAAAAAGTCAGAAAAATTAGAGGTTTTTCAAAAATTTTACAATGATCCGCTGGGTTTCCGAGGCCGAAAACTCGGATTTGCCATAACCACTTCATCACATAGAACGTAAAAAAACACAGAACTGCCCGATTTCATGCAAGGCAACCCCCCTTTTTGAGTAGTATTTCAATGGGCTATGACACTCTTTGATAGAGAAAGATAGTCTTATTCCGTTTCCTATAAGAGGAAAGAGAAAATAGTGCCATGTTTTGTCCTTGGTGGCATCATAGGTAGGAAGCGATGGCGAAATACCGAAATTTGTAAGAGTGAAAGAGAAAAAATCCTATGCTGCCCAAATTTTATATGAATATTCTTTCTCTTACCCCCGGTCGCTCGATGTCGCGTCAATAACTACTTGTATATACTATGTCTATGTTTCTTATAAACTTTGGGTAGAGCGGTGCCTCCTAACACAGGCAGTATTTTGCTTACCAGGCAGCTCCATCCCCTAGCCTAGATCATGTCCTTGTGGGTTGTATGAAATTGTTTTTTAGGGTTCCGTACCCCAAGGGTAAAAACGGGACCGTATTACTAAGACTTCGTTGTCCGTCCGTCAGTCACCAGGCTGTATCTCATGAACCGTGATAGCTAGACAGTGGAAATTTTACACAGATGTATTTCTGTTGCCGTTACAACAACAAATACTACAAACAGAAAAAAGTAAATAAAAGCTTGTATCAAACATGAGAATTTTGACAGAAAACTGTTTAAAATACTTCTAATAAAACCACCATCCCTTTCACAGATCTCGCTTCTCTCGCGAGGGTTCCCAATCTGGCGACCGCTCGCAGCGGTCCCAGTCTCGCGCGCGCTCGCGATCTCGCCGGGGCTCGAGATCCCGGTCTCGCTCGCGCTCGATATCGACGTTCACGCCGCGAGGTCGCGCCGGGCTGGACGAGCCCGTTAACGGCATTCCTGATCTAGTGCGGGTTGGGAATTATTCAGGTAAAGACACTTAACATTCCTACCTTTTTCCTACGCAAGTTCCACCTAAAACGCATTCTTCGCAGCTATAAGTTAATGTTACAGATGTAGTGGATAATTATTTTCCATCGTATTTTCATGGACACGTACGGACGTGTCTTTCTATTTCAGTCGGTCTCGGTACAAGAAGTACTGTCATTGACTGAAGCATAGAGTAACTTATACTAGAGCGGTACTGTCATAGTAAATTTTGTAACCCCAGTAAATTCACTGCCATCTGTCGACACACTTTAAAACTAAAAATGAAGATTTATAAAAATACGATATGTATTTAAATATGGATAAATGTTTTTTTTTTTTTGCATTAATTATTTTTATGATTTTGACCCATGTTCTTTCACTGATATGCGTTAAAATTGTTAAATAACAAACGAAACCGTCAACGCCATCTATACGACAGTAGGCCAAAGCTAGTAGCGCCCTCTGATCGAGAGTCAAATTTTCTTGCTTTTCGAGGCACATTTTTTCCTTAGACTGTATCCATCTATTACGGAGTTATATCTATCTTTGACTGAAGAAAAATACGATGGAAACAATTATGCACAAACAATTTTACAAATAGTACACACTTCTTTCGGATGCGCCAAAGGCTCGGTTTCGGTTGAAACAAGAGCAAAACCAAACCCTCGGCACAGGGCGGACACGCCATACATCAAAAATCATTTACGTTTCTATGTGTGAACGGCACGTCTGTACACGCGTCATGCGTCATTGCGTGAGTAAGTTGCTTCTGAGCGGTCGGCAAAAGGTCGTCAATCTGCTGTCGCGGGGCGAGGTAATTCGAGTCGGGGCGGGGCGGTGCGTGGCCGTTCTGTATGATAATACTATTACTTATTCTGTGCCTTCGGTTGCAGTTCTGATCGGACACTAGCAAGAATATATTTATAATTCATTGCTGCAAGCCTAAGACTGTAAACTCTTGCTTTGAAGATCATATTTACCAGGAAAATACAAACAATGGGAGTTATTAATACTATTTAGCAGTTCACGTTAAGAAAAACATACTGTTATTATTATGTAAAACTAATTTTTTTTTCAGGCGGGTTCCAGAACCGAAACAGGCAAAACTCACGCCCAAACTACGACTCTGACTTGACTGTGAGCGTTGGCAACAATTTCGCTCAGCGACGCAACAACAAGAACAACTACCTAAATAGAAACTCGCTCAACCAGCTCAATAACCAATATAACAACCAAGGTTACAAAAAAGGACCGGGTTCCGTTGGATCCAATAGATCCAACTACTCAAATCGCTCTAATCATTCAAATAAGTCTTATAACAACTCAAACAAATCTTTCAACAACTCAAATAAGCCTTTCAACAACTCAAACAAGTCTTTCAACAACTCAAATAAGCCTTTCAACAACTCAAACAAGTCTTTCAACAACTCAAATAAGCCTTTCAACAACTCAAACAAGTCTTTCAACAACTCGAATAAGACGTTCAACTCCAATAAATCGTTTGAAAATCGACAAAAACAGCCTTTTTCGAAGCAAATGCTGGATCCGGAGCTTCAGATAGAAATAGCAACTATTCAGAAAAGGATTCCGGGGACCATAGTTATTCCTAGTGGCGTTGATTTCGCGCCCACACCTGTTACTACATTGATGACGCTACATGAGAGATTCGGATCGTAAGGTGAATCAATTTTTTATTTTCGTAATCTACACACTAGCAAAAAAAGGTCCATTCCCGTTGCCAGGGACATTTTGGGATCATACTGAGCAACTTTTACTATGGGACCAACCACGAAATCGCGAATAAAAATTTGGCTGCTTCATACATTTTGGCTGGTCCAATTTCTATGGGATGGTAATATTTTTTTTTGAGATTTCATGGTTGGTCCCATAGTAAAAATTGCTCAGTATAATCCCAAAACCTCCCTGCACTTGCACTTATTTTTTAGACACCGTGTATAATCATAATCACACTCTGTACGCATTATTTTTCAATTTGGATAAATGGAACATACAAATCATAATCACAAAATACAGGTAGAAAAAAGTATATGTAGAAATTTTGTCAGTGTGTTTTTCTATTGCCGCTATAACAAACGATATAAATAAAATTCCAATGAAAAAAAAATATTTTGGCATAATATTTGTATTTATTGAAGACCTCACATTGAATATTCTTTGTTCAAAAATCAAATATTGCTTATATCACATGTTGAGTGGTTATTTGTTAAAATTACCTCAATGCACGTTAACTCAATTTGTAAGTTTTTTTTATTAAAAGTGTAGTGTTTATTTACCACCTGTAACAAAGGGAGCGTTCGAATATTACGTAACACAATTTTTGAAGATTTTTGACTCCCCTCCCCCCGTGTAACGCACCGTAACGTTTAGTTGTAAACCCCCCCCCCCCCCCCCCCCCTAAACATTACGTAACACTTAGTGACCACGGTAAATAATAAAACAATATATACGTGTGAATGCGTTCCCTAGTTTAAAATTCAAATAAAAAACAATGTTACGTAACGGGTTGTTCGAACCCCCCCTCCCGCTCCTGTAACGCATCGTAACGTTTTACAAGACCCCCCGGTCCCCCTAAATTGCGTTACGTGTATTTTTTGAACGCTCCCAAAGCGACGCGCAAGTCACGTCCGAAGGAAAAATTCCCTTTTGCTACTCTGTGATCGTCGCCGGTCAGACACCTGCCATAAGTAGCTGATGGCCAGAGCGTACCGGCTGCGTGTGCGTGAGCCGTGCACGTGTCACGCAAGCGGTGTGCCGTCTCTCATAAAAATCTGTATATTACAACGCGTATGTACGACCGCGCACCCGCATCCGATGTGCAGTCACCATCAGTTATCAGATATATTGGAGCGGCCAAGGTGCTCACAGATATCTGATCACGGTTCTATGAGGCCTACTAGGGATAAAATGAAAACGGTTTTAATTGTCAACCTATTTGACACTGGGTTACTGATTTAAACCGTTTAACCCCGGGTTAGTGAATGGTGCAAGTGGCCCTTAAAGAATTAAAGCCCGACCAGATATATATGATCATTGTCAAAAGGGCGCTGTTATTATCATGTATATGGTGACAGTTCTGTTTAGTATAAAAAAAATAGTTCCAATGAAATTCGGCAACATGGCGCGTGATCATATATTCCTGCTCATGCTTTAAGATAAATTCTGCTAATTTCCATTTTGTCACTATGAGATGTAATAAAATTAAGTTTTTTTTATTTATATCGGATACTAAAATGACAGTTCGATTGGCTAATTTAAATATTACGAAACCATGTGCCTTTCTACCGATTTTGTTACTAATGTGACAGATGAGTCGGACAAATGGGGTTAGCAACTGTCAAAGGTTTTTAAAGATAGCACCAGCATAGATTTTACCTGTTTCGAGTTTTTCACCCTCTACGAAAAGGGATGTTTAATGCCAATGTCTGTCTGTGGCGGCGTAGATCTCAAACGGATGAACCGGTTTCGATGCGGTTTTTTGGAGTTCCGTACCTCAAAAGGAAAAAACGAAACCCTTATAGGATCACTCGTGCGGCTGTCTGTCCGTCACAGCCTATTTTCTCCGAAACTACTGGACCAATTATAACTTAGATTTTGATCCGACCCCTACGGGTTTTTTAAAGACATTTCACTCACGTTTCACATAAAAAAATACATTGTTTAAATTGTGTAATGTACAGAAAAATTGATTCAGCAGTTTGAAGATCAGCTCTTACAAAATTATGTAAGGCATTTTGTCCGTAGGGGATTTTATTGTTCTATGAGATTTGGCCTAAGGTCCCAGCTATCCAATTTCTTTGTCCAATGTGCATTTGCGTCTCACAATGCAAATTGGACAAAGAAAGATGGATCCCATCCTGAAAGGCCTATAGCATCCATTTCAAATTCCCAAAAAAAAAAACAAGAATTTGACGTTATTCGTAGTCCGGACTAACTGGTAATGCTGGAATAACGCATCTGTAAAGCCTGTCCAGACGGGACAATTTTTTCGCCAATCTGATGAAATTGTCCAATCAAATCAGGCCGTGCGGACGCAAACGCCAATTTGGCTCGGCGATTATGACCGATATTACAGATTAAATGGAAGTGCCGACGCAAGAATACCAATTTGTGACACTATTATTTTCTTTTTATCTAAAATATATTTATTAATCTAAAATTGATGATTAAATTGGAGATTGACGGCCAATTTAATTTCTGATCAAAAAGGTCGATTTGATCGTCCCGTCTGGACTCCACTTAAAATACTTCACCATAGCGGCAATCTAAATGTCATTTTAGTATGGGATATAATAATTAGGTAAGTATTAGTTTTTCACATTGTATGTAAGTTACATATTGTACCTAAAACAAGTATAAACATCCTTATAACGTGTGTAAAATGTAGTCGCCATCATATCCGAGCGGCCGAGGTGTTCTCAAATATCTGAACAAAGTTCATATGGGGCATTTTCTATGAAAAGGGACCTTATTGTCGATGGCGCTTACGCCGCACTGCGTCGCGCGGCATTGTATTTATATCTGAGCGTCGTTTATAATGGCGTAAGCGCAATCGACAATACGGTCCCTTTTTATAGAAAATACCACATATTAATTTTTAACAAGCAGAAACGTCTGCGATCGATGCTATTAAGCTTAGAATAAATTTAAAAGTGGAAAAATTACTGCCTTGGGTGAGACTTGAACTCACGGCCTCTGGATCGATACTCCAGCGCTCTGCCAACTGAGCCACCAACACCTCATCCATGGTCAGCAAATCTTCCCACTATATGGGTCTAGGGGACCCTAGCGACATCTACCGTAAGAGTGTTACACTTTTTAAACGGCCACCGCAGTTCCAAGTCATATTGGAAATTCACCAGTTACGATGTGCTACCCATTCTAAATTAAACTTCCACTCCACTTCCACTTTTAAATGTATTCTAAGCTTAATACCACATATTATCAAGATCAAGGCGCATATTCACATATTTTTGAGTACCTTGGCCGCTCCGATGTATATCGACTGTACCTAAGGAATATGGGTGTTAACTGTTAACATACCTACATGGTAGATTTCATAGATAAGTGAACTTAGCATTAAGTTTAATATTAAATAAGATCTTTTTGACATGTTTCTTGTGTTAACGAAATGTATAATATTATGTTGATTTTGTAACCCGATTTTCACTCTTAATTCTAAAACTAATAAGGGACTTAATCGCGTCCAAGCGTCCGTTACGCAAGTCCCATATTAGTTCTAGAATTCGAAGTGTATAATTATTTCTTTTACAGTACACATGGAGCTTATTTACCGCCCCAGTTACCGCCGTATTTAAAGGGCCATATGTGCTGTAAAACGTACAATACACGTGCGAAAAGATAATTAAAGAATTTCCTACTTTTCGCACTTGTATCGTAATGTACTATTTTTCTTTTGTGACATCAAACTGTAATAACCCTTTTAACGTCAAAAGATGCCCCCACTTAAGTTTTGGGTATATTTTATGAACTTTAAATACTTCAATCGCACAAGCATGGTTTTTACTTTTTTTCCATTTTGTTAACATTTTCCATATAACTTGTAGGTAAGACATTAACGGAATGGAGGGTACAAAAATAGAAAACGCAAAAGAGCCAGAAATTCATAATAGAAAACATAGATTTCCGAAATAAAAGAAGCGAGGGAACAATTTTGTAGAAAGGATCAATCAATCAATCAATCAAAATATTTATTGTTGGTCATGAGTTACAGGGATGTTATTCTAATGTACAATGGTCTTCATGTCTTGGATAGTTTCCACACGCGGTTGTACAGTCACCGTCAGATATATCGGAGCGGCCGAGGTGCTCACAAATATCTGAACACGCCTCTATTGTCAAGGCGCTAGAGTGCGTGTTCAGATATTTGTGAGCACCTCGGCCGCTCCGATATATCTGATCCTGATGGCGACTGTACCAATGATGTTGGCGTGACTGACTTATTTTGCGACGGTGAAAGGGTTTAATGTATAGTAGGAATATCTGTGATTTCAGCTATCTCGGAGAAAATAAAATTAAGATAAGCTATGACAAAAGATGACGTTTTTGTTCGAAAATAAATGGTTAAATATGTATTTGTTGATTTATTTTGAGGTCCCAGTGAAACGGAAGGTGATAATAGGGACTATGAAAAAAACTAAAGCCTGGCCAGGAATATATGATCAAGCGGAATAGGGTTGGCCGGTCGAAGTGTTTAGCCATAGACATAGTATAGTAGTTATAGACATGAAACCGAGCGACCAGGGGTAAGAGAAAGACATATTCATGTATTGACAGGTTAATGTATGGCAGCATAATCCTTTTTCTCTTTTACTCTTATAAATTTCGGTATTTCGCCATCGCCATCTACCTATGCTGCCATAACCCGACCATGAAAAAAAACCCGGTCGGTGATAAGGACAAAGCATGGCACTATTTTCTCTTTCCTCTTATAGGAAATCGCAATAAGACTATCTTTCTCTATCAAATAGTGTCAGGCCCTTGTGTTTAGCAGATGGCGCCAGCATAGCTTGCCCTGTCAATCCCTAGAATTGTGTCAAATTTTTGTTTTTTAATGCCCTGGATGCCAGCTGTCAAATTTTTGTTTTTTAATGCCCTGGATGCCAGCTCTTTAAGCCAAATCTCATAGAAAAAGGGGCAAGCTATGATGGCGCCATCTCTGCAAACCTTTGACAGTTGCCAACCCCATTTCACTGGAACTAATTTTTTCATACTATACTGAACTGTCACCCTATACATGAGAATGAACAGCGCCCTCTTGACAATGATCATATATTACTGGTCAGGCTTTTACTTATAGATTGATGCGCCAAGAGATATCTAAAAACTTTACTCATCATCTTCGTAGTCTTATGTATCTCAGTAGGAGTAGCAGAGAAAGCGTTATTATTGTTTGTCCTTGTTACACTTACATTTTTTTTATTCCCCACCGTAAATTTGTATGGTTTATGGTGGGCTACAAGCTACAAATATACTCGACCAATCACATTGCGTATGTTCTGTCCCTCACCGGCGCACGCGGTAGGGGACTATTAGGAATCATTATCACGAGCGCGTTAAAAAAGCGTTTGAATGAAAAAATAAATGGAAACATGTGTATTTGTTCACACGATGGCGGTAGCGTTTTTATCAAGCGTTGTTGGATTTCAACTTTAAGCCTTGGTCTTTAAATCGAATTTAGCGTGCGGGTAGATTCGAACGCTTAACGCGCGTTCAAAAAGCGCTCGTTGTAGGGTCACTTATACTTTTCTCTTTGGTCAGGACCGCATGCATCGCGTCACGTACGTTCGAGTTTCAGACTCAAAAGACTCTTTCCTACCAACACTGGTTAGGTTAGGTTTGTTTTATGGCAATCCTGAAAAGAAGTTACGCGTTTCTGAGAAAAACTCAACTAATGACCAATGAAAATGTGGACAAACAATACATTGACTTAAAAATATATGGGAAACAATAGAGACCCTTTTAGTATGAGGGCGCCGAAGGCGTACTGCTTCGTACCGCGTGTTAGGCCCTCAGTTTGCTTTGCCGTAATCAGGTAAAAATAAAACATCGTCTACATTTTAGTCATATATTTAGACGCTCTCTTGCACGGGCGGTTCGTAGCCCTCCGGCCTCTCGGACTTGTCGCCGGCCTCGCCGCGCTTGCCGCTGCCGCCCTCGCCGTGGAGCTCCATCAGCTTGGAGATCTCGAAGCGAGGCCGCTTGAGTACCTTTACCTGAGGAAAACGTATGGGTGAGAAATGTGCTTTAGAGGTGTAGGTAGAGTTGAAGATGAGAGATTGTCAGTGGTAAATCAAAAGGGAACAAATGTTTTCATCAGTTCTGTGTCATTGCGAGCTAGGTGGATCATCATTTAAGTCTTCTTAATTTTCTAAAACAAAGAATTTTTAAGTAAAAAAATATTGATTTTAACCCATATATGCCCATTGGGTCGTTTCCGACCCACTGAATAAAACTCTCTTATAATCATTAAAATTAGCAGGAGACAGAGCCTGTAACGTAACCTCAAGAAGAAGCTAAAACAAGTTTTTGGAATATATGGGTTAAGGTTGTATGGTTAGATGACATTGGTCACTGTACCCATGCTGTTTGGAGAAGTACCTACTTAACCTTTTCGACGCCGTGCAAGCACAAAAGCTGTCATCCAGATGCCACGTCACCGAAATGTCAAAACTGAAATTGTACTTTATGCACATGCATATAGGTCTATGTTGCTCTGTGGTCTATGACTGATTAATCTGTCTTTGGCGTTGAACCTACAGTCCGTATACCGGTCATTGGCGTCCAGAAGGTTAAGGATTGTACGCGCGATGTAGGAATCGCGTCGACGGGCACAGCGCCATCTATCGGACAACTGGGTAAAGTCACAGTATAAATAATAGTAAGTACTAGGTATAGAAGATTAACTCTCTAACAAAACGCGTCTATAACGACAGATATGACCGCTAGGTGGCGCAAGCGCGAACAGGCGTCCGTTCCGTAGCGGTGCGCGGCAACTACTATGGCTAGACCCCAGAATTGGTGTGGGCCGCATGTACTTGTAGCGGCGCGACGAAATCGCGGAGTGAGTCACGCCTGGTAGTTTACCTTCCTGATGCAGACATCTCGGAGCGGGTAGATGCCGTGGCAGGCCTTCTCGATATCCTTGGCGATGGAGTCGGGCAGCAGCTTGTTGACGACCTCGCGCAGCTCGGAGTTGGTGACGTCGCGGGTGATGATCTCGCACATCTTCTTGCGGATGGCGCGGACCTGGTGGAATATAATAAATTGGTTAGAATATTGATTCAAAGTAAAATTGCTTACCAAGTATATGGTATAGACTTATTTAAAGAAACTGAAATTCCTAGCTATCATGTAATTGTAACTATCTTTTTATACTTCGTTTTTTTTTAGCATTAAAAAAGTACAATATTTTGAAAAACGCTTTGAAAAAAATTGTATCTATTAGGTATTTATGAAACCGAAAGAATGTAAATGAACATATATGCACATAGGATTACTTTTACTTATAACTGTTCTCGTGTAAGTGACTTGTATGTCTTTTATGAGAATAAATATCTTTAAACCTAAACTTATATGCTATATATAGGTAATTGTTACCTATTTGCTGTGACTTATTTTTCAAAAGCGTTTTTCAATAAAGAGTTAAGTCAAGATCGTGTAGTCTTTTTTTATGCTAAAAAAACGAAGTATAATAAAATTAATAATGTTATTAGTAATGTAATGTAGCGACGACACAAAGTGATCCTTATGCAATAGTAATAAGACTCGAAATTGTGTGGCAGCATATAATATTCGCAGCATAAAACGATACGAAGACCATAAAGTGTAACTTCATATAGCTGGACTGCGAAAAACAACCTCACAAAATCCGGAAAAAACCGGACAAGTGAGAGTCGGACTCGCCCACCAAGGGTTCCGTACTCTTTAGTATTTCTTATTATAGCGACAACAGAAATACATCTGTGAAATTTTTTACTGTCTAGGTATCACGGTTCATGAGGTACAGCGTGGTGACAGACAGACGGACAGTGGAGTCTTGGTAATGGAGTCCCGTTTTTACCCTTTGAGTACGGAACCCTAAAAAATGAATAGTGAAATTTGAACCCGTAATGAAAGAAATAAAGTTGGGAATTTGTTTTTTTTTTTTTGGTAAACAAATGCGACTTTTTCAATTTCCAATTGCAATGATTTAAATTTGGACCACAGAATTGAATTAAATATATCATAGAAGACGCAAATGCATCTACTTCGCGTGACCGAACCCCGACCAAGCGTCGAGGTTGACCGTCGCTCTTTACAGTCCACGCGCGTCAGTTGTTGCAGCCGGACGTCCGTGAAAACTTAAAAAATACTTCGTTGCATGATAATTAACTGCAACAGCCCAAAAATTGCAAGAACATATTTCCTATCACAGATAAATAATTTTAAAATTATATTATGCGTAATTTTTTTATGAAAAAGTCGGCACGCTTGGTTTTAATACAAATCGTGGTATTTGCGTCATCTAGCGTATATATTAAATCTGTGGGTAGGACCTGGAGCCTTAGGAGGCTATTAGACATGTATAGTAAATAGTAAATTTTAATTGGTAAATTTTAATTGGTAAACTTTAAATTTAATTTGGTATTGACATGTTTTATTATTATCGTTTTTTACTTCTATTTTTATTAGTTTAATCCATGATCCTATTAATTGATTTTATTTTTACCTATGAATACCTACCTTTGAATTTTAGAATTGTCCAAATTAAAATGTTATTAAGTAATACTAACTCATTTTAGTTGTAGTATCTTAGTTTTTTAGTATTTAGTATTAATAATTTTAAATAAATAAATAAATATTAAATAATAATAAATATTATAGGGACATTCTTACACAAATTGGCTAAGTCCCACGGTAAGCTCAAGAAGGCTTGTGTTGTGGGTACTCAGACAACGATATATATAATACTTATACAAATACTTAAATACATAGAAAACATCCATGACTCAGGAACAAATATCTGCATGTGTTCATCACACAAATAAATGACCTTACCGGGATTCGAACCCAGGACCATCGGCTTCACAGGCAGGGTCACTACCCACTAGGCCAGACCGGTCGTCAAGACAAATTAAAACTAAGATTTTAATAATTTTAGTTTTAATTTTTAGTTAAGAACTTACTAACAATGCTATGGACCTATGAGTTGTCTGAAAATAAACGAATTTTATTTATTTATTATTATTATAGTAGGTATAAGTCTTTACCTGGGTGTGCTGGGCATAGCAAGTCTTGCGCTGGCTCAGCGTATCCTTGTTGGTGAAGCCAATGCAGAACACTCGCAGCAGGTAGCCATCGGTGGTCTTAACGTCAATGTTGGCTTCCACCAGGGTCTGCCATTTCTTGACCATCCATCTGTAATTAGAAAATTAGATTGTTGAACGAAATTTTAATTAAATAACCAATTAACCTTTAAGATTGTATCGACCGTTCAGTGGCGGTCATTAGGCGGATTGTGTTTTCTAATAAACCAATTAAATTTCTTAACTCAAGTGTATTAAAGTTAAAAAGACCACAAGATAAGGAAGGTGACTTTCCCGAAGACTGGAGAAGACACTCAAAAAACCATGATTGATTCACAAAATTGTAAAAAATTTATGTAAAGAATAAAGGCTCTCTCAATGGGTAGGTGGTATGTTGTTAACCTTTTCGACGCCGTATCAAACACAAAAGCAGTCATCCAGACGCCACGTCACCGAAGTGTCAGAACTGAAATTGAACTTTATGCATATGCACGTAGGTCTATGTTGCTCTGTGGTACATGACCGATTAATCTGTCTTTGGCGTTGAACCTACGATGCGATCTGTCATTGGCTTCCAAAAGTTAAAAAAGGTTCAGAGATTGTTAAAAATGTAGCAGCGACACAAAGTGTTCTTCTTACAGTGGTAACAAGACTCAATATTGTGTGGCAGCATATAATGTTCGCAGCATAAAACGATACAAAGACCATAAGGTATAACTTCATATAGCTGGACTGCGAAGATATCAAATCTAATAGTGACATTCCACGGAGTAATGCTCATGAAGGCTTGTGTTGTGGGTACTCAAACAACGATATATATATATAATATACAAATATTTAAATACATAGAAAACATCCATGACTCGGCTACAAAGGTTGAAAGGGGTAGTATAATTAATTTTAAAGAGGTCTAGAGATGGACAAATATACATAAATTTATTTTATGGAGGTAGACAAAGTGTGTAATGTGTTCATACCTGAGCTTGTCAGTGGTAAGGTCCATTCCGTGGAAGTTGCAGAGCACATTGCGGCCCTGGACATCCTCAGCGATGAGACGGAACTTGCGGAAAGACCTAGTACAAACGGCTTGGTTAATGTTTTAATAGCTATTGGGTTGAAAGTATATGGGAGATGTTTTTGAGCATTATCAGAAATAAAATCAAAAGGGAACAAACGTTTTCATCAGTTCTGTGTCATTGCGAGCTAGGTGGATCATCATTTAATGCTCATTAAAAACTGTCTTTTTTTAGATCCTTACAGTAACTTATTTACTAGCATAACTTAGACATGGCTAAATTTAGTATGCTAAATTTACAAGGTTCTTCCTGTTTAATTACTATTACTTAGATGCTAAATCCCTTTCCACATTGTCTAATAATCGGGTCCACACAGAGCGAGCATACGCGCGATGAAATTGCCTCACTATAGCTAAATGTAGCCATGTATTTATTTTATGTAAGGAATGATATCTAGAATAATACTATTATTTTAGAACATACCTCTCAGCATCAGTGTCGGCTTGAAGGTCAGCAAGTGACACCTCAAACACGCGCCCCTTCAGACCTTCGGACGCGATTTTCGTACCCTAGAAAAAAAAACACTGGTCAGAGACAAATTAAACTTTTTGAGGTTATGTATGCAATGAAGTGATTATCAGTGATAAATCAAAAGGGAACAAATGTTTTCATCAGTTCTGTGTCATTGCGAGCTAGGTGGATCATCATTTAGTACAATTTTAGTTTAATAATAATTATTGTTAATTATCTTAGAAACTTTGGCCTCAGCAGGTGGCCACTGCTTGAAAATGTATGATTTAATAAATGTTATAAACAGACAGACGCTAGAGCATTTATTTGTACATATATATTTTCAACCACAAATTGTACAATTATTACTACTTGGCAAACTACTCAAACTAAACTTTACAAAACTCCAAAACTCCTTCGTTATACATCAATTTATATGAAATTGTCAAAAAAGGAAAAGCTGCTGCTCAGTGTTTAAAAGTTTGTAGACCACGTGGTAGACATACTGCATAC
The DNA here is from genome assembly GCF_947568885.1 of Cydia strobilella. Lineage (NCBI taxonomy): Eukaryota > Metazoa > Arthropoda > Insecta > Lepidoptera > Tortricidae > Cydia > Cydia strobilella. Next base: position 3,089,917 of record NC_086067.1, read on the forward strand.
TCTATTTAATTGTTTTTGTAAGAGAAAATTGCAGTTGTGCACAAAGTGAGGTTAGGTTGTACTATATTCTAATTCTAACCTAAAAGTAATGGAAATGCAAAACTTACCTGGGTACGGTTGACAAGGGTGGTGCCCACTTGTCTCTTGGCGAACATGGACGGTGCTTTGACATCGTACCAGTCTTTACGGGTGAAAGGATCTACACTGAAAGCAAAATACAAAAAGTTTCATATAACCTTAAAACTTACCAAGCCACCGCTTGAAATTTAAATACATGTTATAGGTCACTTGCAATTTGGAAAGACTGAATTGATTAGAAGATTTTAAGATCGTGGATAATGTAAAAATATTCTAAGGAAACTTGAAACACGATTGACACGAGCCACTAAGAAATCGGCAAATATCCCAACAATCACAGATTTCACTTCGAATATATGATATTAAACACATTATCGGTTGATTATAATATCTTATGGCAGGCTTATTAAGCACTTACATCTTCTTCTTAACACCCTTTTTACCGCCCTTCGAAAGGCCTTTATTTTTACCGACCGCCATGACCACAATCAAACTTAAGAAAGAGTTTGGATTGTTTATGCTCACAGGCAAATGTCATTTTCTCCCGTAGGTTGGCTGAACTTTAGTTATTCTCTATGGGCAGTGTGTATTATTATTATGGTGTTATTGCTATGAATGAAAAATAACGAATTATTTAAAAAATATTTTATTCATTGTCAATTGGTTTATTTTACGTTGCAAATACTAAATTGTATGTAAAATCATAAATTCAAAAATATCAACGCTTAAATAACTTCTGATATCAACTGTCAATGTCAAACGTCACCTGACTGCTGTCATGTGTTCAAGTCAACTCGGCTGTGACGTAGGGTCTCAGCGTAGGGTTACCGCGTTATAACGAAAGTGGCTAATTTCGTGATAATATAATAATTAAACTAAGGTCTGTTTTTTATTCCGTACACTAAAAAGACGTTTCATGTGTAAGACATGACAAGTACCACATGAGATGTCATTTTAGTCTACGGAATAAAAAAACAGAATATCGTGGCACGAATCAATTGGACTTTTAACGTTTCTATAATTATTAAGATTTCAAATATGTTTCACTTTATATTTGGTTGTAGCGTTTCTTACGTTACGAGCATTTTAACTGCACAAGTATCAATATAATTATGATTGCTAAGTAGGTAGTTTAAATGCTACAAATCGAGATTAAACTAATTCTTACTTTGTCACTTAAAGCCTCACGCGATCACGCGCCACGTTGCGGAATTTCATTGTAACTAAATTTTTCTTACTAAACGGAACTGTCACCAGATACATAAGAATAACAGCGCCCTCTTGACAATGATCATATATTTCTGGTCGGGCTTTACATGTACATATGTTTTAGCAATTTTGGCCACGATTGTCTACAACAGGGTGTGTTGTTGTAACAAATACGTGATATTGTTAACTTATTTTTACCGTAATCTAATGCTGCAGGTTGCAGACAGGATGTATAATTATGTCGAAGTCATAGAATTTAAATAGTAGATTGTGTTACAAGGGAGCAAAATGATATATTTACGGCGAGGGCGTACATTGAATCCTAAACGAAGCGAAGGATTCTAAAGTGGAATCCTGAGCGTAGTGAGAGATTCAAGCGTGTTACGCCCAAGATGGAAATAATTTTGCTACCATGTGACACGTACTGCTTTTCACATTGCCTATGAGGTAATTATGATGTTTAAAAATATTATTTAAGTTAAAAAAATTATGTGCTAAATCTTTTTTAAATAGTGTCCTAGAACAGAAAAGTGTTACTTTGATCCCTCCTATCAGGGAAGAAAAGTGCCACTGATCCCTCCTAGCAGATTTTTCTGGTATTTTATTTATCAACCGATTTGATCTTAGGGCATAGGAGTTGATAATTTGATATGTGTTGGTTATTATTATAACCAGTTGCAGTTGGTATATTCTTCATAGGTAGTCAATCAAATCTTGTCAGTAAATAGGAACAAATAAAACTATACTCATCCTTTTCTTTTGGGTGCTAGTACTAGTGTAAGACAAAGATAGTATGATTCTCTCTGTTTATGTTTGAAATAAGGCAGTCCTTTGACAAACTATATCTTTGATTTTTAATTTAGGTTTTTTTATAACAATAAAAGGTATGTACTTACCTAAAATTATGCGTGGAGTCGATTTCGCAGATCTGCGACGCCCGCTCCTCACTCGCGTTCGCAGCTTCGCGCCGCGATTCGCGCACGAGTGTGGAGCGGGCTAAAAGTTCAGTTACAATCAAAGTGCTAAGCTAGTTAGTTATTTAATTAATAAATAAATAAATATTAGGGGACATCTTACATAGATCAACCTAGCCCCAAACTAAGCAAAGTTTGTACTATGGGTACAAGGCGACGATATACATACTTATATAGATAAATACATACTTATATACATAGAAAACACCCATGACTCAGGAACAAATATTTGTGTTCATCACACAAATAAATGCCCTTACCGGGATTCGAACCCAGGACCATCGGCTTCACAGGCAGGGTCACTACCCACTAGGCCAGACCTGTCGTTAAACCTACCTAATCTACTTATTGCAGTGCTAGTCTCAAATCTCAATAAGCTTTATGGGCTTATTGCATCTCTCTCGTGAAAATTTCTATTTACGGGTTTTTTAGTATAACTATCATACGCTGGTAACACTGACTTGATTACAGCCGGCGCGACGGCTCCGCCTATTGCTATTGCTATAAATCATATAATATAAGTACTATATTTCTCGCTGCACGAGTTCACGCTCGTAGGCGGATTAAGCGATTTTTGATTAGATATAAACCGAGTTTTCTAATATACTAACCTTCCCTGGCTTCCCTATTATTTCTAGTTCACGGTTACGTTCCAGAGATACCTAACGTATCTTCCGTAAATCGTTACTTTCGCGTATTCTAATGTGGAACTGAACTACGTTCGAATTTTAAGAATGGGTGCTAAAGTGTCCCGAACGGATTTTGAGTGGGTCTACACAGAGGAGCCTCATGCTAGCCGCCGGAAAATTATTTTAGGTAAGTTATGACGCCATTATTGCATAAAAACAAAACCTATATCAGTAAATCTCCGAATGTTTGCTAGAAGTTTGAAGTCTAAATGTTGATGTCATATCGAGTATGTAACGAGGTATGAACTCATTTTTTTTTATTGTCTATGTTGTAAGAGTTTTTTTAAGCACTTAGTCAGTTGTAAAGGTTTGTAGCTTCCTATGTATTTTATGATAATAATGGTCATTCGAATATCAAACCACACACGTGATTATTTTTCTGCATAAATGAATGTATTTTCCTTTAAGTAGGCAAACTATTTATTACAGATGTAGTGCATAGGGTCAAGGGTCATTGTGCTAGTTTCCGTCCATGCTCTAGTTTTCGTCCACTTGACGGAATAGCAACTAACATATAAGATTTTTTATGTGCTACTTGCGAAATATCATTTTTATGTTGATAGATATATTGTTTATACATTAAGGATTACAATGAGACCAATTGGTGCGGCAAGGTATGTTTATATTCAAATTTCGTCAAGTGGACGAAAACTAGAGCTGGACGGAAACTAGCGCAATGACCCTAAATGGTTTTCCATCGTATTTTATCGGAAATATTCGTATTTGTCATGCTACTTCAGTCAACAGTGCGTTTTTGTACTTATCTTATCCTTATAAGTGTAATAAACTGGTTTTATAATTTGTTTTACTACTTTACTACAATATGCTATAAAGCTAGAATTGTGAAAGATTTTTTTCCTGTGAAACATGTTTACCTCCAATTCCTAGAGTAATAAAATAACTATATTTGTAGGCTATGCTAGGTAGCTGAAATAAAGTTTTGTTTTTAGGGTTCCGCACCCAAAGGGTAAAAACGGGACCCTCTTACTAAGACTCCGCTGTCTGTATGTCTGTCCTTCGGTCAGCAGGCTGTATCTAATGAACGGTGATAGCTAGACAGTAGAAATTTTCACAGATGATGTATTTCTGTTGCCGCTTTAACAACAAATACTAAAAACAGAATAAAATAAATATTTTAGTGGGGCTCCCATACAACAAACGTGATTTTTTTGCCATTTTTTTGCGTAATGGTACGGAACCCTTCGTGCGCGAATCCGACTCGCACTTGGCCGGTTTTTACTATTATGATCCTATAAACTGAAATAGAACACAATATTTCATAATAGTACATTATGATACAAGTGTGCTAAGTTGGTTATTACACACGAGGCGATATTGTGCGCGCGAGCTGTAAGCGAGCGCGCAATAAGAAAGCCGATGTGTGTAATGACCAATGCACACGCGTTTCATACGACGTTTTTCAACACACTTGCGAGAAAAAAAAAAGATACTCATATTAATCAAATTTTAATAGTTAAAACAGTTAGTATTGTGTGTTGCATCTGTCATACTGCCGGCCGCCCCTCGCCCCGGGCGCGGGCGGGCCGGCCGGGCCGCGCACCGCGCAGGCGGTCGGGCGCGCCGGTGCCCGCCAGTCCGAACAATTAAAGAAGGCTCCCTTTCCATGCATATTATTAGCAATCAGTTAGCTTCTTAACTCAGTCGGATAATATAATGAAAATGCACTAGTGGAATAATACACTGAAAGAGCACGCGTGTTTAATATCTAGGATTATGAGACAAAAATCCGTGGAATAAAAACGTCGTTTTGAGCAAGTGTGTTGAAAAATAATTTAATTGGTTCCCTAGTTACATAGTAGACTATCTAATAACTATCATATACAAAGTTCCAAGAAAATATATGCCTATAATATTTAAGGAGTTCCCTAGATTCCACGAATCCCATCATCTGAACTGCGTTTAAACAAAAACGGGACCAACTTGGGACTATAAATACATTCAAACAAAAAAATAATTTTCCAAATCAGTTCAGAAATGACAAGAGTTCTGAGGTAACATACCTACATAAAAAAAAACGGTCGAATTGATAACCCCCATTTTGAAGTCGGTTAAAATAGTTATTTACGATACAAGTGCGGAAAAGAGGAAATTCGAAAACACGACCTATTCGCACGTGTATCGTACAACGTTTTACAGTACATATGGCCCTTTAAACTTTCGACATATGCACGAAAAGTGCGAAAAAGTAGCACCATATGTACTGTAAAGAACATTGTCACTATTTGAGTGTTTTGTGTAATACCACAATTACCACTATTATATTTCTTAAGGAGCAATATGTATGTGTCACATAGCAAATCAGTTAGTTCAACAATAACTAAGTGTATTGAGTAATCGGAACTACGTGACTTCACACACGGAATAGTAAGTATATTGTGCAATGAGGGTAAGTACGATTTTGCAAACGAGGTCGACAGATTCACGACAGCCGCAAACTATTAAATTGATAAATAAATAAAATGACTTGAATTTTGACAACCCTAATTTGCCGAAAGGGATAGTGCCATACATTAGGAAGGGACAGCATGATTCGACCCTGAATGTTGTCAAAACTTCGGGTTTGTAGGAAGTGTCCTTTCTGTACGGTATAGTTTTGCAGTTGGGAGTTTTTATGGCGAGTCACGGTGACATTACAAAATCACATACGTTCCTACTGTTCCTAGTGCAATCTCTGTTACTCAAATCACGACAAACGCGGAGCGTGACGCTACTGACGCTGTGACTGTAAGTCGGCTCTAATCGGGCTCAGTCGGGAGTGTTCGGAAGTGGCGAACATTGGATGACGCCTGAGGCGCTACCTCAAATATCATGCAGTGACACCAAGGGCCTGACACTCTTTGATAGAGAAAGATAGTCTTATTGCGATTCCTATAAGAGGAAAGAAAAAATAGTGCCATGCTTTGTCCTTATCACCGACCGGGTTTTTTTTCATGGTCGGGTTATGGCAGCATAGGTAGGAGGCGATGGCGAAATACCGAAATTTATAAGTGAAAGAGAAAAAGCTGCTGCCATACATTAACCTGTCAATACATGAATATGTCTTTCTCTTACCCCTGGTCGCTCGGTTTCATGTCTATAACTACTATACTATGTCTATGAGTGACACGGATAACAAGAGTGACAGTCACGATGACTTTCCACTGTGACTTTTTTGGAACGGGATCGTCAGTCACTGATGTCAAAATGTAATGGGAAAACCATGTCTACAAGTTTGGTCTGATCAGCCACTTATGAGCTCATGAGAGTAAAAAGTAAAAAGCCTTGATTGTTGAGGTCGCCGTCATCGAAATCGATGTTTATTTATTTAATCGTATGGCATGCATGTTTAGGCAATCAGAGTACAGCTTTGAGGTTGTTAAGCCAGGTAACCACGTCGGGTGTCAGTGCATCCAGGTCCTCAGCTGGGCCAGGATAGGAGTGAAGCGGGCAGCGACGAAATATGTGCTCAGTGGTTTGGTCTTCTTCGCCGCACTTGCAGAGGGGAGACTCCTTCCAACCCCACTTAAGTTGAGAATAATTACAGCGGCCATGACCTGTGACAATCGATGTGGAGGACTATATATACTATTACTTATTCTGTGATAAAGAGTTAATAGTTTTTTATCAGTCTTATCACTTCTCATTTCATAAAGTTTACAAACTCACTTACATGTTACATGGCATAACTGTAATCTCTGTGCAGCATTATAGGTGTTATTGTTTACTGATAATGATAACAGAGGTTTTTTAAACAAGATAGATAAGAAATAAAACTATGAAAACGGATTATATCGCGTATACGCGCGAGGTGTAGGGTTGGAGCCGGAGTAGTTTTTATCGCGTATATATATATCTTTACTTGAAAATAATTGTATTGTATAACTAGCCTTATGAACCGATTTTGCATGTACAACCAGCCTTAAAGTTTATAGTCTATGATGGTTCATTATTTTTAGTATGTGGGTATTTTTGCACTTTGTAGTTTTTCCTCAGTCACCCGTTGACCACGAACGCTGTAAAGGGTTCGAAACGTCGGGATGTATTATAAATTCAATATACGCGATATAATCGGTTTTCATACTTTTATTTCATGAGTAACTATCGCGGTAACCGAAGACAATATTAAGATAGATAAGCCTGGTTTAGTGATTCAGCAGCTGACCGCCTGTTATGGATTATGTCATCAAGCAGATTTCTTTTTACTGTCCTTGATAATGCGATTTGGCGATTTCCAACACATTTTTTCGCAATTTGCTGGGCGTTTCTTTATCGAAATAGTTAGCACTATATTTTAGGCAAAGTGGGACATTTTTTGCATGAAAAGTAAAGAAGCATTCCACGGGCTGTCCCGTACAAAAGAATTTTATTTTGTGTTACTACTAGGACTTTTTTTTTGCTGTTTAAATTTAGGCTGATGATTATTATTTAGACATATTTTTGACCATCAGAGAAAACTGTTAACGTTATCGTTATCGGATACGTCAGTATTTTCCTACTGTGATAATAAAATTTCGATGTTTCTGAGAAAAATCAGAATCGATAATGAATGAATCGGTGGACTGAATCGTCTTATTTCTCATATTTTTGTAATTGGTGTGTAGGTAATTTAGTATCATTGTCTTCCTAGCGTTATTCCGGCTTTTTGCTACTGCCAAAGAATAAATAATAGTACTTGGTACAGAAGGTTCACTCTCTAACAAAACGCGTCTATTACGACAGATATGATCGCTAGGTGGCGCAAGCGCGAGCAGGCGTCCGTTCCGTAGCAGTGCGCGGCAACTACTATGGCTAGACACCAAAAGCCGAGTCCGCTCGGTAACATAATCCGAAGAATTAGTGCAGGCACTAGTTTTACTAAAGCGACAGCCATATATCTGACCATCCAACCCAGTCTTATGATAGTCATACATACTGTCATTATTATTACGTCGTAAACTGCAGACATACAACTCATTCGAACCAGGATACTTCGAACTTCGAGTCATGTTAATGATTTTAAATTGATCACTTCACAACAACATGCTAGAGCGGCCCACAGTACAATGTTAACAGTATGGCCATACATATATACAGGGTGGCCAAAAAATAAGTGCATTCCCGTTGTCAGGGAGGTTTTGGGATTAAACAGATTATACTGAGCAACTTTTACTTTGGGACTAACCACGAAATGCATTAAAGCAATACAAAAGTCAGAACTGATAGTCAAAGTCCGACAGTCGTACTTCACACGCGAAACGCTTCTAACAAAACGATAAGTGAACGTGACGTCAAGGTCACTGAGAGCCCATCTTGAATGTATGGAAAATAAGTACAATTGCGATTTTGTCGGTGAAATGTTGCGTTTATGCATATATTTGCCTTTTAATCTTTTTTGGATAAAATGTAAGGAATCGAATGGTATCTTTACTTTATTCCTTTTTGGAAGTTAAAAAACTATTTTGAAGCTTTTAGAGCCTGTATTTTTTTATCATTTCCATATATTATTTTAATAACCATATATATTATTGTGATAAATTGCTCATTAATTGCTATTTTACTACTTTTTTATAAAATTCAACATGTCATCATCCCTATTGTCGTACTGTTCGTTGTTCTACTGTGCCTTAACTAGCAGTTGTTTATTAGCAGGATTGGCGCAAAACAGCGCTAAATACGCATATCGTGGGAGTTAGCAAAAGATCGGAAGATAACTTACTTACCTCATTTCATTTGGTTTTATTTTAAGCCTGTAAAGTGTCAATTACATCCACGGATGCGGATGCGGATATTTAAAGGTTCACATCCGCGGTTGTGGATGCGAATATTCGCAACATCCCTGGTCCTGACCACTAGACCACCCGATGAACCTATACCTACACTCGATAAACAGTCTCCTTCGGCAGTCTGCTAAAAACAGCTTGTAAGTACACCACCTATTTATATGATTAACAAAACTTTTTTTCTTTACAGAAAAATATCCGCAAATCAAGCAGCTCTTTGGCTACGACCCCAACTTCAAATGGGTGGTGACCGGCATGGTGCTATTACAGCTTATAACACTACCCTTTATCCAGTACCTCAGCTGGCCGATGCTGATCGTGGTAGCTTACTGCTTCGGAGGAGTTATCAACCATTCTCTAATGTTAGGTGAGTTTCTGTATAATTAGCTCCATGCATGAATTTATTTTTATTTTTGGATTCATAATTTATATCGTTGGAACACCGGAAATGATAAAAATACTTTTGTAAACCTTAACATTATTTTATTAAAAAATATTTAAAATGTTGAAAATTTTTGAGCGGTTGAAACGCTCATAATTTTTGGCGCGAATTCGACAGAGCGTGATGACGTCACACGTTGGGCGGCCCAACTGACGTTTGCTACTAATGACACTAATCTGTCGAACGCGTGACGTCACGTGGCGTTTCGAGCGTTACGCTCACTAGCTTTTCGCGGGCAAATTTTTGTACTTTTTATTTATAATTTTAAGCAATTAAATGGTAATTTAAAAACGGAAATGCATTTGTAACATGATATAACGGTAACAAACATCCGAATAAAACATATTTCGTTCAAATATAAACTTCATGCATGAGGCTAATTATATAAATTTAACAATAATTTTGTTTGGTACCTTCGATACTTTAAAGTCGTCGAGAATAAGTATTTTGTACATTTGCAACTGATGCAATTATTCAAATTCCTGATAAGAAATTGTATCAAACACTTACTTAAAGTGGTTATTGTCATACGAGTGGTACTTAGAAATAAGCATGCTGTGTTATCAGATCTCTAGATAGTACTGCAACAGTGATTATTATCAAATACCTATATTACTATACTACTACTACACGGAGGCTAAAAAATAAGTGCACTCCCGTTGCCAGGGAGGTTTTAGGATTATACTGAGCAACTTTTACTATGGGACCAACCACGAAATCGCAGAAAAGAGAATTAAGTAGACAGAGTGCTCACTCCATACATCAGTTTTTTTACCAAAACGACTATTATTTTCGTAGTCGACATCTAGCGTCAAGTAGCGGAACTCTCAGTACTGCTACTCGACACCAGATGTCGCGGCAAACAAAAATTCAAATGCTCAACGATTTTCAGCTAATATTATAACCAGAGTAACCGAAACTATTTTCAACTCCTTCTGCTTTTAATGTTAGTTATAAATTGTGCCATTTTCAACCAAAAGGGTACTTATTGTCGGTTATTAATAAGGCGCTATTTCCATATAGCTTCAATTCGAAATCAACCTTCTCGACAAGCGACAATGTGGTACCTTTTGCTTTTCAACTCCTGCTGCTTTTTATATTAGTTATAAATTGTTGAGCAATTAAAATAAAAACATTTACAACCGAGTCTATCGGGGAGTGAAACCTTTTGAGAGCGTTTTAAATCGATGCATTTTAATACTTTCCATTTTTCGTTGCAGCAATCCACGAAATCGCACACAACCTAGCCTTCGGCCACGCTCGGCCGATGGCGAACCGACTGTTTGGGTTTTTCGCAAATCTGCCCGTCGGCGTGCCCGCCTCCATCAGTTTTAAGAAGTACCACTTGGAACATCACAGGGTAAGTTCGAAACTAATACGACATTTACTTCGTCAATAACCTTAAGGAAGGATAGAAGGTGCAACGTTGGCTTCAAGAGATGGATACAATTCTATGGCTTTAGTGAAAAGGGGTACCTCGCCAAGTGCAGATGAAAAGGGTGTAAGTTCCATAAAACACTTTCACCTGAACTGCGCAAGACTTGAAGAGGAGAAGAGCTACACAGAAATGTACTTAATGGGGTGACAATAAAAAAAAAATACAGCTTTCTATTTAACCAACATTTTGCCTAGCGGTAAGGTGTGTAAGTTTTAAATGAAAAGTTGTAGGTATGAGCCCCGGCTTATTGTAAAAGTAAGTTCAGTTGAATCATTTGAGATTTACCAATCGGTGATGGAAAACATCGTGAGGAAATCGGTCTAATTCCCTAGTTTGCTCTCTGAGTTGGAATAGAAGGTAAAATGGCAGTCGCTTTCGTAAAAACTAGCGTCTGCACCAATTCCTGGAATTACGTTGTCAAAGTGAACTTCGGTTCCTGTAGGATTACACTAAGATGACGAGAAATACACTTTCCCGTTTATTTCCAGTACCAAGGCATAGAAACCATAGACACAGACCTTCCCACGCTCATCGAAGCGAAACTCTTCAACACTACCTTCGGAAAATTCATCTGGCTAATTCTCCAGCCGCTCTTCTACATGGTGCGGCCGCTGGTGGTCCGCCCGAAGCCTCCAGAGCCTCTGGAACTTGTTAATGTGATCATACAGTTGTTCTTTGACGCTTGCGTGGTTCAACTGTTCGGTGAGTAAACTCATTCTACATATAAACTTATAAAATTTCAGTCTTGCTGATTCCCGTCCATTTTACTACCCAAATATCTGTTAATTCTACTTATTTTGTACGTGCACTTCATTGTTTGTGTTGGTAAATAGATCTTTTTTTTTCTGAACGTCTACAGACGTAGCTTTGTTTAGCCGGTGCGCGCGGTCAATGACCTTACAACTGTTTTTTGAAGTGTGCGTGGGGCAGCTGTTAGATGAGTACAAAATTACTTGTTTCTCTTGTATACCTCATCGTGGCGACCCAGCTAAACCTAGTTCCTAGCCCTAGTTTTTAGCCGACTACGGCAAAGGAAAAGAAGGGTTATATACCTAGTCGGCTCATAAGTTCTGTCATATACATAGTATCAAATAAAATCAAAAGTTTAAGTTTATTCCGTATAATTTGTACAGCGTTTGAAAGCTTATAAACTAGAGAATTCAAAATGACCGCCATAATTATCTACACAGGCTTGAAGTCTTCGTGGGCAGTCGTCAATGGATTCACGCACCACTTTCATGTCGATATTGGCCACTGCCGTAGCAAGAGATTTTTTCAGCGAGTCTAGATTTGCATGAGGTTTTGAGCACACCTTTTCCTCTAAATACTGCCATATTTTATAGTCTAAAGGATTAAGATCTGGGCTAGAGGAGGGCCAATCTTCATGCCGTATAAAGTCGATTTTATTGGAGGCGAGCCAGGCTTGTGTAGACTTTGCCTTATGGGCTGGAGCAGAGTCCTGCTGGAAAACCCAATGCTGGTTTAGAAACATCGTATGGGATAGTGGTTTCACAATATTAGTCAACACCGTGTCTTGGTACACTTTGGCACTAGTTTTTACTCCTTTCTCACAAAAATGCATACTAGTGACGCCCGCATAAGAAACTCCCAGCCAAACCATCACAGATGAAGGGTGATGACCTCTTTGAATACGGGGAATGCTATTAGACGCTTCTTTACTATTGCGAGCGTACACTATCATTTTGTTTATTACAGTTTTCTTCTATGTCAAAAATTTTCTCGTCCGAAAACAGTATACAACGGTGCTTATTTTTAGCGTACTTCTTCAATAAAGCTTTAGATCTTTTAAGCCTTAAAGCTTTAAGCCGACCATTGAGAAGATGGCCAGTTTTTCGTTTATAAGCACGAAGTCTCAGGTCTTGATTAAGCACTCTTTTCACCGTGTTTTTGCTCAAACCCATCTGGAGGGCCATAACTTTTTGTTTCCTAGCGGGATTTCTGGCAATGCGTGCCCTAATTGCTTGTACAACCGCTGGAGTCCTAGCTGTACGCGGACGACCGCTTCTTTTCTTGTCATTTAAACTAGAGATCTCACTGTATCTTTCTATGGTACGATACACAAATCTTAGAGAGAATTTTAAATTTTCAAGTAGCTTAAAAATTTTAGTCGGCGAGTGACCACAACGATATAGTGCAATTATTGCGGTACGGCTATCTTTAAGCGTCCACTCCATGTTGAAGAAAACAGAAAATTGCAAAATTATACTACTCAAATATTTAATAAAGATTCGAAATTCAAATGCAGAACGGTTTTTGTTTTAGGAGTTCCAAATTTAAATTTTAAAGGCCAGTGACAGAACTTATGAGCCGACTAGGTAGGTACCTATTCATACAGATGGTTGCAGCGCTGTAGAAAGAGACAGATGCCACAATCTATTTTGTAAATATGTAATTACTTATTAAATGTGACATTTTCAACCAAAAGGTACCACATTGTCGGTTGTCGATAAGGTTGATGTCTAATTGAAGCTATATGGAAATAGCGCCTTACTGACAAGCGACAATAAGTACCCTTTTGGTTGAAAATGCCACAAATATGTATGATAAATACTTGCTTTACATATGTTCTTTTTTATTTGTAGGTTGGAAAGCTATGTGGTACCTCATCATTGGGTCCCTATTGGCGATGGGTGTGCATCCAGTAGCAGGTACACTATTTATATTTACATTACGTATGATACCAAATATACTATTAACGTTTAATTCAGCATTTTAGACGCTTGATATACCTAGTATTTCTAATTTTTTTTTAAATATTTGTTATTCCAGGACACTTCGTGTCAGAACACTACATGTTCAAGAAAGGTTTCGAGACGTACTCGTACTACGGTGCGCTGAATTTCATCACTTTCAACGTTGGGTACCACATGGAACACCATGACTTCCCTGCGGTACCAGGCAGTAGGTTACCGGAGGTCAGTATGGACAGTTCCACTATTTTGTTTAATAAATAAATTGAAATTGAAATTTACCACAAGTTTATTTACAAGAGAAATGCATGAGTTGCTATAAAATACTGTAACTCATACTTAGAAGTATCTTACTGTATGACAAAAATGCCTCTTTCGGCCAATTAAATCCTATAGAATCAGGTTTTCAAAGTGTGACCCAGGAGACAAATCAATGCCAATAAGTGCTCAAAGGTTAACGCAAACTATAATTTCAGGTAAAACGCATCGCCGGTGAGTTCTACGACGATCTACCTCAACACCATAGCTGGGTGTCCGTCCTATACGACTTCGTTATGGACCCCGACATCGGACCCTACGCGAGGATCAAGCGCAAGGAGCGCGGGTTGGAGAGTTAAGCTCTTTTCTACAGAGCCCAGCTCTTTTATACAGAGTTTAGCTCTTGACTTACCGGTAAGATTTTTGACAAAGATTCATTGATTGTATGAGATGTTTAAAGGTGGATTTAAGTTTATTCTGTTCCGTTGTCCAAGGGACACTAGTGGCATAGTTTACTTGAAATGTATTATTACGTGCTACTAACATGCTTACTTTCTTAGTACATGGTCCACTATGAAAACGATTTTAAGCGTTGTTTTTCCCCTAGACAACTAACCGTAACCGTGGCAACGAGTGACACTAAAAAGTTGATTCACCTGTAAAATCTAATATAAAATCGTGCTTTAAAAATAATTGACAGCTAATGTAGCGGATGTGCGGATACATTATCCATTATTTTTTTGACGTTTGACAATTCTTCGGGTGTCAAACCCAGGGTCACGGGTCACGGTTTTTATTAGACTACATCTTGTACCATCAATGATTTTTTGATTTTGGGTAACTGAACCTGAGTTTGCCTGAATTCTTGGACTGTCAAAAAGAGCTAAGATCTTGGTTAACCAAAAAATGTAGTTTTACTGATTTGGCAACGACATAACTGATATTTATTGTATATTATATGGGGTAAAATAAATCAACACAACGTTATGAAAATGTGTGCCTAATGGCTTACTTTAGTTTATTTTTGTGTAAATACTAAATTGTATCAACAGTACAAGATGTACTTTGATTTTAATTTGATTCATATATTTTCGATGTTATCAGTTAACACGAGTCATGAATTTTTTACTAAATAAATTAACTTTCTAAAACATGTTACATATTTAATACTATAAAGTGCTACTATTAAATTATGTAAATTAGATACATAATTCGTTATTCGTTTATTTCTTAAAACCTTCAGATTTTTTTGATCTAATCTAAGAAGTTAAACCAGTGATTATACCAATGATTTTTTGCATTTTAAATATTGAATACTAACTACATCTAAGAGGCCGGTGTCGATTTTAGTCGCAAAAATGTAAAATTGATAGATTTAGTCGGTGAAATTGTACACCTTTTGTTACCTAATTGAAATAACAAGTACTGGTTTCTATTAGCACGTCTTCTTATCTTAACTTTTATCAGATCAGTTTTTTGAAAACAGACTTACTAAATTAGTAATGTTTGCTTTTCTGATGGACGTTTAGGTAAACGCGCGTAAAGCACTGATTTTGTCGCTCTTATTTGTAAATTTCGTAAAGTTTGGACGGCTAAACATGGTAATTTTGTATTACACATATCCTGTACTTGACGTTTATCAGACTACATTTTTATTATTATGACTTTGAAGTAGTGTAAATGAAAGTTAGACGAAATCAATTTTCTCCAGAAATTACTTCAAAACAAATGAAAATTTCTCTGAAAATCGACTTAATTTCAACGTAATTTTGATACTTAAACAATCTACAACATTTGCTGAAACTATTCTTATACATCAATTTGTATAATTTACCACCATAAATTTTTGATGAATTTTTAAAAACTGCCTCTTCTTTTCATATGTTACCGGTGGGTCACGCTCGCGACCTCATTATTAAAAGTCAAGATGAGAACACGTGCTAATAGAAACCAATACTTGTTATTTAGATATTACGTAACAAAACGTGTATAATTTCAACGACTAAATCTATCAATTTTAAATTTTTGCTCCAAAATCGACTACGGCCTCCTAAGGGGCAGTTTAGGTAAAGGAATTGAAGAAAATTTGTATTTTTTCATGGTATTTTAATAGTGATGATTTTCGGTTTAAAAAATTTTGTTAAATATTTCGGGTTAATAAATTATAGTCTGCTTTGAGACTTCTTTTGATCTCTTCATAAGCTAACTCATGGTAGAGGAACGCAAAAAAAAGTTTAATTACTAATTTTGAAATTACTTTAAGTGCTGTAATCCAGTAATTAAACCTTTTTTTTGCGGTCCTCTAAATTTTTCCATGAGTATAACTTTGTTCACGTCTGACGCGTGGTATATAAATGTTTATAAAATGCATATAAATATACAGTATTTGGAACCTTTTTTAGTGAAGCATCATTATCTATAAACTTTTAGATAGGTATAGGGAAAGTATTTTTGTATGTATTGTTTTTCTACATACATGATCAGATATAACGCTGGTGTTATTTTGTCACAACTTAATTTTAAGTAATGGGTTTTTTTACTATTAAAACTGTTTTTAATCAACACCGTTTTTATTGAATAGGTTATGTTATTTTTTTAAAGCGTCTTTATTTTTTAAAGAAAATACTTGTAGAATACTATGGTACGGGGAAAATATATAACAGGGAGTTTTGTTATAAAATAAGAGAAGACAAGGTAAATGTCCCGGTACTCGACACCCATAAATTGGTACCTTTAATCTTTATTCATAGCAATGATGAGGACATACAGGTAAAATATTAGTCATATATTGGGGCATTTACCTTATATAAAAGGTCAAATGTATTAAAACTGAGCTTATCAAGAAATAATAAACAGTGTATCGGTACCGTTACGGTAATTTATTTTCATTATATTTTTAAGTATTGCTTTTTATTGACCATCGCATATTGTTTCATTCGCATCGAGTTTTTAACAGCAAAAATTGGGTTTATCAACTATTTCTTATATTAATTTATGTCCCGCCAGCCAATATACACCTATAGACAAACTTAAAGGATCGCAAAAAAAAATTAATTACTAATTTTAAAATTACTTTATGTTCTGTAATCCAGTAATTTAAACCTTTATTTTATGCGTTCCTCTAAATTTGTATATGTGGCATTTTCAACCAAAAGGGTACTTATTGTCGCTTGTCAGTAAGGCGCTATTTCCATATAGCTTCAATTAGACATCAACCTTATCGACAACCGACAATGTGGTACCTTTTGGTTGAAAATGTCACATATGAGTACCTAACCCAAGCCCACACACGTAATAGTACATTTTACAACTAGTGTAAAAAGACATTTCACACGTGTTGTAAACGACGTTTTTTAATACAATTGCGAAAAAATAATAAATTAATATATCATTAGTAGAATCATACCACCAAACCAAACCAAAACCAAAAGTACCTATACAGCCCTTGATACTTGAGCTGCCGCAGCCCGCGATACCTTCATACTCGTGCGCGCCCCGGCCGCGGCCGCCGCGGGCCCGGCGCGGGTTGCTCAACGACACCGAGGAGTAACGAGTGAGGCCCCAGTACCTGCTCAAGCTAAATTACATAAAAACTGCGTTTCGAAACTATAGTTTGGAACTAAAAAGTAAAAAGCACTAGTTCGAGAAATTGAGCTTCTCGCACGCTACGCAGCCACAAAAAGTACCACTTTTTGAGCAACTGTATTAAAAAACACATTTTACTAACATGCTTACGACCAGGGATTGAAACTGCTTTTTTGCAAAAACTACGAAATAACCATATATTATTTCGAATTATTTTATACTCCGAATGTAGAACTCAGTTGTGTGTTTAGATAATGGCTTCGTATTATTAGATTGCCCAATAAAATTAAAAATGAAATAATTAACAAAGAACGAAAAAAAATACGTTCCCATAAAAAAAATACAGGTCCCTGCTTACGATACACATTTGGTCAATTTAAAAGATATAACCTTAACCATGGTTTTAAGAGTCACCCAGGAGACATAAAATCGCAACAAGTGACGAAAGTTGATACGCCCAATTGCAAAAGTGATGGTAAAAATAAGCTTTTTTGTGTATTCGATGTCAGGGCATTTTCACTTATTAAAAGTGTACCATTTACTTTTTTTCAAAATTCCATCAACTTTTGGGTTATTTCTACTCAGAATCACGAGGACTATAGATTTAAAAAGAAAAAATATTTCCCCAAAAAAATTTCAGTTACAAAACTGACACCCAAAATTTGTATGAAAAACTGGGGCCACTTTTTCTTCGTCTCATTCAATAGTACGAGTACTTGTGATTCTGAGTCTAAATAACCCAAAAGTTGATGGTTTTTCGAAAAAAAGTAAATAGTACCATTTTTTCTGAAAACCCCCATCAACAGTGAGCTAGTATGCGGGTTTTATTCATAAAAATAGACTAAGATTTATTTTTTTAATGTGACGTTTTCAACTAAAAAGGTACCACATTGTCGGTGGTCGATTTAATTTTGAAGCTTTATGGAAATAAGAGTCTTATTGACAACCGACAAGTACCCGGTTGGTTGAAAACGCCACTAATTTTAACTATATATAACAGAGGCTTACCTAAATACATTATACCTATATCTACACTAAAATCTTTATTCGCAAGATATGTTATTTTTCATCATTATCATATATTTAAGAGTAAGTCTCTTGTCGGTGGAGCAATTTCCATGTTTCGGTCCTCTGCCTTCTCTTTGACGTTATTTTGATGCAAACCTTTTTAAGGGTTGTTTGTATACTTATAAGCAATGTAACTGGTCACTGTAAATTTCCATAGAAGAGACCTTTTTCTTTGCTGTTCAGTATTTATCAAAAAAATAACGTTCGAATGGATACCCAGTTTATTTACTTAGCATCCAATATTTTATAGGGTCGCCTTAAGTCCCCGGCAAGCTCGGTTCTCCATACAAACGTAGTTACGCTCGCATTTTAAAACGACTAGCTAGATTGCTCTGAAACTTTGTACTTACAATAGAATAAGGTATATAGTCCTGTAATTAGTTTATGTAACTTCAGATACCATAAATCAAAAAATATAGCGAATTGTCTCTCGCGGCGTGAGTTATCGCGCGTGTAATCATGTGCTAGCCGTGATGGAGCTATATAAACTAATTACAGAACTAGGTATACCTCATGTCATTGTATATGCAAAGTTTCATCAATCCAACACGTAGTTTTAAAATTACAACGAAACTCCGTTTGTATGGGAAGGTGAAAGTCGGCCGAGCTTGCTGGGGACTTTCTTTTAACTGACTTCTTTAGATATATATATATATTTGTAAGGTAGATATACTGTTATCTAATAGGTACCTCTCTGTGCCTTAAGAGCCGTTGTGCATTGACACGATTTGATATTATAAATAAACATATTTAGGCATATTTGGGACAATATTATACAGATTAAACTAGCCCCAAACTAAGTAAATTTGTACTATGAGTACTAGCCGACAAATCATGTATATATGTGACGTTTTCAAGTAAAAGGTAGGTACCACATTGTCGCTTACCATACGGACGAAATTTGCTACTATCTTTATACGAATAACCTGTCAGAGCGTCCTTATGGCAAGCGACAAAGTGGTACCGTTGCTTGAAGACAACACGCTTTCATAAATAAATAAATACTCAGATACATACAAAACAACCATACTCAGGAATACTTATTTACGATACAAGTGCGGAAAGTAAGAAGTATATATTCGCAAGTGTATTGTACAATGTTTTACAGTACATGTGACCCTTTAAGTTACATAGGTACAGGTGCTTATTCTCGCACTCGGGAAAGTAGCAAAATAAAATGTCCTTACGGGATTCGAACCCAGAACCTCCAGAAAAACAGGCATATATGCACAAATCCTGCTTTGCACAACTGCTCTATTTTGTTGCATTTTATCATTCTTGTCATCAGTTGTAAAATTTAGAGATAATTATCATTTGTAGTTATATTTAGTTTTCATATTTTCTGAAACCCAGTGTATATATTCTTTAAAAACTCGGGGCTATTGCGTATAAGGGGTATACAGGCCATTAAATATTATTAGCGTATAGTATCAACGTTATTACTACCAGAACTTCATCGCTGATTATTTTGATAACTTCACAGCATTGATTCAGTGTTGTGATACTATGTTTTCATTTCTCATGCTCTGAAAGTGGGTCGTTATTGTTCTAAAAAGTGTGCAGAAAATTATACTAATATTAATTCTAAGTACATTTTTTTTACGATAAGCAATGAAATTTTGTTTTTAAATGGATTTGTTGTACAATTTCCATTCTGATAATTCCCTGTTCCATAAATAACGATCTTTTTACATAAATTGTTAATTGAAACTACCCTCAAGAAATACTATTGAAGTCAATACTTAGACTTAGCCGTGTTTTATTAAATGCACATGTATTTTACTTTTCTCGTATTCGAAATGAAAAGTAGTGTTTTACTCTAGTGAAAGGCGCCATTTCAGTCTCGGATTATTGAGCTCTCACTGCGTTCGAGCGCCAAATTACCTCGACAGAAATGGGTGCCTTTCATCCCTTGGTTACCAATCTACTATTCTAATTGTCTTTAAACAACTTACATGCAGTTGCTAGCGCATATAAATGTTTTATCCTTTTTGAAGTCGTTTTTTTTTTAATAATTGATAAAAAAAGTTTACACAGTAGCAGTTTTATTTATCAACTGACGATATTACCCCTTATCTCAAGTAGGCCCGGTTATGTATGTATTGCAATACTAAAATATGTATGGAGTAATACTCGAGGGACAAGTTTTTGGATATTATTATGGTGTAGATTTTTAGATGAAATCGCTGTATTGTATATTGCTGTGCAAAAAATATGATCTGTGTTACTGTTGATGTAATGAAATATATATTTCCATAAATTGTAATTTTTGTTTTATTTCTTAAGAAAGTTGTTTTACTAAACCCTTGTTTTCATAACCCAGATAGCTACTAGCACTACCCCCCTTTGACTGCCAAAGACGTCAAATGACGCGCGCGGCTTCAGCCCAATATCAACCTTCGTGCATTGCGACAAGGTTCACTATGACGCGCCGAACGCGCACGATAGGCTGCGGACTTTTAAATGGCGTTCAAAAAGTTACATAAACAAATTTTTATTAACCTTTTCAACGCCGCGTCAAACACAAGCTGTCACTCGGACGTGTCACCGAATTGTCGAAACTGAAATTGAACTTTATGCCCATGCAAGTAGGTCTATGCTGCTCTGTGGTCTGTGCTGTGACGCATTAATCCATCTGGCGTTGGACCTGCGGTGCCGATATATCCGTCATTGGCGTCCAGAAGGTTAATGGTATCAATCTATTAGGTTTGTTTTTCGGATCAAATGTCTATATGGGAACCATTGCATTAAAGCAATACAAAAGTCAGAAATGATAATCAAATTCCGACAGTCTTACTTCACTCGCGAAACGCTCCTTACAAAACGATAAGAGAACGTGACGTCAAGGTCACTGAGAGCCCATCTTGAATTTATGGAAAATAACTATGCAATTTTGTCGGTGAAATATTGCGTTTATGCATATAGCTATACAATATTTTTTGGATAAAATGCAAGGAATCGAATGGTATCTTTACTTTATTCCTTTTTGCAATGCAAGTTAAAAAAACTTTAAATTTTGAAACTTGTAGATCCTGTATTTTTTTATCATTTCTATATATTATTTTAATATCCACATTATTCTGATAATTGCTCATTTGCTATCTATTTACTAAATTTTGTTATAAAATTCAACATGTTTAATCATCCCTATTGCCCAAGTAAAATCGAAATTTCGTTATCTAACATCTCTGTCACTTGCATATTCGAGCGATAAAGAGGCAGATAGCGAAATTTCGGATTCGCGTTTCCCGGTAGGTCCTCTGTAAACACCGCCTTGATGCATCAACGTCATGTTTTATTATCTCTGAAAGCTTGTCAAAATACTGTTAAAGGCACTCTATGGTTTACTAAAGGGGCTAGTGCTGCACTCTGGTGGCAGAACATTGCAGTGATACTCCCTATTGGTGCGAAAGCAGGACAATAGCATCTGGCATATAAAACAGAGATTAGGATATTTTTAGTAACTCTCTCAAAATGTAGGGAAGGGTAATACAAAATAAAATCAAGTATATCTGTCAAACATTTATTCAAAATGTGCGTTATCATTGTAAAGGCAGTTCAAGGCACTAGACAGTTTAATACTTAGTACAAGTTCAATTACATTTTGCATTAAGCCTTATTTCAGATTTTAGTCGCAAAAATGTAAAATTGATAGATTTAGTCGCTGAAATTGTACACCTTTTGATACGTAATAGAAATAACAAGCACTGGTTTCTATTAGCACGTCTTCTCATCTTGCCTTTTAATAATGAGGTCGCGAGCGTGCGTCCCCGGTAATATATGAAGAGAAGGGGCAATTTTTAAAAATTCATCAATAAATTATGGTGGTAAAGTATACAAATTGATGTATAAGAACAGTTTCAGCAAATGTTGTAGATTGTTTTAGTATCAAAATTATGTTGAAATTAAGTCGATTTTCAGAGAAATTGCCACTTGTTTTGAAGTAATTTCTGGAGAAAATTGATTTCGTCTAACTTTCATTTACACTACTTCAAAGTCATAAACATAATAATAAAAATGTAGTATGTAAAAGGTGGAGTACAGGATATGTGTAATACAAAATTACCATTTTTAGCCGTCCAAACTAAGAAATTTACAAATAAGAGCGACAAAATCAGTGCTTTACGCGCGTTTACCTAAACGTCTATCAGAAAAAAAAAAACATTACTAATTTAGTGAGTCTGTTTTCAAAAAAACGATCTGTAAAACGGCAAGATGAGAAGACGTGCTAATAGAAACCAGTACTTGTTATTTCTATTACGTATCAAAAGGTGTACAATTTCTGCGACTAAATCTATCAATTTTAAATTTTTGCGACTAAAATCGATAACGGGCTCTTGATGTCCTTACAAATTATTATCTCAGTCTGGAAAATAGCCGTTTGTGATAATTTCCAAAAATGTTAGTGCTATTATTTAGTACAAAGTGATTTTCGACGTATAAACAAATGTGCCATATATCTATCATTTAAAACATTCAAACGTTATATTGTACATAAAAAACATTATCAAAATTACATTTCTATATGAGATTCACAAGAATATCCATTACAATTCTGCACATAATACTAAATACAAACTTTATACATACACATAATATAAATTTTATTTTCTTATATCTATGGTTCATTTATACTTATCCTAGGTACTTAGAAATGGCCGAGGACCATTGGACGGATGTCTTATAACAAATAAGGGCTTTTTATAATAAAATATATCTTAATCAGACTTTTTTAAGTCGTTATTAATAATTAGCTGACCAGAAGTAGACCGTATTATGTTGAAATAAGGTATAGATGTAGAGCATAATTATTTTCCATCGTATTTTAAGAACGTGTCTTGCTATTTCAGTTAGTCTCGGTACAAAAAGTAGGTACTGAGACTGACTGAAGTAGCATGACAAATACGAACGTTTCCGAGAAAATACGATGGAAAACAATTTTGCACTACATCTGTAAGTATACGAAAGATATTGTCTATTTAACATGTTATAGATGACAGATAATTCGCTTATTTAACCCTATCATGGAGAAATATAAGTAAAGAAAGAGTGGTAACTCCATACATCAGTTTTCTTAGGGTTCATCGATTAATTACGTCACACGAATTTCGAGGTTTTCTGACCCCTCCCCCTCTCCTTGTCACATTTGGCAAACCCCTCCCCCCCTGGTGTGATGTCACATTTTTTCAATGAAATCGGCAAATCGAATTAAGTATTATTAATATTTTATCAAAATATTTTCGGCAAAAGAAATATTTGTAATTTTATAACCCAAAACTGATTAGGAAAGAAAATTAAACGATTAAAAACGATTATCGTTCCAAAAACTTGTTATTTAACTGTACAGCGAATAAAAGCATTTAAATAAGTTAAAGTGACGTCACAAAGTTTGTGACTCCCCCCTACCCCTTGTCACATTTTCTTGACCCCCTCCCCCCCTAAACGTGTGATGTAAAATGGATGAACCCATGGAGCGAGTGAAGCTTAAAGGGATATGTATGCATTCTTACTGCCAAGTTTGTGCAAAGTTAGCGTGGTCTTCTAATTTTTTTCATACAAAAAACCTACAATATAGTCTCTAACCTTTCAACAGGCAAAGGCGTTCCTTTATCGCTACTCTCCTCTGTAATATCTTTCAACGTATCATCCGCAAATGTCAGACTGAGACCAGTTTTCTGCGTATCACTGTTCGTTAGACCACTTTTCTGCTCATGAGTTAGACCACTTTTCTTTTCTGCAGTGGTCAGTCAGTACTTCAGTAAGGCTAGTTTTCTAGTCAAAATATCAAATTCAGGAATGTCTGTCAAAGCTAAAAATCTTATTTTATGTTTTTTTTTTTTATATTATGTAATGTCTTGTTTGTTTGTGCTTACGAATAAAATCTTATTCTATTCTATTCTATTCTAAAATGCCGTTAATAATGATCCCTAGTCTGACTTGTTTTTACTTTTGCGCCAATAGAAAGAGACCAAAATTTAAGAAGTTAGTTTCATGAATATAGTTGTTCTATACCAGGGGTCGGCAACCTTTTAGCAGCCAAGGGCCACATAGCGGTTAGCAAAATTGCAGCGGGCCGCACACTGTTAATAATTTGTGAATTTATTAGACAAAAGGTACTACATTGTCGTTTGTCAAAAAGGACTTCTTTTAATATACATTTTTATGCAAAAGAGTGCCGAAATTCAAATCGCGCTTCGCGAGTTCTTACATACAGGGCGCCCCTCATCGTCTTACATGCAGGGCTCCTGCGGCGTCCCTCACAGTTATTCAGCGCGCTTCGCGTGCTCTTACATGCAGGGCTCCTGCGGCGTCCCTCACAGTTATTCAGCGCCATTCGCGCGCTCTTACATACACACTTTAAGGCTCGGCCAAACACAAGGCGCAACGCAGCGCCGCGGTCGCGCGGCGCGACCGCCGCCCATGCTAACAGGTTAGCGACGTCAAACAGACTGCGTCCAGCCGGCATCGCGCCCCGCTTCTGTCGCGCCCCGTCGCGCGCGTCCACGGGCGCGGACGCGGCGGCCCGCGGCGGCACGCTGGGTCGGTCACATCAGTCGTACGTGAATGAAAAACCTTCCGCGCGCGCATGCTGCTGTATCGGGCGCGAGTCACGCCCGCATCGCGCCGCGTCCGCGCTGCGTTCGCGCGCGCGATGAGGGCGTGTTGAGAGCGCGAGGCCGGCGCGATCCGCGCGCGACCTGTTTAAACAGGCATCACGCGGCGCGAACGCGGCGCGGAAGCGGCGCTGCGTCGCGCCTTGTGTTTGGCCGAGCCTTAAAGGTCGGGCGGAGCCGGACATTCATCGCGCTTGGCGCGCTCTTACATGCAGGGCGCCTGCAGCGTCTCTCACAGTTATTCAGCGCGCGCTTACATGCAGGGTGCCTGCGGCGTCTCTCACAGTTATTCAGCGCGCTCTTACATGCAGGGCGCCTGCGGCGTTCCTCACAGTTATTCAGCGCCCTTCGCGCGCTCTTACATACAGGGCGCCTGCGGCGCCCCTCACACTTAAAAGTCGGGCGAAGCCCGGCATTCAGCGATGCGCGCTTTGCGCGCTTTTACACGCAAGGCGCCTGCGCCTGCTTTTACATACAGGGCGCCCTTAAGATAGATAGATAGATAAATCATTTATTGCCACAACAAGGGTTTACAATTATTTTTTACACACTTTTGCTATACTTAAACTAGACAATTTATGTATAAATAAGTTCAGATTACATATCTACGTGACAATAGGACAGTTACAATTACAATTTACGGTTGCCGACCCCTGTTCTATACTATAGTTTCATACCTTTCAACAGGCAAAGGCGTCCCTTCATCGCTACTCTCCTCTGTAATATCTTTCAACGTATCATCCGTAAATGTCAGACTGAGTGCAGTTTTCTGCGTATCGCTGTTCGTTAGACCACTTTTCTGCTCATACGTTAGACCAATTTTGTGGTCAGTTTTTTCAAGGCTAGTTTTTTCGGTGCTAGTATTCTGGTCAGTATGTAAGCGTGATGTGTGTGTGTATCAGATCTGCGAGGCGGGCATGGTGGAGACGGCGCTGTGGGGGGTAGTGGGGCGGGAACCCGCGAGGGACGCGTTGAGGGACGCCATGGTGCCCATCTGGAAGACAAAAAATAATAATTAACTTTAAAATACGTGGTTATCAATGTACATATCCTTGTCATAGTTACGGGTATTGTAAGTTCCATTGCTGGGCACAGGCCTTTTTGATAAGCCCCACGTTAACCAAAGTGGGATGGACTTTAGGCTAGCGTGGGAATCGGGTGGTTGTTATTTATGGAATCTGGAGACTGCTTTTGGAATCTAGTGTTTATTTTTGGAATCTGGCGGTTATTTTCGAAATCTAACATGTATATTAGCAAACAACTTATGTACTTACCCTCAAATGTGCTAGATCTTCCAATTTAGTCAAGTCGCAGAGTTCCAAATACAAACTATAGACCAGCAGCCACCCATAGCCCCCAGCGACCACAAATATCGCCCAGCACACGCAGATGAGCGCGTTGTAAGAGAATATCATGTCGTTGACGATGGCCGCAAAGATGAACGCCACCAGACGGAATAGGATGAACACGCCAAATGTGTACAGCCAAGGGGCTATGCGTTTTTCGTGCTCCTGAAGAAAAAAAAAGGTTATTTTTTATCATCGAAGTTGTCATTTTTAAAGTGTTGTACTGTAGCCATATCAGATCAGAGCGGCCGAGGTGCTCAAAAATATTTAAACACGCACTCTAACGCCTTGACCAGTGGTGGGCAAACTTTCTACATGGGGGGGCCACAAAGTTTAAATAATTTAAGAGGGCCAGAATTGCAGCAAAAATGCATTTTTATTATTCCACGGGATCACGGACCATATACTAATTATTTCGAACAACCTTCGGCGGGCCGGATTAAATCCTATGGCGGGACGGAGTTGGCCCGCGGGCTGTACTTTGTCCACCACTAGCCTTGACAATGAGGGCTAACGCGTATGAATTCGCCGCTAGGGGCGCTAGTGTAGATGGTGGTCTTCGCAAAGTTCGAAATGTCAAATGTCACTTCAATGACTGACAGCTGTTCTTTAGTCCTTTGGACCACCATCAACAGAGGCGCCAACTGGTGAGCAAAAAAACGATAGCCCTCATAGAAGTGTGTTCAGATATTTGTGAGCGCCTCGGCCGCTCCGATATATCTGATGGCGACTGTACAATGACGCTTTATGCTTGAAGATAATGCTTTATGCTTTTATTTTTTATTTAATTTAAGAATGTAATAGTGGTTGAAACATGTCAAAAATATTAAATAAAATAAAATATCATATAATAGTTTTAGTTCGTCTTGCCACCTATGTTCCTTCCAAACTATTAACCTTTTCGACGCCGTGTCAAACACAGAAGCTGTCACTCGGACGCCACGTCACCGAAGTGTCAATACTAAAATTGTACTTTATGCCCATGCACGTAGGTCTATGTTGCTCTGTGGTCTGTGACGGATTAATCGGTCTTTGGCGTTGGACCTACGCTGCCGATATATCCGTCATTGGCGTCCAAAAGGTTAAATGAAGAAAGTGATTTATTTCCTATTCAGAATGTGAATCTTACTGTGCTGTGCTCTTAAATCAGAACTAGTCATTTGTGTGTGCGTGCAACTACATAAGACAATAGTGAAATGTGCCATTTTCAACCAAAAGGGTACTTATTGTCGCTTGTCAGTAAGGCGCTATCTCCATATAGCTTCAATTAGAAATCAACCTTATCGACAACCGACAATGTGGTACCTTTTGATTGAAAACGTCACAAATATTAGCATTATACATATTGTGTTATAATTAATACGGATTTCCGAAAACTACTGTGAAGATTATACATAATTATTAGCATTGTTTACCTGATTTTTACCCTTTTTGATTAGCTACAGGAATGCATAATGATATAATGAATTAATGATAGCATGATAGTGCATAATGAAATAATGATGGTTTACTATGACGTGTCATATCTAATTGCAGTATTCGTCTAGCAAGTTCATTAATTGTGGTATTTTATATAAAAAGGGACCTTATTGTCGATGGCGCTTACGCCATTATTAACGATGCTCTGATATAATAACAATGCCGCGCGACGCTGTGCGACGTAAGCGCCATCGACAATAAGGTCCCTTTTCATAGAAAATGCCCCAATTATAGTGAAATGTATTAATGATTGTGTGACATAAACACATTTTAACTAACTATTAAGTAGTGATCTAACAACTTACACAAAACTACATAAAATGAATTTATCCCTACTTATACCCTCCCTCTTCACGCATAAACTGCTAAACCGATTTAGATAAAATTTGGTATAGAGATAGTTTTAAGCCAAGGGATGGACATATGATAGTTTTTATCAATCATCATCATAATTTCACGCGTCGCGGGCAGTAGCCAGTGTTGCAATATAGAAAATTAAATGTCGAGGTCCGATTGCGTCGCTGCCTCACTTTCCTTTGGCATATAAACGAAAGAGATGAAAATAGAGCTACTCGATATGAAACCACGACAGGAATTATTGGCGTTAGACAATTCACAATTAAATAGTTTCTGAGAAAATACTGACATGCTGAAATCTGTGTTGAGTTTACTTAGAGCATGTCATGTGTTATATTTCATTATTCTCTATTATGGAGACGTAGGCTCTCCGTAAAATACGTGAGTGAAACCGCTAAGTTAGTTCATTACATCGTTGCATAATAGTCATTATAGTCTTCTAAATTGTTATATAATGAATATTTGTGTTCAGTTAGGTGTAACATTATGTATCCACATTGAAAAGTATGCCATGAATGAATAAGATATAATTGTTTAATAAATAAATAAATAAATATTATAGGACATTCTTACACAGATTGACTAAGACCCACGGTAAGCCCAAGGAGGCTTGTGTTATGGGTACTCAGACAACGATATATATAATATATAAATACTTAAATATATAGAAAACACCCATGACTCAGGAACAAATATCTGTGCTCATCACACAAATAAATCCCAGTTTCTTCCCAGAACGTGCAGAATGTGGAATGAGTTGCCTCCTGAGGTATTTCCTTTGTGCTACGACATGGGATTCTTCAAGAAGCGGGTATTTAGGGTTCTCAAGGGTCGGCAATGCTTAAGTGGCTCCTGTGATGTTGCTTACGTCCATGGGCGACGATGACTGCTTCCCATCAGGCGGCTCGTCTGCTCGTTTGCTGAACATCACATAAAAAAAAAAAAAAAAAAAAAAAAAAAAAAAAAAAAAAAAAAAAAAAAAAAAATGCCCTTACCGGGATTCGAACCCAGGACCATCGGCTTCACAGGCAGGGTCACTACCCACTAGGCCAGACCGGTTGTTAATGATTTCATACCTTTCTCAGAGCTATGATGAGTATGATACCAGTGACCAACACGGCCACAGACCCCAACCACGAGAACAGCGAGAATATTATCAACACGTTGCGAACTGAAAACAACAAATTATTACATTTTAGTAATATTCATATAGAACTAAGCAGTAAATATACGGGTATTACGGGTCCACACATGAGGGGCATTCCAGAAAAGTTACCCAATAGGGGGTATAATCATAATCATAATCTTTATTGTCTGTGAGAAATGGGTACATTGCACAGTAATTACTAATGTAACAATTTTATGTGGACTCACCAAGACTCTACCTTTACAGGTGTACAAACAAACATTTCCTATGCTACTCTTACATGAATGGTGTCAAGCATTAATATTAATACAACCATAAATCATAATCAAAAATCTTACCTAATACATCATGCAGTAACAGAATGAAATAAAATAAAATAATATAAAATCGAAGTCAAACACAATAAAATCCCATTAAATCATTATTTCATTATTTAAAAATTCACTAATACTATAAAAACATCTCTGTATTAACCAAACATGTACTTGTGATTTAAATATATTCAAATTATTATTCTTAAAAATGTCAGGTAATTTATTATAAATACGAATGCACATAATATAAGAGTTTCTCGAGGAAAGTGCCAAATTAACAGAAGGTCTATGTAACGTAAACTTATACTGTGTTCTTGTCGCGCGGGGACCCATTGTTTGGAATTCCACAAACAAGTATTTATATTTGTGTACGAAAACACACACTTCAAAAATGTACATACTAGGGAAAGTGAGTATGTTGTTTTCTATAAAATAAGAGCGACATGAGCCCATATAGTGTAAGGCAAATATGGCTCTGATACAACGCTTCTGTGTTATAAATATTGCGTCTTTGTCAATACAGTTTCCCCAAACTACAAGTCCATATCGCAAGAGAGAATTTACGTATTACTGCAATGTTCTGCCACCAGAGTGCAGGACTAGCCTTTTTAGTAAACCATAGAGTAACTTACACATACTGTACCTTTAACAGGTTTTTGTCAAGTTTTCAGAGATAATAAAATATGACGTTGATGCATCAAGGCGGTTTGTTTACAGAGGACCTGCCGGGAAACGCGAATCCGAAATTTGGCTATCTGCCTCTTTATCGCTCGAATAAGCAAGAGTGACAGAGATGTTAGATAAAGAAATTTTCTTGATTCACGATAGTTTCAGATTGTGGTAGTGGCGCCCTGGCGCCCCCTACGCAGAGTTTCGCGTAATATTCCCTATTCAATTCAATTTATTTATTTACTGAAGATAACAGTGTTCTTATTTTTGTTAGTAGGTACAGTTGCCATCAGATATATCGGAGCGGCCAAGGTGCTCACAAATATCTGAACACGTCTCTATTGTCAAGGCGCTAGAGTGCGTGTTCAGATATTGTGAACACCTCGGCCGCTCCGATATATCTGATGGCGACTGTACAAAACTTGTGTAGCTTAACTTCAAACTCGGATAAATCCATTCGACCCTCATAGGAAATATGTGGTATTTTCTATAAAAAGGGACCTTATTGTCGATAGCGCTTACGCCATTATTAACGATGCTCTGATATAAATACAATGCCGCGCGACGCTGTGCGGCGTAAGCGCCATCGACAATAAGTTCCCTTTTCATAGAAAATGCCCCATATCTACCCTATTAGCCGGGTGTGTGTTGTATCGACATTTTTAGACGTGCCTCGCGCGCGCCGCCTCGGCCGAGGCACGTCTACACTGGCCGTTTTGTGCGCGAGGAAATTTCCTCGCGCGTATGCTCGCTCTGTGTGGACCCGGCTATTACCTTTTCTTAATACCAAAGATAGATATAACTTCGTAATAGATGGATACAGTCTAAGAAAAAACGTGCCTCGAAAATCAAGAAAATTTGATTCTCGTTCAGAGGGCGCCACTAGCTTTGGCCTACTGTCGTATAGATGGCGTTGACGGTATCGTTTGTTATTTGACAATTTTAACGCATATCAGTGAAAAAACATGGGTCAAAATCATAAAAATAATTAATGCAAATAAAAAAAATAATTATCCATATTTAAATACATTTTATCGTATTTTTATAAATCTTCATTTTTAGTTTTAAAGTGTGTCGATAGATGGCAGTGAATTTTCTGTGGTTACAAAATTTACTATGACAGTACCGCTCTAGTATAAGTTACTCTATGTTAATACCAAAATCGCATCAGGGTTCGAAATTATCCAGATCCAGAGGTTCATCTTATTTAGCACTAAATAGAATGACATTACTTACCAGGGGCACTTCCAACGTAGACAAACTGGAAGCTGAAGGCATATCCGTAGTGTACGGAGCCCGGTGTGGCCATGCCCAGGCAGTACAAATCGAAGATACTTCGTGCGAATGTACAAGTCTTGAGTTACTTACCAGGAGCACTCCCAACGTAGACAAACTGGAAGCTGAAGGCATAATATCCGTAATGTACGGAGCCCGGTGCGGCCATGCCCAGGCAGTACAGATCGAAGATACTTTGTGCGAATGTGAATAAGGCAATGAACTGAAACAAAGTATTTATCATTAGGAAAATTTTTGGAATAGCTCTTTTTTATGGTTCCGTACCCAAAGGGTAAAATCGGGACCCTAAAAACAGAGTTTTTCCAAAATTTAATTTATTTATTTAAACTTTATTGCACAAATTTACACAAAAAGGTACAAATGGCGGACTTATCGCCTTGAGGGGTTTACTGCCTTTTCGCCGAAAATTGCATTGCAGAATTTCACTTGGCAACCAACTTTTCGCCAAAGTTTCATTTGGCTGAATTTCATTTCCCAACTTTACATAATCCAACCTAACCTAACCCAACCTTGTACGTGATTTTCATTTCCCAACTATGGGGTTGCGAAATGAAATGGTTGCGAAATAAAAACTTGCTAAAACTTCATTTGGGAAATAAAACTGATGCCATAAGTTTGTTGGGAAGTGAAATTTGGCGAAAAATATTTTGGCAAAACGGCGGTATCCCGCCTTGAGGCATTCTTTACCAGTCAACCATTGGGCCAAACAGAGACAGTTAGTTTGCAAATTTTGCAAATCTCAGTTTTCCGGCTGGAAAGGCATAAATTGGTAAACATATAAAGGAAAGCCATAAATGTTTATTTTAAACAGTTAATTATTTTTAAGTTAGACTTACCACAGACAGGGATGCTGCTAGCAAAGAGCCTCTTTGTAGGTCCAGAAAGAAAGCATCATGGAGTATTGGCTTCTGATACCATGGCACTCGCAGAGATCGGACGGACTTTGTAGAACGGAGATTTGTTGAAGACCTACAAGTAAAAATTGTTGTTATCCAAATAATTACAATTAAAGGTAAATAATATATTTATCCAAGTTGCACAGAACCGCGACAAATGGCACAAAATGAAGGAGGCCTACACCCAAAGGGTAGAAAAAGGCTAAAGAGAGAG
Organism: Cydia strobilella; assembly: GCF_947568885.1. NCBI lineage: Eukaryota > Metazoa > Arthropoda > Insecta > Lepidoptera > Tortricidae > Cydia > Cydia strobilella. Next base: position 3,122,460 of record NC_086067.1, read on the forward strand.
AGAGAGAATATATTTATCATCATCTTCCTCGTGTTGTCCTGGCATTTTTGCCACGGCTTATGGGAGCCTGGGGTCCACTTGGCAACTTATCCCAAGAATTGGCATAGGTTCTAGTTTTTATGAAAGCAACTGTAAATAATATATTTATAAAATAATATAAGATAAATTAGCAGTTATGAAGGTAGTTTACCCTAAGTGGCATCCTAAACGGCAATCATTGCATATAACATACACCCAGAGATCTAAAAAGACCTTCCATTCCATTATTTTCTGAATGTATAATAAAACAAAATAACATCTTGGAGGTGATCTCCAAACAAAATCACTGGGTACTGGGGCATTCCCTAATATTTAGTTATTAATCGACATCACAATTTCTGTTTTGATTTTAATGTACTTACTTACTAACATCAATAACATGTAGCAACAATGTTTTATGGAATTTTTAATATTTCCATACCCAAAGGGTAAAAACGGGACCCTATTACTAAGACTCCGCTGTCTGTCCGTCTGTCACCAGGCTGTATCTCATGAACTGTGATAGCTACAGATGAAATTTTCACAGATGATGTATTTCTGTTGCCGCTATAACAACAAATACTAAAAACAGAATAAAATAAATATTGAAGTGGGGCTCCCATACAACAAATGTGAGTTTTTCTGGTAATGGTACGGAACCTTTTGTGCACGAGCCCGACTCGCACTGGGTCGGTTTTTTTTTATAACATCTTTACAAACCAAAGATTAAAAATCACAAATTGTAAATAAAGAGGTAGAGGTAAGGCAGGCAATCTAATAAGATTTTGCAATAGTTGAACTAATTTGAGACAAAGATTAAGGAAAAAAGTTTCTTGCGATCTTTCCTCAGACAAATGTACAGTCGGTTCCCTACAATAAGTATCCACTTTTCTATACAATTAGTATGGCAACTTGGTTACTCAAGTTGGGACACCGACCGTACACTCAACTCAAAAGCAAAGAAAACACATATCTGTACAAACTGTACCCACTTTTATTTCAGCACTGTTACTATACCTACTACAAATATGTAAACAATACTGCGTGTACTTGTTTCTATCATATATTACGAAATGGTGAATGAAGTATCATAGTAAACTTACTTGGTGGTGTAGTGGGAATACACTGAAGGCGTAGACCGGTAAGTCGACGGGGTTTTTCGTCCATACATGATGAATATTTAACTTGCTACACTACAAACGGCTGACGCCCTGAATTTCATATAATTTAATGTTTGTGAAAGATTCAAGTGACTAGAATACACAAAATGCAAGCTAAACACACTTATGAACTTGTAACATTGATTAGCGTGATATATTATCGGTTATTTAAATAAATAAATGCAAACTTAAAACTTGAAAAGCCACACCTATTCTCCAAGCTTTCAAGCCTAGTTTAGTTGTCTACTTGTTTTGTTTTTTTAATCTGTGGTCGTGTGTCAAAACCATAGATGGTAGGATCCTATAGATGAGCTATACGCGTGCGTCCGTGAGGGACAGAACTTACGCAATACGCAATGCGACAAAATGATTGGTCGGGTCGGCCGGTCGGTTATTTGTTTATTTGTTGCCACGGATCGTGTTGTTGCCCACCATAAACCGTGCATAAACCATGATGATGATGATGATCCTTCCGGCCAATTTCGACCATGGCGACCACTTCGACTCCTAGTAACTAGGAGCTAACTGTTACAGTTAGCACGGCGCTCGTGCGCCCGAATATGGCTGACGTAGCCGATCTTCGAGGCGAACTCCCGTGCACATTGAGAGCACGTGAGAACACCAGCCACATAATGGTAATGAATGGAAGCAGGCTGGCGTGCTTTCAGCTCGTCGCGTTTAGCATCGAGGTCAACTATGCGTTGCTCCTCGAAATCGCGGACTTTGTCCTGCACCAGCATGCGCCACTCAGGACGCTGTGCTGCCAAACCTTCCCACTGAGAGGGCTCGATGTTGCATCTTTTCATGTTTCGTTTCTGAACATCTTTGTATCGGAGGAGTTGTCCGCCAGGTTTCCGCTTACCCTCCTCTAGTTCAGAAAAAAAGATGCGCTTCGCCACTCTCTCCTCCGCCATACGTGATACGTCACCGCACCACCGAAGCTGTCGACGCATTAGGTAAGCCTCTATTCCACCGACCTTGGCGCGTCGCAGAACTTCGGTATTTCGCACTCGGTCAGACCATCTGATGTTCATGATCTTACGTAAGCATTTGAGGCATAAACCATACTAAATTAAGGGTGGGGACTAAAAAAAGGACAGTGAAAAGCACAAACAATAATAGCGCTTTCTCTGCTACTTCTACTGAAAAATACATTAGACTATCCCGTTCTGTCTGTCCCCCCCACTCATGCCCAATCCAAACTAATACTAGATTCATGGTCAAAATATACATGGTAGATTTTCTTAGTGGGTCAGTAAGGGCAGCTGCCAGATCCCGTGCTGCTACGCGAAAATGGTCTCTTGTCGCGAAAAAGACCTCTTCCCTCAATTTCAAATTAATGAAAAAAATGCAGGGTGCGAGAAAAAAACCATTTTTGACAAACTTTTTTTTGATGCCAATTGATCCTATTCCTATCCAGGATCAAAAGATTGTATGGGACCAATAAAAAAATTAACGGCTAGGAAAGAAATGAAAACTTTTATTTTTCACATGCAATTTTTTATGCCAATCGATTCCATTCCTATTCAGTATCAATAGTTTCCTTTGTTGCGGAAAGTCAACTTACGGTAATGTACGTAAAAGCCACAAATAAAAAAAATAGTAGATTGTGGCACAAGGGAGCAAAATACGGCGAGGGCGTACCTACATTGAATCCTGAACCAAGCGAAGGAGTCTATAATAGAATCCTGAGCATAGCGAGGAGGAGTTCGGACTACGTTAGTAATTTAGTCGTGGCTAGTATTTGTGACTTTGCATGCCTAAGGGGTCCTCCACACTCGTGCGCGAATCGCGGCGAAATCGACTCCACACCCGCGTTCGCAGCTTCGCGCCGCGTAGTCTGGAGCGCGCTATAGACCCTTTAGGCATGCAAAGTCACAAATAGTCGCCACTCGACTAAATTACTAACATAGTCCGAACTGGGCTTAACCTTTTGAACGCCAATGACCGATATATGCGCACCGTAGGTTCAACGCCAAAGACCGATTAATCAGACCACAAAGCAACATAGACCTACGTACCTGTGCATAAAGTTCCATTTTAATTTTGACACTTCGGTGATGTAGGTCTATGTTGCTCTGTGTGGTCTATGACCGATTAATCGGTCTTTGACGTTAAACCTACGGTGCCTATAGATCGGTCATTGACGTCCAAAAGGTTAAGGACCATTATACTGTATGAATACATTATACTGTAGGACTGATGGGCGAGATAGAAAAATGTCTTTAGGTGTGCTTGGCGTTTTAAAAGGCCAAGCACACCGAATTAGGCTTTAATTAGGCAAAGACCAGGCAAAGATTCGTGGACATACGTACTTCACATCCACCAAGATGTTCCCTATTTTCCTACTACCAGTCAAAATGAAACAATTGTTCAAAAACTACAATTTATTCAACAAAACTAAACTCCCGATCACTAATCACGATTGACATAAATCGTACCGGACTGCCACAGACATTTAGGACAACTCGATTTAGACGACACAATTGGCCGTGACAAATGGTTCCAATTCGCCATCGGAGTGAACGAATCTCTTTTCCATTTTTTCGGCGTTTCCGTATTAAAATTTGACGTATCTCGAAGGTATTTTGTCAGCTTTTCGATTTTTTCCGCGGCCGCCATATTGTAGGTCTTGACTGAAGCTTGGGAGCCTGACCCTGGGTACGAGACCTCGCTTCTGTTGTCGTTAGTGAGGTCCCATGAGGAGTCCAGAGTCGAGGCGGGGGTCGCGGCTGTAAAATTTCTCATATTCAACTCAGGCACCTATGGAAAAATGGAGGAGTTATTATAGATCTAAAAGTTTATGACAAAGATTCATGATTATGGAATTCATTTATTGTAAAGGCTGGCATCCACTAGACTCGCCGAGGCGAATCGAAACGAATCTCAATAATTCGCGTTCTATACATTTACTATATGAATGGTAAATTCGATTCGACGCGCCGCGGCTCTTCGTTAATAGACGCAGTTTCATAGTAAATGTATAGAAGGCGAATTATTGCGATTCGATTCGGCGAGCCTAGTGGACGCCAGCCTTAAGAAATTATTCTATTTAGATCAGGATGTGGGGGGGGATCGAACGTATATCGTATATAGGAGGTGAGACTAGCATATCCACCAGCTAATGCTAGGATAACTGCAATTACAGATAAGTTGCGGAAAGTTTCTAAAAGTGGAGAAATTTCAGGAAAATTTCACAAAGAACAAAAGAAACTCATTTTGCAAATGGAAAATTTTGATTCCCATACAAAAGACTAGGAGTTTACGAAAATGTGGAAATTTCGCAATTTTTGAAACTTTCCGACGGCACATCAGTAACTGCAATCCAGTTATTCCAGTTCGCAATAGCAGCAAGTTTATAATTAGTTAATTATATAAGAAAGCAACATAAGTCAGTCATACGAAAAAAGAATACAAATGAAAATATTTGTGAAACGTTCGCTAGCTGCTCCCGCAAAAGCGTTGCCAGCCGAAGGCTTAGCAGGGGGGCATTTGTAATATTTGGTGTCCAGGCAGCTGCTGTAAGTACTAGCATTTGTAGTAAGTGTTAGTATTTGCAGTGTGCTAGTATTTGCAGTAAGTACTAGTATTTGCAGTAAGTACTAGTATTTGCAGTAAGTACTAGTCTTTGCAGTAAGTACTAGTCTTTGCAGTAAATACTAGTCTTTGCATTAAGTGCTAGTATTTGCAGTAAGTACTAGTCTTTGCAGTAGGTACTAGTCTTTGCAGTAGGTACTAGTCTTTGCAGTAAGTACTAGTCTTTGTAGTAAGTATAAAGGCGGGATTTCACCAGTGTGCGGCACAAGCATTTTTGTACTGAATATGCTTGCGCCGCAGTGTCGCACACTGGTGGAATCCGGACTTTAGCATTTGCTTTGCACTAGCAGCGCATTTTCCACATGGACGCACCTGACCATAGACCTTGGTAGTTTACGACCGTAGAGGTACCTAGGCGGCTGCTCACCAAATAGTATTGAGGTCCATCCAAGGTGAGCCAGTTTCCTCTTTCTTAGAGACCATGGGGCCATCAGAAGCCTGGTTGCCCAGCTGTATAGTACTGTCCGCGCGCGAATTCCGTGCACGGCTGAGGAATGTTAGGAATGTTGGGCGTCATGACAGAGTAGTGTCATTTTGTACGTACGGGCGCGGCGCACACCCCCCTCACTTCCTCGACCTCCGAATGCACGGAATTGGCACGCGGACAGTACAGGGGGGCACCCCACACTATCTTCTTTTGAGGGTCGGCGTCCTATGAGAAAAATGGTGTCGCTGCGCAGTTGCGCCAACGTTGCGTCGAGCTGCAGCCAGAGTAGACTAGATGCCGACGTTTCAAAAGACGCTAGTGTGCGGTTACACCAAGAAATAGATAGTAACTTACACTTGGAGTCAACTTCCTCTCTCTCCGCGTTGACCCGGCAGCTCGGTGGCGCCATGAAGATCAGCGGCGAATGCGCGCTCGCGCTGCTCTCCATAAACATCCTCACGTTCTCGGCGAACTGGGGGTTGTTCTGCAAACATTACATTTTTGATTAAATAGAAGCAGTAGATCACAGAATTCACAAAAAACCTACACTAGGAAGTAAGAGGTGCGAAGTTACTGTAACTTTGTAGTCATTCGTGTGAACTTCGAAGGTTTGGGGATCATAGCGATTTGCTGCATACATTTCGAAGATGGTAAAACCTAAACATACTCTTGTACAGTCAAGTGTAAAAATATGGGTGCACTCATCATAAGGTCCCTCCACACTCATGCGTGAATCACGCCGCGAAGCCGCGGACGCGAGTGTGTAGTCTAGTTCGCTATTCAGCCCAGTGGAGGGCCCTATACTCAAAAATATGGCCCATAGCTCTTATGTCAGTGAATTAAGAACTTTGGGACATATTTTTGAGTCAGATGTATGCATCCATATTTTTACACTTGACTGTACCATTGCTGATTGTCCGCGATTGTTGAGCCATTTAGGATCCTAGCTAAATTGGTTGTTTAATACTTGTGCAATAGAATGTCCAATTTAGCTAGATCCCTAAATAGCATAACAGCGTGACTGTACAAGAGCCAAGGTAAGTACATCCATATATCCATACTAATATTATAAATGCGAAAATCTGTCTGTCGTTCTGTCTGTGTGTTCCCTCTTCACGCTTAAACCGCTGAATCGATTTAGATGAAATTTGAGATAGAGATAGGTTGAGTCCCTGAGAAGGACATAGGATAGTTTTTATCCCGAAAATCATCCATTAAGAAAGTAAAAAGCGGGGTGGAATTGAGATAATTAATGAAGTGCCTGCTAATTTGTGTGCATAATATGCTCAAATTGAATGATTGCTATGAAAATTTTTCCAGGCGCTATGCTTACTTTAGCTGCTGTTACTAAGTCCACGCAGACGAAGTCGCGGGCAAAAGCTAGTATAATATAACATTGAAACAAGTTTTGATAAATATGATCCAATGAGAAAGAACAAAAAATAAAAGTAACTCACCTGCCATTGCTCAAAGCAACTCCTGAAAAACTCTGTAGGGTTGTCCCTGTTGCGGCTAACGATATGTTGGTTGAAGCACGCTTCGCAGAACACTTGTCCACAGTAGATCTTCAGGTTGTCCTTTGGCACTTGGTGGCATGAGCCTGGAAAAACAAGTAAACGTTTAAGATGCCGTTACGACTCCCTAAAATACTAACATGCTATCGTCACAAGAGTATACCATTCGCCATTTGACGATAATTTGCCAATGTCACTGTATTAGGACGTATATCAATGACTAATTTTGAAATTGGGTTCCAAAAGCAGACTGGCTTGTTTGGCAGAGCAGAGATTGGCTTACCGAGTTGATGAGCGGAATAAAACCGATATCTCACCGTATTTAGGCAAATAAACGAAGTGGTTCGCGGTCGTCTGGATTGTCACGTATTATGACAGTCCGTGTATGCACCATCAAACTACTCTGTCACGTCTACGTGACGTCAGAAATGGATGGCTCTATACATTTGTGCATTACAGGTAATGCACAGACGTATCGATCCATGTAAGTAGTGAAAGCGAGGGGCAGTTAAAGTGTTATGCGCCAAAAGTTATCTCCAGGCTGATTTACAGAAGGGAAAGTGCTCAGAGCGTAGCGTAGGACGCCCTCAAACTAGATGGAGCGATGACCTTAGCAAGGCGGCTGGCAAGAGCTGGATCAGAGTTGCAAATCGTGCTCAATGCCGTGCAATAGGAGAGGCCTATGTCCAGCAGTGGACGAGAGTAGGCTGATGATGAAAGTGTTAAGAACGGAATGAAGCTGATTACTCACAGCATCTCGCGCAGCAGCAGTGGAACGTCTGCCCACCAATCTCCACCTTGTCGGCGTCGTCGACAGCTTGCAGGCAGCGGGCGCACATGCATCGCTTGCCTTCAGTGTGCTGCTCCGCGGGCTTCGCGTCCGGCTTCGTTTCGGGCTTGGGTGCTTGCTGCACGCCTGTTTGAAACAATATAGTGACTTAAAAACCCTAACTTATTCTCATGGCATGTTTTAGTTTGTGTTAATAGCCGGGTAGCAGTGCCGTTTTTTGCGCGAGGAAATTGCCTCGCGCGTATGCTCGATCTGTGTGGACCCGGCTAATCAAGCATTATTATGCCTGCCTTCAAAGTTGGTACTAATAGTCTGGATAGCTGCAACTACAGAGGCATCACATGCGCGTTGCAGATCCTAGGCTGGAGACGTGGAGACAGTGCTCCACTGATCATCAGCTGTGTTCGTCAGTCGTAATCAACCGCCACGCGTGAATTCCGAATCCATCCCATGGAGATGAAATGCCACCATTGCTACCTACACCTACGTTAGATGCCAAAGACGTGATCCCGACATAAGAACCCTGACATGATTTCCTTCATGAAATCTCTTAAACCGTATTAAGATGGAAGCAATTATTGACCACACTGCTCCTCAAACATGTGTTCTATATTCAAATGAGTAACTCATTCGATTGTCATTTTTAAACTGTCAACCCTGTCAAGGTTTAACACCCTGAACATGAATCTAGTATAACTGGATCGGTCATGAGGAGTGGGGGAAAATGACCGAACGGGATAGTCTTATGTATCTTTCAGTAGGAGTAGCAGAGAAAGCGCTGTTATTGTTTGTCCTTGTCATAGTTTCACTTTTCCACCGCTGCCACAACCGAGGTTGTGGCAAACAAATAAGTACGTGACATGTCATGTTTGTTCGTTGCTTGTTTAATTATCGTTGTTTTGTATGAAATTGTGCTTTCTCTTATGAAATATAGTGATGGTTTGCGTTTTGAATGCTTGAACTTTGATAAAATAATGGTGAATTGTTCTGTAATCGGCTGTAATAGCCGCTCTGAGCAAAAATATGAGATCATAACCTTTCACACGTAAGTACGGTATTTTACACCTTCCCCTTAACGCAATATGTGAGAATAACATCGTAAAATTACGTTACACTCAAAGCAATGTAGAATCAAACGATTTCAATTAAAATATCACAATTATTTACGCAAATTAACAAAACATTATTTGTAAAATTATCCGCCCAAATTACGTAGGTAGGTAGGAGTCTGAGGTCAGCCATTTTTAAACTTCTTCTTAATTTAGCTGCATAACAATCATGTTAGGGATACCAGATGAAAATATCATAATTTTATGGGTAATTTTGACCTCGAAGTTTTTTCGTACTTCTAATTCCAAAAAATAAATAAACAAATGTTGTGAAGATTAAATGTGGTGTACATTAATTGGTGTGATTGCGATTTGTGATTTCTTTAAATTAAAACCCATAATACATTTTATTTACTAGACATGTTTAGTTTTGTACCACCTGCGCGAATTATAGAAGGTATTTCATTGTTTATACGCCTAAAAAGAACGGCCCATTGACATTTTATTTAACAATTTTTTAATACCGTCAAACAAGCTAACTTTGCCTCCAGGGTAATCGCCCCAACGTGATATCAAATATTGGGGTAATTTTTACCAATATGGTATCCCCACGTTTATGACGTCATCTATGTCTATCCCTTACGGGCGCACGCGTATAGCTGGTCTATATAATGCTAGGTCTATGACCCTGAAGGAAAAAATAAAGGAGTCTCACCTTCACTAGCAGTTCCCTGTGCCTTGACTCCCGGTGCAAACTGCATCCACCAGCTATCCACATGAACCTGAACATAAAATTAATATTGCAGGTTTAAAACTTTTTATACTTAATACAGTGTTAACGCACTAAGGCCTTTAAGTGAACTGTGGGGCTACCGCGAAAACCGAAATTTGCAATTTGCGGGGATCTTTCTCTTTTACTCCAATGAAGGCGTAATTAGAGTGACAGAGAAAATTGCTCGCAATTTGCGAATTTCGATTTTCGTGGTTATAGCTCAGTACCTGTGGAGCTTCGCCACGGAGCCTCGCAAGAACAAACTTGTTGAAGCACTCTTCACAGAAGACATGGCCGTAGAACATCTTCAGTTTCGCTGGGATGTGTCGGCAGATGCCTGAAAAATAACGATGGTAAAATTACAAGAAGTACATATGTGGCAAAGTATAATTTACAGTTCGCAGTAATTTTGACTTTCCGCGGTCTTAAGACGGTAGAACATGTTTTTATTGCCAGCTTAAACTTCGATTGCAATTGCAATCGATTTGAATCGATTAAAATAAAGAGTGTGGGAATCATAGAAGGTGGGATCCTATAGAAGCAACCTACCGCGTGCGTAAGTGAGGGACACAACATACGCAATGCGACAATATGCTTGGTCGAGTAGATTCGTAGCCCACCATAAACCATACAAATTTACGATGGGGAATAAAAAAAAGTGAGACTAATAACGCTTTCTCTGCTACTCCTACTGAAAAATACATAAGTTTTATACTAAATTCATGATGGGAATTCTAGATTGAATAAGAAGATTACCTCTATTTATAAAATGAAAAAATAAATGAATTGTTGGTACACTACTTACAGCACGTGCCGCAATTCCTGTGGAAGTTTTGTCCGTCGATTTCAATTTTTTCTTTTTCAGTTATTGGAAGAAAACATCTTGCGCAGAAGCATTTTTTCGGTACATCTTGAGTTTTATTTTCCATTGCGATAGTTGTTATTGAATTTGGTCCAAATTGGGAATATTGATGATTGATTAATTGTAAAAAATTAATCGGGAGTCTTTAAGGTGGTGGTGTGCCGGTTGAATAATGAGAATGACAATAAAATAAATGAAAAACGATTCAAAGAATTTCGAACAGCAAATTTGAAGATGATGTTCTTTGTGCCAGTAATTAATTCAAGTAAAATTTATAAAAAAAGGTGAAATTGTTGACACAACTACAAAAGAAACAAAACTTTTTGTTTGCTAAGTTGGACAACATGTATTATCAAGTATTTTATTACATTTGAGACAATACTGGCAACTTTGCGAATGGATGACGTCACGTCAGTGAGATGTGTCAGCGTAACGGAAAGAATTTGTTAAATTATCTGTGGTAGTTATAGTTAAGTATTCGTTCTGTACTTGTTTGTTATGTGCTGTTATCATGTTTTTATCAAAAAGTGTTGTTTGTGAACTTATCTTAAGCTAATTCTACTCATATTTAGTGGTGAAGATATTTCATTATCTTATCTAGTATAGTTTGCATGATAAGGATGTTGTATATAAGTGTTATTGGAGGTTATAAGTTATGCATTCCGTTGCCTTGATGAGATCATGTTTTCCAGTTTTTATATTATAATACTAAAAGCACAGGCATAGTTAGTACTTTTACTGACTATTTCGGTATACTTGTTTATTTTTGGAAGCTTTATTCTACACTCAAACACTTTTTTATCAATTTATAACAAATTCAAAATATTTAAAAGCTGGGTATAGTAATTCCCCTTGAATCTAGGATTTGACCTTACTAACTCTTTATTTGGTCTGGTTTCGCTAGTCCGTATAAAATTATCAATACCTTGACTAAAGCTGCTAATCGACATTATATATTATTTCTTCAACTTCATACTTGTAACATACAACTGTGGAAAAGAAGTTACTGATTGACAGTATAGTTATGTAGTCACGTTTTCTACATTTCATTTAAGCTTAGGAAGCTAAAGTTAAAATCGGTCGGGTTTTAACAGCCCATGGTGTATATCTTAATAGTAATAGAGTATAAACACAAAGGGCTAAATACTCTAAGAACAAATTAAATTATTTTCTATGAAAATATTTTAATTTACAGCCGATACCCGACCCGAGTCGATAGCCGAGCGGTTCAGGCACCTGTCCGGTAAACGGGGGACGCAGGTTCGATCTCAGCTCTGGACACTGGAGGCTTTGGTCTTTTTTTCCTTTGTATATGACATTTATTTCAGTTTAAGGGCTAAATACTCAAAAAATAAAAGTATTTTTGGATTAAAATATTAGTTTTCACATTACAGCCATTATTATTCGCAATAATATGTGACATTTTCAACAAAAAGGGTACTTATCATGGGTTGTCAATAAGGCACTATTTCCATATAGCTTTAATTCGAAATCAACCTTATCGACAAGCGACAATGTGGTACCTTTTGGTTGAAAACGTCACATATATTCACAACACTTCTTTTTCTACGTCACATGTTGAATAGTGAACACCTACATCTTTGTTGCCAAAAATATTATTACAAAGCTTATAATTATAAGAACAACCAACAAAAAAAAAGTGATTAGGCGGGTCCACACAGAACGATCCGCCTCGTGAAGAAATTGCCGCGCGAAGCAGCTCGGTCGTGCCTCACCCGAGGCAATGCGCCTGAGGCACAACACACAGACTGAGCTCCTCGCGAGGCGGCACATTCTGTGTGGATTCGCCTATTAACAATTTTTAAACTAACATCAAGCTTGTTTTAATTTGACAATGGTTGACTGGTAGAGATTGCTTGCTCCTTAGTATGAAGATGTGTACACATGGAAAGCTGAATGCATGTACATCTTACTGACAAGCAATTTCTCATGTATGAAATGCCGCTCGATGCTGATAGATGTGATTCCACCCTAACCAAGATTAAAATTAGCTTGTACCGATATGGAACGTCAAAATTTCGGTTTGTTGTAAATAATGAATTGAGAACATGAAATTAACATTAACAAATTTGTTAAATAATTGCTGTTTCCTCTTTACAGAATGGTCCACCTGAATGTACAAAACAGCAAAATGTCCCGCCAAGAGAAAGCGAAGAGTGGCTTTGTAAGTATTTTGATTTATTTCTTGCATAGAAACTGTAAAGAACCATATGTCTTGCCCACAGATTTAATATATACGCTAGATGACGCAAATACCACGATTTGTATTGAAACCAAGCGTGCCTGCGTGCGTGACTTTTTCATACAAAATTTACGCATAATACAATTTTAAAATTACTTATCTGTTAGAGGAAATATGCTCTTGCCTTTGGGTGCTCGCAATTTTTGGGCTGTTGCAGTTAATTATCATGCAACGAAGCATTTTTTTAGTTTTCACGGACGTCCGGTTGCACCAACTGACGCGCGTGGACTGTAAAGAGCGACGGTCAACCTCGACGCTTGGTCGGGGTTCGGACACGAAGTAGGTGCATTTGCGTCTTCTATGGTATATTTATTTCTGTGGTTTTGCCTGTTGTTTACCTCTGCTTGTCTTTCTGTTTTCTTTTGTATTGTTTTCTTTTATTGAGGTGTGCAATAAATAATACGTATTGTATTGTCTTGAATTCCATCTTAGCCTCGAAAGGCTTACCTAACCTGCAGTACTAATTACGTACTTATATTTCAATTGGAACAGTGGTGCATTTATTTTCTTTCATTGAATTTGAGTACAAAAGAATTTAAACCATATTTTCTTTACAGTTGATTTTAAATTCAACTGTCCTTTGGTTTATATGGTGGGCCTTAGATGGATACCATGGCTGGAATCAGGCACAATTGTGCCTCCATACATATCTTCGGCAGTTACATCTATCCTCAATTGGGTATTTGACTGTGTTTAAGAAAAAATATTTTACACCATGCATGAAAACTATAAAGAGTAGGTAATTAGATTGTGACGTCACATGCTAGTGTTTCATATAAATTCCATAGCAGCACAATCGTTTTGACAGTTCGAAAAAAGAAACGGATTAAACTAGTAGTCAAATACCCTATTCCAACCATACATTTACAGATCCTCCAGACACCTCTGCCTGAAATATCTGAAGGAGAGATTTTTACATTTTTTTAAAATCTATTTGATCTTTACATATTTGACATATGACATAATATCCCTAGCTATTGTATGCTTGTCGGACTTCCGGTTCGAGCGCCATCTTGATAGTTAGCATCGTGATTAATTACTTTGTGTTTTGCTCATTAATATTGTTTAAAGTGTAATATCGATAGCTTATTATACAGTAAACTAATGTGGTAGTGTGCAGGGAATGGAGAATTAATTTTGAAGCGCGTTTAACCACCATCTTGGAGTCAACGGCCGGTAGTCCACGTGCTTCTTGTAAAGTCTAGCTATTGATTTACAAGAGCTAACAAATCACCGTACACTGTCTTGTACAACCGTACAATTTTTGTCGTTCTAAACCTCTTAATACCTTGATACTGGCGAAATAGTCCCACTGGGCTGAAGCCATAATTTTAAAAGAAGAAGAAGAAGAAGAAGTATGCTTGTCTGACAATTAGTATTGTCTATTAGATGCCTGTAGCAATTCCTTAGAATAAGTGAACATTAAGTACATATAAAACTATTTCATCATAATTAATAGATATGGTTATTTCATCCATTATAAGTATAATGAACAGAGTCAGGAATTTTCGCGGCAAAACAATAAAGGTGTACCGTTATTTTCTTCCATTACCCAACTGTCGATAAAAAAAAAAAAATTATAGGACATTCTTACACAAATTGACTAAGTCCCACGGTAAGCTCAAGAAGGCTTGTGTTGTGGGTACTCAGACAACGATATATATAATACTTATACAAATACTTATACATACATAGAAACGTCCATGACTCAGAAACAAATATCTGTGCTCCTCATCACACAAATAAATGCCTTTACCGGGATTCGAACCCAGGACCATCGGCTTCGCAGGCAGGGTCACTACCCACTAGGCTAGACCGGTCGTCAATGTTTCTAACTCTAGCAAGATTGCGACAGTCTTTTGTTTTACCGCGAAAATTCCGGGCTCTGATTATGAACTATTCGTTTTGAACCTTTTTGTTACCTAATGCCAAATTATAGTGTTCAAGTGTGCATAGTACTTCAATCATAAATTATATGGATGGTATATTTTATTTTATTTAAAAGGCACACTAAACAGACAACATTCAACATAGTTACAAAGAGTACATGAGTGGTAGGTATTGCATAAGAATGCCATCCAAAGCAAGCATGCACAGCAAGAAAGAAATATAAGGAGCAAAAACTATCCTAAAACTATAAAAAAGTATCCTAAAATTACTCAAAATTATACTAAATTACAACATTTCGCAAATACTTAATAATTACATGTCAAATTGCGTACTATTATTGAGAAGTGTGATGATATGAAGTGTGTGGTATAGAAAGGATGCCAATCTCTTATGGCAGAATTGTTGCAAAAGTGACCGCTTTCAGCTTTAAATAATAGTTCATAATCTCTCCGGTGGCGCTAGTTAGGCTCTGGGACATGAGTATAACATGAACCATATAAGGCAACAAATAACCCGACCAAATTACGTAGGTTGTTTTTGGTAGTATTTCGGTGTATGGTGGCGCCGCCTAATTACTGTTTTTTGATGGACACTTTTCTTACATAGAGATTTGGCTCCTTTATATAGTCTCCATGATAAATTATTTGTAATCTACCACAGATTAAATATATACGGTATATTTATTTCTGTGTAATCTACTCACAAAGACCTTTCATTTGGTACCCCACATGGTATGTTTAAAAGAAAAAAGTAAAAACTTAGTACTGCCGACTTTATGACGTTACAGTAACTACCCCCACCATAGACCTAGCATTACATAGACCAGCTATACGCGTGCGCCCGTAAGGGATAGACATAGATGACGTCATAAACGTGGGGATACCATATTGGTAAAAATTACCCCAATATTTGATATCACGTTGGGGCGATTACCCTGGAGGCAAAGTTAGCTTGTTTGACGGTATTAAAAAATTGTTAAATAAAATGTCAATAGGCCGTTCTTTTTAGGCGTATAAACAATGAAATACCTCCTATAATTCGCGCAGGTGGTACAAAACTAAACATGTTTAGTAAATAAAACGTAAAATAAAATGTATTATGGGTTTTAATTTAAAGAAATCACAAATCGCAATCACACCAATTAATGTACACCACATTTAATCTTCACAACATTTGTTTATTTATTTTTTGGAATTAGAAGTACGAAAAAACTTCGAGGTCAAAATTATTCATAAAATTATGATATTTTCATCTGGTATCCCTAACATGATTGTTATGCAGCTAAATTAAGAAGAAGTTTAAAAATGGCTGACCTCAGACTCCTACCTACCTACGTAATTTGGGCGGATAATTTTACAAATAATGTTTTGTTAATTTGCGTAAATCATTGTGATATTTTTATTGAAATCGTTTGATTCTACATTGCTTTGAGTGTAACGTAATTTTACGATGTTATTCTCACATATTGCGTTAAGAGGAAGGTGTAAAATACCGTACTTACGTGTGAAAGGTTATGATCTCATATTTTTGCTCAGAGCGGCTATTACAGCCGATTACAGAACAATTCACCAGTATTTTATCAAAGTTCAAGCATTCAAAACGCTAACCATCACTATATTTCATAAGAGAAAGCACAATTTCATACAAAACAACGATAATTAAACAAGCAACGAACAAACATGACATGTCACGTACTTATTTGTTTGCCACAACCTCGGTTGTGGCAGCGGTGGAAAATTGAAACTATGACAAGGACAAACAATAACAGCGCTTTCTCTGCTACTCCTACTGAAAGATACATAAGACTATCCCGTTCGGTCATTTTCCCCCACTCCTCATGACCGATCCAGTTATACTAGATTCATGACCCCCACCATGTTCGCGCTTGTCATCTCATATAGACATGTTCTGCCCGCGCAGCATGGTTTCCCCTATCACTAAGTCCGTCACTTTCGCACTCACATACTTGTTAGAACGTGACAGGTATGGTGATAAGCGTACCGTGCTACGATTCCAGGAGTTTCAGCACATCATACTGAATGCATTGATACAAAATATACCATATTCGAGATGACATGAGCGAAAATGGATTTCTAGAAGACTTCTTGACAAAATACCGACTCCCTATAACGCTGCGTCTTACGTAAACGAACAACTCGCGAACGCGAAGCGAAGTGGCGCGGCGGGCCCACGGCGTTCGCAACGGGAATCTAGCCCACGTAGGACACTTCTATTGGTATCAAAGGATTAATTCACCCCGCGGCGCATCGCTTCGCTTCGCATTCGCGTGTTGTTCGCCTACGTAGTACGCTTCGTAAGAAGTTTAAGAACACTCCTTTTATGCTACCAACACAACATATATTAAGGTGTGTATACAGTCAACAAATGTTCCCACGTTGCACCCTATGACACAGCAATAAAGGTTATATTTGTATAGATATTTTTGCCAGCCGTGCGACCTTGAGACGTGATTCACCCATGAACGTTATACCGTGACTACACCCGATTATACATGTATGGTGAGCATGACAGTAATAACTTAATTAGCAAAATATATTAATAATTGTCAGAGGTTGGAAACATTGAGCTATATAATTACATAACTAAATATTATACTCCTAAAATGTGGTGTCCGACCGAAACCGGATTTTTCGCCGCAACCTAAACCGAATCAGTTTTGCTCAGAATGATTTTTATGCTGAAACCTTCCGAAAATACAGTTTAGAGCTTTAGACACAGGGCGGACACGCTATACATCAAAAATGTACTTGCGTTTCTATGTGTGAACGGCACGTCTGTACACGCGTCATGCGTCATTGTGTGAGTAAGTTGCTTAAAAATAGTACTGAGCGGCCGGCAAACGGCCGTCAATCCGCGGGGCGAAGTAATTCAAATCGGGGTGGGGCAGTGCGTGGTCGTTCTGTATGATAATACTATTACTTATTCTGTGGTTTAGACGCAACCGAAAATTTTAGGACATAAGGTAAATTAACACATATTTTGACCTCTGATAATTATAAAGAAGTATAAGTATAAAGAAGAGCTACGAAAGTCTTCGACCAGTGTGTGTTGCCAGTAATGACATATGGAACTGGGTTACTGTGTGCCTCATAAGAAGGCTCAAAGTCACCCAATGGAGAGGGCTGTGCTGGGAGTCTCTCTGCGTGATCGCATCAGAAATGAGGCCATCCGCAGCAGAACCAAAGTAACCGATGTAGCCCTCAGAATCGCTAAACTTAAGTGGCAGTGGGCGGGGCACATTGCACGTAGAACAGATGGCCATTGGGGCGGAACGGTACTCAAGTGGCGACCACGTACCGGAAGGCGCAGTGTGGGTAGGCCCCCCACAAGGTGGACTGATGACCTGGTAAAGGTCGCGGGAGTCCGCTGGATGCGGGTGGCGCAAGACCGGCCATTGTGGCACTCTTTGGGGAGGCCTATATCCAGCAGTGGACGTTCTCTGGCTGATAGTAGTGGCAAATATCTACTAAATTACAAGCACTTTCTACTATAGTAGCAATACGCAAGATGCAGGGGCGTAGCTAGAGGATATGGCGCCCGGGGCAGTCACCAAATTTGCGCCCCCTGACGACTGACATAAGTTTCCCTGCTGCTGCCTTTTGCCCATTTTGGCGCCCCCCCTTGGATGGCGCCCGGGGCACTTGCCTCCTCTGCCCCCCCCCCTAGTTACGCCACTGGCAAGATGCCTTGGTAAGCGTTTCAGTAGCGTAATTGTTGCTAAAGTATAAAGTGCTTTTGGTTTTATAGATACATATTTGCCATTTTCAATATTACCCCGCTTTCGAAGTTATCCCAATGCACCTTAGTAAATTAGTGTGCTATCTGTACCTGTTATATCGTGACGATAAATTCTCTTATCTCGCAATATTACAGTATTCAGGTGACAAGCATTTAAAGCACCCGGATAATATACCGTCGAGTTTTAAGTGTGCGGTTTTTGCGCTTTTGAGTTGAGTTCTACAGCTGAACTGTTGAGTTCAAAGCTGAACTGTTGAGTTCAAAGCTGAACTGTTGAGTGTGACTGTGAAAACTGTAAAATAAAACGTCGACACTGTTGAGCGCCCGTATTGTTTTTGCGTGTTGGGTTGAGTGTTGTTTTAGTGGAAATGTTGTGTTAAATTTAGAAATATACCCTGGGCGGCGTATTTTTGTATGGGATTTTGAACAGCGCACCAAGCGGGACGTGTTGGAAACTTAAAATCTCATACAAAATGACACATATAACGCAAACGCGTTCGTCACAACACGCTATCGAATAAAATTTGTGTCGTTCTCAAGCAAAAGGTACCATTGTCGATTGCCATTAATTAGGACGCTCTGGCAGGTTCTTCGTATACAAGCAATTTTTGTCCTTATGGTAAGCGACAATATGGTACCTTTTGATTGAAAACGTCACATTTACTCTAGGGGTACTGGTCTCTATTGTCAAATTGGTGAAACAGGCGCCCGCTGGACACACACCAAAATTTGAAAAAAAAAAATACCTGTTCTATTTAATTCCCCTTAATTTTCCAAATTTCATTCGAAACGATTAATTATTTATTTATATTTTATTAATGATGAGGAAATGGATAATCCAATTAGGAAATGCAAACCGGTTTTAATTTGTACGAAATTTTGGCTAATAACCGGTTATTAACCGGTTTTTCCATACAATTAAAAACCGGTTTGCATTCCTTAAATCCATGCATGTATGTACTTCTTTTGTTGTGACTTTTTTGACATTTAGATTTGATTCTAGAAACATTCTAGACTAGTATTTTTTTGGGTTCCGTACTCAAAGGGTAAAAACGGGACCCTATTACTAAGACTCCGCTGTTTGTCTGTCTGTCTGTCCGTCTGTCATCAGGCTGTATCTCACGAACCTTGATAGAACCTTGAAAGATAGATAATGATTTACAACAAATACTAAAAACAGAATAAAATAAATATTTAAGTGGGGCTCCCATGCAACAAACGTAATTTTTTTGCCGTTTTTTTGCGTAACGGCACGGAACCCTTCGTGCGCGAGCCCGACTCGCACTTGACCTGTTTTTATACAATTATTTTTTTATGTTTGACGATCTTTTTGTGAAATTCTTAGTATTAAATTTGATCTGTATATTCTGTATAATAATTCAATATTATTATGGAATAATATTAATTAACATCAATAAATTGCTCTGATGATTAGCTTATGATAATATATATGTACATATTATTCACCATTCATAAGTGCTTGTTGCTAGGCCTACACGAATAAAGTATATTTGAACTTTGAACATATGTCCATTGATATCAATATCATTTACATTAGCATTCGTAGTCGGATAAATATTCTTCAGAGATTATTGGCGTTAGTATTAGAATTTTTATTTAAAACATTTTTTTTCCGCATCACACTGCACCCACCTTAACTAATTTCTGTTTGGCCCAGTGGTTGACTGGTAGAGAATGCCTCAAGGCATTAAGTCCGCCTTTTGTACTTGTTCCTGTGCAATAAAGTTTAAAAGAAATAAATAAGGGCTTATTCTAGTTTCAATTTTCCATAGTTATTCAAGCTATGTTTTTCCATCGCCATGAAATCACGCGCATATAGTAAGACTAGTGAAGCATAAACGCATGCAAATTTAAACCTAATATCTATGGTTTTAAGTTTTAAAATTAAAAACGCTGACAGGAAATTCCGACCTTGCTCTTATCAGTTTTAAATACATACTGTCGTTTTACGTTCACTGTGTTTACTGTTTAGGTATTGAATGTCCTTAAAAAGGGTATTAGGGTAATAGTTCTCTGATTATTTCATTTGCGTCCGTATTTAAAATACAGTGTAAACTCGATATAGCGACACTCAAGGGACCGGACGTTTTTAAATAAATAAAAAT
The DNA here is from genome assembly GCF_947568885.1 of Cydia strobilella. Taxonomy (NCBI): domain Eukaryota; kingdom Metazoa; phylum Arthropoda; class Insecta; order Lepidoptera; family Tortricidae; genus Cydia; species Cydia strobilella. Next base: position 3,142,687 of record NC_086067.1, read on the forward strand.
AAAAATTTTAGGGTTCCGTACCCAAAGGGTAAAAAACGGGACCCTATTACCTAAGACTCCGCTGTCTGTCTGTCCGTCTGTCACCAGGCTGTATCTCATGAACCGTGATAGCTAGACAGTTAATTTTTTTACAGATGATGTATTTCTGTTGCCGCTATAACAACAAATACTAAAAACAGAATAAAATAAATATTTAAGTGGGGACCCACTGGGGTGTATTTAATTTTTAATTTATGGTATGAAATACAACAGACGGGATTTTTTTGCTGTGTTTTGCGTAATGGTACGGAACCATTCGTTCGCGTGTCCGTCTCGCAATTGGCCGGTCTTTTTGACCATATAGAGAGTTTACGTTATCTCTTCTTCTTCTTCTTCCTGCCCTTATCCCACGTTATATGGGGTCTGCACAACATGTTTTTCTCTTCCATTCTCCTCTATCTTTGGTCACCTCAGCAGGGCACTCACTTCTTTCTTTCTCATATCCTCTTTCACACAATCCATCCATCGTTTCTTGGGTCTACCATTCGCGCTCCGTCCATCAACATTCATCCCTAACATTCTTTTGCCTATATGGCATTCATCCCTTCTCATCACATGCCCATACCACGCTAACCTACTACTCTACTTCTCATCTTCTCCGTTACTGGTGCTACTTTCAAACTTCCCCTAATATATTCATTCTTAATCCGATCCTTTCTCGTCACTCCACACATCCATCTCAACATTCTCATTTCCGCTGCGTGCACTCTTCTTTCATCCGTCACTTTCGTCGCCCAGCATTCTGATCCATACATTACAACAGGTCTCACGATCGTCTTGTAAATTTTCCCCTTAAGTTTAAGAGGCATTCGTGGATCGCAAGTTGCCCTAAGCGGCTCTGACACCCAATGCCAATGTGGGACGGCTCTACAAACGATGGAGCACATGATATCCTGTCCAGCATGCCCGCAGGCCTGCTCTGAGCGGGATCTCCGTGATGCGACAGACAGGGCGATAAATGTCGCTACCTTCTGGTCCCGCACAGTCTGAAACCATCGACACGAGAAGAAGATCGCAAGTTGTTCCAGAGACCTGTCGCCATTTTATCCATCCCGCATTTATTCTATGAGAGTTTACGTTATATATGTAGATAGAAATTCATATGAAAGTAAAACAACTATAGCCAATAATTGTCAACGTTATAGGTAGTGAATCGCTATATCGAGTGACGTTATATGGAGTTTACACTGTATCTACAAAATACATATATAAATAAACACATATGTAAATATATATATGGAGTTATAGGCATGACCATGGGCAGTTGCGGTATAAAATGATATGCAACTCAATAGTGCTGCTCGCAGCGTAGCATTTTATAAAAAAAAAAAAATATATATAAGTAAAATTGCATCTCGCGCTCTAACAAAACGTCCTAGAGTTAGACCAAGACTGTGCCACTGTTATTTATACGTCATAATTTAATAGAAGTTTTTGTACAGTCTGCAAAAATATTGCTGCAGAGTTATCTTGGTCTAACTCTAAGCGCTCCATAATACGGCGTACTCGTATGTGTATGTACGTACAAAGATATAACTCCGTAATAGATGGATACAGTCTAAGGAAAAAACGTGCCACGAAAATCAAGAAAATTTGATTCTCGATCAGATGGCGTCACTACCTTTGGCCTACTCTCGAATAGATGGCGTTGACGGTTCCGTTTTAATATATAGTATAGTAATAGGTATATGTAGGAATATAAAACAAAGCTTAATCCGTGGTTTCATGTTAAATTTCGAGTAACAACCAGAATTAATTACTATCACAAGACAATAGCAAAGCAATAGCAAGGCATTAAGCAAATAACTACACTCAAGAATAATAAAATCGGGTCATTTTACATAGAAACTCCCATAGGAATATCCCGTTTTCATTGCTCTCTTGTGTACCGGTGTTGCAATGTTTTGTAAACAAATCGCCGTTTCCTTAGATTATGCTAGTTGGTAAATCGATCGATTATGCAAGCGAATAATGTAAATAATTGTAAAGGCCGCACGCTTTTGGCAATTATTTAGGCATGGATCTTGGTTTGTTTGTATTTAATGACTTCTAGCAGACGTCGTGCTGCGATTGGACTTTAAATTAAATTAAATTATCATTTATACCAGGCTTAATACACCCATATGTGTTAGTAACTTACTTTTTTTTTTATACTACGTCGGTGGCAAACAAGCATACGGCCCGCCTGATGTTAAGCAGTCTCCGTAGCCTATGTAACGCCTACAACTCCAGAGGACAGGAGGAGGAGGGATTACATAGCTAATAAAAATAATGTTAGTGCAATTTCAAAACAAATTAAAATGCAAATTAACTAATGATTAGGAGCTAACTTAGGGCTAGGACACACCGGATGAGCCTTATAATTTAACATATCACAACAAATTATCATCATTTTTGACAAGAAAATGCAACAAATAATTAAAACTCAACACAATACAATTCAAATTAAATAATTAAATTAAAAATTCAATAAATAAAATTCAATAATAATTAAAATTACAATTATTACAATTAAAATTACAACTTTACAGCCACAGGAAAAGATGTGCCGCACCTCCGATCTCCGACGGCGCACAGACCTCTTCTTCATAATAAACTGTCGCTGCAACAATAATCTGTCAAGATGCTGTGGCCAGTGATGATGTGATAAGCTTAGTCGGTACTCGGAGCAGGGTGTCCCGGGTTCAAATCCTGACACAGATATTTGTTCCTATATAGATATAGAGAAAGATTGTCCCATAATGTTTCTTTGTAACTTTCACTAGGAGAGCGACGTTGCTTTTGTAAATATCCGGTTTATTTACGATGTATTAATACTTACCATAGACATAGTAAATACAAGTAGTTATAGACGCGCCACCGAGCGACCGGGGGTAAGAGAAAAAATATTCATACAAAATTTGGGCAGCATAGGATTTTTTCTCTTTCACTCTTATAAATTTCGGTATTTCGCCATCGCCTCCTACCAATGATGCCACCCGGTCGGTGATAAGGACAAAGCATGGCACTATTTGCTTTTCCTCTTATAGGATCGCAATAAGACTATCTTTCTCTATCAAAGAGTGTCAGGCCCTTGATAGTCTTGATACTTACAATAACACATGCATACATAGGTTTTATACTTTGAGACTATCTTACGTTGACTGTTTATATGTGACGTTTTCAATCAAAAGGTACCACATTGTCGCTTACCATAAGGACAAAAATTGCTTGTATCTTTATACGAAAAACCTGAGAGCGTCCTCATGGCAAGCGACAATGTGGTACCTTTAGCTTAAAAACGACACTTAATCGTATCGTATCGTATCAATAATAGTTTCTTAAAGAAATATTACAAATAGGTAATATTATCACGGATTTGCCACCGTTTAGAAGTCGTGAAAAGCTTTCAACACAATTTTCACCCGCCCCCCCAACTTTTTTTTTTAATACTACGTCGGTGGCAAACAAGCATACGGCCCGCCTGATGTTAAGCAGTCTCCGTAGCCTATGTACGCCTACAACTCCAGAGGAGTTGCTGGAGGAGGAGGAGTAACTGACTGAATTTTAAAAAATATTTCTTAGATGTAGCTTTTCAATACACCAGTTGGAAAATATACGAGTGTGTTTCTTCTAAATTACAATGTCCTATCTTCAACGGTGTCTATATAAAGGAACTTTTTTATATATTTAAGATAAGGAAATATTTTGAAACGCAATGATACTGTATTTTTATCGTTCGTTGATAATATGATTATCTCAAACAATGTCCTACTTAGTTCTTATTGATCACTTACTCACACCGGACGCATTGCAAAAGGTTGAAAACCCCTGGTGCAAATAATGATTTTATATCTTAGATACTAAAAAAAATACAGAAAAATGCGTTCGCGTTTGCGTTATTTCTATTTTTGTATGGGATTTTGCATCAGCAGCAGCGTCAAATCGGCAACGCGCATGTAGCTCCTCTGGAGTTGCAGGCGTACATAGAATACGTGTTTGGCACCGACGTAGTATAAAAAAACATTACTTTATCTGGGATGTTGAAATGAAACTTACTCTTGCTGCTTTGTTTACTGTACTTTACTGATTCTCAAATTGTTCTTGCAATAGAAACAGTTTTTATACCTAAACTAGGTATTTACTGTCCGTATCGTATGTGTGGCGAAGAGGAAGAGACAATAGAACACCTTATGTGTGAATGTCACGCCCTCGCCAGACAAAGAATGAAGGACTTTGGAACAGGCTACCTGGTACCAAAGGAATTCAAAAAGCTACCCATAAGGTCCATCATCCGGCATATGGAGATGGTGGGAAAAGCTCTTGAGTAGCGGACGGATCTTTCCTAGGGGGTAACTGCACAAAAGATCCCTATGGGTCGAAGTGTAAGGGCCCCCGAAACTATAAGATAAGATAAGGTATTTACTGTCAAACTTCATCATCATCATATCAGCCGAAAGACATCCACTGCTGGACATAGGCCTCCCCCAGCGATCTCCACAACGACCGTTCATGCGCTGCTCTCATCCATCGGCTCTCCGCGACCTTAACTAGATCGTCGGACCATCTTGTTGTGGGTCTTTTCCTGCCGCGTTTTCCGGTTCGCGGTCGCCACTCAAGAACCTTTCTGCCCCATCGGCCATCGGTTCTGCGAGCAATGTGGCCCGCCCACACTGCCGCCCGTGCCGCCGTCCGTGTGGGGGACTTAAGTCTGGCAATTCTCTGAGTTATGTCGACAACTTTGTTTCTGCGGATCTCCTCATTTGTGTTTCGACCACGCAGGAAAACTCCGAGCTAGCTCTTCGAGTGACCTTGAGCCTTCTTATGAGGCCCATTGTGATTACATATGTGACGTTGTCAACCAAAAGATACCACATTGTCGCTTGTCGATAAGGTTGGTTTCGAATGAGGGCTATCGTTTTTTTGCTCACCAGTTGGCGCCTCTGTTGATGGTGGTCCAAAAGACTAAAGAACAGCTGTCAGTCATTGAAGTGACATTTGACATTTCGAACTTTGCGAAGACCACCATCTACACTAGCGCCCCTAGCGGCGAATTCATACGCGTTAGCCCTCATTGAAGCTATATGGAAATAGCGCCTTATTAACAACCGACAATAAGTACCCTTTTGGTTTAGAATGGCACATATTTATAACAATATACACAGGAATGACTAAACTTTAAATTGGAACAAAAAAATGTGTTTTGTGAAATGTTAAATAGTGTTTATTAACTGTGTTCGTGTAAACAATAACTATGGAAGAAAGTGAACAGGAACACGTGAAAAAGTACAAAAGTTTGCCGCGGTTAAAACGGAAGGAGACGTGGCGGAAGAGCAGGGTAAGCAAATTATTTTTCACATCACTAATTCGAAAACGGGCTTTTTCTTCCCTGCTAGGAGGGATCAAAGTGGCACTTTTCTTCCCTGCTAGGAGGGATCAAAGTAACACTTTTCTGTTCTAGGACACTATTTTTACATTTTTTGGCACATTATTTTTTTTAACTTAAATAATATTTTTAAACATCATAATTACCTTATAGGTGATGTTAAAAGCAGTATGTGTCACATGGTAGCAAAATTATTTCCATCTTGGGCGTAACACACTTGAATTCCTCACTACGCTCAGGATTCTACTTTAGAATCCCTCGTTACTCTTGGGATTCTATTATAGAATCCTTCGCTTCGTTTAGGATTTAATGTACGCCCTCGCCGTAAATATGTCATTTTGCTCCCTTATTAAATCACATTTAGAACCCGTTTCTATCGCGATGTGATTTAATGTGTTCAAACCGCGAAAGTTTTAAATGTTATATTTTGCTCCCTTGTAACACAATCTACTATTTCCTCTTCTCATGCTCGTAAAGTTGGTGTTTAAGTTTTAAGTCACGTGCAAGCGGCATAAAGTCGCTTTTAAAGGGGCCCACTGACTATCAGTCCGCCGGACGATATCGGCCTGTCAGTTGTTCGAAACTGTCAACTTTTTGGGTTCCGTACCCAAAGGGTAAAAACGGGACCCTATTACTAAGACTTCGCTGTCCGTCTGTCTGTCTGTCACCAGGCTGTATCCAATGAACCGTAATAGCTAGACAGTTGAAATTTTCACAGATGATGTATTTCTGTTGCCGCTATAACAACAAATACTAAAAAGTACGGAACCCTCGGTGGGCGAGTCCGACTCGCACTTGGCCGGTTTTTGTTCTAACTGACAGGCCGATATCGTCCGGCGGACTGATAGTCAGTGGGCCCCTTCAAGCTCTAGTGCACTAACTCCAAAATCTGCCATACAAAATGCCACTGCTGTAGCTGGCAGTGTTGGCCGAACGTTAATTGCAATTAACCATTAACCAGTACAAATTGAACCGTACCGGACGGTTACAGTTTATGGTTCAATTTGTACTGGTTAATGGTTAATTGCATTAACGTTTCGGCCAACACTGGTAGCTGGTGGCCGGCGCGCTATGTTCCCATATGAAATATTTATGAAAAGCAGATTATATAAACTTGGCCATAAATGCGCATTTTCTCGTTGTCTCTATGTTTATAATGTTACAGCCATATGCATGAATAACACTGACGACCGGTCTGGCCTAGTGGGTAGTGACCTCGCTTTTAAAGCCGATGGTCCTGGGTTCGAATCCCGGTAAGGGCATTTATTTGTGTGATGAGTACAGATTTGTTTTTTGATTTGTTCCTGAGTCATGGGTGTTTTCTATGTATATATTGTATTTATATGTATATCATATATATCGTTGTCTGAGTACCCATAACACAAGCCTTCTTTGGCTTACCATGGGACTTAGTCAGTCTGTGTAAGAATGTCCTATAATATTTATTATTAACACTTAGTGTCATTTAAATAACCAAATACAGCTCCAGATGTTCTCATCCACCATCTCAGGCGAGCTCAATTACGTAAACAAACACATAAAATTATAATAATACTTAAACACCATTTAAACACGTGTAAACATAGGTAGAAACATTCATAAAACTTTTCAACCGCTTCGCAACTGACCAGAATAATCTGATCTTTTACTACGCACACTTTACTGAACTGGAGATTACGGTAGATGCGCCAAAGTGTAAGAGTGCCACCATAAACCTCGAATTACTATGATAATATGACGTTCGAAGCGCTACTGCCACACTTTGTCGATGTAGAGCGTGATGTAGAGTTAGGTACGGATTTTGTACTCGCTTTCAGCTCGTTTCATAAACCCACACTCGTATTTTAATGCCTTTCAATATGTAACAGTCACATAAATCACTATAGTAAGTAGTAGTAGTAGTATTAGTATTTTACTTGTTTCTATCTTTATCGCACGCGCTTAGTTATGTCACAGAGAATTAGGTAGACATAGAGAGCTCACTCCACACATCAGTTTTGTTACCAAAACGACTATTATTTTCGTAGTCTACATCTAGCGTCAAGTAGCGGAACTCGACAGTAAGTGTTATTTTAAACGTCAAACTTCTATGAAATTATTAACATAAACATTTTTTACTTAAAAAAATAGTGATGGTATACATGTGCTAGGGTTCCCTGTGTTTCAGGCGAGAATTACGGCCCGGCCACGACATCGCGCGGCGGCGGCAGCGGCGAACGGCGGCCATAGGTTGGAGCGAGACAGCGATCGGACCTTTCGTTCCCACCTATGGCTGCCGCTCGCCGCTGCCGCCACCGCGCGATGTCGTGGCCGGGCCGTTATGGCGTATAAACACTTGCTCTGCGTGTGCTATCCAAATCGTTGCAGACTTGTTTTGGTCTCCAGGCGTCTGTACTTTACCAGCAACTTCACTACATAATATAATGCCTCCTCTACACTATCGGCGATGATCGTTGATCATCGTCTATCATCGTGCAAGCATCCACATGATCGCCTGTACAGCGCAATCACCCGGCGATTCCCTTTGATGCGTGCCCAAAAAACCGACAACACGGGTCACTGGAGATCCTTGGCTATGACAGACGATGACTGGCGGGGACTGCCGAGTATGACCTCCACACTATCGTGCCCGCCAGTCACTTTTATGGTACATCGCCGTGTAGAGAAACCATAAAAAAAAGTCTTTTACAGTACTTTTTCGCACTAGTGCGGGAATGAGCACTTTTCGTGCATATGTCGAAAGTTTAAAGGGCCATATGTAATGTAAAACGTTGTACGATACACGTGCGAAAAGGTAATTCGCAACTCGTGTCGATTTAAAACACTCCCTGCGGTCGTGTTTTAATTTATCGCCACTCGTTTCGAATTTCCTCTTTTCCGCACTTGTATCGTAAATAACTATTTCCGCTGTCTGTCCGTCTGTCCCTATGTATGCTTAGATCTTTAAAACTACGCAACGGATTTTGATGCGGTTTTTTTTAATAGATAGAGTAATTCAAGAGGAAGGTTTATATGTATAATTTGTATAGTTTTTATGTAAATTAGTTGAACTACCCTCGCAAAGCCGGGGCGGGTCGCTAGTACAAGTATATATACAGGGTGGGCACAGGGATTCCGACAGACTTTAACCGTGGATTCCTGGCAGTGTTACGAAAGAAAAATGTTATATCAACATGGGTCCAAAATTGCCTAATTAATTTACTTAATTTCTGGAACAAAATAAATCAATTAACGATAGTACTAACTTGTGAACGTATCTTTAGTTTGAAAGAGTGAAAAAGACAACATGCGACACCAATATGACACTTTATAGTCTAGTTTATAGCAGGTGACAGGTAAGTTTACTATTTTTAACACTTCTGCTTTGCATGTGTGATTGTTTGTGTCTTGGTATGTATGATTACGTCACATAAGGGCGTGTTAGCCTTGAGTTTTTTTAACTTCGAAATTACTTAAATAATTGAATATCTCGTAAATTAGGCTTTCTATGGCATTGTTATATTACTTTTTTTTTATCCAAATAGGCACTAGAATTCATGGTTAAAGTGTGTCGGAATCCCTGTGCCCACCCTGTATAACGTTTTGCGAATAGACAAACAGCACTGACCTACCGCGAGCATATGATATCATCTTCGTCATCATCGTTTTTAATAAATCTGACTTCATATTGGCCCGTTATCAAACAATTGCTTCGTACAGTGAAATTTTTGAGAGCGACAGATTACGTCTTAGGTAAGGTATGGCTAACATAGTTTATTTTGCTCGGGGCAATGGGGTTGGCCGGTCGAAATAATTAGCAGATGGCGCCAGCATAGCTTGCCCTGTCAAACCCTAGAATTGTGTCAATTTTTTGTTTTTTTAATGCCCTGGATACCAGCCCTTTAAGCCAAATCTCATAGAAAACGGGGCAAGCTATGATGGCGACAGTTGCCAACCCCATTCCTTACAATCCTTACATGATACAAGTGATATTAGCCTTACCCCGGTGATAGTGTTACCCCACCCTACCTTATGTGAATTTATATTCTACAAATTATTCTCATAACTACTTTATATTTAGCTGACTGTACTATATGCCTACAATCAGGAAATTATGTATTAGCCTTAAGCACAAATATGTATGCAGGGTTTGCAGGGGTGCTAAGCCATTTCCCACTCCGAAAAAAAAAAGGGTGCTAAGCAAATTGTTTTGCTAACTCTACTTAAGTAGTTTTTTTATCTACATCATAATCACTCATCGACTTTTGTCATCGCTAAATATTTTGCATAAAAATGTACACCGCAATTCTCCAATTATCGATGACAATGACAAACCGTTATTATCTATAAAGACGTATGTGTAGTACAAATTAGAATAAACATACGACCTTTTGATATTTACGGTAGCGTGGGTGTGGTATCCTTTACCCATTTTAAATTCGTGCCAATGTCAACGGCCTCTAGGTAAAAACTACAAATAAATATCAACCTTATGTAGTAACGAATAGAACTTAAATTTTAATGATCTCCGTTGTCAATTAAGTCCTTTTGGTTTTGAAGTGGACGGTTGTATCATCAACAAATAAAGTGGCGCGCGTCTATAAAGGATTAACTACGATTATTTTTCTGTTTATATTAGACTCTATTTCATTAACTGTAAAGTTCAAAATTCTAGTAATATTCAAGTTAGTATGGCAGTTTGTGTTGTAGTTTTGATATTGTTTAATGAGCTTATGTGATTGTAATAGAGTTTAAACTTGCATAACACTTTATTTTATAGACGCAAATTGATATTGCCAGCTCAGTAATGAAGATGCCTAAAATTAATAGTAGTTTTCATTGTAATTTAAACCGTATGCTTTAAGTAATACTGTTCCTAGTTGTTTTGGGTGTTAATGTTTGTATTTTGGGAATGTGTCAAAGTGGGTAACAACTAACAAGTGATGAGGATGCAGAAAGGTCAAGTGAGAGTCGGTTTAATGTTTTTTTTTTGTTTTCCATTATATTCTACCAAGTCCTAGCTTGTAATTCTATATTATTAAGTCTTGCTTTATACAAGGTTTTATTTAACTTGCCCTGTTAGTAATTGTATGTTAGTGTGGGTCATGGAAATGTTAAAGTACCTACTTTCAACCAGTGCCAAATTATTTTTCCACACATTTCTCCGAATTCAAGCAATAACACTTTACAAATGACATCTCCCCTACAAAGATACACTTAAAAGCTTTCAATAACAAACCTTATTTCAATAAAATAAAGTCGAAGATTGATTAATTCGTAGTTTTCCTCAGTACATATGTCAGCACTCAAATGTGTAATCATCCACATCTATTTTAAACTATGGCATAATACGCTTTAAACTACGAAAAGTCTTAAGAACATAAAATTGAGATCAACGTTAAGACATTCTTTGATGTATTATGACGTTTCATTTGTATTTTAAGACAGTGAGATTTGAGTTGTTGTTCTCGTTGCTTGCATAAATAGTTGCTATTTATTTATGTAGTTTGTCTCATGTGCCTTCAGATAGCTGAATTTTAGTTCCTACTAGACATGAACAAGTTTCAGAACAAATCAAATTATTTTATTAAATATTTTGATTTAGGTTTTTTTTGTTAATCATAATAATCATAATCATAATCTTTATTGTCTGTGAGAAATGGGTACATTGCACAGTAATTACTAATGTAACAATTTTATGTGGACTCACCAAGACTCTACCTTTACAGGTGTACAAACAAACATTTCCTATGCTACTCTTACATGAATGATGTCAAGCATTAATACTTGTTCAAGATGGCAGCACCAGTCTCTCTCGCTACAACGTAAATCCGTAAGGAGTTTGTTTAGGAGGTGCAAGCGTGCACTGCTTGCCCTTAGAGCTGTTCAAAGACGCCTAGTCTTACTAAAATGGCATATAGTCGAGAAATTCGGACGGGCACCGCCGTGGCGGGGTGGCCTAGGGGTTCATGGCGTTAGCCGCGATAGCTAAAGACGCTGGTTCGAATCCGGCCTTCACCACTGGAGGGCTTCGTCACTTTTTCTTTAATACATGACATCTATTACAGTTTTTAATTTTAATGTAGTAGTGTGACTACTTAAAAAAAACACAAATCAAAATATTTAATAAAATAATTTGATTTGTTCCCAAACTTGTTCAAGGTTGACAAATTCAAATCCGCGACGTAGGTTTCGTCAGGTGGGTACAACTATAAATCAACAACAGACGTCGTCATTACACAATACCAAAGATAGATATAACTCCATAATAGATGGATACAGTCTAAGGAAAAAACGTGCCTCGAAAATCACGAAAATTTGATTCTCGACCAGATGGCGCCACTAGTTTTGGCCTACACTCGTATAGAGGGCGTTGACTGTTTCGTTTGTTATTTATAATTTTAACGCATACCAGTGAAAGAACATGGGTCAAAATCATATAAAAATAATTAATGCAAATAAAAAAATCATTTATCCATATTTAAATACATTTTATCGTATTTTTATAAATATTTATTTTTAGTTTTAAAGTGTGTCGACAGATGGCAGTTACAAAATTTACTATGACAGTACCGCTCTAGTATAAGTTACTCTATGACAATACACACAAACAATAAAGCTATCCGTAACAGGCTTCGTCATTTTACCTTATGTTAATTATTATTATGAAGTAATTTTAAAGGACCGCCCCGATCGCATCCGGCCCAAAAGTTCCCATCACACTAGCAGCATTTTACTCTTTAAAGTAGATAGAGACTTCCACATTTATCACGAATCACAACTATCACAAGTTTTCATAAAATGAACCGTTATACTTATGTGAATTAAGACCATAAATAAGATCTAGGTGAAAATTTGGCTTTTGTTGTATAAATTTGTGTAGGATGCAACTTTTTCGAGTACCTTAACGTGGTTTCGCTTAACTTCAAGTGGCATAAGTCATTTTACAGTTGTTGGAATTTTGATTTTATTTCAATTAATCAAATTACTAATTTAACTGACTTAATCGGTCGGGAGCCGACGCCACTTGCATAAAAAATCTTTTTCTAGAGGCTGCACATACAATGGTTTTGATTGAGTCGTTGGTTCGTGTTTAATGGGAATATGTATACATACGTTTATTTAGTATTTACTTTAGTTTATATTCGCGCATCAGTCCGTTCACATGGCTTCAAACGAATGGGGTTCGAAACTGCGCGATAGTGTTGTCAGATTGAGTTGTGTGGACAGAATGGATAGTTTAAAAGTGACTGGGAGTGATAATAAAGGGGATAAAGTTAGAGAAAAATCGCCTTTTTCGGTTAGTTTAAATTAAAAAAAAAATTTCGTAAACGAATTTATATCGTCCAGTCTATCTAAGCTAACTTTGCACTAGCTTGGAAGAACAAAGTCAGGGAGTGTCATTATAAACGTGATATTTTCGTAGAAATTTGACATTACCACACATTTTCATTGCAAATGCCATGCTGAGTTGGCTAAGTGCGACACTATCGTATTTGCTAAATGTCTGTAAATCTTTAAGCGATAAAGAGCGATAGGGGCCCACGGGCCAAGGGTTTCAACCCCGAATGGCATAGAAATACAGTCGGGACCTAGACCCCTATATTTTGGGAGCGCTGGCGGTAGGAGGGTTCTTAAAAAAAAATCTAAGGGTCTAAGGGGTCGGCAACACGCGTAACACTTCTGGATTTGGAAGCGTCCATTTGCCGCCAACGTAAACTGTAAAATTATAAAACAAAACTTAAATATTCCATTTCTTATTCCACAGCTGGACACATGGTTCGGCCGGCCAAAGAAGGGTGGCGGCATCGAGCGCGGTTACGACACCGTGCCGCGCGCCGAGCCGAGCCGGGCTGAAGATGACGAGCACAACGCCGCCAACGAGTATACCAGCAAGATCGACGCGCTGGATGACACACAGTTGCAGAGGAGATTCGAGGAGATGCTGGTAAGTGTAGGAGACAGAACGAGAAGAATGCCACGTGTTATGCGTTAGAGAGGGACAGTGGGACTACTTAGCACTACTATAATATATGCCGAGCCGGGCTGAAGATGATGAGCCCAACCCCGCCAACGAGTATACCGGCAAGATCGACGCGCTGGATGACACACAGCTGCAGAGGAGATTCGAGGAGATGCTGGTAAGTGTAGGAGACAGAGCGAGAAGAATGCCACGTGTTATGCGTTGGAGAGGGACAGTGGGACTACGCAGTACTATATATGCCGAGCCGAGCTGAAGATGACGAGCCCAACCCCGCCAACGAGTATACCAGCAAGATCGACGCGCTGGATGACACACAGCTGCAGAGGAGATTCGAGGAGATGCTGGTAAGTGTAGGAGACAGAGCGAGAAGAATGCCACGTGTTATGCGTTGGAGAGGGACAGTGGGACTACGTTGTACTATATGCCGAGCCGGGCTGAAGATGACGAGCGTAACGCCGCCAACGAGTATACCGGCAAGATCGACGCGCTGGATGACACACAGCTGCAGAGGAGATTCGAAGAGATGCTGGTAAGTGTAGGGGACAGAACGAGAAGAATGCCACGTGTTATGCGTTGGAGAGGGACAGTGGGACTACTTAGTACTACTATATATGCCGAGCCGGACTGAAGATGTAAGCCCAATGCCGCCAACGAGTACACCAGCAAGATTGACGCGTTTCGTAAATTCGACTGTAACTGTAACAATTTGTAAAATGACTGAAGTATGTATTTTCATTTTTCAGTCGGACATGAATCTCAGTGAAGAAAAAAAGGCGCCGCTCAGAAAATACTCGCGAGACCAGAAGAAGAAGATGCTCGTCGCTTACAAATTCGTCAACGCACAGGTAACAGAACTTTATATCGCATAGGACCGTGGGTCATAGGTTATGTAAAAAAAATACCAGCGGCCCAAATATTTCGGCGGGATTCCCTTTTATAAATAAAATATTACTCAAAAAATATAAATGAAAACGCACATCTTACCTTACCGCTCATATTATTGAACAACACTACAGCAAAGACAATTTATACTATTATAGTGATATACGTAGAGTTAGACCAAGAAAAGTATGCAACGATTTTGATAGCATGCGCAGTGCAAGTGTTATTTATACGTCATAATTTCATAGAAGTTTGACGCTTACAATAACTCTTGCATTGCGTGTGCTATCAAAATTGTTGCAGACTTATCTTGGTCTAACTCAAATATTTTGTTAATATCCTAAACTACGTTCTAATAGAAAATCATCATGCAACTACTCTATCAACTGTCGAGTTAAGTGATGGCTAGTGTAGCTAGTGCTGTATGTAACCTGCTAAACAGTTTTTTTTTTTATTCCAGGAAGGCCGATCAAAATTCGAAAAGCCCTCAGACTACGTAGCCTACCTAAACCAGCCTGAACTCTCAGTAGGCAAACTGCACAGTTGTCTAGAAAACCTAAGGATAGCCCTAACTAATAACCCATTGTCTTGGATAGAAGAATTTGGGACAAAGGGCATCGAGAGTATATTGACTACGCTGAACCTGTGTTATACCAAGTAAGTTTCTACTTTAAATACATACCAACAAGGTTTAAATTCATTTAAACCTGCCAGAACTCTTAGCACAATGCAAGCTGTCTGGAAAACTGTATTGTTAGTCGTAAAGACTTTTATGTAAGTTCCCCAAAGTATAATGCCATAGCGCAATCTACCGCCAACATGCTCGTTGTAATTAGGTTAAATTCATTTAAACCAGCCAGGGCTCTAAGCAAACTGCACAGTTGCCAAAGGATAACCCTAAGTTTTATATACACCTACTCAAGATCTTAATTTTTTTGACACAGTGACTCCTTGATTTAGAAGTAATTTTAAAACTAAACAAGGCAATTAGTTACTAAGTAGTAATACATATACAGTGTCTAAACTAACGATGAAAAACAATGTCTAGATTCAGTGAGGTATACAAAGATAAACATTGTTGCAACATAAATATCTTTTTTTTTTTTTCAACTATTTTTCCATTTTAACGCTGCCAGCGGGAGTGGATTTTATCGGTAAGTTTTATTAAACACAATAAAAATTACGGCACACTTTCCAATGGTGAGACATCCTCAACCTTATTTTATCGGCATATTCATGTTTATTCTAAACCCAACTACTGATGGTAATCGGTTACCGCAGCCTATAGACGCTTTCAACTGCTACTTTCCCGTGCCAATCATTGAGTAGCCTACGTCACCAATTTTTTGGTGATTTCTGGAATAAAATAAGCATTAAAACCTTTTTTTATCTCTATCCAGTGACTCCCGATACGACCGAGTGCAGTACGAATGCATCCGCTGCCTATCCGCCATCCTGAACAACACTGTGGGCATCAGAACTGTGTTCGAGTGCAGAGAAGCATTACCAGTTTTGGCAAGGAGTTTGGATGCCAGGAAACCGCACTGTGCTTTGGAGGCGGCCAAGGTGTGTTAACGATGCCATTAAAGAATAGTGCTGTTAGTTGTATGATTGTTAAGGTAGGGGCAAAGAAATTTCATATCGTTAGGAATTTAGAGCAATCATCCAGAAAATACCAATTTTACTATTGCTGCAGTTACGACGTGAGTAAAGGAGGTTTAAACACCTCATTCAAGCTATGTCGATGTCTGCTCATTTTAATCCTCGGCATTTTTTCCCACAATATAACCCCTTACCGCTACCCGGCCCCTACGTACCCGTAGTAACACTATTGTACCTTCCAGTTTTTCGGTGCCGTATGCCACATCCTATCCCCATGTAACTCGAAAAAGTTCTAGACCTCATCTCGAAGTCTGAATAGCCTATTTTTATTCTCGAGTTTTCCCTGCAATATAACCCCAAAACCCCATACATACCCGAATAATCCGAAGTAACATTATCATCCGAACCTTTCCCTCTAGGTATTAACATCCATATGCTTTATTCCCAATAGACACTAGAAGGTTCTAGAACCCAACCCGACGTCTGAATAATCTATTTTCATACTCTAAATTTCCACAATAAAACCCCATAGTGCCACCCGCTCCCCCCGGCTCTGATATACCCTTACTAACACTATCGTTACTTCCAGGTATTAGCAGCCATCTATGAGGCATATGCCTCATTCCCAATAGACACGAGAAGGTTGTAGAAACCAGCACGATGTCTAAATAGTCTAATTTTATCTTTGACATTTCCCCACAATATAACCCATACCGCAACACAGCCTTGACGTATCCGTAGTAATACTAGTGCTTGTACATGATATATCCTTGTTATCATTCCTTCCAGGTGTTAGCAGCCATATGCCTCATTCCGAACGGTCACGAGAAGGTTCTAGAAGCTATCACGATGGCCGGGGAGTCCAATAGGAAACCTCGGTTGCTTTGCATCGTTGAGGGACTGGATAGTAAAGCTCCTGAGAGCTTAAAGGTAAGACTATAATAATTTTATATAATAAATGAATATTATAGGGACATTCTTACACAAATTGACTAAGTCCCACGGTAAGCTCAATAAGGCTTGTGATGTGGGTACTCAGACAACGATATATATAATATACAAATACTTAAATACATAGAAAACATCCATGACTCAGGAAGATATATCTGTGCTCATCACACAAATAAATGTCCTTACCGGGATTCGAACCCAGGACCATTCGCTTTATAGGCAGGGTCACTACCCACCGGCCAGACCGGTCGTCAAATAATAGTTACCTTAATAACAAATAGGGTATTTGACTGTATTTAAAATAAATTATTTTACACCATGCATGAAATAAATCATCAGAAGATTAATAGAGGAACGTAGACAGCAGTTATTTTTAGACACAATTTCTATTTTATAACCCGAATAAAACTATAAAGAGTAGGTAATTTGATTGTGACGTCAGATGCTAGTGTTTCATATAAATTCCATAGTAGCAAAATCACGTACAAGTTTTGACAGTTCGAACAAAGAAACTGATTTGACTAGCTCCCACACAACAAACGGGATTTTTTGTGCCGTTTTTTTGCGTAATGGTACGGAACCCTTCGTGTGCGAGTCCGACTCGCACTTGGCCGCTTTTCTTTTTTGACATACGCAATTACATACTTAGATAGAGCTACATAACCTTTTTTAACAAGCTTTTTATTTACTTGCAATATACCTATGCATGTAATATGTATGTAACATGTGTGTAAGGGTCAAATTTTGCAAGATAAATTTGACCCACTTCCCGGTTTCCGATGAAGCTGAAAATTTGCATACATATGTAAGTCGGGTGACAATGCAATATTATGGTACCATCGAGCTGATCTGATGATGGAGACAGTAGGTGGTCATATGAACTCTGTGATAAAACAACGCAACCTAATTGTGTTTGGGGTTTTTAGAATTGTCTCGATGAATATTAGTTGCCTGTGGAAAGAAAAGTACAGTCAGCGATAAAAGCTTGTACCAAAAATTAAATTTTTGCCAAAAACTTATTTTTTGGCTTAGCCATTGTCGAGTAAAAGAGTTTTTTTTTACATCGATTATAAAGCAATGTTTATTGTGTAACATAGTTCTATATTATGTGTTTGTCTGTCAACAGAACGGCTGTATGCAGCTCATAAACGCCATAATAACGGAACCTGAGGAGCTAGAGTTCAGAATGCATTTGCGGAGCGAATTCATGAGGACGGGACTGCAAGATTTAATAGGTAAATACATTTTAAAAGGGAACCATAATAATAAGGTAGGGTAACGGATAATGGTTTGGCCGGATACCGGATATCAAGCCGTCGGATCCTCCGAATATCCGGTATCCGGCCGCCGAATATCCGGCTAAAAGTTTTGTCTGAAATGGATATATCGGATATGGATAGATCGCACGCGTGCGCATAGTTTGGTGCAGGTTGAAACTTGTTTATATACGTTATCAAAGGACTGTCTCATTTCAAACATAGACAGAGATAATCATACTATCTTTGTCTTACACTAGTACTAGCACCCAAAAGAAAAGGATGAGTATAGTTTCTTTTGTTCTTATTTACTGACAAGTTTGACCTAAGAGGATATAATAGGATAGAGCGGTACTGACATAGTGAATTTTGTAGCCACAGTAAATTCACTGCCATCTATCGACACACGATTAAAACTAAAAATGAAGATGTATAAAAAAATCATAAAATGTATTTATATATGGATAAATGTTTTTTTTATTAGCATTAATTATTTTTGTATGATTTTGACCCATGTTCTTTCACTGATAGCGTTAAAATTGTTAAATAACAAACCAAACCGTCAACGCCATCTATTCGAGAGTAGGCCAAAGGTAGTGGCGAAATCAAGAGAATCAAATTTTCTTGATTTTCGAGGCACGTCTTTTCCTTAGACTGTATCCATCTATTACGGAGTTATATCTATCTTTGGTTTGACCAACTATAGTCTGTAACTTTTCTGTGATGGCGGCTTAAATTTCCTTTTTTTTTAACAGACGAGTTGCGAGCGGGCGCGGAGGGAGCGAGACAGATTCAAATGACAGTGTTCGACCAGCACGCCGCCGCCGACCAGGATGAGTTTTTGGCCAAGTTCGATGACGTCAGGTTCGTCTGATTTGCATACTCGTTAGGGGTCCATTCATTACAATTTATTTATTTAAGACAACACTGGCCCATAATGGTTAGTAACAATTAAGATTAAAAATTAAGTGTTAGTGGAACAAAAAACAGAAAGCGACAAAACAAAAACAGACAGCAATAACATTCTAACAACTATCACCTAATAGCGGTTATGACACACTCAAAATGCCGCATTATAGGTGAGTCGTAGCGGCCCGCAACAGTAGCCAGGATGGGGTTGGAGCTGGCCCGCACTCTGCAGAGCAACCACACGAGACGAGACGAGCTGCCTTTGTTTGACATATTTATTGAAAGTCATAATGTAATGATTGTCATATTATCATTAGTCATAATTCCGAAAACGTTAACTTTTCAGGATTTTCCTCGGGTTATCCTATACATAGGTTAGGTTAGGTTTGTTTTATGGCAATCCTGAAAAGTTACGCTTTTCTGAGAAAAACTAAATTATGACTAACGAAAATACATTACGACTTAAAAGTTTATGGGAAACAATGGAGATCCGTTTGAAATGTGTGTCGTTTTTCAAGCATAAGGTGCCACATTGTCACTTGCCATAAGGACGCTCTGACAGGTTATTTGTATGTAAATACAAGCAAATTTCGTCCTTATGGTAAGCGACAATGTGGTACCTATTGATTGAAAACGTCAAATGTTATCTTACGTTACAGAGTGGACTTCCACGACGCCAACGAATGTTTTGAACTGGTGAAGAACTTAGTCATGGATACGCCGGCGGAACCTTATCTACTCTCCATATTGCAACATTTGCTGTTTATACGAGACGACGAATTAATCAGGTATGTACGAAAGTAATTGTGACGTTTTCAAAAGGTACCACATTGTCGGTTATCGATAAGGTTGATTTCAAATTGAAGCTATATGGAAAAAGTGCCTTATTGACAACCGACAACAAGTACCCTTTTGGTTAAAAATGACACAATAGTTAAAAGGACTTTTGATTATTGTCAGCAAAAAAGGAATTTACTTTTAATTATTGTCAGCAAGATAAATGGGCTGCCTAATCTTAAAAACCGGCCAAGTGCGAGTCGGACTCCCGCACCGAGGGTTCCGTACTTTTTAGTATTTGTTGTTATAGCGGCCACAGAAATACATCATCTGTGAAAATTTCAACTAGACAGTTATCACGGTTCATGAGATACAGCCTGGCGTAAACTAAGTTTTAAATTTTACCTAATTTAAAACTTAGTTTACGCGATTAATTAAGGTCGGGTTGCACCAAACCGTCTGTCACCGTTTTAGCGTTCGCTACTATGAAACTTCCCATAAGTTTCATAGTTCTCTGCTGCTTGACGTTGATCAGTCTGTTAATTGTGGACATGGGGTTGGTGCAACTGACCCTAAGTCCCGCCGTTGTGAATAATAATGAGTAAGAACCGTGAAAGTTTAAATAAGGATTGTTCAAGTGGATAAATTAATCTTTGCAATTTTTTTAGAACTGTTTCTCCTGTTTTTTTTAGGCCAGCGTACTACAAGCTAGTAGAAGAATGCATCACACAAATAGTCCTACACAAAAACGGCTACGATCCTGATTTTAGAGCCACGCAGAGATTCAATATCGACGTGCAACCGCTTATAGAAGGTCTAATAGGTATGTAGAAATACAAATTATATTATTTACATTTTACCATAGGCTCAACCAGTGTTTTTCAAGAAAATGTGACATGTTGTGACAAGGGGGAGGGGGGGGGGGGGGGGGGAGGTCACAAACTGTGACGTCGCTAACTTATTTATATTATTTTATTCGCTGTACAGTTAAATAACAAGTTTTTGGTACGATAATCGTTTTTAATCGTTGAGTTTTCTTTCCTAATCGGTTTTGGGTTAAAATCACTAATATTTCTTTTTTGTCAGAAATATTTTGATAAAATATTTATAATACTTAATTCGATTTGCCGATTTCATTGAAAAAATGTGACGTCACACCAGGGAGGGAGGGGATTGCCAAATGTGACCAAGTGTGACAAGGAGGGGGGAGGGGTCAAAAAACCTCGAAATTCGTGTGACGTAATTAATGGATGAACCCTAATACAGCTGTAGTACATAATTGTTTTCCATCGTATTTTCTCGGAAACGTTCGTATTTGTCATGCTACTTCAGTCAACGTCAGTACTTTTTGTACTGAGACTGACTGAAATAGCAAGACCCGTTCGTACGTTTCCGTAAAAATACGATGGAAAATAATTATGCACTAGATCTGAAAATTATTTGTTTTTTAAATATTGTGTATTTGTTGACAAATATTATGCGAAAATGAATTTCTCATAAAAGCTGTATCACAAAGAATTGAAAACACGAAATATGAAAAACGAATAGATCACAAAATCTGATCTAATTTTCGAAATGACATTAAAATTTGTAATTTCACTTCTATAACCAAAATTTCAACTAATATACTTCCAATTTCCGTAGAAAAATCAAGAGCAGAAGAAGAAAGAAAAGTAGACGAGCTAAAACAAAAGCTAGAGGCCGCCATCGCAGCGAGACAGGAGGCCGAAGCGAGAGCAGAGCACCTAGAACAACGTCTAAAAGGCTCGCCCAACGGCCCTGGAGGCGTTACGCAGGGGAACATAGCTGCTATTGCTAAGGTAATAAATACTACTTCAATAAGATATCACTCATGGAAATAGATATAATTTGGTATAGTTAGTTAGAGGCCGCTATGGTGAGACTGGAGGCCGAAGCGTGTGCAAAGTACTTGGAACAACGTCTAAAAGGCTCGCCCAACGGCCTTGGAGGTGTCACGCAGGGGAACATAGCTGCTATTGCTAAGGTAATAAATACTTCTTTAATAAGATATCACTCAAGGAAACAAATATAATTTGGTATAGTTAGTTAGAGGCCGCTACGGTGAGACTGGAGGCCGAAGCGTGTGCAAAGTACTTGGAACAACGTCTAAAAGGCTCGCCCAACGGCCTTGGAGGTGTCACGCAGGGGAACATAGCTGCTATTGCTAAGGTAATAAATACTTCTTCAATAAGATATCACTCAAGGAAACAAATATAATTTGGTATAGTTAGTTAGAGGCCGCTACGGTGAGACTGGAGGCCGAAGCGTGTGCAAAGTACTTGGAACAACGTACCCCTACCGGTCCTGGAGGCGTCACTCAGGGTAATATAGCTGCTATTGGTAGTCTCAGTTATTATTTTCCCTTTCTAACAAATGCAAATGTCAAAATGACGGATAGAGACAAAAGATTATTAAGGGCTTGTTAGATCTTACAATATGTCAAGTTTATGAATAACGCCATAACGAATAGCAAAGCGAGGGCATACGGACAGATATGGCGAAACTATGTGGATTGGGTTCCTACTTGAACTATAAAAAGATCCCGAAGAATAGGGTATTTTCCACCAGGGTATTTTATAATTGAATCTAGTTAAATTGATAGAAAATGAGCAATTTATCACAATAAATTGGAAACTTAAAAAATATATGGGTTTAATAAATAAATACATTAGTAAAAAAAAAACTTCAAAATAGGAAAAAAATAATTCGTTTCCTTACATTTTATTAAAAAAAATTGTATAGCAACAATATACATAAACGCAATATTTCACCGACAAAATCGCAATTTCCTTGTTTTCCACGGCTTCTAACTCTTCTAAGCGCATGCGCACGCACGCTCGCGCATGTAACTCCTCTGGAGTTGCAGGCGTACATAGGCTACAGAGACTGCTTAACATCAGGCGGGCCGTATGCTTGTTTGCCACCGACGTAGTATAAAAAAAAACCGATAGCGACGTTACATGCTGACGTCACGATGTAATGTCATTTTGTATGAAGCGTTTCGTCAGTAAAGTGCGGGTGCCAGACTTTGACCATCATTTCTGACTTTTGTATTGCTTTAAGACAATGGGTCCCATACAGACATTTGATCCTCAAAACCAGGGGTCGGCAACCTTTTAGCAGCCAAGGGCCACATAGCAGTTAACGAAATTGACCCGGGCCGCACTTTGCTAATATCTATGACTTTATCAGGTATTGTCGTTTGTCAAAATTACATACAAAATAGCCAGGGAGGCTCGCGGGCCACATGCGGCCCGCGGGCCGCCTGTTGCCGACCCCTGCTCAAAACAAACCTGATCGACTGATACCATTCATAAAAAAAAGTAGAATACCCTATTGTGACACTCTTCCTTTTGTAACATTGAATGTGTTTATTTTTATTTTTATTTTATTTATTTGGCTCACAAAACAAATTACAGACAATTTCAGAAATTAATACAATATTAGCATACAGTTCAGATCTAGACTATAACTCTAAGCATGTGTGCACAGAAGGATTAGAAGATTTAGTTACAATTTATTGCTAGGGAGGTGAGATGCCATTTCTACACAAGATTATGGACAGAAAAGTAAAGTAAACAGTAGCAAGATCCAGTTTACAGAGTTGCGTGCGCTAGTAATTAATCTACCTAAGTCTAAAACTAAAACTAAATTATACTAAATATTTTCAATTAATTAATTAATCAAAAAGCGTTTACGGAAATTACAATTATGAACGCAGCCTATGGACACAAAATTTTGCGGATTTTATTTTTGAATTATTGCAGGCGATAGGGAGCCCCGGAGGCCCGGCGCCGCCGCCACCGCCGCCGATGCCGGGAGGTAAGCACCACTTTACATATGTCACGTTTTCAGCCAAAAGGTACATTGTACGTACGCGGACGGTTAGTGACGTCATGTGTCATAGGCCAATGGAAACAAAAAACTACGCGAATGCTATAGTATTCCTGTCCGCGATGTGTTAAATTGATTTCTGTTTAAATCGTTATATTTGGCAATAGCGTTTTATTAACAACCAATAATACGTACCCTTTTGAAGCGCTGGTGGCCTAGCGGTAAGAGCGTGCGACTTTCAATCCGGAGGTCGCGGGTTCAAACCCCGGCTCGTACCAATGAGTTTTTCGGAACTTATGTACGAAATATCATTTGATATTTACCAGTCGCTTTTCGGTGAAGGAAAACATCGTGAGGAAACCGGACTGATCCTAACAAGGCCTAGTTCACCCTCTGGGTTGGAAGGTCAGATGGCAGTCGCTTTCGTAAAAACTAGTGCCTACGTCAATTCTTAGGATTAGTTGTCAAGCGGACCCCAGGCTCCCAGGAGCCGTGGCAAAATGCCGGGATAACGCGAGGAAGAAGAATACGTACCCTTTTGGTTGAAAACGGTACCTTTTACATACACTTTCTCACTTACACGACCTATTTTTTAAGCGCTTCTTTTGATTTCGGTTTTGTAGCACAAAATTATCGCAGTAGTATTAGTTTTGCTTTAAAATGTAAACATATAAAATCAAATGTAAAATTATAATCATATTTAATATCACTTGAATATTTAACGCTAGAACAAAGAATGGAATGGAGTATGTCTACATACTTACTTACTTCTTACTTCCGTTGGCGCTACAACCCTTTGTGGGTCTTGGCCTCCTCCACAATCTTCCTCCAGTTGTCGCGGTGCCTGGCGACCTTCTTCCAGTTGGTAAACTTTCCCATCTTCCTTAAATCTTCCTCTACACAATCCATCCAACGCTTCTTATGCCTGCCATGCGGTCTTTTTTGTTGCGGCGTCCACCTTGTCATTACTTTTGCTGCCGTCTTCTCCGGCATCCTTTCAAGGTGACCCGCCCATCTCAGCCGCTGCGACTTACAGAACCTGACGATGTTCTCGTGCTCTATGAGTAAATCCAACTCGCGGTTTACATACACGGAGGTATTTAACGATTAACCATAGCCATGCTCTCTAAAATTAATATTTAGATTATAAACTGACTGACAAGACATTGTCATCGGATCAATGATCAGTCAAAATGTTTAAAACGATTTCGGGATTAGTAACATAGTACATAATTGCATATTCATCTAAAATAAATGCCATTAAACGTTGGAAAAGCACCTATTTTTAAGTACTCACCTTGAGGTTGAAAAGTCATCTCTTATCTTAATTGATACCTTCAATAATACACTATTTCTATAACAACTTTTACCTAAATTAGCTAACAACTTCTGGTAAACAGTTCACTAACTCTAATTTCTCGCTAAGGCATGCTATACTATGTGGGTGTGTGTTTCTAGGAGGGCCTCCGCCACCACCACCACCACCTATGCCTTCAGGTTTGTATTTTAAAGTTTACATTTTTGGGTCTGTATACCTATATTCTAGAGTACAAAATCGCACTTTTATAATCACTTATACAAAAATTTTTTTACATTCTGTAATATAATTTCTCAGTCTATTTCGAGGAAGAAAAGACGAAAAAAATATTGCAAAAACTATTCATTCTAGCGTATTTCGCCCGCACGTTGAAGCTCCATTGTATTGCATATACACGGTAGCTAAAAAATAAGTGCATTACCGTTAGGGAGGTTTTGAGATTATACTGAGCAACTTTTACTATGGGACCAATCCCGAAATCGCGAAATTTTTTTTGGCTGTTTCATACATTTTGGCTGGTCCATTTTCAATGGGAGGGTTATTTCCTTTTTCGCGATTTCATGGTTGGTCCCATAGTACAAGTTGCTCAGTATAATCCCAAACCTACCTGGCAAAGGGAATGCACATATTTTTAGCCACCCTGTATTTGCTTTTTAATGAGAAATAAGTATCTTTTCGTAAGAAAATTAAGAACTATTATAATCATAATCTGTGGTAGAAGTTCAAGATTTAAGCATGAAAAGAAAATAGTATGTAACTTACGTTTTGGTGATTTTTTACAAATGTGTATCTATATCTATACAAGGTGTAACGAAAATAGTGGGGATCAGTTTAAGGGCATATTCGGTATCGTTTTTCTGATTAGGAAAAAGAAACAGAAAAAAAATACTATTGGGCAGGTCGTCCAAGTCGGCCAACCATCTATAAAAAGACCAAAAATTATTCGTTTCAAAATATTTTATCTTATAATAGATACACATTAATAAAAAATCACCAAAACGTAAGTTACATCAATACTACATTTTTTTTTCATAAAAAAAAAAATATATATATATATCTGTATATAAATTAATTTGCCTTGCTTGAATTGTAGTCTTTCTTTTTTCTTTTAAGTATTCTTTTAAAAAATGTTATATTTATACAAAACGAGTAACTCTTAATTTTTTGTGCATGAACAGTGGTCTCTTTCTTACTGCATGCGCATGGGTATATAGTTGTCTTGCTTCAACAGGGCCGGGTAGTGGAGGGCCGCCGCCGCCTCCGCCTATGCCTTCAGGTTTGGTTTTACTTTTTATTATTAGGGTATACTCTCTTATAATGAGGGCTATCGTTTTTTTGCTCACCAGTTGGCGCCTCTGTTGATGGTGGTCCAAAAGACTAAAGAACAGCTGTCAGTCATTGAAGTGACAAGTGACATTTGACATTTCGAACTATGGAAAAGACCACCATCTACACTAGCGCCCCTAGCGGCGAATTCATACGCGTTAGCCCTCATTGGCTTACTACACAATATGGAAGCATGTGACCTTATGGTGCTCCCACTCAGTATTCCAGATTTTACTTTTTTATTTTTTTATTACTATAATCAAATGTGATAATTACAATTTTAAAAAAGCTCCACAAAACTGTATTTAGTTTGATTGTGGAGTCAAGTATCAATCTCTTTTTATACTTAGTTCTATTATTAGGTATATTAAGTACAATATAACACAGTTGATGTTACTTAACCTTATAATTCCCCGTGTACTTGTACAAGTACAAATTAAATTCGAGTTTGGAACTCGTATAGAAATAAAAGAAAGTTCCAAATTCAAAAGCGCAAAAAATGCCCTAGGTCATACGAGGTTAATCTAAAAGTTACATGAAAATAAAGTTTACGTAGGTATATCCAGGATGTTCTATAGGGAAGACAATCGCAGAGCATCCAAGAGATATTCTTTTACCGATTTTTATGTAATAACTACATTTGACGTTTCTGACAGACTAATGATGTTGTTGTTGTAAACGTAATGTAACCGTGATGTAACCGTAATGTAACCGTGATGTAACGGTGTTTTTACAAGTAAGTTCGAGTAAGGTCAAACAAAGGAAACCAATTAGAAAAAATATTTTCAATCATTTAATATATGACATTCGTGATATACCTAGTCGGCTCATAAGTTCTGTCACTGGCCTTTAAAATTTAAATTTGGAACTCCTAAAACAAAAACAGTTCTGCATTTGAATTTCGAATCTTTATTAAATATTTGAGTAGTATAATTTTGCAATTTTCTGTTTTCTTCAACATGAAAAGAAAAGAAGCGGTCGTCCGCGTACAGCTAGGACTCCAGCGGTTGTACAAGCAATTAGGGCACGCATTGCCAGAAATCCCGCTAGGAAACAAAAAGTTATGGCCCTCCAGATGGGTTTGAGCAAAAACACGGTGAAAAGAGTGCTTAATCAAGACCTGAGACTTCGTGCTTATAAACGAAAAACTGGCCATCTTCTCAATGGTCGGCTTAAAGCTTTAAGGCTTAAAAGATCTAAAGCTTTATTGAAGAAGTACGCTAAAAATAAGCACCGTTGTATACTGTTTTCGGACGAGAAAATTTTTGACATAGAAGAAAACTGTAATAAACAAAATGATAGTGTACGCTCGCAATAGTAAAGAAGCGTCTAATAGCATTCCCCGTATTCAAAGAGGTCATCACCCTTCATCTGTGATGGTTTGGCTGGGAGTTTCTTATGCGGGCGTCACTAGTATGCATTTTTGTGAGAAAGGAGTAAAAACTAGTGCCAAAGTGTACCAAGACACGGTGTTGACTAATATTGTGAAACCACTATCCCATACGATGTTTCTTAACCAGCATTGGGTTTTCCAGCAGGACTCTGCTCCAGCCCATAAGGCAAAGTCTACGCAAGCCTGGCTCGCCTCCAATAAAATCGACTTTATACGGCATGAAGATTGGCCCTCCTCTAGCCCAGATCTTAATCCTTTAGACTATAAAATATGGCAGTATTTAGAGGAAAAGGTGTGCTCAAAACCTCATGCAAATCTAGACTCGCTGAAAAAATCTCTTGCTACGGCAGTGGCCAATATCGACATGAAAGTGGTGCGTGAATCCATTGACGACTGGCCACGAAGACTTTAAGCCTGTGTAGATAATTATGGCGGTCATTTTGAATAAATGTTATACATTTAGATTCTCTAGTTTATAAGCTTTCAAACGCTATACAAATTATACGGAATAAACTTAAACTTTTGATTTTATTTGATACTATGTATATGACAGAACTTATGAGCCGACTAGGTACAATTAATATTTGTTCTTAATTGTTACAAGTTATTCTACGTCTTCTATCTGTGGAAATCCACTTGACGTCAGAAGTAGCGGAGATGTTACATGAAATTTAAGTGTAATTTATTCGTTAACATTACCATAGTATAACCAGGGCAAAGTATGTTATCTTCATACAAACGCACCGCGCGCGACTTGTATGTGTGCGCCAGTAGAGATTTGTGTTTGAGTGTGCGTGCGGCAACGCATAGATACTTATGGCGCACACATACAAGTCGCGCGCGGTGCGTTTGTATGAAGATAACATACTTTGCCCTGCTTATACTATGATATTACTGCCAGAAACGGTTTCTGGTCAATTATATAATTTTCAAAAGTCGAAATATGTCACAGTTAAGGTAATAATTATGTTAGATGTCTTGTCATCATTAGTGCTACCTAAATGCCACCGTCCGCCGATGTCTAGTAATAGCCATGTTCCATATTCCAGTGGGCGGCGGTCCGCCCCCGCCCCCTCCCCCGCCGATGCCGGGCGGGCCGCCCCCGCCCCCCATGCCGGGCATGGGCGGGCCGCCCCCGCCCCCGCCCCCGCCCATGATGGGCGGCCCGCGCCCGCCGCCGCCGCCGTTCGGGGGACCTATGGCGCCTAGAATGGTGAGTTGCAAGAAAGTTGCGGATATTGCACTGATGAGAAGTCGGGGTGTAAGCGAGACAACGCTATACAATAAGTAAAGTAAAAAATAAGTGCATTCCCGTTGCCAGGGAGGTTTTGGGATTATACTGAGCAACTTTTACTATGCGACCAACCACTAAATCGCGAAATAAAATAAAAACCGGCCAAGTGCGAGTCGGACTCGCGCACGAAGGGTTCCGTACCATTACGCAAAAAACGGCAAAAAAAATCACGTTTGTTGTATGAGAGCCCCCTTTAAATATTTATTTTATTCTGTTTTTAGTATTTGTTGTTATAGCGGCAACAGAAATACATCATCTGTGAAAATTTCAAGTGTCTAGCTGTCACAGTTCATGAGATACAGCCTGGTGACAGACGGACAGACAGACAGACAGCGAAGTCTTAGTAATAGGGTCCCGTTTTTACCCTTTGGGTACGGAACCCTAAAAACAACTTCCTATAGGACCAACCTCGTCGTCCCCCTTCCCCCTATAATGAAATTAACTCTGTATGATCTAGATACTCACCAGTCAAATTTTGACTAAGGGTTAAAAAAAACACCCCTGGGGTAACTGGGGAGTGTAAAACAGTGTTTTCATTAAATAATTTGTTTCAGCCTCAACCCGATGTTTTGCCTCACGGTCTGAAACCGAAGAAAAAGTGGGAAGTAGAGGGACCACTAAAGCGAGCCAACTGGAAGACGATCATTCCTGCCAAAATGTCCGAGAAAGCCTTCTGGGTCAAGGTATATACAAGTTATCAAAAACTACCAAATATTAAATCACTGAGTTTTTAAAAAACATAGAAAAATATGATAAAGATAAAGATAAAAGATATTTATTCGTGACGATCACAACACAAGTACGAACATGTACAGACAACAACAGCAAGAAAAGAAGAAATCATGAAAGAAAGAAGTGTGCATCACGAAATGGACCCAACTCAGCATAATGCTGGCTATAAAGCCAGCGCTGGTCTTCCGTAGGGCCCATTCGGTGATGCCACAACAGATGACACACAAAGATACATATTAAAACATTAAAAAAATATACGCAAGG
The DNA here is from genome assembly GCF_947568885.1 of Cydia strobilella. Taxonomy (NCBI): domain Eukaryota; kingdom Metazoa; phylum Arthropoda; class Insecta; order Lepidoptera; family Tortricidae; genus Cydia; species Cydia strobilella. Next base: position 3,172,613 of record NC_086067.1, read on the forward strand.
AATAATTACGAACATATTACACAACCAAACCAAAAATAACATAAGAACACAAAAAAAAAACAAAAAAAAAAAACAATTATACAAGAAAAAAAAAGAAAAATGAGATATGAGAACATGTTTAACGTCACAACAAGGCTTTTTAATATCAATATATAATCATGTTCATTGCACACGATTTAACAGCTTCGATAATCAAGTATCTAATGACGATTTTTGCATTTTAGGTACAAGAAGAAAAAATGGCGTCACCGGACATTCTCAGCGGATTGGCTCTCAAATTCTCCAGCAAACCTGTCGCTAAGAGGAACGAAGATGCCGTCGATAAGTACGTTGTCTAATTATATTTTCAAAATATTGGAAATTGGAGAGGAATCACTAAGAAAAGAAACTTCAAATTTTGTGAATTTATTTCAAACTATTGACCCGCCCCGGCTTCGCACTTGTTACACAAAACCTTAACAAATTATGCACCATACGCCTTACCTTACCCTACCTACCTCCACCTTACCTACCTTGCCTACCTACCTACCTACCTTATTTACCTTCCTCAATAATCACTATTGATAGGTAAAAACCGCATGAAAATCCGTTCAGTAAAACTTTGTTTTATAAGGTGTAGTGATTTAACACTAAGCAAAAACGATTGTATTCTTGTTGCCCAAACAATTGTGACGTTTTCAACCAAAAGGTACCACATTGTCGGTTGTCGATAAGGTTGATTTCTAATTGAAGCTATATGGAAATAGCGCCTTACTGACAAGCGACAATAAGTACCCTTTTGGTTGAAAATGGCCAAACAATTGTGACGTTTTCAACCAAAAGGTACCACATTGTCGGTTGTCGATAAGGTTGATTTCTAATTGAAGCTATATGGAAATAGCGCCTTACTGACAAGCGACAATAAGTACCCTTTTGGTTGAAAATGGCACAACTTCATCATCGTTTCTTGTTTCAGAGTTCACACGCTAAAAAAAGTGAAAGACCTGAAAGTTCTAGACAGCAAAGCGGCACAAAACCTCTCTATCCTATTGGGCGGCTCTCTAAAACACATGTCCTACGAACACATACGAACGTGCGTGTTACGATGCGACACAACAGTGCTGTCGGCTAATGTGCTGGACTTACTTATACAGGTAATGTTTAACAGAGTACCTTATAACAAATCCATATAATTCTCGAATCTGCTCACAAAATTTCCTGAGAAACGGTTGAGAATTGCGGCCTGTAGAGAACAGCCGGACATACGAAATAATTTTTGCCCGATCTGAAACGGAGACGAATTATGTCACTCGCTATTTGCTTTCTTTGAAAAGTGATTCCCTAGAAAGTAGCTTAATAAGTGATTTATAAAGGAATCACTCAGTATTTCCTCCTGTATTAGTAGTATTCAGTAGGTATCTCTCAAACACATGTCCTACGAACACATACGAACGTGCGTGTTACGATGCGACACAACAGTGCTGTGGGCTAATGTGCTGGACTTACTTATACAGGTAATGTTTAACAGAGTACCTTATAAAAAATCCACGTAATTATGGAGTCTGCTGAAAAAACTAATTCTGTATGACTAATTATTACAATCAAAATAAACAAAGTAAACGCAAGCAAAAACAAGGAAGAAGGCCGGAGGAGGCCTTTGCCGAAGGGCAAGCAAACAAAGAATAGAAATAAACGCAAGCAAAAACAAGGAAGAAGGCCGGAGGAGGCCTTTGCCGAAGGGCAAGCAAACAAAGAATAGAAATAAACGCAAGCAAAAACAAGGAAGAAGGCCGGAGGAGGCCTTTGCCGAAGGGCAAGCAAACAAAGAATAGAAATAAACGCAAGCAAAAACAAGGAAGAAGGCCGGAGGAGGCCTTTGCCGAAGGGCAAGCAAACAAAGAATAGAAATAAACGCAAGCAAAAACAAGGAAGAAGGCCGGAGTAGGCCTTTGCCGAAGGGCAAGCAAACAAAGAATAGAAATAAACGCAAGCAAAAACAAGGAAGAAGGTCGGAGGAGGGCAAGCAAACAAGAATAGAAAAGATGGGAGATGATAAATAAAATAGAGAGTTAATGTGAAACTGTTCTTTGTTTTGTAAATAAAGGCTATTTTATTTTATTTATTTATTTATTTATTAATTGTAGCATAGTAAGCGGTTACCATAGCATATGGAGTATGGACGCTTACAACTACAGGGATGACACATGTGCGTTGCCAACCCTTTTCAAATTAGATGATTGTTATAATATTCCAAACATTCTTTTTTTTTGTTTACAGTACCTACCACCCGCGGACCAGCTTAAAAAGCTCTCAGAGCTAAAAAACAAAGAAGACCTAACGGAAGCGGAGCAGTTTGCAGCAACAGTGGCTGATGTCAAACGTCTAGTGCCTCGGTTAAGAAGTTTAGCATTTAGGGAACACTACACGGAGATGATATCTGAAGTCAAACCGGTAAGTTATTACTAGATCTGACAGTTGTTCATCGGTGTAGGCTGCTCACTCTGCCCTCCACCAATCAACATCTGCCAGATGCCCGGATCAAGTAAGACCAGCTAGAGACCGAGAGCTGTCAGAACAAAAAAGGGACCTAATAGAGGCGGAGCAGTTTGCAGCAACAGTGGCTGATATCAAACGTCTAGTGCCTCGGTTAAGAAGTTTAGCATTTAGGGAACACTACACGGAGATGATATCTGAAGTCAAGCCGGTAAGCTTACCACTAGAGCGTGACGCACAAGTAATCCTTCACGACAATATACGCGATATAATCCGTTTTCATAGTTTTATTTCATGAGTAACTATCGCGGTAACCGAAGACAATATTTTGTGACGTCACTTTAACTTATTTTATTCGCTGTACAGTTAAATAACAAGTTTTTGGATCGTTAATAGTTTTTATTCATTTAATTTTCTTTTGTAGTCAGTTTTAATTTAATTTAATTTTTATTCATAGACCAACTGAGATCATTGTTGTTAGTACACATAAAGCTTAAATATATGGTTAGTTATATACACTATATAACGAATGTCAATAAACTTAATAATAAATTAATTAATTCAAACAAAATACAATAAAAACAAAATTCAATAAAATTAATATCAATGTCCCTAAAATATGTTTAAAAATTAAAATTTAAAAATGTATAATAGGTATTATCATTAATTAGATATAAATTAAAATTAATGGGTAGGAACTTAATTCGATATGCCAATTTCGTTGAAAAAATGTGACGTCACACCGGTGGTGGGGGGGGGGGGGGGTTGCCAAATGTGACAAGGAGGGGGTCCAACAACCTAATGGATGATCCTTTATTATATTAACTCTCTATTTTACACAAGGGCCTGACACTCTTTGATAGAGAAAGATAGTCTTTTTGCGATTCCTATAAGAGGAAAGAGAAAATAGTGCCATGCTTTTTCCTTATCACCGACCGGGTTTTTTTTTTCATGGTCAGGTTATGGCAGCATAGGTAGGAGGCGATGGCGAAATACCGAAATTTATAAGAGTGAAAGAGAAAAAGGACTATGCTGCCATACATTACCCTGTCAATACATGAATATGTCTTTCTCTTACCCCTGGTCGCTCGGTTTCATGTCTATAACTACTATACTATGTCTATGATTTTACAGGATATTGTCTCCGGCACAGCGGCGTGTGAAGAAGTGAAATCGAGCGGCAAATTTGCGAAAATATTAGAATTGTTGCTGTTGTTAGGAAACTACATGAATACTGGCTCTAACAACGCTGGCGCTTATGGGTTCGAAATCAGCTTCTTGACTAAGGTGAGTTTTCTTGGTCTATCGACTCTAAGATGGGAATAAAACCAATAAAACTATATATATATATATATAGCTGAACCAATAAAATGTACCAACTTGTATAACCTATGAAAGCACACTGATTGCTGAATAAATGTGTCGTTCTCAAGTAAAAGGTACCACATTGTAGCTTACCACAAGGACGCTCTGACAGGTTATTCGTATAGACGCAAGCAAATTTCACCCTTATGGTAAGCGACAATGTGGTACCTTTTTACTTGAGAACGACACAAAGAAGACGCTTAAAATAGTCCAAATTATTGTAGTATGTAGATGGCGCTGTACGGTCAAGGAATTTTAGTTCTGTGCCACATCGTATTTTGTCACAGTGACAATATTGATTGTTACAGTGTCAATATTGATTGTCACATTTACAATATTGATGATATAAACAGTCTTTTAACACTGTTTATCAAAATATACAGAAATTTAAAATTTTTTTTTTTTTTCTAATAAATAAATACTCTTTATTTACATACAAGATATATACAGTGGTACTACGTAAACGAAATTAATAACTAGCTTAAATCTAAAATAGGCCCTTGAGGCATTGTACAGTCGCCATCAGATATATGGGAGCGGCCGAGGTGCTCAAAAATATCTGAACACGCACTCTAACGCCTTGATAATAGAGGCTTGTTCAGATATTTGTGATCGCCTTGGCCGCTCCGATATATCTGATGGCGACTGTACCAAGGATGCTGGCGGCATTTCCTCGCTGTATCGCAATGCTGATACGTTGTTACGTACACCAGTTACGTCAAACAGACGCTTCGCGATTTCATATTTTAATAATTAATTGTTACTATGAAATGTTAATAAATCTTTTTTTTTCAGTTAACAGCGACAAAAGACTTGGAGAATAAGCAAACTTTACTTCACTACTTGGTAGACACGATCGAAAGGAAGTTCCCCGACGCGCTCAACTTCGCCGAAGAAATGCCACACATAGACAGGTAAACAATATACTACATGACAGACAGACAGACAGACAGACAGACAGACGGACAGAGGAGTCTTACTATAACAGTTTTGAATGATTCACGGTTAGTTTCAATAGACTTTAGACTTATATTGACCGGGATATAGACCATGATTACCTTTTGTATTGTTTTTGAGCTATATTCAGTATTCAGTCATTTATTGCCCGCCCTTACATACGGTGCTGAATGCTGGCCAGTGAAAAAAGTCCATACCACTAAAGTGCATACGACGGAGATGAAGATGCTGAGATGGGCGGGAGGTGTCACCTTGTTAGACAGGGTCAGAAATGAGTTCATCCGTGACAGTTTTAAAGTCAGACCCATTGAGGAGAAACTCGCCGAAACCCGTCTAAGGTGGTATGGACACGTAATGAGGAGACCCGAGGATCATATGACCAGAAAGGTCCTCAGTATAAACACCGGTCCGAGGAATCCCGGTAGACCCCTTCAAACTTGGATGTCTGTCATCAACAATGACCTAAAGAAAGCCCAAATCAACGACACGACGACCCAGAACCGAAGAGTGTGGCGAAGATTGACGAGGAGAGCCGACCCCAAATGAAATGGGACGTGGCTAGGCAAAGAGAGAGTATTCAGTCATTTATTGCCTTCATAGGTACATAATAAGATGTTACATAATAATTTTAATCAGCTATGAACCCTGTAGGGCACTGCAACTTAATACTCACTAATTAACTACATTCTTACCTACGTAACTTACTAAGTTATTAGTAATAAGTAGCTAAGGATCACGATTATAGGTTACAATACATAATATATTAAATTTGACATTCCAATTAAAGATTATATTACATGTTATTGAATTTCACATTAGATAAGAGATCAAATATTATTAAATTTACATTAAAATGGAATTTTACATTGCGATTGGAGATTAAATATTGTTAAATTTACCTTACGATTGAAGATTACATATTATTACATTTTACGTCACGATTAATTACATATTAAATATTTTATTATATTATATTTCATAGTTTCATTAGTTATTACATTATATTTTATATAGTTACATCTTCATTTAAGAATTCTAGTACAGAGTAAAAAGCTTTTTCAATTAAATATGCTTTATATAATATATTTCGACGCAGTTACATACATCTTGTTCACGGGTAAACTATCGGGAGCTCAAAAACAATACAAAAGGTAATCACGGTCTAAAAGCAGATTATAACCGCCTTGAAATCAAATAAACGATTATCTTATCTTATCTTATCTTATCTTGAAATGTTAGTATAGATTAACGACTTTTTTTTTTAACAACAAAACTAACTAAATAATGGCTAACTTAACTTTTATTTGCATTTTACAACCGTCGACATTCAAAGATTTCAAAGTGGCTAAGGTGGATATGATTTCACAAAAGATTGAATATGATATTATCTTTTTAGACCATTTTAACCCCATTCAACAAGGAATAAGGTTAAAAATTCAATATACATGTAATGCACTTCTTTCTAACTTATTTAGTAAGTACATAACTGGTTTGCGGCTACGAGAACAAAAGCAGATAATGTTATTGTAATAATACAATGCCATTGTTAGTACAGGTAAGTGAATGAGCTCAGTTGAAATGATTTAAACTATACTGATACTAACTATATTATTTGACGACCGGTTTGGTCTAGTGGGTAGTGACCCTGCCTGTGAAGCCGATGGTCCTGGGTTCGAATCCCGGTAAGGGCAATTATTTGTGTGATGAGCACAGATATTTGTTCCTGAGTCATGGGTGTTTTCTATGTATTTAAGTATTTATATATTATATATATCGTTGCCTGAGTACCCATAACACAAGCCTCCTTAGGCTTACCGTGGGACTTAGTCAATCTGTGTAAGAATGTTGCTATAATATTTATTTATTATTGCTATTCAGTTGCTTTTTAAACGGCATTGTTGCTTTGCCACGTGCCAAAGTTGGAAGCTTAGAGCCCGTCACAATATGTGCCATTTTCAACCAAAAGGGTACTTATTGTCGCTTTTCAGTAAGGCGCTATTTCCATTTAGCTTCAATTAGAAATCAACCTTATCAAAAAGCGACAATGTGGTACCTTTTGGTTGAAAACTTCACATATATAGAGACAATGGCTTTTGTTTAACAAATTACTGTCTTAGGCGATAAAATCATTAGAGAAGGTGAAGATTATAATAGGGTCCCGTTTTTACCCTTTGCGTACGGAATCCTAATAACATAGAGTAACTTATACTAGAGCGGTACTGTCATAGTAAATTTTTAACCCCAGTAAATTCACTGCCATCTGTCGACACACTTTAAAACTAAAAATTAAGATTTATAAAAATACGATAAAATGTATTTAAATATAGATAAATGATTTTTTTTAAATGCATTAATTATTTTTATGATTTTGACCCATGTTCTTTCACTGATATGCGTTAAAATTGTTAAATAACAAACGAAACAGTCAACGCCATCTATACGACAGTGGGCCAAAACTAGTGGCGCCCTCTGAACGAGAATCAAATTTTCTTGATTTTCATGGCACGTTTTTTCCTTAGACTGTAAACATCTATTACGGAGTTATATCTATCTTTGCTAATAATGAATGATGTGTTATCGTCCCAGGGCGGCTCGCGTGTCCATGGAGAACGTGCAGAAGGCGCTGAAGAAGATGGACAACGACAACCGCGCGCTGGAGACCGACCTCAACAACTCCAGGGTGCCCCAGGAGCCCGACGATAGGTTCCATGAGACCATGAGCGTATCCTTTTCAAACAATAAAATACTAGACTTATTATAAAACTCCCGTGAGACTCAAACATATTAGATTATTTTAAACCGGGTCACTCACGTATTATTAAGTCGAATAGCCGTGAAGACGGTCCTCGTAAATTGGACCGAAACATGTCGAGCTATTCGACTTAATAATACGTGAGTGACCCGGTTTAAAATAATCTAATACTAGACTTATATTGACCGGGATATAGACCGTGATTACCTTTTGTATTTTGTATTATGCGACCGATGGTAACGTTGAAAGCGAACGCAGCCGACGCGCAAGAATGAGGGTAGACCGAGCGCTGTCTACACAACTTTGACACCCACCCGCTATCTTCAGTCACCCGTGAACATGATGCATGTAACTGCGTCGAAATATCGGAAGCTCATAAATAATACAAAAGGTAATCACGGTCTATATCCCGGTTAATATAAATCTAGTGAAACTAACTGTGAATATTCAAAACTCCAATAAAATACTGTCAACCACAGACTAGATCAGGTCAGGGATCGACAAAATTATGAGAAGGGCCAATCGCTGTATAAATCACCGGTATTTAGAATCACAAAGAACCTCTATATTTATATACAAGGGCGGTAAGTGGTGATTCGCAACGAGTGGTGAAAAATTAAAACAACTGACACGATTTTAAATCGACACTAGCTATATATCGATTTTAATTAGCTATTCCCACATATTGTACAACGTTTTATAGTATATTAAAAAAAAACCTTTTATTTCTTGTATTGGTGTTGCTCATTATCGCACTAGTGAGCTAAAGTAGCAATATATGTACTGTAAAAATCTTTGATTGCACTTTTGTTTCTTTGTAATAAATAAAGGAATGTTTGATTTGAGTGAAAATTGTTATCTCCATTGAGTTCTTTCCATCCAGGTGGAATTTAAAAAAAACATCTTGTATATTTACGTAATGTAATGGTTATTTTTTTAAATATATTCTCTGAACGTCACCTCAGTCATTCGCGAAAGAAGCCAGAGAGCAATGCGATCTGCTCCACTCAATGTTCCGAAAAATGGACGCGTTATACACAGAATTAGCAGAATACTACGTGTTCGATCCCCACAAATATACGCTCGAAGAATTCTTCTCCGATATCAAGACTTTTAAGGACTCTTTTGCGGTGAGTAAACAATGTTCCGAAAAATGGACACTTTCTACGTATCTCTACTCAGGAACTTAGTGATATAATATTACACTCCATGTTCCGTAAAATGGACTGTACACAGAACTAGCAGAATACTACGTATTCGATACGTACAAGTACACGCTCGAAGAGTTCTCCGATATCAAGACTTTTAAGGACTCTTTCGCGGTAAGTAAGCCATAATATGTTTTGAAAAATGGACATCCTCTATACCGTCAGGAACTCAGTGATATATTACACTACATGTTCCGAAAAATGGACGCTCTGTACACAGAACTAGCAGAATACTACGTATTCGATCCGCACAAAAGTACACGCTCGAAGTTCTTCTTCGATATAAAGACTTTTAAGGACTCTTTTGCGGTGAGTAAACAATGTTCCGAAAAATGGACTCAGCGGTTTTCAAACTTTTTTGGTAACGGAAACCTTTTAGAAAGCGATATATTTGACGGAGCCCCAAAACAATTTTTTTGAAGAGGTGGGTTTTTTTTTTTTTTTCTTATTATTACAAGTATTCTCTTGGAGCCCCCACAGAGACTTTGCTGAGCAGAGAGGGCTCCGCGGAGCACTCTTTGAGAATGGCTGAACTATAGTTGGTCAAACCAAATTGTCAGTAAATAAGAACAAACAAAAAACTATACTCATCCTTTTCTTTTGGGTGCTAGTACAGTCGAGTTCATAAATATGTATACATTTCTTCACCTTAATCTCAATGAGGTGAAAAAATGTATACATATTTATGAACTCGACTGTACTAGTGTAAGACAAAGATAGTATGATTCTCTCTGTCTATGTTTGAAATGAGACAATCCTTTAACAAACTATAACTTTTGTATTTCAGGCGGCGTACCAAGAGAACATAGTGGCGAGAGAGACGGAAGAGCGAGCGAGACGGGCAAGGGAAGCTCGCGCCACGGCAGAAAGAGAGAGGAGAGATCGACAACACAGATACAAGCAGCTGGTCGACATGGATCAAGCGCAGGACGGTGTTATGGACAGGTATTTAGAGACACCATGTCTCGTTACATGTTTCGCTGTTATATGGTTTTTATGGTTCCGTACCCGAAGGATGAAACCGAAGCCTATTACTAAGACTCCGCTGGCCGTCCGTCTGTCTGTCCGTCTGTTTGTCACCAGACTGTATCTCATGAACCGTGATAGTTAGACAGTTGAAATTTTCACAGATGATGTATTTCAAATACTAAAAACAGAATAAAATAAATATTTAAGTTCCCATACAACAAACGTGCTTTTTTTTGCCGTTTATTGCGTAATGGTACGGAACCCTTCGTGCGCGAGTTCGCCTCCGGTTTCTGGTTTTTAAGGTTAAACCGGGAAGGCGCCAACAAGAAGGTTTTACGTTATAATTCCTTAGATAAATTTTAGAATAGTTATTTACGATACAAGTGCGAATTACCTATTCGCACGTGTATCGTACAACGTTTTACAGTACATATGGCCCTTTAAATTTTCGATGTAGTTACGTAATGTGCTTAGTATAGCACAGGGTGTCGTAATGGAGCACCAGATACATAATAAATAAATATTAGGGTACATCTTACACAGATTAAACTAGCCCCAAACTAATCAAAGCTTGTACTATGGTTGCTAGGCATACTTGTATAGATAAATACATACTTATATCATAGAGTAACTTATACTAGAGCGGTACTGTCATAGTAAATTTTGTAACCCCAGTAAATTCACCATCTGCCATACACACTTTAAAACTAAAAATGAAGATTTATAAAAATACGATAAAATGTATTTAAATATGGATAAATGATTTTTTTTATTTGCTTTAATTATTTTATTATTTTGACCCATGTTCTTTCACTGATATGCGTTAAAATTGTTAAATAACAAACGAAACCGTCAACGCCATCGATACGACAGTTGGCCAAAGCTAGTAGCGCCCTCTGAGCGAGAATCAAATTTTCTTGATTTTCGAGGCACGTTTTTTTCTTAGACTATATCCATCTATTACGGAGTTATATCTATTTTTGTATACATAGATGTACTGTATGCTGTAATGTACATGTATAAATATAATGGTGTTAATTATCTTTGTATGTTACAGTTTAATGGAGGCGTTACAAAGCGGGTCGGCGTTTAGCAGAGAACGGCCGAGGAAAAAGGCGAATCCGCGGGTCGCAGGAGGTCAGTTGTTATATGTATAGCTAACGCGATCTCTACTGAGCTCGTTCACTTACGTACTAACAATGGCGTTATGTTAAACAAAAGCCATTATGTCTTTTGTGCCTGAGGCTCCCACACAATAGCCATGCGATCAGGCACAAAGGTCACGCGCTCAGGCACAAAAGAAATAACTTTTGTTTAACAGAATGCCATTGTCAGTACAGGTAAGTGAACGAGCTCAGTAGATAGACCGCATACTATACTTTTATCTGTTGTTTAGGGGTTTCATCTGGTAGAATATTATTTGTCAGAAATACACGTATCGCAGAAAACTTTTAGTCGAATGATACTTTCGCATAAATATATATTTGCCATAATAGTCATTTCACATAATATTCATTTGGCAGAATTTTTTAAGTGAACTAGGTTAGGGTTTTCTGCCAAATAATATTATGCAAAAATAAATTCTGCAAAGTAATACTATGCGAAAGGTAATTCTGCCAAACGACATTTCTGCCAAGTAACATTATGCAATACAAAAATATGTCAAAAAACTTTCTGCAACACAAATAGTCCAATATAGTGACTTGTTTTCGAAGTAAAGGATATCATTCCCATTTCTCGGAGATATATATATATATATATATACATATATATATATATATATTATGTGGAGGCCAGGGTTCAGGCAGAACAAAAAGGAGATGGCGGGACGACTTGGACGCATTCTACCCCAAGTGGTGGGAAAATGCCGATGACAGGGTCGAGTGGAGAAAACGAGGGGAGGCCTTTGCCCAGCAGTGGGACACCAAAGCAGGCTAATAAAAAAAAATGTGTGTGTTGTGTGTTCAAATCTGATGTATCAATATTGTAACTAGATTTTTAAATTGTTGACGCCACTATTATTTTTAAATTTTGGTCCCATAGTAAAGTTGCTCAGTATAATCCCAATACTTCCCTGGCAACGGGAATGCACTTTTTATAGCCACCCTGTATACTCGTACACAGCTAAGATGCCATGAGCATATCTATTTCATAAATACTCGTAACGCTAAATTTGTAGATAGATAGATAAACCATTTATTCGTTTGCCACAATACACACATATTAAAACAGAAGAAACACAGGAGATACAAAAAAACAACATTAAGATAAAAAAACAAAACTTGAAAAAATAAACCGTAGAATTGCTGTGTGCGTTGCAGCAAAACAAAAGGGTTCTGGCTCAGTTATACACTCCGCTCTTTCGAGCGAAGCACTGGTAATTCTGCTAGAACCCAGGAGATACATTTAACCTTTTGGACACCAATGACCGATACATCTGCACCGCAGGTCCAACGCCAAAGACCGATTAATCGATCACAGACCACAGAGCAACATAGACCTACGTGCATGTGCATAAAGTTCAATTTCAGTTTTGACACTTCGGTGACGTGACGTCCGAGTGACAGCTTTTGTGTTTGACACGGCGTCGGAAAGGTTAATAGATACAAAAAAAATCCAAAAAATATTTTAAAGTTTAGTACTTATCTAGTAACAATAATTATGAAAGCAGTCACTCTAGTGTTACTAAGGAAATTGTTGAATCAATAGCACACATAAGGCTCATTATCCCATGTTCATTTCACGCGGCACAATTAGAGGAGCTAAGCGATGAGGACGGAATGGTGCACGCGTTTTTGCACCGTATTGAAGGTACTTCATTTGTAGCTGTTGATTACACTAAAGAACAATTGAAATGGGTCATTTTCTATTGAAATTTTGATATAAAGGGGCCCGTTTTTATTGTTTTTAAGAATACGTTTTTTCATTCGTTTATATCACAGTAGAGTTATGTGTATAAGTTTTATAAAAAAAGGGATCATCCATTAATTATATCACACGTTTAGAGGGAGAGAGGGGGTCAAGAAAATGTGACATGTTGTGACAAGGGGGAGGGGAGAGTCACAAACTTTGTGACGTCACTATAACTTATCTAAATAATTTTATTCGCTGTACAGTTAAATAACAAGTTATTGAAACGATAAGACGATTTCATTGAAAAAAATGTGACGTCACACCAGGGGGGAGGGATTTGCCAAATGTGACCAAGTGTGACAAGGAGGGGGGAGGGGTCAAAAAACCTCAAACTTCGTGTGACGTAATTAATGGATGAACCCTTAGTATTGGAGCGTCGGTAAGTGCTAATGGCCATAAGGTACCTTTACCCGTGGGACGTCACAATTAATCACATAGTTTCATTGAATGTGACGTTTTTAGACAAAAGTTCCCATACAGTCGGTTATAAATAAGGCTTGTATTATGTACATCTATCAAAAAATTGCACAGAGTCGGCGATGCGCTGCGGCCTACGCCTGCGGCGGAGGACAGGGCAATACACCCCCTTACAAGTTCATATAATTATTCAACATTTCAGTGGGGTCGTTGTTTAACATTTAATATAAGGTGCTTATGCTTTTGATGTTGTGTGTTTGTTATGGATGTCGTATATTTTGTTGCATTTTTTTTTCTAGTCGCAATTCTATATACCTATATTGCAGACGCCTTCAGAGTATTTTTAATACTGAATTTAAAATTATACAATTAGCCTCATGCATGAAGTTTATATTTGAACGAAATATGTTTTATTCGGATGTTTTTTACCGTTATATCATGTTACAAATGCATTTCCGTTTTTAAATTACCATTTAATTACTTAAAATTATAAATAAAAAATACAAAAATTTGCCCGCGAAAAGCTAGTGAGCGAAACGCTCGAAACGCCACGTGACGTCACGCGTTCGACAGATTAGTGTCATTAGTAGCAAACGTCAGTTGGGCCGCCCAACGTGTGACGTCATCACGCTCTGTCGAATTCGCGCCAAAAATTATGAGCGTTTCAACCGCTCAAAAATTTTCAACATTTTAAATATTTTTTAATAAAATAATGTTAAGGTTTACAAAATTATTTTTATCATTTCCGGTGTTCCAACGATATAAATTATGAATTCAAAAATAAAAATAAATTCATGCATGGAGCTAATTGTATTGTTTAGTGATATTAGAAATAATAGTTATCTATTAAGGCGGTTCCCTGAGCCAGAAGGCGAAAAATCTCCTTATATGATCATGTTTTTCTAAGAGGCGTTGATATTCGTAGACGTGGAAAAAATCTATGTAGTTCTTGACTATATTATCTTTAACAACATAGCTTCCGATACACGAATTATGACACTTCGCTCGATACAATTAATTCCCAAAGTAACCTCTAACTCGGACTTTTAATCCTACTTTACTCGGTTATTTATTATGTGATATTATAAACAAAAAAAGGAGAAATAACAATCTTAACATAAATAGTAATTTCATAGCTTTAGAATTTCGATATTGTAAGGTAACGTTTTTAAAATAACTAAAAACCAACAAAATTCGATCAAAATTGACACTTGGCGCGTATGTTCTTTCCCGTTCTTTCTTGCGAAATGTGACAAAGACAGTGGCAAACCGATGGAACGGCCTTAATTGTGTCAAGCAACAGATCGTATTACCAAAGAAAATTAAGAAGAGTGCTCACTCCATACATCAGTTTTGTTACCAAAACGACTATTATTTTCGTAGTCTACATCTAGCGTCAAGTAGCGGAACTATCAGTACCGCTAGTCGGCAATAGATGTCGCGGCAAACGGAAATTCTAATTAGCTCAACGTTTTTCAGCTAATGTTATAACCGGATTAACCGGAACTCTATTTTCATCTCCTTCTGCTTATAATATTAGTTATAAATTGTTGAGCAATACACTTCTCGTAAGTCGCGACACATGTGACATCTAGTGTCGAATAGCAGTACTAATAGTTCCGCTACTTGACGCTAGATGTAGACTACGAAAATAATAGTCTTATTTGGTAACAAAACCGATGTATGGAGTGAGCTTTCTTATGTCTTCTTAATAGGGTTGGCCGGTCGAAGTGTTTAGCAGATGGCGCCAGCGTAGCTTTCCCTGTCAATCCCTAGAATAGTGTCAAATTTTTCAATGCCCTGGATGCCAGCCCTTTAAGCCAAATCTCATAGAAAAAGGGGCAAGCTATGATGGCGCCATCTCTGCAAACCTTTTGACAGTTGCCAACCCCATTCTCTTTGGTATTACTGCCTAACTTGCATTCATCCATCTTAGGGTCGGTTGCACCAAACTGTTTGTCATCGTTAAAGAGTTCGCTAAATTTTATTGTATGGAAAGTTTCATAGTAAACCGCCGCAGGGCGCCGGGTGACGTTGATCAGTCCTTCAAGTGCGGATGGTGCAACTGGCACTTAGGCTACAGAATCGCATGACCCTGTTAAAAATCAAAAAACTATATTACACAACTGATATTATAATTTATAACAGGCCTTGTCTAACTCCCTTATCGTTCCGCAGCTGAACGGCGCGCGCAGCTGAGCCGCTCGCGGTCACGGTCCGGCCTCACTGGACCACTCACCACGCGGGAACTGACTAAGTAAGTAACACACAAACTGACATACACAAATCATCATACGCTTGCCCTTGTCCCATTCACTTGGGGTCGGCGCAGCATGTCTTTTTCTTCCATACCTCTCTGTCACCCGTCATCATCATTCACTTGCGTTAGTTTCATATCATCTTTCACACAGTCCATCCACCTTTTCCTCGGTTTTCCTCTCGTACCTCCCTCCACATTCATTCATAATACCTTTCTCGTCACATGACTTTCACCCCTCCGCATCACATGCCCGTACCATGCTAACATACACAAATACGGATCTCTATTGTTTCCCATAAAGTTTTAAGTCATAATGTACTTGGGGCGTTTTATATGAAAAGGGACGTTATTGTCGATGGCGCTTTGAGATGAAATAGCGGTAACAGTAGGCCGAGATTGGCTAAACACAGCCAAAGACAGGAAAAAGTGGTATACCTTGGGGGCGACTTTTACCTGAAGGGACCCTTTTAAGAAAAATTAAAAAAAAAAAACAAGAAATATTCTAATATTGTCTTCGGTTACCGCAAAAGTTACTCATGAAATAAAACTATGAAAACGGATTATATCGCGTATATTGAATTTATAATACATCCCGACGTTTCGAACCCTTTACAGCGTTCGTGGTCAACGGGTGACTGAGGAAAAATTACAAAGTGCAAAAATACCCACATACTAAAATAATGAACAATCATAGACTACAAACTTTAAGGCTGGTTGTACATGCAAAATCGGTTCATAAGGCTAGTTATACACTACAATTAAATATTCTGTTAAATTCATTTAATTAATGGTAAATTAATTATTTTAGTGTATACAATCAATAATTATAAATGTTAAAAAAGATGAATAAGTTACATTGAATGTTACATAAAATTATCTACTTCATATTGTAATTAATTATTGTATTATTACTTTTTTGCATGGACAAATAAAGCTTTATTATTATTATTATTGACGATGGCGCTTACGCCGCACAGCGTCGCGCGGCATTGAATTTATATCGGAGCATCGTTTATAATGGCGTAAGCGCCATCGACAATAAGGTCCCTGTTTATAGAATACTACATTTATTGTCCGAATTTTAGTTTGTCCTAATTTGGTTTTTCTCAGAAACGCGTAACTTTTCAGGATGGCCATAATACAAACCTAACCTAACCTATCTATAGGATAACCTTACTAAAATCCTGAAAAGTTAACGGTTTCAGAATTATGGGTAATGATAATTTGACAATCATTACATCACCTTCCGTCCGTCTCTGCTCACTCAACATCATAGAGTAACTTATACTAGAGCGGTACTGTCATAGTAAATTTTGTAACCACAGTAAATTCACTGCCATCTGTCGACACACTTTAAAACTAAAAATGCAGATTTATAAAAATACGATAGAATGTATTTAAATATAGATAAATGACTTTTTTTATTTGCATTAATTATTTTTATGATTTTGACTTATGTTCTTTCACTGATATGCGTTAAAATTGTTAAATAACAAACGAAACCGTCAACGCCATCTATACGACTGTAGGCCAAAACTAGTAGCGCCCTCTGAACGAGAATCAAATTTTCTTGATTTTCGAGGCACGTTTTTTCCTTAGACTGTATCCACCTATTACGGAGTTATATCTATCTTTGCTCAACATAGAGGGTATCTTTAGATTAGAATTCAATTTAAATCCAGTAACTGTAAATGCCATACGATAAATAAATAAATTACATTATGACTTTTAATAATTATGTCAAACAAAGGGACCCCCATAAATACACATACCGTAATTACCACTATGTAAATGAAGTAATGAAAAGGGTTTCCTGTTTCCTTTATTTTTTCCTCATGGCTCCTCTGCACGATGGGCCATCATACTGGCCCACTAAAGCCCGGTTCACATTTGTCTGTCGTGTCGTGTTGTGTTGTGTCGGGCTCGGGACAGGTTTTTTAAAAAAACCCGAAATAGCACAATGTTTTTAATTATTTTATGCTCTTTACGTAGGACTGAATCATGTGTTTAGGTACGTATTATTAGATTGTCCCATTAAAAATGAAATAGTAAACCAAAAAACGAAAAAGAACGTAATAATACCGGTATTTTTTGTATGAAGAAAAAACCGGTTCCGAGCCTTGGTCGGCAGAACGGCAATCGGTTTCATACATTTAATATGATTGCGTGCACATTTGTCTGACGCAGCGTGCATCACGACACGTCGGATAAATGTGAACGCAACTATATTCAATGTATGAAACCGCGTCACCACACCACACAACACAACACAACACGACACGACAGACAAATGTAAACCGGGCTTAAGAGGCCGGTGTCGATTTTAGTCGCAAAAATATAAAATTGATAGATTTAGTCGGTGAAATTGTACACTTTTTATTACCAAATTGAAATAGCAAGTACTGGTTTCTATTAGCACGTCTTCTTATCTTGCCTTTTATCAGATCAATTCTTTGAAAACAGATTCACTAAACTAGTAATGATTTTTTTTCTGATGGACGTTTAGGTAAACGCGCGTAAAGCACTGATTTTGTCGCTCTTATTTGTAAATTTCGTAAAGTTTGGACTGCTAAAAATGGTAAATTTGTATTACACATGTTCTGTACTTGACCTTTATCAGATTACATTTTTGTTATATGACTTGGAGTTCGAGGAAATGAAAGTTAAACGAATTCAATTTTCTCTAGAAATTACTTCAAAACAAGTGACAATTTCTCTGAAAATCGACTTAATTTCAACGTAATTTTGATACTTAAACAATCTACAACATTTGCTGAAACTATTCTTATACATCAATTTGTATAATTTACCACCATATTTTTTTGATGAATTTTTAAAAACTGCCCCTTCTCGCTCGCGACCTCATTATTAAGAGGCAAGATGAGAAAACGTGCTAATAAAAACCAATACTTGTTATTTAGATATTACGTAACAAAACGTGTATAATTTCAACGACTAAATCTATCAATTTTACATTTTTGCTCCAAAATCGACTACGGCCTCTTAAGATGGGTCAGCGTGTAGAGAGGGTAGTGGTGTCGGATGGCTTATGGCGCGGCGGGATGACGACGGCATAGCCACGGTGTCGGTTTTTCGTCCGCACATCAAAGGTAGTGGGCCAGCGATGGTGCGTACGCATCTCTACACGTGGCCCATTCCATAGTGCGTGCTCTCAACCATCGCATGGACATCTCGCTGGTACAGCGCTGGGCCATCGTGTAAAGAAGCCATAAAATAAGCCTTTTGTGTTTTATAAAACCTTTTGTTCATTAAATACGCGTGTCATTAGGGTTCCGTACCCAAAGGGTAAAAACGGGACCCTATTACTAAGACTCCGCTGTCCGTCTGTCTGTCTGTCACCAGGCTGTATCTCATGAACCGTGATAGCTAGACAGTTGAAATTTTCACAGATGATGTATTTCTGTTGCCGCTATAAAATCAAATACTAAAAAGTACGGAACCCTCGGTGCGCGAGTCCGACTCGCACTTGGCTGGTTTTTTTTTAAATCTGTGTTTTGTTTTGTTTCAGCGAGTTGCTTAGCAACGCGTGATAGCTCATATCAAGTGATACTAGTACTTAGTATGTAGCATATACCCCAGTCAACAAGGATTCATGGAACCCCGCTTAAATATTGTACCTAAATGTAATTTCGAGTTTTTTATACTTTGTATTTTTAGCACTATCGACTCTAATTTACAAGAAAATCACTGGAAATTTTTGTGTAATATGCCATTATATTGCGCACAGATAAATTAAATAGCATACAAAAGTATAAAGACTGGAAAAACATGGCACTTGTTTGTGTTAGAATTGATATTGCAAGCAAGACTTGGGTTTCAAACCCAAGTAATTGTAAAAAAACCGTACAGTTATTGTAGAAACGCCGCAATACTAATTCCGTCCCGGATTTATGAAAATAATACTCTTGTAATGCATTTTATAGTCGGGTGGAATACCACGACCGTCAAAAGCCTTGTTGATTGGACTATAAGTAAGTCCGTCTCACATAGAAGTGTCTACTTATGTATCTCCATTAATTTTTATATGTAAATTTTTAATATTTTAATATAGAATTGAATTTTGTAAAAATTGTAATTCGTGTTTCGTCGATTTTGTATTATGATTTCGAAATCATTTGTTTTTTATAAAGAAAAAAAAATGTTTGATATAATACAAGATTATACTAATGGCGGTCTTAAAGATATAAGGCAATCTCTACCAGTCAACCTTTAGGTCAAATATAAACTTAGTTCGTATAGGACCCTAACCTCATGGGGTTCAATGTTCTAATACTAGTTACAAATTCCCTCCAATGAAATTTGAATCTTAATAAGATGGAACAGAGTTGCTTTTGTTTTAATTCGTTCTATTTTAAAACAAAATAAACTCAATAGGGTATTACCAGGCGTGTCTCTATCCGCGATCTCGTCGCGTCGCTACAAGTACATGCGGCCCACACCAATTTTGGTGTCTAGCCATAGTGGTTGCCGCGCACCGCTACGGAACGGACGCCTGCTCGCGCTTGCGCCACCTAGCGGTCATATCTGTCGTAATAGACGCGTTTAGAGAGTTAATCTTCTGTACCTAGTAATATTATTTATTCTGTGATATTACACTGTATTTAAAATAAATTATTTCACAACATGCATGAAATAAAGCACCATATAATTATTACAATAACATAGATAGCAGTTATGTTTAAACCATAGAGTAACTTATACTAGAGCGGTAATGTCATAGTAAATTTTGTAACCCCAGTAAATTCACTGCCATCTGTCGACACACTTTAAAACTAAAAATGAAGATTTCTAAAAATACGATAAAATGTATTTAAATATGGATAAATGATTTTTTTTATTTGCATTAATTATTTTTATGATTTTGACCCATTTTCTTTCACTGATATGCGTAAAAATTGTTAAATAACAAACGAAACCGTCAACGCCATCTATACGACAGTAGGCCAAAGCTAGTAGCGCCTTCTGATTGAGTCAAATTTTCTTGATTTTCGAGGCACGTTTTTTCCTTAGACTGTATCCATCTATTACGTAGTTGTATCTATCTTTGGTTTAAACACAATTTCTGTTTAATCAATCGGATTGAAGTATAATAAAAATGTGAGTTGACCGTGACGTCATTGTATAATGTTTCATATCAATGAGGGCTAACGCGTATGAATTCGCCGCTAGGGGCGCTAGTGTAGATGGTGGTCTTTTCCATAGTTCGAAATGTCAAATGTCACTTGTCACTTCAATGACTGACAGCTTTTCTTTAGTCTATGGATGGTATAGAAAGGATCGCAATCTCTTATGGCAGAATTGTTGTAAAAGTGACCGCGTTAAGCTTTAAATAATAGTTCCTAATCTCTCCGGTGGCGCTAGTTAGGCTCTGGGACATGAGTATAACATGAACCATATAAGGCAACAAATAACCCGACCAAATTACGTAGGTTGTTTTTGGTAGTATTTCGGTGTATGGTGGCGCCGCCTAATTACTGTTTTTTGATGGACACTTTTCATACATAGAGATTTGGCTCCTTTACACAGTCTCCATGCTTTAGTCTTTTGGACCACCATCAACAGAGGCGCCAACTGGTGAGCAAAAAAACGATAGTCCTCATTCCATAGTAGCAAATCGTTTTGACAGTTCTAAAAATAAAACTGATTTGACTGGTAGGAGAAAACCCTATCCTATTCTATAATACCATTGATTAAAATTATCCTTGTACGGTGGCTTGAGATTAAAAATCGAATAATTTCGAAGTCAAAAAGCGTTTTTCAAACTCAATGGGCACGCTGACAGGTGTCATTTCAATACAATTTGGCGAGATTTCGCCGTTGTAGGTTGTAAATTGTATGGAGATGACATCTGTCACCCTACCCTATCCTGAAAAATACTATAATCATTAAGGGCCTGTTTCACAATCTCCAAGTAAAGTATTGGATAGCTAATTAACAAATAAATTAACTGCCAGATAAAATTTCCTACGAAAAAAGCACTTTATCCAGCAGATAAAGCTTATTTGGAGATTGTGAAACGCCAACGATGACTTTATTCGTCAGATAAGTGGCAAGTAGCTTATTCAGGACTTTACTTGGACATTGTGAAACAGGCCCTTAGTTGAATTAACTCCTTCATAAGTGTCTCAATCATCTTTTACAGGACGACAGAAATGCTTACAATTTAAAAAGTGACTGGAATAAATGTGCCATTTTCAACCAAAAGGGTACTTATTGTCGCTTGTCAGTAAGGCGCTATTTCCATATAGCTTCAATTTGAAATCAACCTTATCGACGAGCGACAATGTGGTACCTTTTGGTTGAGAACGGCACAAATATTGATAGCAATGGTAGTGCCTATATTAGGAGGCCTTTATGTAGGACTAAGGCCATAGGATAGAAAGAGAGGTTTTAAGTGCTGTAAGAGAGAAAAAGAGATAGAATAGCTTGAGGTCTAGCCAATTTGTAAACGTTTTATAGACACCAATTGAATCTTTAATAATGTGCAAGTATGACAAAAATAAAAAACGCGACTAAAATCTTACGTTCTGTACATTCAAGCCGGCCGCTAGCGGCCGCTATGAAGCTCATGACTGTTCACGATTTTACATTTGTAGTCTGCCTCTTTCGCACTCATGTAATTCATGTACCTCATGGCTTCCCTTTTGCACACTACAATTATCTTCAAGCGTAAATCGTAGCGTTGTATAGTTGCCATCGGATATATATCGGAGGTGCTCACAAATATCTGAACACACCTCTATTTTCAAGGCGCTAGAGTGCGTGTTCAGATACTTTTGAGCACCTTGGCCGCTCCGATATCGGAGCGGCCAAGCATTATATATATCAAATATATATTTGATAGCTACTTAGTGTGCTTTTTAGTGTTCCGTGCCCAAAGGGTAAAATCGGGACCCTATTACTGAGATTCCACTGTCCGTCTGTCACCAGGCTGTATCTCATTAACCGTGATAGCTCTTTAGATAGTTGAAATTTTCACAGATGATGTATGATGTATTTCTGTTGCCGTTATAACAACAAATACTAAAAACAGAATAAAATAAACATTTGAGTGGGGTATACAACAAACGTGATTTTTTTGCCGTTTTTAGCGTAATGGTACGGAACCCTTCGCGTGCGGGTCCGACTTGCACTTGGCCGGTTTTTACTATTCGATTGCCATTCAGCATCATGGCTAATGCATTTTACAAAAATACGAATTTAGAAATTGACTACTGGTAAATGGAATAAAAATGACATAATTTTGGTAGTGCAAGTGTGAAAAGATTCTAAAGAGGCCTAAGGAGGCCTAAAGTGTAAGGCAGAGAAGGAAAACTAGAGTTAGACTAAGATAAGTCTGCAACGATTTTGATATCACACGTAGTGCAAGTGTTCGAGCCTGTATATGGAGTATGTTTACTTTGTTGTTCAAATTACTTCAAAGATGTCGCTGTACCCGACGCAAACTAGATAACAGTAGTATTACTTAGAATCTATATAAGACGATGTCATATTTCGGAATTAATTTTCATTGTTAATGTCAAAGAGTATAATAATATATGTATGTTAATGTAGCAATTAATTAGCATAGTAGCAAGTGTAATTGGTGTAAACCGTTCTTGTGAATATAAATAGAAGTAGTCTTGCGCAAAATGTGTCACTAAAAAGAAAAGATATTGATATGCATCTTTCATACGCTGTGAAGTACTTCACTCTTTAAGTTCACTAGTTCAGTTTAGTTCAGTAGCTCAAAAGATTCATCTATATCAACAGTACTTGTTTTCTATCTCTCATTCGCGGATATATTGAGTTGAATGAAGGATTCGATTGATAATTTCATTCAATATGAATCACTCAAATAAATGAGTTTATGAATCGAAGGTATGGCGTCCTTGTCACTCTAAGCGAATGAGCAAGTAAATGAAAAGATAATTAAACTGAACTGCTGAAGTGAAGATCTAAATAAATCCGAACTGAACTAGTGAATGAAAGAGTGACATCAAGTGAAGTACTTCATTTGAATCTTTGATTCGCGAACTACTCGTGTCAAAATAGAAGTTTGACGTTTAAATAAAAGTTAAATTGCACCGCGTGTGCTATCAAAATCGTTGCAGAATTATCTTGGTCTAACTATCGACATAAGGGTAAGTGGGACAAAGAAACAAAAAGTGATCATACTTCTTATGAATTTGGCACTAGAATTTCAATAATTTAGATAGTAGTGTTAAATACTTTGGTAAATATAATAAAAAATAAAAACATAGCTTTGTGATATATGCCATGAGTAAAAATATATTGTAGTTAATAGATAACTCGATTCACACTTTATCGTCTAACGTTACTTTTTTATATTAAATAAAATTAGGGTCTATCAACATCAGCTGTTACAATCTTTAAGCCATTCACACATTGACACCGCGAGCTGCCCCGAAAATACGCGCGGTAATACACACAACCCCCTTATTGATAAAACTTACAAGCCTACTTATGTTCTTACAAATACGTAACCCAACATGACAGAATATTGTCTTCGGTTACCGCGATAGTTACTCATGAAATAAAACTATGTATACGGATTATATCGCGTATATTGAATTTATAATACATCGCGACGTTTCGAACCCTATACACCCCGTCACCCGTTGACCACGAACGCTGTAAAGGGTTCGAAACGTCGGGATGTATTATAAATTCAATATACGCGATATAATCCGTTTACATAGTTTTATTTCAACATGACAGATTATTAATTAACTCCATGAGAAAGTAAGGAGGCGCGGCGTAGTTTTTGTCGCTGTGCTGATTGGCTCCTCTACACCATGGGCCATCATACTGACACACTAAGCTGGGCCAGTGTGTAGAGAGGGTAGTGGTGTCGGATGGCTTATGGCGCGGCGGGATGGCGATGGGGTGGCCACGGTGTCGGTTTTTCGTCCGCACATCAAAGGTAGTGGGCCAGCGATAATGTGTGGCCCATTCCATAGTGCGTGCTCTCAACCATCGCGTGGCCATCTTCCTGGTCCAGCGCTGGCCCATCGTGTAGAGGAGCCATTCCTGATCGTGGTGTCAGCTTGTGAAACGCCTTAGATATATCCTAAAAATATAATTTATTAGTACCTACATATTTGACACATAAATCTAACATACAGTATGTTTGTCTTGTGATACAAAACAAAAAAATGGGCGTTTAAAAGTAGATTTAATAAGACAAATGTGTTATAAGGGTTTTCAAAAAAATTATACTATTTACTTTTTTTCGAAAAACCATCAACTTTTGGGTTATTTAGACTCAGAATCGACGAGTACTATTGAATGAGACAAAGAAAGTGTCCCCAGTTTTTCATACTAATTTTGGGTGTCAGTTTTGTAACGGTCCATATAAAATGTATGTGATAATGCGTTACAAAACTGACATTTTTTTGGGGGACATTTTTTTTTCTTTTTGATCGATAGTCCTCGTGATTCTAAATAGAATTAACCCAAAGGTTGATGGATTTTAGAAAAAAAAATGGTACACTTTTAATTTAAAATTCCCATAAGAAACTTCCAATACTTTACTTTTTTTACGCTTGTATATTGCTGTCCATTTGTCATGTTTTGACTTAAATTGGTCCAATGATATTATGTTTTTATTTATTGATAAACTTGGTTGGTTGGTTGGTAGGGTAAACTTGCAT
The DNA here is from genome assembly GCF_947568885.1 of Cydia strobilella. Classification (NCBI taxonomy): domain Eukaryota; kingdom Metazoa; phylum Arthropoda; class Insecta; order Lepidoptera; family Tortricidae; genus Cydia; species Cydia strobilella. Next base: position 3,197,603 of record NC_086067.1, read on the forward strand.
TATTTGGTGACACGCCTAATTCGGTGATACAAGTTTTGAAGCATGACACCCAGGAAAGCTAGTGAATTAGGGCCTTTTTTTTATTTTATTGATAATGGGAAACAAACAGCGAAAGATGACACATAGATAATTACACTTAAATACATACATAAGCCAAAACAGTTTCCACTACTGAAATTAGATAATTATGGTTGCTCAGACAAGACTTGTTTGTACAATTCAATTAAACTATCTCTAGATCTAGTGCTAAAGAACTAAACAATGCGAATTTGAAACCACAAACGTGACATGCATTAATTTAACTTAATTTTACAATAGTAAACTATCAAAATCAATTATATTATTTGCCCTAATAGTAGCAGAGTTATATTATATTATTTGTTCATTTGCTCTTAATTACAGAAACAAATTTTTGTACTGACGGAATGAAAAACAAGTCAACATGAGAATATTGACTTTTAAATGGGACCTCACGACTTCACGGCTTCAGCGGCTTTGCCGTGAGGCCCATTTAAAAGGCCCTAATTCACTAGCCTTCCTGGGTGTCATGCTTCAAAACTTGTATCAACGAATTAGGCGTGTCACCAAATAATGCGAGTTTACCCTATACCGACTAACCATCTAAAGGAGCCTACTGACTATCAGTCCGCCGGACGATATCGGCCTGTCAGTTGTTCGGAACTGTCCAATTTTTGTTCTAACTGACAGACCGATATTTTCTCTAATTATCGCCGGTTCGAGCGCCATCTTGATAGTTAGCATCGTGATTAATTACTTTGTTTTTTGCTCATTAATATTGTTTAAAGTGTAATATCGATAGCTTATTATACAGTAAACTAATGTGGTAGTGTGCAGTAAATGGAGAATTAATTTTGAAGCGCGTTTAACCACCATCTTAGAGTCAACGGCCGGTAGTCCACGTGCTTCTTGTAAAGTCTAGCTATCGATTTACAAGAGCTAACAAATCACCGTACACTGTCTTGTACAACCGTACAATTTTTGTCGTTTTTAAACCTCTTAATACCTTGATACTGGCGAAATAGTCCCACTGGGCTGAAGCCATAATTTTAAAAGAAGAAGACCGATATCGTCCGGCGGACTGATAGTCAGTGGGCCCCTTAACACGCGGCATCAGAAGGTGGCGAATTTATGACCTTTTCGTCTTACTGCCATAACGCACAACGTAAATTAATAAATTAATCTAGGAAGACCTCAGCAGCTCTAGCACAACTGACCGCGTCACTATAGTTGGTCAAACCAAATTGTCAGTAAAAAAAACAAAAAAATATATACTCATCCTTTTCTTTTAGGTGCTAGTACAGTTAAGACAAAGATAGTATGATTCTCTCTATGTTTGAAATGAGACAGTCCTTTGACAAACTATATTTCTGTCTAATTAGTTCCGTGCGAAAGAGCCATGTGGCTGTCTTGCGACTTGGCGGAGATTTGTGCTAGCGCTGTAGGTAAGGGACGGTGAGTTGTTTTTTTATAAATACAATAGTTTTCATGTGTATGTATATTTTACCGTTATTATTTAAGAATATGCTAGAACTGTATCGAAAATCTATTCACACCGATGGTTTTAGTGTACATTTTTTTATTATTTTAAATATTTCAACTTATAAAGTACGATTCCCACCGAACGGGCGCATTCGGTCGGCTCCTCGCGGACGCGACCGGCTCCGGACGGACGCCATCGCTTCTGCCATACATAATGTATAGGCACATTGAAAATGCTCTCCGGTCCCACCCCAGCCGTTCGGTGGGAATCGTACATTAAAAAGTTAAATCACGGGTTCACCCGTGCTATAATTTTTTTGAGATTATTTGAAGTCAGATCATTCTTACGATACTGTAATTTTGTGTATTTACTTTGTATATAATGAATATTTTAAGCGACGTAAAATGTGTTTTAATATTTGTTTTTATAAGATAAACTGTGAAGTTAACTAATAGAATCCTGTCGTATATAAACAATCCTTTTTCATTTTTCATTTTAGTAGCAGGCAGACGTTACCCCATTTTTTTCAGATTAAAAATTTTGTAACCTAGAAAGTAGTGGTAACTTTTTTTTCCAAAATTAAATCTGAGTAACTATGCACTTAATTTTAGTGTCGTTTAATTATTAATTGAATAATTAATTATTATTATTGTAGATTACTAGATATCATATCATTACTAGATATCATAGGAACCCTAGCATTTGGGAAGAAAAAGTTAATTCACAGTACTTTTGAGGTTAGAAAAATTCTAATCTTAAAGAAAACGGGGTATAGGGCATAGATTATAACAAAGGGTTTACGAGTTTTTTTTTTTTGATATTTTACTGTTTATTTTGAAAAAGATTATAAAATACTTGAATACAGTTCTTGGAAAGCTTACCCTCATAAAACATTACAAACCTCAATTAATTAATTTATATTTTATCCCTTTCTTACAAATACATAATGCAAAATGACAGACTAAGACAAATGATTAATGGCTAATTTAGGCTCGTAGCGCGTTTCTGAATAACACCATTAGGAGACAAAACTGCATCCGCCCGTCTTTTGTAGTTTTTGCAAGTCAGTCCACACGTGTGTATTAAAATTAATTAAAAAAACATTAATTATTTTATATACATTGACATATTATGAAATATTTGATAATACATTAATACTTCATTCAAATAAATATGCTTTTAAATGTTACAATTCAATTCCTAAATAAATTGTTTTCATTTCGTCAGAAAGAGAACGTTTAATCTCATTTTAATGTAATTTCAATGTGTTTTTTATTATCATTGTTATGCTCGCTCCACACTTATGCCTTCCAACGAGCGACTTATGTTAATATTATACAAACTCTATGGAAGCAGTGCAAAAATTACCTATTCCTCATCATAACACTTTTGGTTGCAACCTAAAGGAGCCCGGACTTTATATCCTTTCTGGAACCGAATCCCGAATCCTTAGAATAAGAGGTAAGTCCTCGAGAAATCGCGCGTTTTATGCGGTTAGTGTGGAGCGAACTTTATGATGTAGCGTCGGTTAATGGATGATATGCATAATTATATTGAACCGTAATGTAAATATATTTTTGTAAATGTTACAATTTTTAATTAATTATATGTTTTTTGAACTTCATGTGTTTTTCTTTTTACTAATTTCATGAAATGCAATATTGGAAAATTTGTGCATTACGATACAAGTGCGAAAAGTAGGAAATTCGCAACGAGTGGCGATAGATTAAAACAATCGAAAGGTGTTTAAAATCGACACGAGTTGCGAATTATCTATTCGCACGTGTATCGTACAACGTTTTACAGTACATATGGCCCTTTAAACTTTCGACATAGGCACGTATTGCGCTAATTACCGCACTAGGGCGGTAAAGCACGGGTAGCACCACATGTACCGTAAAATATCTTGTTTTTAGAAAACAACCTCGAAATTCTTAAACTAAATAATACAAACTCATACTATTCATACTTGACGAGTTTTGACGTTCACTTTTTATTATTGTTTTTGTCTAAGGGGCATACTCAACTTGGGTGACATTTGGAAATATTCCTGTCTTTCTCTATGCCACAAACGTGAAAGGGATACAGCTAATGATCGGCGATAAGCGATTGCGAACGTTAATATATAGGGCATATGGCTTAGTTTTTTTTTATACTTCCTTTCATTTCATAGCTTAGAAGTCAGTTAAGCCGTGGTCAAGTTTTTTTCACTTGTAGTCACTTTTGCACTCATGAAATTTTCATATACATGTCGACTTTCCTTTTGCACACTTAAATTATCTTTAAGCATAAGCGTCATTGTAGATCTGTAGTTGTACCAATGAGCATGGCACGTGCGTTTTTTGGGCAGATGGTTAACTTTTTGGACGCCAATGACCGATATATCGGCACCGCAGCGCAGGTCCAACGCTAAAGACCGATTAATCCGTCACAGGCCACAGAGCAACATAGACCTACGTGCATGTGCATAAAGTTCAATTTCAGTTTTGACGTTTCGGTGACGTGGCCTCCGAGTGACAGCTTTTGTTTGACACGGCGTCGAAAAGGTTAAGTACCCGGCAAGCTCGGTTCTCCATACAAACGTAGTTAAGCTCTCATTTTAAAACCACTAGCTAGATTGCTCTGAAACTTTGTACTTACAATAGGATAAGGTATATCTAGGTCTGTAATTAGTTTATGTAGCTTCAGATACCATAGTAAAATACAGCGAATTTAAGTTTTTCATACAAAACTTGTTTTTGCTCTATTTCGTTTGTTTTATATACTAGAGCTATATAAAAAACTAATTACAGACCTAGATATACCTCATGTCGATGAATGTGCAAATTTTCATTACAATCCAACACGTAGTTTTAAAATGAGAACGAAACTCCGTTTGTATGGGAAGGTGAAATTTGGCCGTGCTTGCCGGGGAGCGGGGACTCTTAAGGAATGAAAATAAACACGACAAGTTGTCATATAACATACACCTTTATTTACACACTCGTTCCGTCTAACAGACTTGAGCACTGAACACTAGCATACGTTGTGATATGTCTGTAGTTTGAGCATAGCATCCACAGACCTAGCACTGTGACGACCATTCTATATAATAACTGTCTATTGAGAATTTTGCTTTATTATGAAAAATCCGAGCTGGCCTGGCGCTTTGGTATATCTTAATAGATTTAAAATTAACATTTGTCAGATGACTTGTCGGGTTTTGAAAATTAGAATTAGCTTTTTCTAATAGTATTTGATAATAAATAAAAATATCCTGGTCACAGGCACCAAATTGTAAATATTTTTTGTAACCTTCAACAAGAATATAAAGGTCGCTTTTTAAAGTCCCTTCACAAGTGCTAGGACATATTTGGCTAATATAACTATTGTCATGCGGATAACATAATAACATGCCAGTCAACAAGTGATATATAATAACAAACATTTTATAACATGTCATAATTGGAATCCAAATTACAATATACATTAAGAATTTTAATATGTGTTTACAAAAATATGAATTAAATTGTATGATTGAAATTGAAATGTCATATTAAAGTCATATTTACCAATGTCAGTCTAATTTACCTTACATGGAATGTGATGCGTCAAATACCACCCTAACTTTATAAAGTCAAAGTATTGTCTTGATTAGAGACGTGGTTATGAAATTATCTAACTGAAATTCATAAATTTACATCATCTAACACTGTTCTCAATATTTTTTGTAACTATTGCTTGAAAAAAAAAAAAAAGGTAATTGTTACAGGGTTGCAACAGAAATTGAAATACCCAGTTTTAATAAGAGTTACTGATACAGAACCTACAATAATAGGTCCCATGTCGTCTACTCGACGTTTTTCTGTAGAGCTTAAAGCAGTATAGATGTGAGTATTATTCATTTTGTTTTGAATTTAGTACCAAGAAAAGACTGCAGAGATTATGACAGCACACGCAGTGCCAGTGTAATTTATAAGTCATAATTTCATAGAAGTTTGACGTCTAAAATAACACCGGCACTGCGTGTCCTGTCAAAAAATGTTTTTATGGACTTGAGGGCACCACTTTTCTTGGTTTAACTCTAGTTACCTGATGGTGATATTGAGAACAGTTGTTAGTTGACATAAACGTTTCACAATTTGCCGATAGGTGGCGCTTTCATTAAATTTATAATATGGATATTTGGTTTCTTAAACCATGTCATTTTACACGAATGCGCAAATATAATACATTTCATCCCGGAGGTAACGCACCGAACCTAAACTAAGAATTACATTAAATGACTTACTACGTACTAACCTTTCCAAGATAGTTAAAAAGAACTACGAAATAAAACGGTAAGAAAATATTTTAAAGTTTATACATAAAAAAATATAAAACTATGGACGGACCCATGAGATTAAAGACTAGCTATTGGTAAGTACAAGCAGGCTACAAATTCAAGTCACCTTTCGATTAAAATTAAAGACAAATTCTTATGAGAAAAAAACCAATATAGTGAGCTTAAAATAACGCTTAGAGAATTTTGGATGCTTCGCAATATTTTGCCAATAAAAAAAAAACTTATTTTAAGATTAGGGAGTTCGGTTGAGGGAGTAGGTTTGAGGTTATGCCTTTTGAAATAAGCCAAGGACTGTAAAGTTGGTAGACGTAAAATGACGAGATGACGTGAATTCATAGCCGGGCTTTATAATATTAGTATGTCAATCACATTTGCCTTAAGACCGATAAAACAAATTACATGGCAACCCGAGCCCAAATTAAGAAGAACATGAGTTAAATCGGCAAATAAACACTAGATGGCGCCATTTTGAAAACGAATTGTTTTTTTAAGGTTACAGGTGTTTCGGCTTTTACTTAGTCGAATTGTGAAAAATACAGGTATTAAGGGGAACTTGAAAAAATATTGGTTTTTTTTTAAAGTTTATATTAGTGAAAAAATAGCGCCATCTAGTATTAGTTGCCTATAAAATGGGGTCAAAACAACCATTAAATACCATTACAATTGACCCATCATTAGCACATATACATAGGACATATTTACAAGTAAAATAGTATAAGTATAGAAAATACAAAAATTTATTAAATTTAAATCCTCACAAAATAACATTTTGTTCTATATTTGACACAATTAGAATGTTTGTATCACAATCGTTGATTAAGTAGAAGCCGACCTGAATACAAAACGGTCGAATAACATTTTATTTTATCAAAAAAAAATAAGTCGTCGAGTCATTAATAATGAATGAATTAATTCATTCATTCATTCTTAATTTTTTTATACAATATGAATGAGTGAATTAATAATTGAATGAATTAATAAATTCATTCATATTTTATCAAAAAAAAAATAAGTCGTCGAGTCGCTCATTAATAATAATACAAAAACAACTCGAAAAGTAATTTTTTCAGCACTAAATTAAGTTACATCGATACAATTCTTTTAATATTATTCATAAAAATGTCTTTGCTATTTGTAATAAAGACAATCTCTATTTATGTCAGTTGATAAAAATAAGCTTTTATGTCAATTTATATTTAATTTTAAAAGTATCATCGGAACAAATGAAAAGAACTATTTTTAAGTTTGACAACGCCATCTACTGTTTAGTCAATACAACTCATAAGTTGCAGCGATTTGTTTATTACTAATAATTAATAATCCTCAAATAAAATGGAAGATTTCAGTTAATTTAAATAATTCCTTCCAATCGTTCCTGCGAGCTTAAATATTCTTGTTAACTCTTTAAATAATTTATCCAGACTGTTTCTGATGTTTAATTTGTTTTAGGATTTAATAAATCTATTTTACACCCGAGACGACCACTGTCTCTTAAAGATACGTATGAGATTCAGTTCTTTCCCTATTAGAAAAAATAACTTCGAAATAGGTGGCTACACTGACCCAAGTCAAGGTATCATTCGTCATAAAAATAATTGAAAACTCATTCCTAAACATTACCGCGAAATCTGAAGATCCATGTTTGTAAATCTCTACCTCATTCACCAGATTAGCGCAAAAGCGACAGTGATACAGATAGAACTTCAATCTTCAATTTGCGTGGTACCGGTTCAGGATATTTTTCATAGGCAGTGGCGCCATCTATTACACTATACCCAACACTACCGCCGCACAGTAGCGCCATCTGGCCGCCTCGAGTGTTGTCTAGCGGCGCGGCAGTTATCTCCTGTTGTTGAGTTCGTACCCGTTGTCCTTGCTGGGCACTTTGGCGGGCGGGGGTTTGGCGACGGCGTGACCTTCAAGCCGTAGCGTGCTTTGGCGGTGAGATGATCTGGAATCAGAGAACAACACATATAATTTTCAACAGATGGCGTTATGATTCAGCTTCGTGTAACCAATATAAGTAGCAACAATGTAAGTTATGGGATTCCCAATTGTGTTGCAGAAAGTTTTTTGACATATTTTTGTATTGCATAATACGCATGCAGTAAACGCATTTTATTTATTTATTTATTTATTTATTTATTTATTTATAATGTTACTTGGTAGAAATATCGTTTGGCAGAAATACTTTTGTCATACTGCTTTTCGCATAATATTACTTTCAGCTCAAAACGAGGATTTGGCAGACCACGTCGGCGATTGGCCAGAGACTGCACAGGATCGGGAAGACTGGAAAAAGTGGGGGAGGCATTTGCCCAGCAGTAGGACATTATAGGCTCCTAATAATAATACCGTATAAGACAGGTGACGGCGAGCAGCAAGAGCAGCACGCCGAGCGCGGAGAGCCCCCAGCCCAGCGCGGCGCGCGCGATCGGCGGCGCGCGCGTCGCCAGCCGGAGCAGCGACGACACTTGCTCTGGCAGCTCGTCGATACCCTGCGCAAACAAGATCAATGTAAAAAAAAAACCGACCAAGTGCGAGTCGGACTCGCCCACCGAGGGTTCCGTACTTTTTAGTATTTGTTGTTATATCGGCAACAGAATCATCTGTGAAAATTTCAACTTTCTAGCTTTATAGAAGGACAGCGGAGTCTTAGGGTTAGTTATAGGGTCCCGTTTTTACCCTTTTGGTACGGAACCCTAACAAGTTTCAATTTAACCTAAAATTTCAAGTTTCAATTTAGCATTCATGTAGATTTGCAATTTAAAAACAGGTTAAAACATATCCAGTAACATGTCAGTTAGAATCAAAGCCCCAAAGCACCCTCTTTTAAATCAATTAACTCATTAACCTCATTTGCTTATGGCCATTAAATCGGATAACACGCCATTTTTTTAATTCTTTTAGCAATTTATTTTTACTCTGAATTATTGCTCTAAAAGTCATGATCAAAGGCACGCTGATAGCGCCTACTACAAGTTGATATACATCATTGAAGAAGTTTGTACGGTGAAGTATAATTGTCATATATAGGAGACTCTATGACATGAACCGTAGAGGTATAATAATGAAATTGAGGGGGGACCAAATAACCGGACCAAATTACGTAGGTTGTTTCTGGTATGTTGTCAGGAATGTTAAAGCGTGTTTTTAATTTTGTCGCATTGCGTATGTTCTGTCCCTCACGGTCGCACGGGTGCACATCTATATAAAATACTAGGTGTATGGTCTAGGTACTTCGGTGTATGGTGGCGCCGCCTATTTACTCTTTTTTGTTGGACACTTCATATATAGAGATTTTCCTCCTTTTACTTCTCCATAGTATAGTATTTTAGCCGTCATTTACCTCCTCGAACCACAGGATGGGGAACACGATGTCGGGGAAGTTGGCGACCTGCTTGATATCCACGACCTGCGACACGGCGAGGTTGATCTGGATGCGGGCGCGGGCGCTCATCGCGATGCCCATCTCCTGTAAACATACACACACAGTTTAAACGGGGTCCCTTTGTTTGACATAATTATTGAAAGTCATAATGTCATGATTGTCGTATTATCATTCGCCATAACAGGGTATTTGACTGTATTTAAAATAAATTCTTTTACACCATGCATGAAATAAAGCACCATAAGATTAATAGAAAAACGTAGACATCAGTTATTTTTAGACACAATTTCTATTTTAAAACCCGTATAAAACTATAAAGAGTAGGTAATTTGATTGTGACGTCACATGCTAGTGTTTCATATAAATTCCATAGTAGCAAAATCGTATTGACAGTTTGAAAGTCATAATGTCATGATGGTCATATTACCACTTTAACTTTTCAGGATTTTCCTCAGGTTATCCTATAGAGATAAGGACAAAGCATGGCACTATTTCCTCTTTCCTCTTATAGGAATCGGAATAAGAATATCTTTCTCTATCAAAGAGTGTCAGGCCCTTGTGTCTGTTACTTACAGGTTGCACATCGATGTATAGTCTATGCTTCTCTGGTTCAGGCGGCGAGATGCCTTCGACGGCGTCGCGGAGGCTCTCGTCCGCCAAGTAGAAGTGCGGGAAAGACAGCATGATAGGGGAATCTGAAATGGAATTATTAATGGTAAAGAGAGAAACTTAGAAAATTGATATACATTTAAATGCAATGGCGTCAATACAACTTTTGAATGTGATAAAAAAATACTTATAGAACAATTTAAATTTAAATGGTTTCATGGGACAGAAGCATCGAATACGTTTGTTAAGATTCGATTAGCGTCATCTATTGTTATATCAGTAAAGTGACTGGCCAACAGATGGGGCGATTGGTGGAATAGAAACAATTGTTTGTTTAATACAAGTAACGCCGTCTATTGCTAAGTTTTAAACATCATGTTGGTAGAGCGAAACTCTGACGAGATGTCGTGCAAGAGTAAACGGGACAAAAGAAACGATTATGAGTTACCTATGCGTTTGAGGTAAGCGCCATCTATTTTTAAGTTCCACTCACCATATTGGCACGTTGAACAATCCAGAGGGCGCGCACGGTCGTCCAGCGGGGCAGAAACACCGGTTATGGTCATCGGCAGCAAACGTGTCGAGTAACGCCATCTGTCGCAAAGTGTACTCACCATATTGGCACAAAGACACGTTGAACAAGCCAGAGGGCGCGCACGGCGGTCCAGCGGGGCAGAAACACCGGTTGTGGTCATCGGCGGCAAACACGTCGAGCGGCGGGGTGAAGCGGTAGCCTTGTACGCCAGCTGGGGACTCCACGTCGCGGAGGTATCTGGGGAAAATAGGTAGGCGTTAGAGCAAAGAGAATTAAGAAGACATAGAGTGCTCACTCCATATATCGGTTTTGTTACCAAAAATACTATTATTTTCGTAGTCTACATCTAGCGTCAAGTAGCGGAACTATCAGTACTGCTACTCGACACTAGATGTCACATGTGTCGCGACTTACGAAAAGTGTATTGCTCAACAATTTATAACTAATATTATAAGCAGAAGGAGTTGCAAATAGAGTTCCGGTAACCGGTTACTCTTATTATTATTTACAACGACGGACGAACGATTTAGTGCGCAAAACGTTCAAGTTAATTAATAAACAAGACCAAGTGCGGGTAGTTCGAAAAACTCGCGCGCCTAGAAGATGTTGATGTCAACTTTAGCCAGTCTTCTCCGAGACCACGGGGACAACGCCGTCCTCGAAACGTCGGAGGTAAATTTAAAACTTATTTTACGCGATTAAGTCCCGTCGTTGTAAATAATAATGAGTAAAAATCGTGAAAGTTTAAATCGGTTACTCTTAATCGTTGAGCATTAAACTTTCCGTCTACATCTATTGTCGAGTAGCAGTACTGATAGTTCCGCTACTTGAAAACTCCGCTACGCTAAATAATAGTCGTTTTGGTAACAAAACTGATGTATGAAGTGAGCACTATCTCTTCTTAATTCTCTTTTGTCAGGCGTCAAAATTGCAAATCAGTGTATTTAACTGGTCAAAGGTTAACACAACAATATTCATAACCTAACGAACGTTACATAAAAGCTCACAAAAAGCGATCAAATGCCAATGGGCATATCTGGTTGCACGGAGTGATGCAAGCGAGCGTGCGAACGCATTGTGTCACGCGACCTCTTTTGATTGTGTTCGTTCAATGGTTCGCCTTACTGAAAGGATTGTAGGAACTGTGTAGAATTGGCATGTTTCGATAATAGTGGGTTGGGTGTGTTGGTAACAGCGACGGAATATGTATACACGGTGGCTACAAAAATTAAGTACCATTCCCGTTGCCAAGGAGGTTTTGGGATTATACTGAGCAACTTTTACTATGGGACCAACCACGAAATCGCGAAAAAAAATTTGGCTGTTTCATATATTTTGGCTGGTCCATTTTCTATGGGAGGATAATTTTTTTTTGCGACTTCGTGGTTGGTCTCAGTTCTCAGTATAATCGAGGTATAATCCTAAAACCTCCCTGGCAACGGGAATGCACTTATTTTTTAGCCACCTTGTATACAGAGTGCTTTTGTTATCACCGACCAAATTCTGAGGGGTGAATATGTTCATACTGAACAACTTTTACTATGGGGCCAACCCCGAAATCGCGAAAAGAAATTCTGCCATCTCCACATTTCGGTGAATCAGCGCGATTTCGGGGTTGGCCCCATAGTAAAGGTTGTTCAATATGACCTACATATTCATCCCCCAGAGTTTGGTCAGTGATAACAAAAGCAACCTGTATAGACGAAGCTCTTCATACATTTTTGACTTCGAACGGTATATCAAGGCGCACGTTTGATGAATTTCTAATAGCACGAATTAGTTTTTTTTTTCCTCGAGAAACACTGTGTATGAATGTAAAAATTAATGTCTGATTCATTTGAATTATAATCTGTACCTTTTTAATAAAAAAGAGCACACCTGGGCCGCCCAGCAGGAAGACGTCCTATCGGACGCCCCAGGTATCGCTGGTGCGACATGGTGGAGGCGGATCTGCGTGAACTTCAAGTCACCAATTGGCGAGAGGTCGCACAGGATCGAGAAAAGTGGCGCTGTCTTGTGTCGGAGGCCAAGTCTCATTTTAGGTCGCTGAGCCAACGGAGTAAGTAGTAAGTAAGTACTAAGTACCTTTTTAATAGACACAATGGTGACCTACTAAGACATACTAGTATACTGTAAGGGCAATGACTGTGTTTTTGTTAAGGTTATATATCACACAGTAATGAATTGATTTGACAATTTCGGACAGCAAACAATAACACCATCCATATTTAAGCTTCGATTTTTCTTTTATTGCCCATTGTGATCTGTTTTTTAATGTCGTACCAGTCGTACCTAAAATTCACACCTACGAACTAGACAAAGTGAAATCATTAAATCAAAATAACTACAGTCCGTCTTTGGGTGGTATTCCACCTGTAAAATTTCTTCGTCCAATGTGTATTTGCGTCTCACATTTTGCTTCATGAGCTTCATTTTACACCTTGTTATTGCAAATGCCAATCTGTAGCGATATCTAGGTCGCATTTTTATCACTTATCGCGTCACTTTCGCACTTACATATTAGTTAGAACGTGACAGGCATGGTGACAAATGATAAAGAGCCGACAATCTTAGCCCTACAGAGTTCGCTTGGTCCGACTTTAAGGTACGTTTTCACAAACTAATATGACAATGATATCCATAGTGTCACTTTCTCTAACACCTATCACTTTTCTCATCCTAATGTTACTCGGATCATAATAATCATCGATACTCTAAAAGTCTTGCGTACGAGCAAAAACACGTGTTAATGTTGCACGTATTACCACACGTTTGTGTAATGTAATACATCATTGGCATTTGCTGGGATCATTTTTTTTAGGATGTTGCGCGGTTCCTATTACCTACCCGCGTGTATTATGATTACATTCGAGATTTATAAGTATTTGAATTATGATATAAAGATGAAGCAATATTGCGTGCTTATAATGCATTTTGCGCATCCGTTTGTATAGGGATGATGACACATCTTCCAAAAACGAATAAAGTAAGGGTACCATTCGATTCCTTACATTTTATCTAAAAAAGACTGTATGAAAACTATATGCATAAACGCAATATTTTACCGACAAAATCGCAATTTTACTTATTTTATATACATTCAAGATGGGCTCTTAGTGACCTTGACGTCACGTTCACTTATCGTTTTGTTAGGATCGTTTCGTGAGTGAAGTACGACTGTCGGACTTTGACTCTCATTTCGGACTTTGGTTTTGCTTTAATGCAATGGGTCCCATATAGACATTTGATCCCAAAAACAAACCTAATCGATTGATAATTAGATACCGTTAATAAAAAATTTACATCTAGCCTATAATCAGAAAATGAAACTATATGACTGTGGCTTGTCATGTAGGAATGGACTATTTCCGCCGAATCTGTGGTCAGGCACATGTTTTACACCGTTTAGAACACTTATTACGTCGTTGTTTTATATGAACATCCGTACAATATGCGTTTTTAAATAAACCATGATATGGAAGCTCTCTTTAGTCCCCTTGGGTCTTTGTCTCTAGTTGTTATGAGCATAAAAGTTTTGTTGACTAGATGAAATAAGTGGAACTAATGCTGTAGATAGGGAGTATCTTTCTGTCTTTGGACTCACAAGCGAAGACAGGCTCAAAATGTAGGAATTTTTGTCAATGGATAGCAAGAGCCAGTGATACTTACTGTAGGGGCAGTAGCCGGCAAAGATCCTCGTGATATGAGGGGGGAAGATGGACCCATCAGATCCAGCTATGCTATGTCTGGTGTCCAGTAAGTGGCTTATTTCAGTGAATGATACTTACTGTAGAGGCAGCAGCCGACAAAGATCCTTATCGTAGACTTTCAACGTGTCATTCTTCGTGATATGAGGGGGGAAGATGGAGCCGTCAGATCCAGCTATGCTGTTGCACTGGTCAGTTGTCCAGTGAGGCAGTTTGTCACGAGCGTTGTACCGCTCGAAGATTCCGTAACTCTTCATGTCTTCGTAACCGGTGAACATTGTGACGATGTCCGAGGACGTTCCGTTTTTCTGGAATAAAAAGGTGTTATGTAAAGATTTATGAACACATTAAAATTGCACATTGTTCTTTATTGTGTTTATTTATTGCACATGTGATGAGAAACATCAGTCACGTACGAAAAAAGAAATATTTAGTCTAATTTAATTAAATAATTTGAAACAAATAAATAAAGGCATTGACAACAAAAGGCCGTTTAATCGCTAAAGAGCGATCTCTTTCAGACAACCTAAAGGTACAAGGTACCTCAGCAACTGTTAAAGTCGCGAACAACCTGCTTAGATTTTGGGACAAATGGGATTAGTAAAATATATATATATAGAAGCTGCAACATATTAAATTTATCATTCCATTTGAAGCAGGGGAAATTCCAATACATTTTTAAGCGGAGCAATACAAAATCCGAAATAGTAGTTCAGTTGGTTCGGACTGTATTACAGTTTACACCTAAGCAAGGAGAGAATTAGTGAGGTTCAAACTAACAGCCCATAGAAGCCAAACTCCTCATAAGGCAGTTTGCCCCACCGACACCTCCACGAACGGCTTGACCTTCAGGAGGTCCATGATGGACGCCATGGTTATTATAGCTCCCATACGTGTCACAACCCCGACAATGTAGACCTTTGGGATGCCCCTAATTTAAAAACTTACCCCATAGAACAAGCCGAATTCCTCATAAGGCAATTTCTGCTCCTTCGGCACAACGTCCTTGGCCAGTTTGAGCAGTGGATCCTCGTAGCCCCAGAGCAGCTGCCCCACCGACACTTCCACGAACGGCTTGATCTTCAGGATGTCCATGATGGACGCCATGGCAAGCCGGAGGAAGCGCGCGGCGTGCTTGGATTGAGATGTGGCGCTCTGGGTACAAAGAGTAAGATTATTAAGCTAATATTACGGTTTAACTCACATATTTTTAGGCACTTATTTTGAGTGCATTCGTAGATTGTAGATTGTAGATTATTTGACATATGTATGTATTTTACTAACACGATTTGCTACCCTGATGAAATAAACGATCCTTAATAATAGATTGTAGATTATATATTTTTGCCCTTGACTGTACCGATTCTACTAATATGACAGCGGAAATTCATTCACTAGTACTTACTTAGTAATGTCTACTTATTATGTACAAGGAACTAGGTAGTTATGCTAGCATACAACCTCGGCAAACTAAATGTAAATAGTACTTTCGCGATAGGGTAGTAGGAATATCGAATACTTACTACTTAAAACGTAGTGTAAAATATATTAGCCGCAATTATGACAGCTTAAGTAGATCGCGCTAAATGATAAGTTTTATGATAGCTGAATTATCAAGCGTTAGCGTTTGAGAACATACGTAGGTACAATAAAATTAATTACTACATACAGCGCCATCTACTTTAGCTATTAGCGTGGGAATATTTTGCACTATTAAATTTTTTATACTTTTCAAGCTGTTTTTTATTTAAATTTCAAACTATAAAACATGAAATATTGACCCCGCAAAAACAGATCTTGCTAAACCAATCTCCTACCGACACATTTTCGTTATATCCTTAGCAACATAAGTACTTTACAAAGTTGTGATCAGCTTCCGCTTTGTTAAAAAAAAACAGGGAATAATACCTATCATATGAAAAACGAAAGGTCAAATAAAATGAACACTCATTATATCAATCAAGAACCGATACAATCTCATCCACGGTCACTGTTCAGACAAGATAAATATAGGATATTTTTAATAACTTTATCACTTTAGCACACGCGAAAAGTATACGAGTAACTCTTTAAGGAAATCTTGGTTGCCTTGGAGGTTATGTCATGTTAAGCACTGACATCAGTCATTAGCACATTTTTGCAGGAAAGTGATGCTTAAAAACCCCGGCCAAGTGCGAATCGGTCAAAGGTTCCGTACCATTACGCAAAAAACGGCAAATAAATCACGTTTGTTGTATGGGAGTATGGGAGCCCCACTTCGTCTTGTAAAACAATTAACTATTAAATAAATATTCGTGAGAGAGAATAAAAGTCAGGGTGGTGACCTACAGCGTAAACTGTGATTCATTGTATTGATAGTATGACTCACACTCTTAATAGACACCTTAAGATAATGAGAATCAGCGCAGACGCGTCCTGTCCACATTGTGGTAGGGAGGAAACTAGCTTACACTTACTAGCAGAATGCACTATGTATGCGGCACCGCGTTATAATACATTCGGTAGAGACACACTAGAAGAAAACGAACTAAAGGATGTCCTTCTGTTCTGCATGAAAACAAGAAGATTTGAGGAGAATGGTGTGGGAATGCCGCCGGGACAGTAACCTGCAGCTCCAACTACAGGGAACTGGGCTGAATGAACACGACATGTGATCGACGGCCCGCCTGCTTCCGGCCGGGCGTCCCTACAGCTACACTACATCTACATTGGTAATATACTCTTATTTTGTGGGATTCGATTCCACACCCTGCTGTTTGGAAGCCTGACGCCTGAACCATTTGGATATTACCTATCATCAATCAGGAGTAATAAAAACATATACATATATATATATATAAAGCATGTTTGTAGGGTTAATATTGTATAATTTTAATTTTGAATTTTTTATCAATGTTATTTTCTATTTTTCATTTTTTTATTTTCTATTTTTGTTTTTGTAATTTTTGTAATGTGGTAAAATATGGGTTTGTAAGACCTGAATTTTTTTTTTTTTTTACTATCACCAGTCAATTTGGAAAATTTTAAAGCCATACGCCTGACTGCTATTATTGATACTCAAAATTGAACAGATTAATTCTGTTGGGCTAATATGGTCGGTTTTTTATCATCTGTCATTATGCCTGTCACGTTCTAGCAAGTGTGTAAGTGCGAAAGTGACGTACGACATGACAAGTGATAAAAATGCAACCATGATAGCGCCTCTGAAATATGTCATTTCAGCGGCGGTATCATGGTCGAATTTTTATCACTTGTCATGTCATGCGTCACTTTCGCACTTACATACTTGTTAGAACGTCACGTTCTGAACGTGACAGGCATGATGACAGATGATGAACAACCGGCGACCATCTTAGCCCTACTGAATTAAATCTGTTCAATAATTTAATTCTTGACTTGATAAGTAAGTCAGGTGTTAAATAAAAACAATACACGAACAAGTTGAATAACCTGTCCCTATTAGTGATAAAGGTTTCCAATAAACAACGTTCAATGTCAATAAAAGTCAAGGTATAAAGTTATAGGAAGTTCCAAACTCACTGACCTTACGTAATTATACTATGTGACCCTGTATGGTATAATTCCCAATTAAATGCATATATCAATAAATGAATAATGATTGTCTTATACTTTTATCTTCATATTGGGAAACGAGAAGAAGTTCAAGATTAAAGATGATAGGTCTGAATGTATTTCCTGTATGTATGTACTGGCACAGATTACTCTACTCGTATCATATTGGAATACAACAAAAACCTGCTATAGGTAAGTACTTATACTTACTTTCTTAGAAAAATATTATCTGAGGTGTAAATATTCGGATAATTCCACATAACTAAGTGTAAGTTTATTTAGAAATACACCTTATTTTTTTGCTGGTACTGTACAGTTAATTGAATACATGTACTTAAAAGTAACTTAGTCTATTAACATTGACAATCCTATTAATATTATTATGTCGATGTTATGACTTATGCCCAGCGGGCTAAGGACGGTCGCATTTTTATCGCCTGTCGCCATGCCTGTCACGTTCTAACAAGTATGTAAGTGCAAAAGTGACGGGCATAGTGACAGGCGATAAAAATGCAACCTTGCAGACACCGCAGTAGTTTGGACGTTGTCAAATAAAAGGATAAAGCTTTCAAATACAAACTATCTTCGAAATACCTTTAAATACCTGTAACCAGTAAAGACTATTCAAAAATGCGACATAACCAGCTAACAAACCTTACAGATTTCGCGCTTTGTCCGCGCAAGTATTTACTCACTCCAAGAATGCTCACTCGGTTGTTCACCTACATTCTACATCCATACACTCTCCCCATCCAAACTAAAACACACCTTACCACCTTAAAACATGGCTTAAACTTGAATTTAACTTACAAGTCTTACTATAAAACGCGGCGATTGCACTTAAATTTGAAACTAATGATAGAGAAATAAGTTATATTTTCGTTTGTTTGCGTTTCGTTGCAAAATGCAGTTCAAGGCATTTACTAATTAAGGTGCTTATTATAGTTCTTTGGCTAAGTTGGCCAGCCTTGGTAACTAAAGTAAAGTAGTAAAAGGTAAACTAGAACTGGGAGTACCTAATTATGCTCTTAAGCGTGTAATGGTAGCGATTATAATGTGATAAAGATAAAATGTCCATAACTTTATCGCGCTACGCGACAACGATCTTTATCACTTGGTTGGCAATCCACAACTGTGCGTTTCTAGAAACTTCCTGCCTAGCACAGCTAAACTGTGGAGTGAACCGTCGCACTTAAAAAACATCAATCATGTAACCGATACTCGATCCGGATCGTATCTGGTCCAACAGATCTTGAAAATTCAACGGGGCAACGCTGCCAGTGTCATGGGGATCATGGATCCCCTGGAGGATAGGCCGTGCACTGGTGTGAGACGCTACCTGCGCCGATACGCTGGCAGCGTCCTACATTTCATCAACCAGCAAAATGCCGCGGCGGCGGCCGACGCCCGAGAGCGCTTTAAAGCAAAAAAATATAGCTGTCTCAGCACCAACTACGAATTCGTAGCTTTAGGTGTCGAGACACTCGGTCCATGGGGCAAAGGTGCACGCGGGTTCCACAAGGAGCTCGGAAAGCGGTTGAGAGAGACAACGGGGTACCCTCGCGCGGGCAGCTTTATCGCGAATATCGCGATACAGCGCGGGAATGCTGCCTGTAGGGTTGCCACCTTTTTTCTATACACATATAGTATTTTGGTCAAAATATTGAAAAAATATAGTATTTACAGGCAAATTAAAAAAAAGGCACCGATTTGAGGAGAATTAAAAATCCAAGTCGCATACGATGCGATATCGGTGACATTTGTATATCCCATTCTTGAGTGATGAAAATATAGTATTTTTCATACTATATTGTTTTTGTATAATATATAGTACAAGTGACTAAAATATAGTACGATACTATATATTATAGTATGGGTGGCAACCCTAGCTGCCTGCGTGATGGGCACCTTACCTCGAGGCCAGGGATTATTATAGGAATTTTATTTTTTCTAGGTAGGTTTAGTTTTAGTCGTTTTATTTTATAAGTAGGTAGTCATAATTTTGTTTTATACAATTAATGTAAGTAGTTATCATCTTTTCAATAAAGGTATTTCTTTTATTAACCTCCGATAGTGACTAATATCGAGCATTGACCTCTTTATTTTGACTCTATTTTTATAGTTTGCTCCCACGTCTTACAACTTACACTCCTATAACGGTACATTATGTAAATAGACCCGCTAGTGAGTGGGTGCACTTATTAGTCATTAATACTAACCCGTTACTATTAGCAATCCTAAAAATCGGTGAACGCTATAACCAAAATGACCTATGTTTGTTTTATTTTGCATGCAAATTCAATGATAATTTTGTAGACACTTAATGCGACAATGGCGTATAGGTTATCTAGTATTATGGAATGATTCATACAATACAATATTTTTTATTTGCAAACGAAATATTATTTGCAAAATAGATGAACTTCGTTTATTTGAAAAAAAGAAATGTTACTTTATTTGATAAAAGGTTCTAATTAGATTGAACTGGTATGTACAATGTACATTTTAATGCACATTGGACCTTACGAGGATAATTACTACATAAGAGTACAAACGTAGTGTTGTGAGGTAACAAATTAACAGTATGTTAATAGGGATACTTCATGAATATTATAACCATCGTAACGCATGCAACACCAAGAAACCTAGAAAACTGTGTACACCCAATGAATCAGTTATTTCTATAGGACCCGCTTGAATTCCCCCAACTGTTCGTCTATACGGTATTAGCTTACAAACTGGCTTGCAAAAAACACCTTTAACTATATAAAAATAAAGGTTATATTCGTTTATTTTTTACCGTTCCGCTGCAGTGACGTTAAACGTTACGATTCATAGCGTTTCCATAAGAAATGTGGCATTTATGGAAAATGGTGGCCTCGGTGTATGGTTTTGCGAAATCATACATGTGTGTTTAACGTTTTGTAATGCTTAAAAGGCGTTGAAGCTTTTAAAATGTACAATTGCAAATAATACAAATACATAGTTAATAATATCATAGAGTAACTTATACTAGAGCGGTACTGTCATAGTAAATTTTGTAACCCCAGTAAATTCACTGCCATCTGTCGACACACTTTAAAACTAAAAATCAAGATTTATAAAAATACGATAAAATGTATTTAAATATGGATAAAGGATTTTTATTATTTGCATTAATTACTTTTATGATTTTGACCCATGTTCTTTCACTGATATATGCGTTAAAATTGTTAAATAACAAACGAAACCGTCAACGCCATCTATACGACAGTAGGCCAAAGCTAGCAGCGCCCTCTTAACGAGAATCAAATTTTCTTGATTTTTGATAATATTGTCTTCACACAAGGATTATCACAGCAAAATTGGAATATTGGCGTTAATAACTTCCTGAGAGAATTTAGTAGTCTATTTTATAAAAATGGTTAAAAAAAACTTAGTATACCATGGATTAAAATCTCTCTCTACAGGCATTAAAATCTTAAGTAAAATGGAACGCTTTTTAACACGTTCACGGGCACAGCGCCATTCTCGAAACTGCATGATGTGGCACAGGTTTTCCCGTCTATGGACGGACCGCCACATTGCATTTTCTATAAAAGTTGTGCCACATATTGACAGCGCAGTTTGTATACAAATACATACATTGAAGAGGCTTGTGATACGGCATCTCGTCTATAGCCGTAACGTTCTCAGCCGTGTCGTGCCACAGCATGCGTCATGGCCCTATACTGGTGGTGGTGATGCATAAAGTCGGTAAGTAAGTCAGGATTTTGCTGTGACACCAGAGAGTCTTGTGGTGTACCTAAAACGGCACAAGTTGACAACGTAATAAAAATATAGCCCAATTATCTAATTTTGGTCACTAATGCAATGGACAATGTCGATGCAATCGTCTATTTCACGCCCGACCGGTCGCTTTACGAGTCAGAGAGCGTAGCACGGATGTGTGTCGACTGGCGACTGGCGATCTCACCTCACACGGATGTCAAAAGGAAAACTGGCCGGTAGAAAAACCGCAAAATGTGCGCTTGCATTGTTTTCGAGAAGCAATTAATGGCCGGAATATCTTGTGTTCGAGTAAACTGAAACTTAACTTGAAAACTCTATAGTAGATTGGAAATAATAAAAAAAAAATTATTACCAGACACAATTTAAAATGGTACAGCGATGGGAAAAAAACACAGAAACCGAAACATTATATTGTAGGTAACTTAAACTATTGATTTTTTAGTGTTTGGTAATAGGATACCAGTCTCAACATATGCTACCACCAGCTGACCTGGTGGAAATGATGCCTTTCACCCAAGTTAAACACTCTACTTTTCATCTCGAATACGAGGAAAGTAAAATACAAGTTTTTTTAAACTTGACTTAAGTATGTCACTATGAGCGAAGTCATCTTATCCGACTTTGAAAATTCAAAACCGGTTATTAACCGAAAAACATGGCACAAAACCGGTTAACCGGTTAAAACCCGGTTTTACTAAAAACATTGTAAAACATTATTTCTGAATATTTTTCAGCGCTTTAGGGTTCTAACTAGATTTCTGCTTTACTTTATGGCTCCTCTACACTATCGGCGATGATAGACGATGACTACATGGCGGGTACGATAGTGTAGAGGAGGAATGAAGTATTCAATTTCGATATGTGCTTGAAAACCAAACTTCTCTGCTTGCACCGCCCACAATTTCTCTGCTTAGCCTTAAGGTTGACTGGTAGAGAATGCCTTATGGCATTAAGTCCGCCTTTTGTACTGTAAGGTTTTCTTTTGTGTAATAAAGATTAAATAAATAAATAATGAAGTATTCAATTTCGATATGTGCTTGAAAACCAAACTTCGCACAGTAATTGCGATTCTACTGTAGTCGGTTATTTGTCGGTCGTGTATCTCACTCACCAGCATAGGTATATTGGGCACGACTACAGCGTCGTCGTCCGACCTCCCGCTGAGGTCTGGTCGGTACGTGTACGTCCTCTTGTAGTGGAACGACAGGGTTCCATTCTCGTTGTCGGTGATGTTCACTTTCTCCCATTCTTGTCTGAAACAAAAAAAAAACAATTAACTATCGGTTTTTTTCTTTCGATCTTAATTATGCCGCGTGGTCATCTAGATTTTAAGAGCCGTTAGGCCGTTACGCACTGTCGATTATATCTAGTTTTTTTAGCATTAGAAAAATGGTAAACAATCTAGTTATGTCTTTTTTTTAATAACGCTTTAACTATTACTTATCAATCAATAATTTATTTCGAACAAAAGTCCATAATGTGTTAGTAACATACATACTAATACTTAAATCTAGGGTTAGTACAAATACAAACATAATATTAATACAGAATTTTACATACTGGGGCATGTAGCTGCACCCAGTGTTTTAACCACTTATGAAACCAAAAGAATGTAAATATATATCCTCGCTACATAATTGTTATTTGCTACAATTTATTTTTCAAAAGTGTTTTTCAATAAAAAGACGTCAAGATTGTTCACACCTTTTTTTAATGCTAAAAAACGAGGCGTCGTGGCCGGCGACTTGGTCTCTCGGCCACCAAAACATAGGCAACTAGGGCCAGGAGACCAAAACGAGCGCAAGCATCACTATAGTTATTTGTGCAACAAGAGAGGAAAGTTGGTTTTTCTTGCGAGTGTTTATTTTGAGTTCCGAGAAACCGAAAGATTCTAAGTTAGAATCTTGAGCGTAGCGAGGGACTCAAAAATAGTCGAAAACACGAGATGTAAAATAACTGCTCTCGTGTTGCATATATAATTTTTCACCTCAGTAGTGAGAATATATTAAAGGTTAAAATGTATTTCGAATTACACAGAATAATACAGAGAAACAAAAAAAATAACAATTTGTAATAGAAGTATGAAATGGCAGTTCATGGCCTTCACTAAATTAAAAAGCTACTTGGTTTCACTCCCTGGAGTGAGGAAAGTCGCACTTTCCTCACTCCAGGGAGTGACGACAGTAGGCTTGTTCGAGCTGCTGAGGTGAAAATAGTTATTTGTTATACAAGGGTGCAAAGTTGTATTTTACCCGCGAGTGTGGAATTGAAACACGAGAGCTAGCGAAAGGATTCTATAGTTGAACCACGAGCGAAGCGAGTGGTTCTAAAATAGAATCCTGAGCGTAGCGAGTGTTTCAACACACGAGAAGTAAAATACATTTGCACCTGTGTGTAACACAAAACTTTTCCCCTCACTATAGCGAGGAAAGTGCAACATCCACAGGCGTTAGATCATCTTCATTACTGGAATCACTTATTTTTTTACGATATTATAACAGAAACCACTGGAACTTCTGATTTTTACGTGAGTCGGTAAGAAGTGTTTTTAAGTAAAAAAATTGTTGACAATGTTGACGTTTCTGTTCTGACGTATGAAATGTCAACGATGCGTTTTGAAATTGCATCGACTCAACTTGTGCGTTCAGAATTATATTTATATAAATAAAAAATCTAACGTTTCTTATGGAAATTTAAGGTTTTTGAGTTAAAATTATTAAATAAAGCTAAATTTGGTCTTTTTTATTAGATTCTCAAACCATTTATTTAATGATAATTACGAGTAATATCAAACGAACCATTATTATGAGCGTTTTACGTTTTGTTATCTGTCAAGCTACTTAACACGCTCCATCCAAGGTCAAATTACTTTCCCCACTAGTGGATAAAATGCGTTTTTCCCCGCTTGTTTTAAAGGATAAAAGACGGCTTTCCGAGCTAGTGAGGGGAAAAATATGTTTTGTTCTTCACAACTGTGTTCGAGAGATATAGTCGTCTCGCCAGTTGCTCGCAGTGTGAACGATCCCATTTTAACACACTCGCGGACACAGCTAGCATTCGCGTAGTTTTTTGTTTCCTTTGGCCTATGACACATGACGTCGCCGGCGACCAGCAGTCGCTTGTGCGTCGCCACTACGCGAGTCGCCGAGTCGCCCGGGTCGCCGATTCTGAGTCGATAGGTGTGGGGAGACCCTTAGTTCCCTCGCTACGCAATTCGCACATAGTGTTAAGACAACGTAGGTATCCGTCGGAAACATAAACTTTGTCCATAAGAGTAAACAAGGAGTCTAGTTTTAGGTGGACATGCGATGTCGCGTGTTAGCATCTCTCAAGATAACTGCGGCACAGTTGTGATATTACGATTACGACCAGTACAATCAGTTCAACGAATCATTAAACTGTTTCTCAATTCCTGTGAGCTCGCCTTACTCATCATCACTATTCTCAGTGTTATTGTCTGCTTATATATTTTGTGTACTTATATTATAGATCACAATACAATAGAAGAATTAAGATTTGCTGAGAGTGGTCTACGTGTATCAGTCCACTAGACAAATAATTTAAGAGATGGTGTGGAAGTAACAGTTTTGAATGATTCACGGTTAGTTTTACTAGACTTATATTGACCGGGATATGGACCGTGATATGTCGTAGAAGGGAAGAGAAGTAGAGGAAGAGCGCCTTCCCGGTGGATAGATACAGTAGCATATGCAGGACCCCAGGCCCAGGCTTGCCTGCAAATGGCGTAGCAATGAGGAGACGGCTGGAAAAAAGACATGCATTTTGTTCAAGGGTACCTGAACATAGCGGGTGTGAATGCGACCGATGGTAACGTTGAAAGCGAACGCCGCAGCCGACGCGCACTAATGAGGGTAGACCGAGCGCGGTCTACACAACTTTGACACCCACCCGCTATCTTCAGTTACCCAAGATGCATGTAACTGCGTCGAAATATCGGGAGTTCGAAAACAATACAAAAGGTAATCACGGTCAATATAAGTCTGGTGTGGAAGTAAGTTTACAGAATCCGCCGCAGTGGCAGCACTTTGAAATGGAAAAATGTGCTGTCGATGAAAATGGCTTCTGCCCTCGGAATTATTTTATAAACATTTTAAACTGTATAAAAGGAAGTTTGCGGGCTTGTACCAAGTGCTTAAACTTAATAATGGACCTCCGACCTACTTTACACATATATAAACTATCGTGTACCTATAAAAAAAACAGAATTGTATGAAATATATGACTTATTTTTAGTTGCATGCCTGGATGGTAACGCGAATATTCTATCATTTAAAGTTTTAACGGACGGATGAACAGTGTAATTTTACTTTTACTTTAATACGCGTTGATGTCTTTTATTTGTCGATGTGAAAGACGCATGAATACTTATTTACTTTTTATAAATAGTACTAAATACCACAGCAAAAGATCATTAGCATAAAGTCGAACTCATCCCCTTTAAGGGATATCTTCCAGTCAAAAGTTTTCAGTCCTCGTAATATCTTGTAGTCAAAGTACTGCTTATTCTTTATATTATAAGTGCACTCTGAACCACAAGTTCTACCGTAACTACTTATAATCAGCATTAAGTAGTATAATTATTTAAATAATTTTCCTGTTACTATAATTCAGGGATATTACGGAGCTCCGGTTCTGGTTCCGTTAAGTCGGAACTTAAGATTGGTATTACAGTTACACATCCGCTTCGGTGCCGGTTCCGTTACTTTTGAATCGGAAGTTTCGGAAGTTATATGGGATGTCAAAGCTTAGCGCGGCGGCGAGACATACGTACGTACGTTTTACGTATTTATTTATTTAATCTTTATTGCACAAAAGAAAACCTTACAGTACAAAAGGCGGACTTAATGCCATAAGGCATTCTCTACCAGTCAACCTTAAGGCTAAGCAGAGAAATTGTGGGCGGTGCTACAAATACAACAGCAAAAATAAAATAAAAATAACATATAATCACATATATACAAATATAATATACATATATACTATATATAATATATATATAAATAACGACGAGACTCATTATGAAACTAATAAAAATACACTAAGAAACTTTCTTTCCGCTAGCATAGAAAGCACGTAAGGATTTTTTGAACGCGAACTTATTTGGCGCATTTTTTATGTTAAAAGGAAGTCCGTTCCAAAGGCGCGCCACCTGCACAGTGAACGAATACGACATGAACCCGGTTCGGTGAAAAGGGATGGACAGAGACATATTGCCAGAAGAGCGAAGTTGGCGGTCGCGAGAAATGCCGTAGTATTGAAATAAGGATTTGAGGTACTCAGGAGAGTGTGGTAGCCTGGCACTTTGTTTACTATTACGTATATCAAAAACAAACGGGTTTATACCTGTCATTCGCTCATCTCGCTTGCCACGTGCTGAACTAAAGAGTTGTTTTGTTTCATTAGTGTTATTTAATTTAAAATACCTATTCGTATGTGTTGTGTTGTGTAATGTCTACCTACTGACAGTACTTCAAGTACTTCAGTAACTTCAAGACCGAGTGAGGAATGTCGAGATCCGACGCCGCACCAAGGTGCGAGATGTGGGGGACGTCATTACCAAGCTTAAATGGAGTTGGGCGGGACATGTTGCCAGGCATGATGGCAGATGGGCCAAAATGTTGACGGATTGGTGGCCGCATTCGGATGAAAGAAGCGCCTGGCGTCCGTCGTTGGCTCGTTGGGTGGATGACGTTCGAAAAATCGCGGGGCACTTGGATGAGACTAGCCCAGGACCGGGATAAGTGGCGTACACGAAGAGAGGCCTATGCTCAGCAGTGGGCGACTGAAGGCTAGAATGATGATGATGATGATGACGACCGACAGTAGTACTGACTACTGACTGTATGTATGTGGCAGCACGTCTCGTTCACCTCTCACTCAGGCTCCGGTTACGTTTTCGGTTCCGATTCCGTTTCTGTTTCTTTTAATACTACGTCGGTGGCAAACAAGCATACGGCCCGCCTGGTGTTAAGCAGTCTCCGTAGCCTATGTACGCCTGTAACTCCAGAGGAGTTACATGCGCGTTGCCGACCCTAACACCTCTCTTTGGTTCCGATAAACTAAATTTAAAACATCTGGTTCCGCTTTCAGTTCCGATAAAACCACATCCGTTACAACCCTGCTATTATAATTACACAGCGTTTTATAACGCGCGTATTATGGTGCTTAGGTGTAATATGTTACAGAATAAAATGCGACGTTTTCAATCAAAAGGTACCACATTGTCGCTTGTCGATAAGGTTGATTTCTAATTGAAGCTATATGGAAATAGCGCCTTACTGACAAGCGACAATAAGTACCCTTTTGGTTGAAAATGGCACAAATGTTTCATTATGAGGAATGGCACAAATACCTAGAGTCAGACCAAGAAAAGTCTGCAACGATTTTGATAAAACACGCAGTGCAAGTGTTATTTTAAACGTCAAACTTCTATGAAATTATGACGTACAAATAACACTTGCACTGCGTATGCTATCAAAATCGTTGCAGACTTTACTTAGACCTCTAACATTGTTTTGTGTAATATAAGGTCTAAGGTATATTTTTCTCGGGGGCGTCGTTGTAGAATGTTCGCGATCCCCGGACGCCCCCCAAACGGCATATTATGGGAAACGCCGGTGTGGGTTTAGTGGGTAGGCTCCTCCCCCTCATTTCTCAATGGAAAGAGCCGGGAGGTGAGTCCCACATACCTCCCCCATAATGGGCCCACCTCAGGTCAGGGGGACGATGCGTAACATCATTCCCAAACTAAGAAAAAAAAAGTCTAAGGTATATCATAGCTCTTAGTTACGATTTCACTCACATACCTAACTGTGTTAGGCTACGTACGCCACGTCTAATCGTCACTTGACAAAATGTGTTAGTTGTAAAATACTAATAATTTTCTGTTGTAAAAAGATCCCTTTGAGCATTTAATTGTGACGATTTTTAGGGTTCAGTACCCAAAGGGTATAAAATGGGACCATATTACTAAGACTCCGCTGTCCGTCAGTCTGTCTGTCACCAGGCTGTATCTCATCAACCGTGATAGCTAGACAGTTGAAATTTTCACACATGATGTATTTCTGTTGCCGCTATAACAACCAAATACTAAAAAGTACGGAATCCTCGGTGCGCGGCGAGTCCGACTCGCACTTGGCCGGTTTTTTTTAGATTTAAAATTTCGACTTCTTAATTTGGTTGGGTTATACTGTTATAGGCGGCTGTTAACTTTGGCTGCTAACTTCACACCGGTTGTGATTTATATTAATATCATTAGTGGAAACTGTTTAGGCTAATGTATTATTCATTTTAATGTATACTAGCTATGTACATTTATTGTAAGCTTCTTGTTTCCCAATAAATAAAAATAAACTAAAAATATAGGAAATATTGTCTTCGGTTACCGCGATAGTTACTCATGAAATAAAACTATGAAAACGGATTATATCGCGTATATTGAATTTATAATACATCCCGACGTTTCGAACTCTTTACAGCGTTCGTGGTCAACGGGTGACCACGAACGCTGTAAAGAGTTCGAAACGTCGGGATGTATTATAAATTCAATATACGCGATATAATCCGTTTTCATAGTTTTATTTTATAAAAATATAGGAACTAATATTAAAAGGTATAATATGTATAAGAAACTACCAAGATAACGTAATACATGTACTTGGAAAGACATTTTAATTTCTAATGTGTTTCCTGCATACTTAGTTAGATAGTTGTTTCGATAAGAAAACCGCACTCAGACAGTCACGTTTTATTATGTATGTGGACAATTAGTGTGGCAATTAATACTAGAAAGAAATAATATGGGGTCACTTTGTATGGAAGTTTCTATACAAGGTGCTCTACAATTTTTGACACTGTTCGAAATTTATCCTCATCCATCGTACTGTGATCAATAAGAAAAAAAAACTAAACTTTCACTATACAGGGTGGGAGGTAATAACCCTAACCTACTATAACTACGTACTCCTGGTGAGCTTGATGAGTAATTTTATTTATTTATTTATTTTATTTAAAAATTTGGATGAGGTCATAGACTACCATAATATACAAATTCCAGGCGTGTCTTCGTCGGTCGGAGTGGACCACTAGGGGACCCGCAGGACTCTCAGCTCTGGCTTGCCTTCATTGGCCATCCAGAGAGGAGTCGTTAAAGCTATTTGCTCCAGGGATGGAAGTGAAAGATGCATAAGACGCGAGTTGGCACAGTGGCTGGTAACAGCCATTACTAAGTATTATCAATAAATATACCATAGAAGATGCAAATCGCGTGTCCGAACCCCGACCAAGCGTCGAGGTTGACCGTCGCTCTTTACAGTTCACGCGCGTCAGTTGTTGCAGCCGGACGTCCGTGAAAACTTAAAAAATGCTTCGATGCATGATAATTAACTGCAACAGCCCAAAAATTGCGAGCACCCAAAGGCAGGAACATATTTCCTATCACAGATAAGTAATTTTTCAAATTATATTATCATATCCATCAGTGTTGTTTTATTTTAAATCTAAGTTCGTTGTACATACTAACCCCTTAGTTTGTAAGTTCTACTAATAAAAATATGTGTCCATGTGTTACACGCAATAAAAATATTCATTCGTTCCTTCAAAATTATATTTTGCGTAAATTTTATATGAAAAAGTCAGCATGCTTGGTTTCAATACAAATCGTGGTATTTGCGTCATCTAGCGTATATATTAAATCTGTGGTATTATCCCTTAACCACTTTGTTGTAAGTTAGCGCTTGAAACGGAATTTGTTTTTTTTTTTTTTTTTTTTTTATTATAAACTGATCGGCGATTGGCCCTAGTCACACCTGATGGAAAGTGAAGACAGGGCCTAAGATGGAGCTTACCGGTTCAGTAACAGCCTACTAGCGTTCGGGCCCACCCTGTATGTCTGTCTATACGAATGTGCTAAACGTTTAACAAGCGACACATCGTTAGGTTAATCGTTGAACAAACCCGGTTCCGATTAAAACTACGATTGATAAGTACCTAATTGTCGTGGTAATTAGTATTATCTTCATGCAGGTAAAGGTGACGACAGGCGAGGTAACAAATTTAGCCTCTGTCGCATGTTGTCGTGTACAGTTTACAAATTAAATAAATTACCTTGACAAGACAATTTTAATATTCTAGTTTAATCTTTACGAAAAATATGTGACGTTTTCAATCAAAAGGTACCACATTGTCGCTTGTCGATAAGGTTGATTTCTAATTGAAGCTATATGGAAATAGCGCCTTACTGACAAGCGAGAATAAGTACCCTTTTGGTTGAAAATCGCACATATAAGCAAAGTAAAAAGGTAATGACTTCGTTAAATTTACGTCATATTACCTACTAATCTAAACTATACTTGTAAACTACGAATTTTGTTAAATACGAATTTCAAAATGGCATCTACTCATACTCATACTCATACTCATAATCTTTATTGCATATCACATTGTATCTTAACCTATACTTAACATAGAATTGTGTACAACATGACACCCTGTAGGGCACAGCAAACAGTTTATTCAAGACTTTTCTTACTTTTCTCATATCTACTCGTAAATATACCACTCTTCATTATATTGAAGTAATTCGCCCTACGAACTACGAGTATACATACATATCAAGTCCGTGTATCTCGTACACAGTCCCAATTCATCTAGCATGGGCTTGCTGCCGTTTTTGAGGAACTAGTTGGCATTTTGACGTTGTATCTTCGGTTAGAAAGAACGCAATCGGACCAAAAACTACAAAGTTCAAAATGGCGTCAATTTTTCAGCTACTCTAATATAAATCTACTTACGAGTATATATAAGGGCCCAATTCGTCAGGCACGGGTTCGCTGTTATTTTTGAGGAACCAGTTGGCATTTTGACGTAGTATGTTCGGTAAGTTCGGTAAGAAAGAAACGCAATGGGACCAAAAACTACAAAGTTCAAAATGGCGTCCAGTTTTTAGTTTCACTCTAATATAAATCTAAAATAGCGTCTACTTACGAGTATATATAAGGTCCCAACTCGTCTAGCACGGGCTTGATGCCATTATTGAGAAATTAGTCGCTGATTTTGAGGTTGTATACTCGGATAGAAAAAACACAATCGCACCAAAAACTACAAAGTTCAAAATGGCGTCCAGTTTTAAAATTTACTGTAATAATATACTTAAGAGTATATATAAGATCCCAATTAGTCTAGCACGGGCTTCCTGCTATTATTATTGGATAGAAAAAAACGCAATCGGAGCAAAAACTACAAAGTTCAAAATGGCGTCTACTTACGAGTATATATAAGGTCCCAACTCGTCTAGCACGGGCTTGCTGCCGTTGTTGAGGAACTCGTCCGCGTTGGTGACGTTGTAGACATAGACTTTGACGAAGGGCCGGACGGGGGGCCGAGCCCACCACTCGAACGTCATGGAGCCCGGCCGGAGGACCAACTCCTGCGGGGGGAAAAGGGAACATTATAATAATAAAAAATATTTTTTTTTTGAGTGTACGTAGGTCTGTGCACGTAGGGTAGGGTAGGAAACAGTGGCTCGGAAAAAAATAACCGGGTACAGTGGCTCACTCAACCTTATAATTTCAACATGATAGAGGCGATATTGGGGCGACTGAGCCACTGTTCGATCTAAGCCACTGTTTCCTACCCTACCCTATATAAATATTTACACGGTGGCTATAAAATACCTGTTGTTACCTACCAATTTATATCTTTTCTCAATGTCTGTATCTTTTTTGCATGTAGTGTGCACAATAAAGCATTTTATTATTATTATTATTATAAGTGCATTCCCATTGCCAGGGAGGTTTTGGGATTATACTAAACAACTTTTACTATGGGACCAACCCTGAAATCGCGAAAAATATTTGGCTGTTTCATACATTTTGGCTGGTCCATTTTCAATGTGAGGGTAAATTTTTTTTTGCGATTTCGTGCTTGGTCCCATAGTAAAAGTTGCTCAGTATAATCCCAAAACCTCCCTGGCAAAGGGAATGCACTTATTTTTTAGCCACCCTGTATATTGAAGGTTGCAAAACTATAGTTCGGAGATAGCGAAACACGTGCGATCAGTTTATGAGTGATTTATTGACTGAACTTTCTATATCCGTAAAATGTATATAACCTAAACCGTAAAATTATTTAACTCTTTATTGCACACATCAATAAAAGAGAACAATACATAAAGAAAACAGTAACACAAGTAGAGGTAAACAACAGACGGTTTCATCGCTAAAAAAGCGATCTCTTCCAGAGAACCTTTAGTAAACACAAAGAGAATATAATAGGGTAGAGCAGTACTGTCATAGTAAATTTTGTAGCCACAGTAAATTCACTGCGACACACGATTAAAACTACAAATGAAGATGTATAAAAATATCATAAAATGTATTTATATTTCTTTTTATTTGCATCAATTATTTTTATATTATTTTGACCTATGTTCTTTCACTGATATGCGTTAAAATTGTTAAAAAACAAACGAAACCGTCAACGCCAACTATCCGAGAGTAGGCCAAAGGTAGTGGCGCCATCTGATCAAGAATCAAATTTTCTTGATTATGGAGGCACGTTTTTTCCTTAGACTGTATCCATCTATTACAGAGTTATATCTATCTTTGGTAAACATTAACCTTTTCGACGTCGTGTCAAACACAAAAGTTGTCACTCGGACGTTGTTCTGTGGTCTGTGGCGGATTAATTCATCTTTGGCGTTAGACCCCACCTTCCCTTAATACATTTAATATATTTAATAATTATTTCTTGCGTTGAATTGCGCTTTAATGTTTTTATTGTAAATGTACCTACTGTCAATATAATTTATTTATTTACTTTAATTTTTTATCCCTCATTTTCCTATTCATCTCTCTTTCGTGTTTGCGAATCTAGCAACGTATACAGTGTAGAAAAAATTAATGGGCCCTGGAGGAAAAGTGCCTTAAAACCTTAAGTTAGCTCATTTCGCTCAAATTTGTTTCGCTCAACATTGTTTTATTTTTTTAAATAAACAGAACTGCATTCAAAGATTTTTTTAAATTAGCTTGTTTCACCCGGGAAACGAACCGACTAAAAATTAAAAAAAAAAAAACAAACTCGCTATTTTATTCTACTATTCGATACAGTATGATAACATTTCTCCAAGAAACATTAGGCATTACACTCGTCTGTCGTACAAAATATCCATAAAATCCAATATTTAGTATTCAAAAATATTTTTAGCTAAGCAAATGAAAAAAAAAAGAAAAATCTGAATGCAGCCGGGCTAGCACATGATTCGCGCGAGAATATCTCGCCGCGACATAGACTACTCGTCCCTCTTTAATTCATACAGTTAGTAAAAGACGGGTAGTCTATCTCGAGGCCAGATACTGTCGCGCCAATCATGTGCTCGGCCTACTATTTTGTTTATTTTAAAAAATAAAACAATGTTTCCTTTAAGCAAAATGAGGTAAGGTGAGTTCGGCTAAGTTTCGGACGATTTTAGGTGGGTTGAGATGATGTTGTTTTTTTTTTTTCTCAGCTTTTGGATAGGGTACGGACATGATTTAAGTACAGAATTGATAATAATGAAATGCTCTATATAATTGAATTTTATTATCTTTCTAAACGTCATAGTGAGCGTGTAATGAGTGTTTAAATATAGGAAACAAAATAAATTGACAGCATTCTTTTTTTACCTGGTGGTGTAAGAACGGACGGGCCTATAAGTTCGGCCCTATTGCCGGTACCATAAAGTTTACCATTGCAAAATAACCGGTTTTACTCACCGATTCATATATAGAAGAATTGGCCTAGCAGTAATTCGGGCTATCATATCCGACCCATTTCTTTTTTTTTGCATTTTTTCCGTCCGATCTTACACCATGCGCTCAATTTTCAAGAAGTTGTGGTTGTCAAACTTTTAGGTGTGGGGTCAATGAACCCATGTGGGTCAATGAACCACGTAGGTTCATTGACACCTTAAGCGCGGTAGGTTGAAAGAGGGTGATAAAATAGGACATAAGGGTAAAATAATATGAAAGTGGAGGAATTAATACGACCAAAACTTAATCAATTGCAGTAATATCAGTCTATAGGTACTTAATAAAGTTTCCAACGCCAACTCACATAACTACGAGTATGATTTCGTGTGAGAAAACATATCTCGATCTTACAAACAGGCCAATTCGCTTTGATAAGCACACATTTTAAACCAAGTAAGAATTGATTAATCAACACAACAATAATATTTCAAGAAACCATTATATTTCTTTAACATTATTAAAATAATAATAATAATCAACAAAAAAATAAACCTACCTCTTCATAATTACAGCAGATAGGTAAATAAAAATATTTATAATTATTTATTCATAAAGAGATCAGTTACCTACTTAAGTGTGCAATATTAGACGCTTAGATTGTAATTTGCGGTTATATAAAAAAAAACACCACTATATACGTCTGTTAGAGAAATTTAATCAAGCATCGTGGTGACACGTATAAAGTTTGAGCATTCCTGAGAATTTAAGATCGGATGATTTGCATCCGATCTTTTACCACTTCGGGTAAGACCGGATCTTGGCCTACAGGCATCGTATCAGAATTCCAAATATACAGATTTGTCACAAATTTAATAAAAATAACATGCAATCTGTAAAAGAAACAAATAACGCTTAAACTTACCAGTTATTCCAAAAAAACTGGCGGAGGGTATATCCGGATGGAAAATAAAAACACATTTTTTGAACTTTTCTACTTAACGGCACAAAACACGCGCCTAGTCTGTCAGAGCAACAAGTGCGGACTGAAGAGGGGTGCGGAACAAAATTGCGCATCGCATCACCTTGCCAGCATTAAAAAAATACCCCACAATAGGCGGAAATTTGAATCATACGATCTTACCCGATGTCCGTAACTTTGCCGAACTCACCTTAACTAAAGGTTTTGAGGTACTTTCCCTCCAGGGCCCATTTGGGGCATTTTCTATGAAAAGGGACCTTATTGTCGATGGCGCATACGCCGAATAGCGTCGCGCGGCATTGTATATATATCGGAGCATCGTTAATAATGGTTGTAAGCGCCATCGACAATAAGGTCCCTTTTTATAGAAAATACCACATTTATTATTTCCACACTGTATACGTTACGTACTATAGCTTATAGCCATACGCGTATGGCTCAGGAGATAAAAACCGGTCCGTGAGTAAGAAGGATGTACTTCGCTGTTTATTACAAGTAAGTAGGGATGTATACTAAAGAAGAGACAATTCAATTAAAGACTGTTCACCGTATCCATATTACGAAGTTTCGGACGCCTCGGCGTGAATCGTTCTTTATCCTACCTCCCGGTTGACAGTCTCTATAACATAATGCTCTGTTTTTAAGTACACTATAGTTATGGCATAAAGTTCTATATTTAAACCGAGCAAACCCGACTCACAAACTCGTTTCCATGGTTATATTAACATTTTTTTCACTGCCTTTATAACCAGTATTTGTTTAAGCTACATGTATAGTATTTATATGTAATCGGAGCTCAATTTACGCTAGTTATTTTGTGTATGGTTATGTATGTAACAAAAGTTACTGGGACTGCACTTAGTATGCGATTTAGAAGGGATACATCTATAGTTTATGGTTTCACAGCGTTACCAGTCCCCGTAGACAACATGCCAATCGCTAACGCTCCGTAGCGAACGAAACGCAACTGTCACTGTCACACTAATATGGAAGTGTGATAGAGATACACAAAGCGTTTCGTTGTCGAAGCGATAGCGATTGTCACCTCGGCTAGGCCACCAGCCGGGCTAGCACATGATTGGCGCGAGAGTATCTCGCCGCGACATAGACTACCCGTCCCCCTTTAATTCATACAGTTAGTAAAAGACGGGCAGTCTATCTCGCGGCGAGATACGTCGCGTCAATCATGTGCTCGGCTTACAGGATCGACAAAATCCGTAACGAGTACGTACAGTCGCCATGAGATATATCGAGGCGGCCTAGGTGCTCACAGATATCTTAGTGCGTGTTCAGATGTTTTGACCATCTCGGCCGCTCCGATATATCTGATGGCGACTGTACGAGCATAGAGTAACTTACACTAGAGCGGTACTGTCATAGTAAATTTTGTAACCCCAGTAAATTCACAACCATCTGTCGACACACTTTAAAACTAAAAATAAATATTTATAAAAATACGATAAAATGTATTTAAATATGGATAAATGATTTTTTTATTTGCATTAATTATTTTTATGATTTTGACACATGTTCTTTTACTGATATGCGTAAAAATTGTTAAATAACAAACGAAACCGTCAACGCCATCTATACGACAGTAGGCCAAAGCTAGTAGCGCCCTCTGAACGAGAATCAAATTTTCTTGATTTTCGAGGCACGTTTTTTTCTTAGACTGTATCCATCTATTACGGAGTTATTATCTTTGGTACGAGGAAGCCTGGGCGTGCGCGACATCGGACATCGCCGATAAAATGCAGGTGAGCAGTTGTGTATCAGATGTCGCTGCCCCAATATTACAAGGTTCTATGCTACATTTTCAAGATAGTTGAAATTCGACTTAATGTCACTATGATAAAGTTCAAATTTCAGTTCGATAAAAGCTAAACATAGAACCCTGTAATATTGGGGCAGCGATGTGTCTGCGGTACTGTGAGGTGATGGACGAAAGTTGATTGTGATCGTATTATGTATAACTTACGTATTTCATAATTTGAAGTGTACAATGATTTAGTTTCGACTGTGTATTATGTTTTCAATAATTAAATAAATAAATAAATATCCATTCATTAGCTTTGACGCTACGACAAATTACGCCCCTTAATATTAAAAAAGCCCCAAATAACTTCCCTTTTAAGAAATCTGTACGTGCTTTCTTTGCTGATAGAATGAAGGATTCTTAGTTTTAGTTTTATAATTTATATATTATATTGTATATATTAGGTATATGTATATATATTATATGTATTGTATATGTATTTTGATGGTCTTGCATATGTATATTAAATTTTAATTTAGCTTTGCGTATTATATTTTGTTAGTAGTAGTAGCACCGCCCACAATCTCTCTGCTTTGCCCTAAGGTTGACTGGTAGAGAATGCTTTTGGCATTAAGTCTACCTTTTGTACGATAAGTATTTCTTTTGTGCAATAAAGATTAAATAAATAAATAAATAAAACATATATTTCGTAGACTGCAAATTATCCTTCCAGTAATCGTAAAAACTAAATTTAAACTTATAACAGTTCAAAAATTTGCATACACATCCGTATAATAAACCATGACCCATAAAACATCGCAATATTTTTATTTCAACAACTATTTGTCAACGCTAATCTTTTTTAAGCCGCAAAATATTTTGCAATAAAACATTTTATCATCATCTTCCTCGCGTTATCCCGGCATTTTGCCACGGCTCATGGGAGCCTCGGGTCCGCTTGACAACTAATCCTAAGAATTGGCGTAGGCACTAGTTTTTACGAAAGCGATTGCCATCTGACCTTCCAACCCAGAGGGGGAAACTAGGCCTTGTTAAGGATTAGTCCGGTTTCCTCACGATGTTTTCCTTCACCGAAAAGCGACTGGTATAAATATCAAATGATATTCCGTACATAAGTTCCGAAAAACTCATTGGTACGAGCCGGAGGTTTGAACCCGCGACCTCCGGATTGAAAGTCGCACGCTCTTACCGCTAGGCCACCAGCGCTTCTAAAAAAACACTACAACATTTTATATTAACATAAAAATACTACGTGATCGTTCTTATCTTATCTTAACCTTAGAGGATATAATATTATAGAGCGATACTATCATAGTAAATTATGTAACACTGAATTCACTGCCATCTATCGACAAACTTTAAAACTAAAAATGAAGATTTATAAAAATACGATAAAATTTATTTAAATATGGATAAATGATTTTTTTTATTTGCATTAATTATTTTTACTATTTTGACCCATGTTCTTTCACTGATATGCGTTTAAATTGTTTAATAACAAACGAAACCGTCAACGCCCTCTATACGAGAGTAGGCCAAAGGTAGTAGCGACATCTGATCGAGAATCAAATTTTCTTGATTTTCGAAGCACGTTTTTTCCTTCGACTGTATCCATCTATTACGGAGTTATATCTATCTTTGTCTTAACTATACATTGTATAATAAATGAACTGAGAAATCTTGAGTTTTATCCTGACTCAGGATCAAGGTAAGATTACGACCTTTAATTTTTTGAAGTTTTTTTTTAATACCACGTCGGTGGTAAACAAGCATACGGCCCGCCTGATCGTAAACATTATTTGTATATAATAGGTATTTTAAGACAAAATCGTTTCTCTTTTCTGTTCCTTTTATATGTACAACCTAAAATTAATGTGATTATACTAAAGAAAAGGTGAAAAAGCTAAAGTGGCCGAAGCAGGAATCGAACAGGCGGCATCTTCAGCCGTTAGCCGCGTAAACTATAGACGTCGGTTCGATTCCGGACTCGGTCAACGGACCAAGCTAACACGACACACGCTAACACACACTACTTGTCACAGTGTGTGGATGGTCACTTTGTCTGTAGTATAATGACATCTATTTCAGTTTATAATATATATATATATATATATATATATATATATATATATATATAGTAAATAAATGAATATATAGGTACAGTATTGTAATATTTATAAGTTATTTATTTAAAAATACAAATAAAAAATAATAATAAAATAATTTGATGTAGTAGTAATAGTAGTAAAACTCCTTATTGTACAAAAAGAAACATAAAACAAGAGAAAAACGCATCATTTGTACAAAGGCGAACTTATCCCTTTCAGGGATCTCTTCCAGTTAACCTTTGAGCAATTGAGGGAGAATTGGAGAACGGTAGACATCAAAGCTGTACTAAACGGCATAAAAGAAAATATTTAATTTCCTAAAAGACAGGTAAACCTATAACCTACAGTATATAGCATGGGCATGGGAATTGTGTTCCCTAGTAGTACCTAACACCTAACTGACAGTTCTAAGTTACAGTTAGGTACTACAGCTAATACCTAAGTTGCTTAACTTAAAAAAAAAACTTTAGCATGTCGGAATGAAAGAGCTATTTTTATATTAATTAATAATTATGTCTATACTTAGCAATGATAAAATAAGAAGTTCTATTAATAAATAATTTTATAAATAGAAAATATTCGTAAGTATTAGAGAAATAAGTAATTTATTGAAATTTAAACTGGCGACCTCAGTCCCTAGCAACCATTAATCATTCAACCTGCAATGTCAAAGTCATCATAAATCTCCCAAATATTTAAAATCTCAACCGTTAACTATGTCGAGGAGAACATTAAATATTTACCTTAAAAACTTAAGGTCACATTACGCCACGGTTTAACGTGCGATATCTCAAACGCTAATCTTCTGTACAAAGCCTTATAATAAACTCATGTTCGTGAGTACAAGCCACGCTTGTGTGCGTGACGGTATGGCACGCGATTGGTCGATATAGTTGTGTGAGTGTCGTAAGGCGGGTTACACAATATCAAATTTGTCTGATTGCACTGATATGAAGTTTGTTTGGATTATAATGTTTAGATTGTGGAGATGGATGACACTTGGCGATTCAAGGGCAAGTGACGTGCGAAATGTGCAATATGTGTGAATATGGTATTTTGTGTTCAATGATGTTGGATTGAAGCTAAGTATGAAGGATAGTAAAATTTAAATCACATTTACAATCGGGTCTATTGCGAATTTATTTTGTTATTTGACGCGCGCGCGGATGCGGATGTTGTAAGTGTTGCGTGTCGGACTATTGACAATAATTAACATTTATGTGTAGTGGGTGGTTTGAAATTGTGATGTCTACCCCCAAACTTTTAATACACTTTTCGTCGGGTAGTCACGCGAATCTCTGTTTTGACATTTTGCTGGGACGTTAGTTAGCCGCGACCACGACCAGTGAAACCTGTGTCGAAAATTTAATACTTATGTGTTCAAAACGCGAAAGTTTTAAATGTTATAATTAAAGTAAAATTTTGTTAGATACATAGGTATTAGAGAAAAGAAACCAACAGTCGTAGCTTTATCAGTAATAATTTCGCAGCGTTTTATAAAAAAAAAATCTTACTATGATATTTTATTCGTTCGTTAGTACATCATCGTTATGCCCATTATAATCCCTTATCGATGGAATTCACTTACCATATCGATTTTTTGACCGCTAAATCATCATTAACGCATATTTGACCTTTGCTGACGTCAAACAGGCTAGCCGGTAGCCGGTCGGCCCCGACCTGACCGTGGCGACACGTGATCATTATTATAAATGGAATAATTTAATTACTCCCGTCATTAATTATTTGTGAAGCATTTACACGTGTTCAAAAAAGAAAGGGAGATTGCATTGAAGGCATAGTAGTAAATCTTACATAGGATAGGAACAATATCAGTCTATTAGTTCTATTACACAGTAACGCAAAAATGTAGTTTTATATTGGATTGTTACACGTTTTAATCAATAGCAATTAGAAATTACACAGACAAGCTCACGTATTTGTTATTATATTCTCATTTGGAATCTGAAAATAATGATTATTACTTATACACATTTTTCTAAGTTGTGTAACAGAGCATATAGATTTTTTTTTAATGAACAATTGAACATTGACCTAATGTGGACGTAAGATCTTTAAATAAATAGTTCAGATATCTACCTACCTATATAGAGATTTGTATATTTTGAGATTTGTATGTTTTTGTATGCTCAGAAGTCCTAACTCGGGGTTTGTCAGAGAGGTATGGAGCGCAGCATATTAGGTGTGAAACTAAGGGCTCGCATCCGGAGCACCACGCTGCGCTCTAAAACTCAAATAATTATTATCTATTGATGTAGCTCGAAAAGCGGCCAAGTTAAAGTGGGACTGGGCTGGTCATGTCTGGGCCAAGATAACCACGGAGTGGGTGCCCCGTGAGTCAAACCGGGGATCCGGCAGACCTCGTTGGCTATGGCGGGATAACTTGGGACTCCTTTTTGAGAGACTGGCCATCAGATGTAGCTCAAAACCGGGAGGAGTGGAAGAAGAGGGGGAGGCCTTTGCCCAGCAGTGGGAAACAATAGGCTCGCAATTATAATAAATAATAGTATGTTTACTTACATGGTCTATGAACAGCCGGACCCAAGTGCCGAAGAATATGGCGCAGATGATGCCGGCCAGCAACAGGACTATTGCTGACGCGAGCACGAACCCTGGAACAAACAGATAACAATTAACGATAGAACTATGGCCCACAGTCGTGGAACATGCACATACTACGTGACCCATTTGCAGTCACCTTCCGTGACTGCCCGTAGTATATACCCCCTCCCCCTCTCTAGTTTTCGTAAGAACAAACGGAAAGTAAAAAAAAAATATGGGGCATTTTCTATGAAAAGGGACCTTATTGTCGATGGCGCTTACGCCGCACAGCGTCGCGCGGCATTGTATTTATATCGGAGCATCGTTTATAATGGCGTAAGCGCCATCGACAAAAAGGGTAGTTATAGAAAATACCACATATTTGCGTCAATTTAAAAAGTGTTAAAACGCTGCGCGCCATCAGTATTTGAAATTTGAATATAATAATAATCTTAAGATCTTTTTGTACACACAAAGCAATGATTAAATGAGTATGAGTGTAGTTCGAAAAAGCTCGAGATTTCCCTGTAGTTCGTTTTTTTTAGCATTAGAAAAAGGTAAACAATCTTGACTTGTTTTCTGTAGCAACCTCACTCAAATGCATTATGTGTAAGTACGTCCGTATATATATTCGTATGTTGTATATTTTTCAGTGCATCGCTCCTACCAGGAAGAGTACGTGATATTGTTGAACAAACACCGAGGAAGCCATGTTTATACGGTGACCGACAGTTGACACTGTCAACATGAGACGGCTACTGTTTACCACGCTGTATAACAATGTGGGAGAAAGAGATGGTAATATTTCCGTATTTGGTGGCTTCAATCTAGAAAAGTTCACTCGATTCATCTTTTGCCACTGCTGGGGTTCAAGAGTACCTTATTGTATAGTCAAAGTAAGTTATTCACACGGACAAAGTGCAAAAAATGTACACACGACAGAGGGCTACCGCGTTTAATTTCGCCGCTAGGGGCGCTAGTGTAGATGGAGGTCTTTCAAAATGTCAAATGCATTGAAGTTTGGGGGGTTTCAAGCTTTTTTATCGGGAATTTTTACTCCTTATTATTAATCTGGTAAATCTTTGTTCATCTTTGATTAATCATGGTAAACAATAGATATAGCTCAATAAATGTTAGTGGTATAAAAAAAGTGCTAACTAAAATATATGCAAAATTAAACATGTTGAAAAAATTACACATTTAGACGATAAAATACCTTTGTGTATATAACAATATATCTATTGATTTTATAAAAATAAGCATAGAATAATTTTGAGATCTGTTTTTCTGGACCTACATCTACAGTGGCGCCAACTGGTGTCCACAAAAACGGTAGCCCTCATTGTCCATACATTGAGATAATGTGTACATTTTCTTGTACTTTATACAAAAAAACAAAAAAAACAAATAGTTTTTTTACAGAAAATTATTAAAGCATTTACAATTTATACTGACCCCCACACTAGGCAAAGCCTGTCCCGTGAGGGTCTTATCTGTGTCCATATTTGGTACCTTGACTGTACAGTCGCCATCAGATATATCGGAGCGGCCGAGGTGCTCAAAAATATCTGAATGTGTTCAGATATTTGTGATCACCTTGGCCGCTCCGATATATCTGATGGCGACTGTACAAGAGGATTTGGGACTTTAGGTAAGGTGCACAGGGGTAACCTTGAACTGCACAAAAAAACTGTTGTTTTGAACTTTGGCTGATCTTTATGATGTCATTTCAACAACATGACTGCAATAAAGAATCTAACTTGAATTTTTTACTTACTTAAGGGGCCCACCCATTACCAGTCCGCTGGACGTTATCGCCCTAACAGTTGGTACAAGAATTTTACAGTTCCGAACAAATGACAGGCCGATATCGTCCGGCGGACTGGTAATGGGTGGGCCCCTTTAGTATAAAATAACCCTTCAATATTAAGAATATGTGTCGTTGTTGTCTCGCCGACAAAAGAATTGAGATCTATAGATATGGGTGCCAAGTTCTGTGTGTAGAAAATCCTGAAATTATAAAGGATTTGAATTGGCTAGTATCCTCTTAAAAGTCACCGGCAAGCTCGGCCGAATTGCACCTTCCCATGTACAAACATAGTTCCTCTCTCATTTTAAAACTCCGTGTTGGATTGTAATGAAACTTTGCACATACAATAACATTAGGTATATCTAGGTCTGTAATTAGTTAATATATCTCCAGTTTATAAAACAAACGAAATAGAACCAAAACAAGTTTTGTATGAAAAACTTAAATTCGCTGTATTATTTTACTATGGTATCTGACGCTACATAAACTAATCACAGACATAGATATACCTTATCCTATTGTAAGTTTCAGAGCAATCTAGCTAGTCGTTTTAAAATGAGAGCGGAACTACGTTTGTATGGAGAACCGAGCTTGCCGGTGTGCGTTTATTCTCATTTTACCAAATGTAATCATCTCATTTTGCAAGTGTAATTGGTGTAAACCGTTTTTGTAAATAAATAAAATAATAATAAATAATAATCTCATCAGTATGAAAACAACAATCTCAAATAAATCGTACCGTTGCTACCTGTCCAAGGGTCAAATAGTAAATCTTAGTAGGAATTACACGTTTACTGCATAAAACCACAACAACAACCCATTAGGTATAGTTATGGCTCAAGAAAATTACAAATTAGGTAGGTACAAAGTAAATGCTCAGTTAAATGCAGGTAATACTATAATATCATGTTGGTGTCCCTATTTTGCAAGCTTATTAAGTATTCGAACTTAAACTATCGTGAGACATATTTCAAAACATTTAGATCAGTACGGTTTCACTCACTATTATTTTTAGTCGCTTTTGGCGACATGTTTCGGATTCTTTGGGAATCCTTCCTCAGGCACGAGTGTCTGCGGCGGTTGTGTGTATGTTAATAAGTATGTTTACTTTTACTAGCCGCTTAGAAATCAACTTATAAACCTGTCTATATTATTTGGGCCGATTTGATTTTGTTGTCGAATTTTTTTTCGTCAGATTTTAAAGTTCCCTGAAGCGCAATTTCACCTTTGTGTCCTAAAAAATCTTCCACTAGGCCAGGGAATGAATGCTCAAAAAAAGTTATAGAGGGAAATGCTTGGAACACAATTTTTGACTTCGTAATTTTGTTTGGACTAGTTACTTAAACATATCAAAAGTCCCCGCCCGTAACCCTGGTGCCGGTTTGAAGGTTCCATTTTTCGGTTTTTCGAGGAATACTATCAATGTTGATACCATAAATAAATTCATCACCTTTGATATGTTTACCTCATAAATAGGCCAAACAAAGTTACGGAGTCAAAAATTGTGTTCCTTTCCTAGC
This sequence comes from Cydia strobilella, assembly GCF_947568885.1. NCBI lineage: Eukaryota > Metazoa > Arthropoda > Insecta > Lepidoptera > Tortricidae > Cydia > Cydia strobilella. Next base: position 3,242,519 of record NC_086067.1, read on the forward strand.
ATGTCCCTCTATACCTTCTTAAGGGGCCCACTGACTATCAGTCCGCCGGACGATATCGGCCTGTCAGTTAGAACAAAAATTTGACAGTTCCGAACAACTGACAGGCCGGTATCGTCCGGCGGACTGATAGTCAGTGGGCCCCTTTATTGTTATCACGAAAAAGTGTGCATATTTTCGTAATTCACATCACATAATTATATCACTATAAGTACTTATATTTTTTTGGGAACAAGTTGTGATTTCGAATTTGTTTCGCCAAGAATAAGCTCATCAAACCAGCCAAATATGAATTTAATAAAAACACAAATCAAATTATTAGATTAAATATTTTGATTTGTGTTTTTTAGGGTTCCGGACCTCAAAAGGAAAAAAAACGGAACCCTTATAGGATCACTCGTGCGTCTGTATGTCCGTCTGTCACAGTCTATTTTCTCCGAAACTACGGGACCAATTAAGTTGAAATTTGGTATACATATGTAAGTTTGTGATCCAAAAATGGGCATGTCCAACGTAAACAAATGAATTTTAAACATGGGGGCCACTTTTGGGGGGTAAATGAGAAAATTAAAAAATAAAGTTGTTCAATATATATCGTGTTGCATATCAAATGAAAGAGCTAATTTTGAGTATCTCAAATATATATTTTTTTATAATTATAGGATAAACAATTTAGAAGTTATTCAAGAAAATAGGCGAAAAATGACCATTCCACCCATCCATCCATCTCCGAAACTACTGGGTCTAAAATTTTGTAAGAAAGGAATAAAACATAATTGAACTAATTCAGGCTCGTAAAGTTTTATGAATAAGGGGGCTAGTCTAAAGGGGCCCACTGACTATCAGTCCGCCGGACGATATCGGCCTGTCAGTTAAAACAAACATTTGACGGTTCCGAACAACTTACAGGCCGATATCGTCCGGCGGACTGATAGTCAGTGGGCCCCTTTAAACTATAATCCCTTTAAAGTAACAATGAATAATATTAACATTAAATATACGAGTATATGTATAATAACATCATCAACCTTTAGTAGTTTAATTACATCTTCTTGACATCAAAATTACGAGTTACATCTAAGTTGATATTTATCTGTCATTGTTGGTGTGCGTCATACCAAGGCAAATTTATACCAAGGTGGGTATTAAATAATAAAATATAAGGGGATACTGGGACAGTTGACCATACGGGAAAATTGGAACGCTAAAATTAATTTTCACCACACCAGCTGGTAATGGCTCTTTTGATCGTTAAAAAACTGATAAGAAAGTTGCCCGTGACCACAGCTAGCGCAACCTAGCTGAAACGTCGGAAAAAAAGGTAAAATAATAAATTTTAATCGCGTTAAAGACATTAATTATCTCAAGATGTGTTACATTTTTCCACACAATTCCGAAGTGCCAAATCACACTCTACAATAACCTCCTTTCGTAACATAAATAATCTCCGTGACATAACAAACAATTACATTTATGTGGCCACATTAAACTTGGCCACTATAATTGTTATATACTATTCCATACAACTGTCAAAGAATTAGAGGTCAATTTACGCCGGTTTTTTTTGGTAAATGCTCTCGTTTCTTGCTAAACCGTTTTGGGTCATTTTTTGCCGGCCACCGAGATGGAAAGGGTTTTTTGTGCGTGTTCTAGTTAAAGATGTAGATAAGCTTGGATTGTATTTCAATTAGTTTGTAAACAAAAATGAAAGGTGTAGGTATAATTAAGATTTATTCACATTTTAAGGTCGAATTTCAGTTTGCTGTTCCTAATACTTAGTTTAACGCATTTAATATAGCTACTGCTACATTATGCTGAGGCGAAACCATTTTCGTGGTAAACTTAAACTCCTACCTATTTTATAAATGCTTATAGTTTTAGTTACACTTCTGTATGTAATTTTAGTTTTAAGTTTATCACAAATAAAACATTTGATCAAACATTTGATACTGATTAGTAAATATTGCCTTTGCTTGGTTTTTAAATTACTTCCCAACATGACATGTGAGTAGCAACTTTCATACTACTCGGTGAAAGAATTCCTGGATGAATGACTAAATTTTTCACTGTATAGAAATAATCTTAATAAAAATTGTAATATACTGTACTATAATAATAATAATACAAAATTGTATTCCTATGAACATAATCTCTGACGATCATTATAGTTATGCGTTTTAGGTTTGATTGAAGGCAAATTTATAATGTATTTTATAATGAAATAAATATCTTATCTTATCTTATCCTATCTTAAATATGTCGAAACCTTAAAATTTATTTAATGTAATTGTTTCATGACATTGAAATTCTTTCATATCTATAAATGTATTATTAATTTTATAATTGTATTGTTCTTCTAATTGTAAATAATTTTTTAATATGACGATGTACAATTACTACAAATAAAATATATTATATTCTATTCTATTCATATATTATGTTTTTAATCCCTACTAATATTATAAATGCAAAACTTACTCTGTGGGTCTATCTGTCTGTCCTTTAGCTCTTAACGTTTAAAACGCTAAAACAATTTAGAAGAATTTTTTTAAAGAAATAGTTTGAGCCCCGCGGAAGGACATTGAATTTTATTGTTTATATCAATAACTAGCGACCCACCCACGCTTCGCACGGGTTACACAAACCCTTAACAAATTATACACCTAAACCTTCCTAAAGAATCACTTTATTGATAGGTGAAAACCGTATGAAAATTCGTTTAGTCGTTTTTGAGTTTATCTCCAACCTACTCGTACCTGTAGCCAGACACGTCGGCTTTATTTTATAAGCTGTAGTGATTATCATCATTCCACGTAGCCATAATCGCGGGCAGAAGCTAATAGGTATATACAAATATTGCTCGCTTAATACGTGAGTAATTTAATGTGCACTACATATTTACACTACGTACGAGCAGTTTTGTTTACATAAGACACGTCGTGGCCTTGGCTATAGGTATTCGAAGATATAAGTGTAATAATAACAGAATGTAACATACATAACAGCACAACAACAACGATCTAAAGTATAACATTTAAAACTTTCGCGGTTTGAACACATATTAAATCACATTTACAAACCACCAGCACGCCGCCGCGACCACGACCAGTGAAACCTGTGTCGAAACGTCGGTAAATAAAGGTAACAAAATAAATTCGCGATAGACCCGTTTGTAAATGTGATTTAATAAACGATCTAAAGTTTTACATTATTAGATAAAATCTATTTGTTCCTATGTATTATTTCAATAGTAAAAACTAATCCGTTTTCTAATTTTAAATTTAAATTTACGCATTATTTTTATTTATAAAAATTACATTCGTTTTAAGACAAAATGACGGAAAATTTGAAAAAAAAAACAGAATTTGATGATTTTTGGTATGTGATTTTGGACGTTTTTTGCGGGGTTTGTAATTATTTTATATTAAAAAACTTTATCATAGTTGTATATTTACATAAATATGAATTAGCCTATGCAACTTCTAACGCTGTTATATATTTTTTTACTATTTTACCCATAATCAGCAAACAATTATGTAACACATACATATTAATTTCGGGCAAAAAGATAAAATCATGCATTTAGGGTTAAGTATTCTAATTTGTGTCGTTTTCAATCAAAAGGTACCACATTGTCGCTAGCCATAAGGACGCTCTGACAGGTTATTCGTATAAAGATACAATCCAATTTCGTCCTTATGGTAAGCGACAATGTGGTACCTTTTAATTGAAAACGACACATTTTGTCTCAACAGGTTATGAATTTCACCTAGAATGGGGTTCACCGGTCGAAGTATTTTACAGATGGCGCCAGCATAGCTTTTCCTGTCGGTCCCTAGAATTGTGTCTAATTTTTTTTTATAGAACAAAACTAGACAGAAGAAAGCTATGATGGCGCGATCTATGCAAACCTTTGACAGTTGCCAACCTTATTGTTATGGATATGACCTGTCACTGTCAGTGTCAAGTACTGATGCAGCCTCGGAATGTTTGAAATATTACGAAATTTCCACAAGGAAGAGTTTTACATATGACCGTAAGATTGTGCACCCGTTAGTTTACAATCTAACGTAGGTTTGATCAGTTTGTAATCTTCCAACCGTCAGTTTATAATTCAACTAGCGAGATTGTAAAATGTGTCATTCTCAATCAAAAGGGTACTTATTGTCGGTTGTCAATAAGGCGCTATATCCATACAGCTTTAATTTGAAATCAATCTTATTGACAAGCGACAATGTGGTACCTTTTGGTTGAAAATGTCACAAATAACGAGTGTTAACAATTTTACGCTGACATATACCTACAGTTTTCACTATTGAGTGTTACTTATAGACTTTCTTTAATAAATTATGTCGTGACAGTTCAAATCGTGTGATGTGATATCACATGTCAGTCATATGACTCATATCACGACTTCGACTATATTCACTTAACTTTCCATCATCCATGACGTGTGTGTTTGAAATATTAAATATATTAATAACAAACTTTTGCCCGCGACTTCGTCTGCGTGAAGTTAGTAATTTAGATAGCTTATTTTTTATCGATTTCCCATACAAATTTCCACCCCTCTTTTCACCCCCTTAAAGGATTATTTCTATCTCTATACCAAATTTCAACTAAATCGGTTCAGCAGTTTAAGCGTGAAGAGGTAACAGACAGACAGACAGACACTTTCGCATTTATAATATGTATGGATGGATTAGTATGGATTATAAGTTACATAAAAAAGTAGGTATACTATTTGTAGCATTCATAAAATAAAATAAAAATAGGACATTAATATTGTCTTCGGTTACCGCGATAGTTACTCATGAAATAAAACTATGAAAACGGATTAAATCGCGTATATTGAATTTATAATATATCCCGACGTTTCGAACCCTTTACAGCGTTCGTGGTCAACGGGTGACGGTTGGTGACGGGCGATATAATCCGTTTTATTTATTTTATTTTATTTATTTGGGGCATCAACAGCAATACAAATTCATTGGTTTTTATAGTTTTATTTCATATATAGGACATTCTTAATTCTTACACAAATTGACCAAGCTCCACTCGGCGTGTACTATCGAAATCGTTGGAGGCTTATCTCGGTCTGACTAGCTTCGTAGGCAAGGTCACTACCGACTTAAGCTAGGAGGCCATTATACTTAACTTAGTATATTTAGTTATCTTTATACTTAAGTATGTACAGTCGCCATCAGTTATATCGGAGCGGCCGAGGTGTTCACAATATCTGAACACGCACTCTAACGCCTTGACAATAGAGGCGTGTTTAGATATTTGTGAGCGCCTCCGATATATCTGATGGCGACTGTACAGAATGAGTCACTTTTGCATATTGTTATATAACCTAATATATAATACTAATACTGCTCTGCTCGTACAATGTTCTGTAGCAATCTCTAACATGTTCCAGACACTTGGCTATATCAGATAATACAAAAACATACTTATTTCGTTACTTAACACAACCTGAACACTCAAATATAATTAACCACTGTATTTATTATATATAAAAAAACAATAACTCACTAATCAATCTATGGCTCCTAATATAGTCCATGTAACGGCTCAAAGCTTGCACGGCCATCGCGATCCCGAAATTCAAAATTCGAACACAAGTTTGAATATCGAACACGATCCGCGATTGGCTGAATTACAGCATGCTGCCAACTGCCCGGCGGCGCGAGAGTGACTGGCGGTCGGACAATGAATTCGGTAAGTATTGAGTTTTTTTTTAATATCAATCGGCATTGCCGCATTGCTAAATATGCCAGTCTGTGGCGCGGAAAATAATGAAAAACAGAAAAAAATGTTACGAAATTTGAAGTGACAAGGTTTATCTAAAGAATTAAATTGGTCGGGAACTTATTTTGCAATATTCTGTATTTATTTAAAATTACTTGGCGCTTTTCCGCATAAAAAAGGGACTAGATGAGCAAAATATATTTGCCAGTTGATGTGATAGTTACTGATAAGTAATAAATAAAAATATTATTTTATTTATAACCGATCAACTAACAAATAAAATATAAGTAGTAACTTCTGACTTTTTGAGGTGTGGGTAAAAAAAGTTTAAGCAAATCAACTGTAACTTATACTAAAAAAATAATTAATTAATCATAATAATAATTTCTGGGTTTAAAAGTTACATACGGGTATCCCTCTTGACCCCGCGTTCGTTTTACCCCACTTTACCTTATTGCAATTATTCTGGAGTTTCTTTATTCAACGCAAAATAAAAACAAAGTAAATTTTATCTACTTTTTTATAAAAAATATTAATATCGATGTTATTACTTCCTGTTTAGTTTCCGTGTAAGCTAACTTTGCAAGTTTGCACCAATTTGAACAGTGAAAAGTGAAAGAATAATGTATGTACAGTCGCCATCAGATATATCGGAGCGGCCAAGGTGCTCACAAATATCTGAACACGCCTCTATCGTGAAGGCGTTAGAGTGCATGTTCAGATATTTTTGAGCACCTCGCCCGCTTCGATATATCTGATGGCGACTGTACTGTATGTAATAATGTAAATACTTAATATTTTCATAGAAACTGGATATTAATTGGGGCATTTTCTATGAAATGGGACCTTATTGTCGATGGCGCTTACGCCGCACAGCGTCGCGCGGCATTGTATTTATATCGGAGCATCGTTTATAATGGCGTAAGCGCCATCGACAATAAGGTCCCTTTTTATAGGAAATACCACAATTATGACTGTCATTGCAAATGCAATGCAAAGTTAGCTTGGTCCGATTATATCGAATTGTAATCACAATATCACACACACGTAGGTATAGCATATGTTTAATTAACATTGTATCGAATCGGAAACTATTGAAAGTCGGTCAATATCGGTTTACAAGGCTACGCTATAAAACCAAGTAAGGATAACCAATAACAGTTACAATGAGAAACGGTTATTCACACTAATGTAATATCACATATCATTACATAGTATAAAACAAAGTCGCTTTACGCTGTTTGTCTGTCTGTCCATATGTATGCTTAGATCTTTAAAACTACGGATTTTGATGCGGTTTTCACCTATCAATAGTATCAATAGAGTAATTCTTGAGGAAGGTTTTAGTGTGTATAATTATAATCTGTAAAGGTTTTGTGTACTCCGTGCGAAGTCGGGGCAGTTCGCTAGTGTAATATAACTTCCGGGAAAATCATATTACCCGGTCCCGTTTTTACCCTTTGGGTACGGAACCCTAAAAACGATTAACGATCCAAAAACTTGTTATTTAACTGTACAGCGAATAAAAGCATTTAAATAAGTTAAAGTGACGTCACAAAGTTTGTGACTCTCCCCTCCCCGTTGTCACAACATGTCACATTTTCTTGACCCCCTCCCTCCCTGTGATATAGTACCACTGGTTTCCTTTTCCTACTTGTATACTAACTCAAAAACATAATCATTTATTAAATATGAACAACCTGTTAGCTACATCGTTTCTTGGAAACCGATATGTTGACAACTTGACATGAACCAATGTCCGCATTTCGCACGTGTATATTTAGCGTCGTTATTTGCGATACAAATAAGTCATTTCGTCTTTTTTGGAGGGTATGGAGAAGGCAAGTTTTTCAAATATAGTGTAAAAAGAATTACATTTCATTTACAGGGTGAAATTTTGTTCACCACAGCTTTTTTAAATTTAATCATGACCGTAGTAGGGTAAATTTGAGAGTTCCAGCGCACAGGGGGAGGGGTGGGAGAGGGGCCACACCCACACGCCGCTTTGTAAAACGCCCCTTTTGCCCCAAGACACACCCCTTTTGCCCCCAAGCCACGTCCTTTTTGGTGACGCCCCTTTTGGCCCAGGAATTGATTTCTGAACAACTTCATTATTTTTGACTGTATTGCAATACAATGATGTTACAGAATTAATAATATAAAAGTTTCGAATTGCTTACTTGTTGTTTTTCTTATTTTTTCGCAACTATATTAAAAACCGGTCAAGTGCGAGTCGGACTCGCGCACCGAGGGTTCCGTACTTTTTAGTATTTGTTGTTATAGCGGCAACAGAAATACATCATCTGTGAAAATTTCAACTGTCCAGCTATCACGGTTCATGAGATACAGCCTGGTGACAGACAGACAGACGGACAGACGGACAGCGGAGTCTTAGTACTAGGGTCCCGTTCTAACCCATTGGGTACGGAACCCTAAAAACGTCGTTCGATACACGATTTCCGCACTAGCATCGAAATGTACTATATCATGGGGCTTCAATGCCGAAATTCATACATTCCGGCTGATGTGATGCCGCTTTTCGAGGCATCTTGCCGCACGAGGGGTTAGACAAATTTTTTCAATGAAAGATATGTATTCGAAATACTAATTACCTGCTTAAGTACATTAGAATTTACACATCCTTGACTTTTTACCTCTCATGCTGTCGTGTAATGAAGTTGACAGTGTGTCAAAAATATTTATTTTTAAATTTTAATTATAACTCATTTGATTTCAAAGCGTTTGTCATTTGTTATTACAGGCAAATACACAATAACATCTTTTCGGATCTTCTAACTAACAGCAATCCTCTTATGGGTGGGCCTTATGTCTTACGAATAAGATTTATTGTAATCCAAAGATCGTTAGTATGGGCAGAGATAGATATAACTCCGTAAAAGGAAATAACGTGCCTCGAAAATCAAGAAAATTTGATTCTCGATCAGATGGCGCCACTACCTTTAGCCTACTTTCGTATAGATGACGTTGACGGTTTCGTTTGTTATTTAACAATTTTAACGCATATCAGTGAATGAACATGGGTCAAAATAATATAAAAAAAATTAATGCAAATAAAAAAAATCATTTATCCATATATAAATACATTTTTTGATATTTTTATTTTTAGTTTTAATCGTGTGTCGATAGGTGGCAGTGAATTTACTGTGGTTACAAAATCTACTATGACAGTACCGCTCTATCTCATTATATCCTCTTTGGTATGGAATAGCGCAAATAGCGCATCGAGGAACTCTGGTAGCCGTTTAAAAAGTTTAGCACTCTTACGGTAGATGTCGCTACGGTATCCCCAAGGCCCATATATGGTGGAAATATGTGGTATTTTCTATAAAAAGGAACCTTATTGTCGATGGCGCTTACGCCATTATTAACGATGCTCCGATATAAATACAATGCCACGCGACGCTGTGCGGCGTAAGCGCCATCGACAATAAGGTCCCTTTTCATAGAAAATGCCCCATATGGTGGAAATATTCGCTGTATTGCGTACGATCTAAGTAGCTCAGATGGAAGAGCACCGGGCTAGCGATCTGGTGGTCGTGGGTTCAGTTTGTTTCTAAGCTTAATATCATCGTTCGCAGACGTTTCTGCTGGATACAAAATTATTTTTCACATCACCAATTCGAAAAAGGGCTTTTTCTTCCCTGCTAGGAGGGATCAAAGTGGCACTTTTCTTCCCTGCTGGGAGGGCTCAAAGTAACACTTTTCTGTTCTAGGACACTATTTATACATTTTTTTCACATTTTTTTTTAGCTTAAATAATAGTTTTAAACATATAATTACCTCATAGGTGATGTGAAAAGCAATATGTGTCACATGGTAGCAAAATTATTTCCATCTTGGGCTTAACACACTTGAATCCCTCACTACGCTCAGGATTCTACTTTAGAACCCCTCGCTACTCTCGGGATTCTATTATAAAATCCTTCGCTTCGTTTAGGATTCAATTGTATTTTGCTCCCTTGTGACACAATCTACTATTGTATATTGTCAGTTATTTCCTACAGACATCCATCGAAGGTCAAAGTGAACACAATTAAAATTGGTTGAAGATATTTACCAACAATATTAGCTTTAGTTAAAATGTTAATGTAAAATCTTGTCAACGGAAATTTGTTTCGAACATTTACAAATAATAAAACATGTCGTCCTGTCAAACGACATTTATTTGGCGTAGACTTCCAAAGAAAAAAGAGTCAGGAAATATTTACTAAAACATTAGGTATGTTTATGTTAGAACTTTTAATTCTAGTGGCTCTGTGAGGTTTAACCTCGGGTTAAAATTTGAAATATACTTATTTCGGTGATTAATTATCGTAGTGAACTCACAATGGTCTTGAGCGCCATAGGCGCTATTGGCGCCTAAGTCCTTTATGCCAATTTCCGCATATAAAAAAAAACTAGATCGACAATAAAAATATACTGTATCATAGAATCTGGTCACAGAATTCAATTGCGACCTGTATAGAATAGAATAGAATAGTTTATTTGTGCAAAAAAGGGTATAAATTGTTGTTACATAATATTTTTTCCAGTCCTTGATTTACCATAATACATGGCGTACAAATATTCTTAAATTACTAACTAATATTAAACCTCCATTAAAATAAAATGTCACATTAAAAAATAATAAAAGTACAATTAATAATAAATAATAAAATCATAAATTGTAAATATAATTTAAGATTACAATTATTTGTCTAATATGAAAATATACAATCATTATAGAGTATTATTAGAGGAGAACATTTGGACATACGAAAGCAAAATGCCAGAGTTAAAACGGAGACCTTCGCTGACGCTTCGCTCAATTAAAATTTTGAACAAAAATAACAAGAAAATAGCTCGAAATTGTATTATATTTTTTTTACAGTGTGTAGAAGATTATCACACTAAACTTCTAGTAGGTTCTAACAATAACGGCAAAGATAGATATAACTCCGTAATAGATAGATACAGTCTAAGGAAAAAACGTGCCTCGAAAATCAAGAAAATTTGATTCTCGTTCAGAGGGCGCTACTAGTTTTGGCCTACAGTCGTATAGATGGCGTTGACGGTTTCGTTTGTTATTTAACAATTTTAACGCATATCAGTAAAAGAACATGGGTCAAAATCATAAAAATAATTAATGCAAAATAAAAATAAATCATTTATCTATATTTAAATACATTCTATCGTATTTTTATAAATCTTCAATTTTAGTTTTAAAGTGTGTCGACAGATGGCAGTGAATTTACTGGGGTTACAAAATTTACTATGACAGTACCGCTCTAGTATAAGTTACTCTATGATTACGGTCTTGTTCACGTATTCTTACAATCTGGCAAAAAAGAGTAGAAATTAAAAAGTGGCAAAAATGTAGTGTCCCTTTCAAATCAATCTAAGAAAAACGGGACGACGCTACAGTGTTGCCACTTTTAGGGTTCAGTACCTCAAAGGAAAAAAACGGAACCCTTATAGGATCACTCGTGCGTCTGTCTGTCCGTCTGTCACAGCCTATTTTCTCCGAAACTACTGGACCAATTAAGTTGAAATTTGGTATACATATGTAAGTTAGTGACCCAAAGTCGGACATGTAACGCAAGTAAATGAATTTTAAACATGGGGGCCACTTTTGGGGGTTAAATGAGAAAATTAAAAAATAAAGTATTTCAAACTATATCGTGTTACATATCAAATGAAAGAGCTCATTGTGAGAATCTCAAATATATTCTTTTTATAATTTTAGGATAAACAGTTTAGAAGTTATTCAAGAAAATATACAAAAAATGACCATTCCCCCCCCCCCCCCCCTTTATCTCCGAAACTACTGGGTCAAAAATTTTGAAAAAAATACACAAAATAGATCGTTACCTATAGATTACCGGAAAACCTATTAGAAATGTGCAGTCAAGCGTGAGTCGGACTTAATTACTTAGTTTTTGATCCGACCCCTACGGGTCTTTTAAAGACATTTCACATAAAAAATACATTGTTTAAATTGTGTAATGTACGGAACCTTTGGAACGCGAGTCCGACTCGCACTTGGCCGGTTTTTCGAACTGTCTAGCCTCTTTATCTTTTATTTATACCTATAAAACACAGACATGTTGCTCGTACGTCACAATTTAATTATTTCTTTCGATTTTTGTGCCTAAAAATGACTGCGTTCTACATTTTCCCAATAATTTCGTGCACGGTGTGAGCTAATTAATTTAAATTGTAAGAAAACTAAAAAAAAATGTTATATCTACGCAGCAAATATGTTATTATTGACAGTAATACTTAATTGATTACCGATTATACATATGTACAGATGTTGTTTTCACAGGTGTGTATGTGTGAATCACGAATAAAGTATGTAATCGATTCTACATATTTATTGCATCTATGTATAATCATTTGTGACATTTTCAACCAAAAGGTACCACATTGTCGCTTGTCAATAAGGTTGATTTCAAATTGAAGCTATATGGACATAACGCCTTATTGACAACCGACAATAGGTACCCTTTTGATTGAGAATGGCACAATTTAAGGTTTTCCTCACTTACTTTTAGTCAATATTCGCGACATGTTCCGGAGAGCCTAGGCGCGTAGTAACAAAGGGACACTTTAACATTACACAATTTAAACGTATTTTTTATGTGAAACGTGAGTAAAATGTCTTTAAAAAACCCGTAGGGGTCGCATCAAAAATTAGGTCCGACTCACGCTTGACTGCACATTTCTAATAGGTTTTCCTGTGATCTATTAGTAAAGAGCTATTTTGTGTATTTTTTCAAAATTTTAGACGCAAATAACGGTAAAGAAATCACGTTTGCTGTATGGGAGCCCCACTTAAACATTTATTTTATTCTGTTTTTAGTATTTGTTGTTATAGCGGCAACAGAAATACATCATCTGTGAAAATTTCAACTGTCTAGCTTTCACGGTTCATGAGATACAGCCTGATGACAGACAGACAGCGAAGTCTTAGTATTAGGGTCCCGTTTTTACCCTTTAGGTACGGAACTCTAAAAATGACATCGTGTTATCCTCCTAAGGCCCAATGTCCTATCTATAGTACCTCTTCAGTTCGATGTTTAAATCCTATTTAATAGGAACAGTCGCTTTTGGTTCGTTCAATTTTCCAACAACGTAAAATGCACTCTATTTCCTACATCATAGGTTCAAATTTCAGTGGCAAACTTTGAATTTTTCATTTGTATGGGCCTTAGGAGGGCGGTCAAAGGTCATATTTCTGAGTCAGTGAGTCAGTAGCAGTGAAACTTTCCTACGAGTATAATTTTCCTCAATTTATCTTTATTATTTTATCAAGTCCATCTAAATCCAACTTGTTTTATCAAAGGGCTCATTCAGATTTGGCCCTCTCGCACCATAAACTCAGCGCGAGCGAAATGCAAATACTTATAGTTATATCCATATCGTTATGTTTATAAATCTGAATCATCATCTTCCTCGCGTTGTCCCGGCATTTTGCCACGGCTCCATGGGAGCCTGGAGTCCGCTTGGCAACTAATCCCAAGAATTGGCGTAGGCACTAGTTTTTACGAAAGCGACTGCCATCTGACCGTCCAACCCAGAGGGGAAACTAGGCCTTGTCGGGATTAGTCCGGTTTCCTCACGATGTTTTCCTTCACCGAAAAGCGACTGGTAAATATCAAATGATATTTCGTACATAAGTTCCGAAAAACTCATTGGTACGAGCCGGGGTTTGAACCCGCGACCTCCGGATTGCAAGTCGCACGCTCTTACCGCTAGGCCACCAGCGCTCTTAGCGCGCAGATGTTTATAAATCTGAATGTGCTTCCAGAATACAAGCTGTCCTTGCGCGCATATGTTGACCCTTCATGTTTATTCGCCGCTTCCTCAAGTTTGTGTGTAAATATCGTAAGGATGGTATTAAACCTGTCCAATTTCTTAGTCCAATGTGTAGGTATTTGGGCGTTTTCTAAAATAAATATTAAAACACATTTAAAATCGACGACGAGGCCAGAGCACTGTTTAAGCTAGTAAATATAGGCCTTAGTAATCGTAAGTGAGTGTGATTGTATGATGACTATATGGAGCGACATAATCGCTAAGCGATAAAGCTCTTTAATAAAGATTAAAAAAAAAAAAAAAAAAAAAATCGAATCTATCGCGAATTTATTTTGTTACCGCGATAGACCCGATTTTAAATGTGACTTAATATGTGTTCAAAACGCGAAAGTTTTAAATGTTATAAATATTAAACCTGATTCTGACAGATCCTGGTGTTTTTAGGTTCTTTCAACTCAGAATTACTAGCATATTCAATCTTGATGATAAAAAAAGTCCCAAAAATTTGTATGAAAATAGAGTGAAAAAAAAAATTTCGCACTAAAACGTGACGTAGGTAGTGGAATGTACAGGAAGGTTTAGGTGTTTAATTTGTTAAGGTTTTGTGTTACCCGTGCGAAGCCGGGACGGGTCGCTAGTATATGTAAGTATATGTATAAATATTTAGGTATGTCAGGATCGTAGCAAGTGGAAATCCGTGGTCTCTGCCTACCCCTCCGGGAAATAGGCGTGATTATATGTATGTATGTATGTATGTATGTATAAATACTTATATACTTACACAGAAAACATATATAACTCAGAAATAAATATGTGTGATAAACACAAATAAATGGCCTAAATCTCTTGCTTCGTAAGAGGCCGTCAAAACAAATAGATAACTTTACGCGTTTAAAGGGGCCCACTGACTATCAGTCCGCCGGACGATATCGGCCTGTCAGTTGTTTGGAACTGTCATATTTTTGTTCTAACTGACAGGCCGGTATCGTCCGGCGGACTGATAGTCAGTGGGCCCCTTAAAAATGAATTTTGGCAAAATAATCTAGAAAAAACCGGCCAAGTGCGAGTTGGACTCGCACACGAAGGGTTCCGTACCATTACGCAAAAACGGCAAAAAAAACACGTTTGTTGTATGGGAGCCCCACTTAAATATTTATTTTATTCAGTTTTTATTATTTGTTGTTATAGCGGCAACGGCAACAGAAATACATCATCTGTGAAAATTTTAACTGTGTAGCTACTATTTTTTATAAAAACGGCAAAAAATCACGTTTGTTGTATGCCCCTTTAAATATTTATGTTATTCGGTTTTTTAGTGTTTGTTTTTATAGCGGCAACAGAAATACATCATCTGTGAAAATTTTAATTGTGTAGCTATCACGGTTCATGAGATACAGCCTGGTGACAGACAGACAGACGGACGGACAGACGGACAGCGGAGTCTTAGTAATAACCCTAAAAAACAGGTTCACTGCCATCTGGGAAATTATAAAGCATCGTAGGTTTATAAATTTGAGAAACATGGGAGTATCTAATTTTGAATAGGTAAGTATCACCACAGACAATATAACTTGTCTGTGGTATCACTTACAGTCGTTGTGGTGGAAGCCGCGTAGTTTCGAATTTTCTGCCAGTGCGTGCGAAGTACAAATTACAGTTATGTATTTTCTTTCACTGTTATCTCATATTTAATTGAAGTTCCTACTTATGTTATGACGAAATGTAGACCGTTTTCTCACAAAAAAAAAGAAAATCTGTGAATTTGGGTTTGAAACGACTTGTTTGCGTGACATGTTTGAATAGTGATTATTTCAAAATCTAAAGTAGGTGCTCAGTTATATGGGGCGTCGCGGATAGAATGCCACAAGCGATCCCATGACGCTCCCCTAATGGTAAAGAGGGTGACGCCGCAGGGGATGTTAGTGGGTATTCTCCCCTTCCTCTGGTTAGCAGAGGATGTACGGGAGGAGCGAGTCCCACATACCACCCCCCAATGGGCTTCCCCAGCCCGGGGGTGAGATGCGTAAATTCATTTACCCCTGCAGAGTGCATGGGCAGAGTATAAATACCTAAACTTGGTAGAACAACTTTAATAACAAAATTTCCGTGAGACACAGACATTTAATATAATTAATAACGGGTCACTCACTTGCTAGAACAAAGTCATAAAATGGAGAATGCCTTGCGATAACATGTTTTACCGAGACTAAAGTTCCAGAAACGTACAAAGTCAATAATATTGTTATAATTACGATAAAAAAACAATACATTCCTGCTGTTGGATCTCCAAAATATAAATAAATAAATATACGATCAATTTGCGCATGCTTGTTCGCACACAACAACATTTCACGGTCGAGAATATAATATAAGATTACGTTAAAAGCACGTGAATTCGGCACAGTTCCGAACAAAACGACAAGTAAAAGTGGAGCAGAATCGCCGCGGTTGAGTAACTCTGTGAGCCACATGCTAACTGCCGTAATTTATGTTCCACATATATTAAAACATATTTTTATTTTGGACATAACAAACTAAATTGAATATGAATATGAAGTCGTGTCAACACAATTTTTTTATTTTTTTTTATTCTCATACTCATACTCGTACTTTATTGGTAATATAAATTACAGGTCAGGGTCAGGGTCATTTGTAAACTCAAGTCCAGAGGGGAAGCCTTTGCGCAGCAGTGAGATTTTAAAAAAGAAAAAAAAAATCTCGAAAGAAAGACGACGAAAGAAAAGCGACGTGTCGTGCACATTTCAATGCGGTGTTCCTTATTAAATAGGTGTTTGATAGGTGCTATAAAAACCAAAAGCTCTCTCCAATTTCTGTTTTTCTCTCATTACCTAGTCTTTGGATTTATACTCTGGCAAACTCACTTTGTCAGTTGAAAAAGGCGCGAAATTCAAATTCAGGTCAACCTACAATTTTAGTGTTCCTTACCCAAAGGGTAAAAGGCCCTATTACTAAGACTTCGCTGTCCACCCGTCCGTCTGTCACCACTCACCAGGCTGTACCTCATGAACCGTGATAGTTAGATTGTTGAAATTTTCACAGATGATGTATTTCTGTTGCCGCTATAAAAACAAACACTAAAAAACCGAATAACATAAATATTTAAGGGGGCATACAACAAACGTGATTTTTTGCCGTTTTTACAGAAAATGGTACGGAACCCTTCGTGCGCATTTGCAGCATTTTTGTACCTACTGACGGTAATGGCATGTCAAACTATAATACCCTGTAGGTTACTACTTAATTTGATTTGTGAAACGATATTATCTGTGGCTGTCTTCGCTTTTAAGAACAATTATCTATGCTTTATTATTTCACAGATTATTAGCTAAGTATTGCATGAAATTTGACTTAGTCTTTCCTGCGGATTGTCCTAGAATTAACCACGCTATTGTTGTTCTAATTGCTACGTAATCTTATTATAGTTAGTATTGTTTTAATATTGTTTCAGAATGGACGTATCCGCACTTAATTGGTAAGTACCACGAATTAATAAACTAGTGGATGTGAAATGACTCCTATTTAGTATGAAAACCAGTGTCGCTAAACTCACACATTCATAGCCACGTTAAAATACGTCACACACTTACAAAATTGCTCTGATTCGTAGCAACTTTCCATACCAAAAAGTTATTACCGGTGGACATTTCTCGAACGAATATCAACTGTAGGCTACATGAGTGACGGTTTAAATTATAATGTCAAAGCTATATGACATACGACTCTTTCATTATCTCATTCATCTCACAAAAGCTCGCTCAACGTTCACCTAATACAACTACTCAACACCAGATGGCGTTATTTTATATAATTTTAAAATCACTTACTTATTACAGGCGAGAAAAGGGCTAAAAAACCAGTATAAGTAAGGTCTAATTACGCATGGTTTGTTACGGATCTCACGGTCACGTTACACTGGTGTTTTCGAGACCTCTACACGCCTGCGAGTAGCTAACCGTTGGAACTTCTTTCCATTCGACGATATAGGGAGGGGACAGTGTAATCGGAGTGTTTTATCGATATTTGTGTGTTCAGTTAGGTATTGATATTTCATTACCGTATGTTTTAACACATTTAGATGATACTTTATTTATGATTATAATATAGGTAGTGATAATCGTGATTGTATGAAAAATAATATGTAGTACAGTACAACAAATATCTAACTAGAAATTTGTTTCTTATTAATTGACCAACTAGGTTGTTAATGTGAACATTAAATATATCTTAAAGTCAAACAGATAAAATCATAGTTCTTTAAAGGTCTATTAACTCGGTATTGCTGTTATTTTGTGATCACAAATCTGCAATTACTTACATAGGTAAGTATTCGTCTTTAACAATATATTTACTTGTAGCAGCATTTAAGGCCAATCTAGACGGGACAACCTGATTAAATTGTCAAATTAATTGTATGGTGTGAAAGCATACATGAAACTGGCTCATCGATCCCACTTGATTTGATTGTAAGATTGTGACCTATCAAATCAGGAAGGGGGGCGGCAAAATTCCAATATTTCACGCTAGTTTGCGTGGTACGGAACACTTTTTATTAATTAAGTGAGCCCGAATGTCACTAATAATTACTGAATTAGTAACTAAGTTTTAGGCGTGTGGACGCTAGATGAGATGTATGGCAATTTTATCCCCAGAAATCTTTCTCTAAGAAATGCTCCTAGCAAATGGTGCTATATTTTTGCGGAAACTAATTTTCTTGCCCAGTAGCATTGACCCATTTATTTTTAATATCGGCATCTTGTGGTAACCTACAATAATTAATAATAAAGAAATAGAAAATATAAAACGTTTATTCATGGCACATTGCATGCATTGTACGCATAAGTGCATTAAGTACCTAGTCTAATTATATTAACGATGAAAATATGATGGGTGTAAAAAACAAAAACGTATGTAAAGGAATACGAAGGTTTGAAAGGTTGCCATGAAATGACCCCGACTTAACTTAGTGCTTGATGACCAGAGCTGCCATATTTACTAAGACATTGATTATCCCAAATAATAATTAGAAACGTGTCTAAAATAATAATTTATTACCGAACTACCAAACATCAAACTTGAAATATCGTAACTTTAACTTTATCGATATAAATATCGACATTGCGCAGCATCTGAGTAGCGAAGTTATTTGACATTTAGGATAGCGAATATTCCAGATAAACGTAAAGAATAGTGACAAAGGATTGTGAACTCTAAGTTCTAACTGATAAAATATAGATTTACTTAACGAACATTCGTAAATAATGCAATAGAAACAGATTTTTCGTATTTATCGGATTATATTTAAATAAATAACCACCGGTGATAGGAAATACCTCCACGTGAAAGATTTTTTAAACCGCTGTGATTTCTGCAGCTTAATACTGCACAATACGGCATTTTAAATTTAATTATCAATTTTTGTTAGACGAGCGTACGTACGACGTGAATGTCATTCGAGCATGAAGTTTACACAACAACTGAGCATAGTCTGTGCATAAAGTGAGTCGGTCGCTACTAACTGTCGGATAGACGGGAACGCCCACTTGCCATCTCCATCCTACTCCGTGGTAAGTACTGATAAGAGTTATAAATACACATCGGTAATCCACAATCCATAATATACATAATCCATAATCCGTAATCCACAATTTCATAATAATAATATTATAAATGCGAAAGTGTGTCTGTCTGTTACCTCTCCACGCTTAAACCGCTGAACCGATTTAGTTGAAATTTAGCATAGAGATAGTTTGAGTCCCGGGGAAGGACATACGGTAGTTTTTATCCCAGAAGTCATCCTTTTACGGGTGAAAAGGGGAGTGGAATTTTATATAGGGAATCGATAAAAAGCAGATTGGATAAAAAAATAACCTACCCAAATTACTAAATCCACGCAGACGATGTCGCGGGCAAAAGCTAGTTTGGTAATATAGTTAGATCCCGCTTAATACATATGATACGATTTCCTACCTTATAGGTACGCCATTTTACCATTTGGCAATATGACCAACTAGGTACAGCAAATGTATCGCTGCAGGCAAAGATAGATATAACTCCGTAATAGATGGATACAGTCTAAGGAAAAAACGTGCCTCGAAAATCACGAAAATTTGATTCTCGATCAGAGGGCGCCACTAGTTTTGGCCTACACTCGTATAGAGGGCGTTGACGGTTTCGTTTGTTATTTATAATTTTAACGCATATCAGTGAAAGAACATGGGTCAAAATCATAAAAAAAATTAATGCAAATAAAAAAAATCATTTATCCAAATTTAAATACATTTTATCGTATTTTTATAAATATTTATTTTTAGTTTTAAAGTGTGTCTACAGATGGCAGTGAATTTACTGGGGTTACAAAATTTACTATGACAGTACCGCTCTAGTATAAGTTACTTTATGCTGCAGGTGACTAAAAGTACATAAATAACGACCTGCATTAAATGTCATTAGACTAATTTGTCACCCAAATTGTCAATGAGTCAATCTTCAACTAATTTATGTCAGGTGTCTCATAGCACAGTTAGCTTGAAGCCATTATTAATTGCAGCGATTAATTATTGCATTACTTGACCTAGTAACTAATGTACACTACAAGTACTTATGAGTATTCAGACACGTGACATCGATGCTATTCTCATATTGCTATTGTTTTGGTAATAAGGTGCATTAGGATAACCTCGAAAGCGGGGTAGTTTTGTAATGGCAAATATCTATAAAACTAGAAGCACCCTTATGCTACTGCAAAACAGTGTTAGGGTCGGTTGCACCAAACCGTCTGTCAACGTTTTACCGTTCGCAAAATTTTATTGTATGGAAAGTTTCATAGTTCTCTGCTGCTTGACGTTAATCAGTCTGTTAAGTATGGTTGGTGCAACTGGCTCTTAGAGTTAGTAGTTGCTGTTTAAAATTGTATGTAGTGAATAATCAGTCTAACCAAGGTGACAATCGCTATCGCTTCGCCATCGAATCGCTTTGTGTCTCTATCACTCTTCCATATTAGTGTGACAGTGACAGTTGCGTTTCGTTCGCTACGTAGCGTTAATTGATTGGCATGTTGTCTACGGTGCCAGTTCCCATCGTATTTTCTTTATAATGACCAAAGATAGATATAACTCCGTAATAGATAGATACAGTCTAAGGAAAAAACGTGCCTCGAAAATCAAGAAAATTTGATTCTCGTTCAGAGGGCGCTACTAGTTTTGGCCTACACTCGTATAGAGGGCGTTGACGGTTTCGTTTGTTATTTATAATTTTAACGCATATCAGTGAAAGAACCTGGGTCAAAATCATAAAAATAATTAATGCAAATAAAAAAAAATCATTTATCCATATTTAAATACATTTTATCGTATTTTTATAAATATTTATTTTTAGTTTTAAAGTGTGTCGACAGATGGCAGTGAATTTACTGGGGTTACAAAATTTACTATGACAGTACCGCTCTAGTATAAGTTACTCTATGTTATGACATAGGGGGCAAACGAGCTTGACGAGTCGCCACATGGATTGCAAGTGAATTGCCGGCATTTAGGGAATAGGTACGCTCTTTTCTTGAAGGTCTTAGGTAGGTATCTTTCCGGAGATACCGGACAGCAGTTCATTCCACAGTTTAGCTGTGCGAATACAAAATGTACTGAGGCTGACTCGAGTATTATGACGCATATGAACATTTTCGAGAAAATATATAAGTATTTAATGTAGTTTTTTATGAACATAAATCAATACCTACCTACTATTTCATTTCATATCCTGTATGCCTACATAATATCTCCAAAAATCTGAAGGCTCTCGCAAATATCAGGAAAACTTTGGACATTAAATATTTCATTGCCCATACTAAATTGTTAGAAGTTTCCGTATAAAGGAATATTTCTGAATTTGTGAAAATTATAGACTGCACAGACAAGTCGACATACAAACAACATTTGAAAGGAACGACATATAATAGATATATATGTCGATAAGTACATAAAAAACACTCATGATGCCATGACTCAGGAACAAATATCCCTGCTCATCACACAAATAGAAGCCCGCCCCGAAGGTACCGGGGTTTGAACCCAGGACCATCGGCTTTATAGGCAGGCTCACTACGACTAAAGGGCACCACTGACATCAACAACAACAGAAACAAAACAACAACACAAAAACAACAAAAACAAATAGTTGACAGTTCCGTACAACTGACAGGCTGATATCGTCCGGCGAAATGGTAATAGTAGTAGTAGTAGTAGCATAAAGTAACTTATACTAGAGCGGTACTGTCATAGTAAATTTTGTAACCCCAGTAAATTCACTGCCATCTGTAGACACACTTTAAAACTAAAAATAAATATGTATAAAAATACGATAAAATGTATTTAAATTTGGATAAATGATTTTTTTTATTTGCATTAATTATTTTTATGATTTTGACCCATGTTCTTTCACTGATATGCGTTAAAATTATAAATAACAAACGAAACCGTCAACGCCCTCTATACGAGTGTAGGCCAAAACTAGTGGCGCCCTCTGATCGAGAATCAAATTTTCGTGACTTTCGAGGCACGTTTTTTCCTTAGACTGTATCCATCTATTACGGAGTTATATCTATCTTTGGTAGTAGTAATCACTTTATTGTACACAACACAGGTTTACAAAAATAAATTATAGTAATGGAAGTACAAAGGCGAACTTATCCCTAACCTAATAATCAGTAACTTGAAGGGAGAGCGGCGCCACCCAACACAGGCATTTTTACTTACCGGGTGGCTCCATCACCTTACATTATTAACTAAATGTGTCTTACGCAATAAAGGATTTTGAATTGAATTTGAATCAGTGGGCCACTTAAGCCAGACAGGTTGTCAAAAGATATTTTACCGAGCCTCAGTATTTTACTGCCTTATTTCAATTTAATACTCCACTAACGGACTGAGTCACGTCGTATATCCAAAACCGGTCGGTCTAGGTCTAGCTGTGTAGATTCTAGGAATACCTGGGCCGCCTGGCGTTTATGTGACAATCACAATTGATGAACAGAGTTAACAAAAATAAAAAACCGGCCAAGTGCGAGTCGGACTAGCGCACGAAGGGTTCCGTGCCATTACACAAAAAAACGGCAAAAAAATCACATTTGTTGTAT
Source organism: Cydia strobilella (assembly GCF_947568885.1). Classification (NCBI taxonomy): domain Eukaryota; kingdom Metazoa; phylum Arthropoda; class Insecta; order Lepidoptera; family Tortricidae; genus Cydia; species Cydia strobilella. The sequence continues at coordinate 3,265,236 of NC_086067.1, forward strand.
GGGAGTCCCCCTTAATATATTTATTTTATTCTGTTTTTAGTATTTGTTGTTATAGCGACAACAGAAATACATCATCTGTGAAAATTTCAACTGTCTAGCTATCACGGTTGATGAGATACAGCCTGGTCCCGTTTTTACCCTTTGGGTACGGAACCCTAAAAAGAAGCCTGCAGAGATTCTGTCAACATCATTTCCTCGTAATACAATAAGATGGAAAAAACAGTGCCTATACAAGGTCTAACCGATGTCCTGTCACGAGTAGTTAAGGTCAATCAGGTATGTATTTAGTCAAAAAACATGAATATTCGCTTATCAAGATTAAACAAAAAGACGCGTAGAAAAACATATGAGAATTCACGACCTAATAAAGTCGTGTAGATATATTAGGAGTTGCGCATGAGAGATGCGCATTTGAGCATTTTAATTTATTTTTTCACATCACCTATTCGAAAAGAGGAACTTTTCTTCCCTGCTAGGAGGGATCAAAGTGGCACTTTTCTGTTCAAGGATATTTTGTTGCCAGTATGAAATATTGACACAAAGACATATGAAATTAGTATGCATATAATCGATTACAATTTCTGTATAATCGATTACGTGCATACAATTTTTCTAACTTAAATAATATTTTGTTGTAATTGTAAACAATAAATGTAATTAGCGTATTTTAAATTAATTAATAGCATATTTAAATTAAGTAAATTAATTAATTAGCGTAATATTTACAAAGAAACGTAAAAAAACATTAGTTTAATAATTTAATTTTTATTTTGACATTTTAGGTCTCCTTAAACGCAGCCATACTTGTCTATGCAATTTAAAAAGTTAATATTTAAAAAGTTTTGTACAAATATTTCACAAAGCATAATTATGCGGTTTTGTATTGTGTATAAATTTGTAAATACTTAGTTTAAATCAATAGGTAACTTTATAATAATAAATATAAGTGATATCAGTCTTCATAGTGTTCTCCTGAAGATTTGGTTCAAAGGGGTAAGAGCTAATTTGTTACCAGAAAAATCTACAAAAATAATGTAGGTGCTTGATTTTCATTGTATCATTTTAGGTGTTTGCTGCTGTCTTTGAAAATATATTAGGTACATAATTATGAGCTGTAGGTACTTTTAATTTGTCAGTACAGTCACGTCTGAAAATATCGATACGGACAAAGTGCTAGAAGTATGTACCTATACTAAGGTCGTGTATACATATTTTTGGCACTTTGTCCGCATCGATCTTTGCTTAAAATAATAATGTTTTGATACCTAAAATATGTATGTATAATTTCCTCAGGTGATGTGAAAAGCAGTATGTGTCACATGGTAGCAATAGTACATTTCGATGCTAGTGCGGAAAGTATGTCATTACTTCACGAGTACCGAGATATCTGGATCTGGCAAGACTCGGGACGAGTGAAGATTGACATACCCGCACGTGTATCGAACGACGTTTTTTAATACAGTTGCGAAAAAATAAGAAAAACAACAAGTAAGGAATGGAATTCGAAACTTTTATATTATTAATTCTGTGACATCATTGACATTGACATAAGGAAGAGGTGTTTTTCTAGTTTTTATTCGACTAGAATAGATTTTGTTATTATTATTGAACCCACTTCAATGAGTTTTTTTTCAAATGCATGTTCTATAAGACGGAAACAATTGTAAGTATTAAAACACTGTACTATTATTACCTAAATATAGTTATTTACGATTATTTGTGTATCGTATATTTATAAAAACAATATCGAATGTTGCCTTTGGAAACTTAAAATATTCTTGCAGTAAGAAAATACGCCTCTTCTTTGACAGGCGTTCTGTTCCATTCAGACAACTTATTAAGAACGGTTTTTCAACATTAAAAAATAAACGTGTTATAATACTTATAATGATGAAGAGGTAAGTAATAAAATATGAAATATGCATATTTATTGTATTCTTACATTAACAGTAGGTTTTTATGTTGATTACGACGTTTAAAGGAAACTAATATTAACACTCATCATTAAGTAGTCATGAATTGGAACAAGTAAAAATTTTAAAAAATTGGAAAAGTAAAAAGCACTAGTTCGCGAAAACCAACTTTCCGCACGCTAAACAGCCACGAAAAGTAGCACTTTTTGAGCAACTGTATTAAAAAATATTTTCACCTTGGGCGTTAACACTTGAATCCCTCACTACGCTAAGGATTCTATGTTAGAATCCCTCGCTACGCTCAGGATTCTATAAAAAATAAATAAATAAATAAACGTTTATTCAAAGATCTTACTTACAACTAAATACCTATTTTCTTCTGCCAAACCACACAGTGGTTTGTTGGCAGACGAGGCTCCTTTGCGTTTGTGTTAGCTGTTGATATGCAACTTAACTTTATCTTAAACCTAAACTTACCTGCTTAACCCTTTACTGCACGCGCAGCCTTATATGGTTGTTATGTTTTTAGCTATTAAAGTTTACTTTTAACCAAATACTTATTTTATTTTTGACATGAAGTAAGGGGTTAACTTTCCAATCTGAGCGTACAGTTTACAAATGTAATGTATTATAAGGGTTACGTATTGTATTGTATTTGACCCTTTATTTTATTTAATAAAAAGTAACTTAATTTCTTTTTAAATGTTTGTTTTGTCATCCTTGTGGTCTTTAAATCCGACGGCAACTCGTTACAGATCATAGGGATTAAATATTTTTTACATCTTTGGACAAAGTAATTCGTAAACCTAGGTACCAGCAATTTATTACTATCTCTGTTTCTCGTTAACCTTTGGTTGACAATAGGTATTTTAAACTCATCATTACACATTTGTTCCAAAGCTAATAATAATGTGACTTGTTCATGGACTGTTAAAATTTTACATTCTAAGAAGAGTTGTTCATAGGTAGTACTTTTACATTTAAATTTAGTTTTTTCGTCAACCATTAATTTCATGAATCTAATCTGCAATGCCTTTATCTTATCTAGATACGTTTTAAATGTACGGCCGTAGCTTGACAGCCCATACGACAAAAGTGAGTCCACTAGAGCATAGTACACTGCATACATAGTAGCCCTATTTAAAACGAACTTCAGATGGTGGAATTTTGCAAGTACTGCTCTTAGTTTATTGCATAAGCCATTTACATGTGGCTGCCACGAGAACTTATAATCTATAAGCAAGCAAGCAATATTATAGAATCCTTCGCTTCGTTTAGGATTCAATTGTACGCCCTCGCCGTAAATATGTCATTTTGCTCCCTTGTGACACAATCTACTATTTTTTTCGGGATGCGGTAAATGTTTGTTTTCTTCTATAAAACATACTAAAAATGTTAAAACAAATGTATTTTTTTAACTAAAATACTGCGCAAATTTGAATAGAACATCGGAGATTGTATTAATTTACGATCACAATAATTATACAGGACCAGGATAGATTTTGTCTAATTATGCATAAAATTATATGATTTTTTGTTGTGTAGGCTGCATCCATCACTATGCATTTACGGGTTAATTATTTTATGAAAATTTATTAATTATAAGTATTATAAGTATGATTTATTTTGAATATGACGATGTACAATTACTACAAATAAAATATATTAAATTCTATTCTATGTTTACACAGACTAAACACAATCAGCTTCTAGATATAAAGATAAATAAACCGTTTATTAATCGTAACTATACATGCGCAGGAGTATTGTTTGTCCACGCAACAGTAAACTCGATGGTTTCGTAACCGACATTCCACAACATTAAACAAGTGTTTCGATACACGGTGAAGTTATGAACGGACCCATCTTGAATTAGGTACTTTAGAGTTGGCTAGAGCAAAGATAGATAATCCGTAATAGATGGATACAGTCTAAGGAAAAAACGTGCCTCGAAAATCAAGAAAATTTGATTCTCGATCAGAGGGCGCTACTAGCTTTGGCCTACTGTCGTATAGATGGCGTTGACGGTTTCGTTTGTTATTTAACAATTTTAACGCATTGATATGTAAGAACATGGGTCAAAATCATAAAAATAATTAATGCAAATAAAAAAAATCATTTATCCATATTTAAATACATTTTATCGTATTTTTATAAATCTTCATTTATAGTTTTAAAGTGTGTCGACAGATGGCAGTGAATTTACTGGGGTTACAAAATTTACTATGACAGTACCGCTCTAGTATAAGTTACTCTATGGCTAGAGTTAGACAATGCTAAGTTGTTAAATTTTGAAACGGGACTTAATCGCGTATTTAAGTTTTAAGATTTGCCTCCGACGTTTTGAGGACGGCGTTGTCCCCGTGGTCTCGGAGAAGACTGGCTAAAGTTGACATCAACATCTTCTACCCGCGCGAGTTTTTCAAACTACCTGCACTTGGTCTTGTTTATCAGCTTGAACGTTTTGCGCACTAGGGATGTTACTCTGTCGACACACAACACTAGCGAATGTAGCGATTAAGTCCCGTTTTACAATTTAATAATGTGTAGAAATCGTGAAAGTATAAATCAGTGTGAAGCTATGTTGCTAGCGATTTTGATAGCCCTGACAGTTCAAGTGTTACTTTAAACTTCAAACTTTTATGAAATTATGACGTTTAAATAACACTTCCACAATGCACAGGGCTATCAAAATCACTGCCAACTTAGCTTGGTCTAACTATAAGCATTTATGTTTATTATTTTAATGTACTTACCTTTACCTACATATATGAAAAAATGTTTATTGATTGAGCTTGGGCCATAATTCTTTCGTATGTCTGAATGTTCTCCTCTACAGCAGGTTAGATAATTATCTTAAACATTTTTATTGTAGATTCAGTTTCTTGAAAATTTACAAAATGGCGGTGCTACGAGGGTGTCTTGAGGTCTACAGCTCAGCTCAGCTCAATATTAGAACAAAGTTTTTCTAATTTTATTAACCTTTTATTTATGTATGACCTGACTCTTTCTGCTCTGTACAGACCCACCCACGATTTTTGACCACCACTTATGAAAGGTTAGAATAGAACACTATTTATTTATAATTTGTGTTTCAATAGCCTTATGGATTATGGAATTTTGTGGACGACATTACAATTCAATACTTTGCATTGCACACCTCACAAAGTTTACAATAAATGGTTACAATCCCTAATTAAGTATATTTTTAAATGAATATAATATAGGTAATTGTTTATGATCTCGATAATTTAATAAATAATAATAATAATAATCTTTAATAGATAATTTAATCATAAAAAAAACATGTCATAGGTTTGAGGAAATAAAACTATGTTTTCTCGATTATATACGACTGTAGGCCAAAACTAGTAGCGCCCTCTGAACGAGAATCAAATTTTCTTGATTTTCGAGGCACGTTTTTTCCTTAGACTGTATCCATCTATTACGGAGTTATATCTATCTTTGTATGTACTATATCTTGCAGAACAAAATGTTCAAAAATATCTGACAGACATTATTGTTGATGATGATGTATACAGGGTGTTATCAAAATGGGGCTGTTAAGTCAGAAACAAAAATAATTTGCCAATTTACTTAGTCTATTTTGGAGAAGTGAAATATTGCGCATATACCTAATATGTAACTAGTATTTGATTTGACTTAATACACATCGCGTCACGTTCGGTAACGAAGAATTTACGCTTCCGCTACGAGGCTAACCGAAGACGCAACGGAATGTTCATGGAAAACTGGCAAAAGTTATTGATATAGGTATTTAAGAAGTGACAGGCGTTTTCGTCAAAGACAGAACTATTAATTTTTTTTTAATTGTGAGGCTAAATCGGGGTTCTTCTTTACTTAGGGTACCTATCTGGTTATTTGACGCTTTTTAATTTTTTATGCACTTTTTTATTATTCTAGGACCAAGTAAACCAACTTTATAGATGACTAATTCAATTTACTGCAGACTTTAAAATTCCATTAAAATAAGGAAATTTAAAGTTAGACCAAGCGTTGAATAATAAAATGTACTAACTAAAATTAGGCCTAACTTAATTACCATTCTAAAATTATTCATAGTTTACTTAAGTAAAATACCTGTTTACCTTCGCCCAAGCTATATACATTAACTACAAAAACTTTTCGACAGGACTTAGAAAACTAAAAATGAATACTTACACCACTTCCTAAGAAAGGCGCTCGTGAGCTTGGCACACAACTTATCCCGGCCCTGCATGTTGTCACACACTACAACACTAGTACATCACACACACACACGGACTGCGAGGTGCGCACGCGTCGGCGGCGGGACGGCGACTGCGGACCTGCGGGCAAAACGAGATTGGTGTAGTAATGAAATGCAGTTGAAGCAGCTTTTCATTGAAAAGCTCTAGGCCTATTCGAAAAATGTAAATAGGGCCTACCGCGAACCACGTTCGACGTGTTGCCTCTCTGTCGCACTTGTAAATTCGTACGTAAGTGTGACAAGGAGGCAACACGTCGAATGTGGTTCGCGGTAGGCACTATGTTTATTATTGATATGATCCGAATTTGATACGACTGGTTTTTGTGAGTTATTGATGATTTTTATTAAGTTTCGAATAGGCCTCGTTGATTTACACTTAAAGAGAAAAACCAAAGATAGATATAACTCCGTAATAGATAGATACAGTCTAAGGAAAAAACGTGCCTCGAAAATCAAGAAAATTTGATTCTCGTTCAGAGGGCGCTACTAGTTTTGGCCTACTGTCGTATAGATGGCGTTGACGGTTTCGTTTGTTATTTAACAATTTTAACGCATATCAGTGAAAGAACATGGGTCAAAATCATAAAAATAATTAATGCAAATAAAAAAAAAACATTTATCTATATTTAAATACATTTTATCGTATTTTTATAAATCTTCATTTTTAGTTTAAAAGTGTGTCGACAGATGGCAGTGAATTTACTGGGGTTACAAAATTTACTATGACAGTACCGCTCTAGTATAAGTTACTCTATGGAAAAACTAAGATACCGTTTTAATATAACGTCTTGAGAATATTTAATTTTGCAGTTTAGTGCCATAATACTATGTTACATAGTATTATTATATACTATAACGTACTTATATAAATATAGTAAGTGTAACAATATAATGTTTAAGAAAGAAGTTAAAATTAGTTTGTTTCCTAAATAGCAAGTATTATTTCATTGGAAAAAACTGAACCGGTATCGTTTTTCACCTGTATGTTGAAATTTATTCTAAGTATTTGTATTTAAAAAAAATCACCAGATTATTTAATGGAAAATTGTTTCCAGTCCTCAGCCTTACAGTTCGGAACCTTCAGTGGGCGAGTCCGACTCGCACTTGTCCGGTTTTTTTTATTACGACCATTGATGCTAATTTTAGAATATTTTTTTACTAGCTACACAATGTACATGTGAATTTGGAAAACAATCTCTTATGAATTATAAACTTCTTTCATTATTTTCTATAACAATTTGACAAAATAAACAAACATCGTATAGACGTATTATTTTTAAGCTTGGTTAAAAATAAATTCAAACTGCGATTATAATTTGTAAAGCCAATAAATTCATGACAGCAACAAAATTCATCGTTGTTGTTATCTTTTAACACATCTGCAGTTTTTCAGAATGTAATAAAACATATGATTTAGATGGATCATGATTAAAAACTGTCAAATTAAAAATACTGTTTTTTTATTTTATTTTACAGGACCTTTATACTGTTGTACATTAAAAAGACTGTTGTTTTTGCATGCTTCACGATTAGTGGAAGAGATTCCAGTTGTCTTTTATCTTTTTAAGGTTTATGAGTTGGTTGGTTAGGTTGTTTATGAGTTAAAAATAACTTGTGGCAGATAAAATAAAACTATGAAAACGGATTATATCGCGTATATTGAATTTATACTACATCCCGACGTTTATAATCATTTACAGCGTTCGTGGTTAACTATTTTCAAGTAATATACGCGACAAAGCTATACATATAATCCGTTTTCATAGATTTATTTCATGAGTTACTATCGCGGTAACCGAAGACAATATTCTGTAAGACAAATTTCTGATTAGTATTTCAGATATATTTGCATTCTGTGTTTTGTTTGAATTACAAGCGAACATGAGATTAATCGAATTTAAAATGTCGTGAGACATACTAACATGTATTTAGACACTCGCGTCACATGTTTCGGAGAGCCTAGGTTTCCTTTCTCAAGCACTAACAATGCAGCGCGCAGCAGTACGCGAAACACGGCCGTCGTGAACGCAGCTCGTGAGTTAAAACGGTAAAATTAGTATTGTAACATGAAATTGATATTTGGTCTTTGTAAAGAAATAATTTTCAAAAACAGCATAGCTTTTAATACTTGTACTTCCATTCATTATTACTGTTTTGGCAAGTTATCTTTTCTGGTTATATTTTTTCCCTATTTCTTAACATGTCATCATATTAATGTTCCCCACGTTATAAAACCGTATTGAAGTAGGAGTGCAAAATAGTCGTAATATTTTAAGCAGGTGGTTCAACCTTGGCAATTTTCTTAAACGAGTTGTCAAATTTACAAATCAAGTCGTCCTTTCCAGTCTAATTTAATGCAAATAAATTATTAACTTTACTTTACTTTCTATATAGACGGTATAATATTAACTCACTTGAATACGAATATATTATTATATTCGTATCTTATTAAGCTTACCCCATAATACTAGTCTCCAATAGCCTTGGTACAAGTACTCAATGCCATCATATAAACGCTATCCCACCGGTTCTGAAGCAACCACAGACGTCACCGATTTCGCATACGATTATCAAATACCTGCGCGAACGCACCGTCTCCAACAGAAACGAAACGCACTATGGCACGGTTTTGAACAATGTAATTTGGATGTTAATTTTATAAAATTTGAATCTATATATTTATTTCTCGACGATTGTAAATTTATGAGCTCTTCTATGTGTTATTGAAATGTGTTATATTCTTGTTGTACTTTCAACTTTAACATTATTGTAAATTAAGTATAGTTATGTATGTTAACATTATGTACTTAATAATAAACCGAATATGTGACTGTTTGTGTTCTAAATAAACTAAAAAATAAACCTACTTTCATATTTTGTTTCGAAAGAGCGTGTGTGCTTAGTGTTGTTGCTTAAGGAACTATTTTTAAGACGTTTCAAATAGAGTTCAAAATTGTATGACAGTGACATTTTATTAGTAAGTAGCGTTGGGTAACTTGAAAACTTTAAACAATAGGTAGTCCTTTTGATAAATTGTCAAAATCGTAATCGCTTGCAATTTGACTATGTGTTAGCACACGTGAGGTTTTTAGGGTTCCGTACCCAAAGGGTAAAAACAGGACCCTATTACTAAGACTCCTCTGTCCGTCTGTCTGTCTGTCACCAGGCTGTATCTCATGATCCGTGATATCTAGATAGTTGAAATTTTCACAGATGATGTATTTCTGTTGCCGCTATAACAAAAAATACTAAAAAGTACGGAACCCTCGGTGCGCGAGTCCGACTCGCACTTGGCCGGTTTTTAAGTAACTTGATGCATGAACAAGTTAATTCAAGATAACTGAAGCCTTATTTAAGATACTGACGTAAGTTGCGGCTACCGGTAATGAGCAATTAAGCATCAACTATGATTGTATATTATAGATTTAAGAACATGTTAGATATCCGTTCACCGTCATTTTCATCCAACATTACGAGTGTGCCATGTCATCCTGTATGTTATCCATCTGTGTAACACAAAAAGATAATTACCGTTCATCATCAATTTTGACAGAGACATAGATTTACTTTCATTTACTCTTTCTATCTATTTAAACAATAAGTAAATAAATGAATTAACCACTCGGTAAGTAGTTGTTGTTAATTTATTTTATTCAAATTATAATAATATGTAGTGAGTAGACGACTATGGACCTCTTTTTTAAACAGATTGATGTAAAAACAAAGAAAGCAAAAATAGTTACTAAAAATAGTGGAATACACACAAAGTTAGACGAAATAAGGAAATAGTATGTATTTTCATTTCATCTACAGTCTTTCAACGTTTTTGTGGGCGAATAACGTTCAAATTGTGAAAGGAAATGAAAGCATATAAAATTGATTTAAATGCCATGATATTCGAAATAATATTATGATTTGGGAGATCTTATCTTAGGTATTTTTACCTGATTGACAAAGAAGGGAATGTGCCGAATGTCGTGTTTTATTGTATGTGTGTTTGTAAGTACACCCAGCAGCCCAAACAGTGTTGGATTAGGACTTGTAACGTAATCGTTTCAAATATGTATATTTTTTAAAATTATAACTAGTTTATTTAAATGTACATGTCGTTTTTCCCCACATTATAACGCCATAACACAGTAAGGATGTAAAATAGCCATAATACTTTAATCAAAGTGAGCAAATACTACCCTTCTGTCTAAATCCTAATCCTTGTTTCTGCGATTTTATTGTAGATTTTAAGATTTTAAATTAAGTACATATTTATCCGAAAATACTTGGTTTACCGACTAGTTTTGTTAAGTCTTCCATCAGTACATGTCCACGCTAACGATCAGTTCGACCTCCTTGACGTGAGTAAACTAACTAAAACTAATCGATCCTATTTTCTACTCATCATTACCAAGGTCGTACAGACGTCACCAGTGGTCGAATGTGAAAACATTTGGAACTGGTTGCTTGACCTTGACTTGAAGAATAGGTGCTAGTGTTAGTATTAACAAAAATTATAAACTGCAAGGTTAGCTATATTAAATATATTAAAAACGGGTCACTCACGTGTTTTAAGTCGAAAACGCTCGACATGTTTCACTCCGTACCGAGGAAAATCAAGTCAATAATGCCGTAAACGAGGGTAGTTTCTCGGCCCCCTGCCGCCACCGGCGCCCGCGCCGAGTCATCGGGCGCGGAGGGCTGCGGCCCGCAGTCTGCGCCGGTCCGTCACCGTCGACGCAAGCTCCTGATGACGCTCCTCGGTACGGAGTGAAACATGTCGAGCGTTTTCTTTAAGTCGAAAGTGAGTGACCCGTTTTTAATATATTTAATATGTCTATGTCTCACGGAAGTTTTGTTGTAAGGTTAGCTGTAGAAAACATCAGGTTGTTAACAATCTTAATGTGTCTTTTCATTAAAAAACACTTTTGAAAAATAAGTCACGGCAAATATGCAACAATTCTAATGTCGTTTTCTTTCTCTAAGAACAAATTAAATTATTTTCTATGAAAATATATTAATTTGTGTTTTTTCAAGTAGACACACTACTATTTAAACTATAAAATGAAATATATGTCATATACCAAAGATAGATATAACTCCGTAATAGATGGATACAGTAAAAAACGTGCCTCGAAAATCAAGAACATTTGATTCTCGATCAGAGGGCGCTACTAGCTTTGGCCTACTGTCGTATAGATGGCGTTGACGGTTTCGTTTGTTATTTAACAATTTTAACGCATATCAGTGAAAGAACATGGGTCAAAATCATAAAAATAATTAATGCAAATAAAAAAAATCATTTATCCATATTTAAATACATTTTATCGTATTTTTATAAATCTTCATTTTTAGTTTTAAAGTGTGTCGATAGATGACAGTGAATTTACTGTGGTTACAAAATCTACTATGACAGTACCGCTCTATCTTATTATATCCTCTTTGCATATACTAAGGAAAAAATGGATGGAGGCTTTGGTCATTTTTTGTTTCGTATATGTCATTTATTTCAGTTCTTTTGCTTTCATAAGTAATAGTTACCGATTTTTAAAAAGCGTTGTGTTCAATAAAAAGATACGTCAAGATTGTTTATTACCTTTTTTCTAATGCTAAAAAAAAAACGAGGAAAAAAAATAAGATAAGAACATAGTCAGTTGGGGTAGGCACATTGGATGTCGAGTTGCGGAAAATGCCCAGCAAAACTGGGGTAGGTAAATGCCCCCATGGAGACAATGCACTAAATCTAGTTTATAGGTATTATGGCGAATGAGTTAGAGAAGCGATTAACTTTCCAGTGATAGGGAACTAGACATTAATTTGGTCAGGAACCACCAACTGTTCGCTTACTCTGTTTATAAGTCCGAGGAACACTTCAGATGTTTTCAGGGACTACCAATACCACAAGTCGGCCTTGACTAAGAACAACTGGGTTAGCTCCAAAGCCCGCGCCGCGATTCGCGCACGAGTGTGGAGGGGGCACATCATAACCGCACTTTTCTCATTTCTTATATTAATTAGAATAGAAATAATTTATTTGTTAGCACACACAAATAGAAAATACACAATTATATTATATATATTATTATATATGGACATAGCTTGTTACTAGCTGAAACATAGAACCATTAAATCCTTATTATTAATTATTATAAAAATTTAACGATCCAGTATAAAAATTCAATTTTTTGCATAAAAAAACCAAGAATATGATCTCACAGTGTGGTCATTTTTGCCATATAATATTTAAGTTTGCCCTATAGTAAATGGTTCAATAAAGTGTTACGTATCAGATCATTTTCCATTTTTTAATACCGATCATGGTGCAAGTGGGAAAATATTAAAATGCCTCCCCCCACTCATTATAAATATGACAGATCTTTGAAGTTTACTTTAAAGAAAAATTTACACAAAAAACGCACACAAAAGTGCGTACTTAACAGATTTAATGATTATTCAAATAGTTAATGATAATGATAACTGTCGGCTTTGACAAGGTCGGTTTAAGCAATAACATTTAATGGTCCTTAGGCCAGCCAAGAATTAGACCAGAACCCATCACTGCGGTCGGCAACCATTATTGTGAGGCAACCTGGCCATTTTGAATAACCAATCAAGGATTTAGATATTTTAAATTACATTACCTAACACTTTCAGATTTAGGTTTTCAGAATCGTTTCTAAAGAAAGCGAGACCATTACACATAATAAGCATTTTTTTAAACTTGTATACTACGCCGCACACGAATTAATAATCTCGACGCCGCAAGCTGCATAGTTCAGTTGCCGATTTTGTTAAGGAAATTAAGCGCAAAGCGGGGAATATGACACAAAGTAAAGGTGTTCTATATGTATAGCTTAGTTAACGAATTTGTCATGTATTTGGCTTTATAAACGTCTGCAAAGGGTGACCATAATTATAGGTAGTCTCGTAGCAAAAATTTCGTTTTCAACTTGATTTTAAATTACCTAGCTTAAATTATTTTGTTAGTGTTATTAAGGTTGGCTCAAAAGTACGTTGACTACATTTTTTACTGCAGCTTATTTATTTACTAAAATTTATTGCACAGTAAAAATTGTACAAAAGGCGAACTTAATAATAATAAATAAAATAAAAATAATTTCTTTTCAGACAGTTACAGTCCATAGTTGTTAGTAATTAACTTACAGGCTATGTTATGTTACAGAACAGTACCTACACTAAATTACACACATGAAATTACATACTAATAAATTACAAATTATTGTGGCCGATCTATCGAACTGCATGTTTCTGAACATGCAATTCGATATATCGTCCCAAAACAACTGAATCTAACTTGTTGGCTATCATTTTCAGGATCCCGTTGGAGCTCCCACGTATACGGTGTACCACTGATGCTATATTTTTCCGCATAATGGCATAAAAATCATCTACGTGCGCGTCCGCAAACATGCCAGAGGCACTACAGTATCGCGGGAGCCTCACCAGGGCCCTGGAAATGTTGTTATACTGGACCCTGTGTTAATGCCAGAAGGCATTCTCTACCAGATAACCCTCTAACTATAACAAACGCTTATTGTTGATAATTTTAACAAACGTTTGTATTTCTGTATCCTGGCTAAATAAGAACATTTTGAAGACAATACGTTTTGTTTTAGTTAAATGTTTTTAGCTTTAATTTTTAATGACATAGGTATTTTAAAAGACTTGTAAGTAAGTTTGGCCAATCTGTAACCAAATTTTTTTGTTTATGAAAACTTTTTTACCAGTGCAGTAGCAGTGTTGTGCGAAATCCATTAGTAATAAAGAATGCTAGATGTCACAACGTTGGCAAGAAACGCACTAATCACTGTTTAGTTGCGACATGGAAGCGAGAAAGCGTCCAATGAATCAATGTAGGTACAATCAGAGGCCGAAGGAGATGACAAATCTATTCATTCTAAGGAGATGGAAAATATAGTCAGATTCCGATTTAAACTGTCGTGAGACATACTAACATTAAACTAATTTATTCTGTTAGTGCTTGATAAAGGACACCTAGGCTCTCCAAAACATCTCGCGTGAGTGACTAAAAACACGTGATTAAACCGCAAAATTAGTTTTTTATTCCGATTTATTTCTATATCCCGTTTTTTTAAGATTAAAATTTTTCTAACCTCAAAAGTAGTGGTAATTAACTGCTAAGGTTCCTATGATATCTAATATTGCGTTACAATTATTATAATATCTAACTAAACTACACTATAATTCAATGCAGTTACTCAGATTTAATATTAGAGGAAAAAAGTTATTACTAATTTTGAGGTTATAAAATTTCTAATCTGAAAAAATTTGTGCCCCAAATGCACCAACTGTCCTATCAATTTCATATCGGGGATAGGAAAACCACAGGAAAACTAAGTTTCACCTTTTCGACGCCGTGTCAAACACAATAACAGTTATCCAGACGCCATGTGACCAAAGTGTCAAAACTGAAATTGAACTTTATGCATATGCATGTAGTGTAGGTCTATATTGCTCTGTGGTCTATGGCAGATTAATCGGCATTGAACCTACGGTGCGTATATATCGGTCATTGGCGTCGAAAAGGTTTATCCCTAGAATTCGCGCGATCACCAGTTTTTGTTAAACGCGACTGTTGACCATACCCAGTGGAAAAATTGGACGTGTAAATATGAAATGGTATTTCTGCCTCTTTCTCTAAAATCACCGAGCGACGAAGCTGACAGTTATTATAAAAGAAATAATATAGATAGGTCGTAAAGGTAGTCTACTGTAATATATTTAAAGTATACATTTTAACTCTTAAGCCTTTGAAACAAGGCTCAAATTGCCATGCACTTTTTTCTTACTAGTTATCTACAAGGTATTAGATGCAAACTGGTTGTATCACAGTTCATCGACTTGTCTATTTGTTTAACGCGTTAGTTTCTTCAAGAATACAGGTACCTACACTACCTACCAATATGACGCCATATTTAAGGTACTTACAGTTCATTGAACAACCTGAAACAGTTTAATTCATGAATTTATCATAAAAAAACTAGTCCCAAACGCGACTTTATGTACAAGTCGGTAAAAACTTTCTTCACAGTGTTCACTGGGGGCTAACGCGCAATTGCACCTATTTAACCTAGTTTTTAGGGTTCCGTACCCAAAGGGTAAAAACGGGACCCTATTATTACTAAGACTCCGCTGTCCGTCTGTCCGTCTGTCTGTCTGTCTGTCACCAGGCTGTATCTCATGAACCGTGATAGCTAGACAGTTGAAATTTTCACAGATGATGTATTTCTGTTGCCGCTATAACAACAAATACTAAAAACAGAATAATATAAATATTTAAATGGGGCTCCCATACAACAAACGTGATTTTTTTGCTGTTTCTTTCTGTAATGGTACGGAACCCTTCGTGCGCGTGTCCGACTCGCACTTGGCCGGTTTTTTTGGGTTCCGTACCCAAAGGGTAAAAACGAGACCCTATTACTAAGACTCCGCTCTCCGTCTGTCCGTCTGTCACCAGGCTGTATCTCATGAACCGTGATAGCTAGACAGCTGAAATTTTCACAGATGATGTATTTCTGTTGCCGCTATAACAACATATACTAAAAACAGAATAAAATAGAGATTTAAGTGGGGCTCCCATACAACAAACGTGATTTTTGACCGAAGTTAAGCAACGTCGGGCGGGGTCAGTACTTAGATGGGTGACCGTTTTTATAGATAATGGTACGGAACCCTTCGTGTGCGAGTCCGACTCGCACTTGGCCGGTTTTTTTTATATTGAAAACCAAACCTTAAAAGTTCATGCTGACTTGATAGATAGATATTGTAACTGCATAGGTACCAGAGCAGTATAGTTTTGTATAAAACAGCTAGCGATATTTGAAACAGAAGTATATTTATTATTATTCACAACGACGGGACTTCTCCGAGACCACGGGGACAACGCCGTCCTCGAAATGTCGGAGTTAAATTTAAAACTTATTTTACGCGATTAAGTCCCGTCGTTGTGAATAATAATGAGTAAAATTCGTGAAAGTTTAAATTAGAAGTATATTTGCAGAGTAGGGAATTCGAGATTTTCCCGAGGAGCTACATACAGTATGGGGTTCTTCAAAAAAGGAGTTTACAGGTTTTTGATGGGTCGGAAGCGCGCATGTATGTGACATCTAGCAGGTCTGTTGCTGCAGGCGTCCATAAGCTACGGTGACTGCTTACCATCAGGCTGGCCTTATGCTTGTTTGCCACCGACGTGTTATTAAAAAAATCGAGATAAAATGTAAAAATCGGCGCGGTGGCCAAATCTTTCATCGCAAGTGTCGCGTAGCGCGCCATATTATTTATATGTATTTTGTTTCTATATAATTTCCTGACTTTAAGCCCACTCTTTAAAGTTGCGAAAAGTATACCTATGCTTTATGGGCCCAGCAGTAGGCCGTATAAAGGCCGGTGACGATGATTATCGCAAAATCTTCTAAGAACAACTTTTAAAGTACGAGTAGAAATAGTAGAATGTGAGTAGAATGCTGCTTTTAGCCTTCATATTTACTCCTAAGACGCCGTATCTGGTTTTTAAGTTGCAAATCTTAAATTATTGAACTCGCTTTGAATGTTGACCAGCCAGTTCTCATAACTATGCCAACGGAAAATAGGCTTAAATACATGAAGTTATAAAAGCATTTACGTCGTTTTTGCTTTGTCGTGCGCTTGCGCTGATTTTAAAGCAAGGTAACCTGGGATGTTATTGCAATCACTTGTCCGAGACGAGTCGCAATCACAAGCGCCAGCGAACAAGTAAGTATACTATAGTGGATTAGCGTCGATGCTACTCAAATCCCACCAGCATGCCTAATTTTCTATGGCTCATGAAGAAATGGAAAGCTAAATTAGCTTTGGATTTGCTCCCAATCAAAGATAGATATAACTCCGTAATAGATGGATACAGTCTAAGGAAAAAACGTGCCTCGAAAATCACGAAAATTTGATTCTCGATCAGATGGCGCCACTAGTTTTGGCCTACACTCGTATAGAGGGCGTTGACTGTTTCGTTTGTTATTTATAATTTTAACGCATACCAATGAAAGAACATGGGTCAAAATCATATAAAAATAATTAATGCAAATAAAAAAATCATTTATCCATATTTAAATACATTTTATCGTATTTTTATGAATATTTATTTTTAGTTTTAAAGTGTGTCGACAGATGGCAGTGAATTTACTGGGGTTACAAAATTTACTATGACAGTACCGCTCTAGTATAAGTTACTCTATGCTCCCAATGGTCTAGACGCGCCGCCACTACTACTCTGCATAAATAATATAAAGATAGTTTATTTTTCAAGTAGGCATATTACAGTGCGCTCATAAACGTCAAATAAAGCATACCGCTACCATTCGAAGGCAAAAATATCGATCCAGACAAATGGCTCAAAAATATGTGAACACGACTTTATTGTCTAAGATGTAAGAGCGTACACATATTTTTGAAACTTTGGGAATGTATATATATTTACAATTATACACCCTTGACTGTACACTGTACAAAAATTTTGTAGGTGGGCATTTTCACTTAAAAGTGTATCATTTACTTGTTTTGAAAATCCATCAAGTTTTGGGTTATTTCTACTCAGAATCACGAGGACTATCGATCGATCGATTTAAAAAAAATGTCCCCAAAAAATTTCAGTTTTGTAACGCATTTTCACATACATTTTGTAAGGACCGTTACAAAACTGACACCCAAAATTTGTATGAAAAACTGGGGACCTTTTTTTGTCTCATTCAATAGTACTCGTGATTCTGAGTGTAAGAGTTCTCTTGTAACCCAAGAGTTGATAGTTTTTCGAAAAAAAGTAAATGGTACCATTTTTTCTGAAAACCCCCAGGTGCGAAAAACTACCTCATGGTATCCTAGCCTAGTACTGCTAGTACCTACGGCTATGCTACATGGTATACCTAATATCTACGTTACGCCTCGAAAAACACGAGAACTGGGTCAGTCCGAATAATAGATTTTTAAAATAAAGGTATTTTTAACCGATTTTTTAAATTCAACCCTGTATGAAAATGGAGTTAAAAAAACCGACCGAAAGCAGATTTTTTGGTCGGTTTGCTATAGTAACGGCCGAAAGCTGCCGAAATCGAAACCGAAACTTCGGTCGGACACTTGTTAAAAGTTTTTAAAGACTTACTTTAGGTACACTGGCGACATCGACAGAATGAAAACGCCTCGCTTGCGCCCGCGCAAGACATGGCCTGGATCACAGTTACCTAGTTACGCAACTGTTGCGTTTTGCATGCGCGATTTTGGCTAATTGTGGAATTATGGTCAGTTATAAAACTTCATGTATGTATGTATGTATGTATAAACTCTTTACCACTAGGCATAGGTTCTGAGATTCAGAGAAAGCGAACGTTAAGTCATTTTGTAAGTGGGACCAGTAGATGTGCACAATAGCTGTCGATTTGCGGAAAATGTCCAGTAAATCTGTAATCTTAGTATACAACGACGAGTGACGGACATTTTGGGAGTAAGAGCGTTTTCATTGTCCCATCCGATATCGGATGTATTAGGACCGCGCCCGGGCGCCGTCTTTAGCGGTCACGCACACTCGGCACACTACAAGTCTACAACAAGCATTATGCCTACACATACGTACACATCCAATTTAAATATTATATACCTTCTACTTCTTAAAATTTGTAGGATGAAAGTCGTAGAAAATGTAATGTCTACAGAGAAGGCCGATTTTCCCAAACGTTTTCGACCCGAACCGGACTATATACGATAAATATATAACAAACAAATCAGAATTGACTTGAGCATGTATTCTGCTTCGTTAGTCGAAAGCGCCACATAAAACATATTTAAAACGTGTTATAAATATCTAATACGTTTGCTTAAGAAGCTTATTTCAATGTGTTTAAATTTTACCTCTGCATTCGAAAGATGTATATATTTGCAATTAAAAGGCGGATGTGACGTTATGAAATTGCGCGATCAAGGTGCGCGTGCGATGCGGTCCAACGGGCGCGTTCCCAATACTAGCGCCATTGGTCTAGTTTGATATAAAGTTCCGTCAGTGCGACTATGATTAGACTAGTCTAATCCCCTTATTAATAAAATTTAAAGTCTGTTATATTTTTCTAACAACAGCAAATAAACAAATATCAATTGACAGATAGCGGCAAATGCTTATCAACTCGGCTTCTGTCATTAGACATACGTTTATGAAAATTAAAATTAAAACTAAGTATAAGTTTAAAATAAGTAGTTTAAGATCCAATACTGCCCTACCCTTCCTAGCAGGGTATCATGTACCTACTTGACCAACTGAGACCAACATGTAAGACCAGAATGTACAAATGAACATGATTACAGTGGAATAAATGATATGATATGATAAAATTATGAATATCGCCATAAGCCACGGAACTGACAAAACGTGCAATATTTTTAATTTTGTTGAGTATGTATGTTTATTTTAAGTACTTATGTGAAACCTAAACGTGGGACAGATTTAAACATGTGATATGATGTATATAATATTCCTCAGTGTGGTGAGTTACATGGGAATTTATTTGAATAGGTTTTAGTTTTAATTATTTTGACTAGTTACAAATTCAATTCAATTCAATTTATCTGAATCTATCTTTTATTTGAATCTTCTAAAATGATTTTTACGCCAAGGACCCTAATCTATTAAACAAAAGCAATTGTTTCTTTTGTCCAAGCGCGTGGCCATTGTGTCTGAGCGCGTGGCTATGGTGTCTGAACGCGTGGCCTTTGTGTCTCTGCGCGTGGCACGCGCTCAGACATAATGGTCACGCGCTTACAGAAAAGAAACAATGGCTTTTAATTAATTATACACAAGACCGACACTTCGGTGATTGACACTTGTACTTTTTAAGAGACCCGTTGCACCAATAATCGACAGCTGTGAGATCAATGAGTTCTTTCAAGTGTCACCGAATGGTGATAGAAAATTCGATGTTTATTACAATTTATTGCTATATCAACAAATTAATTTTATTCTCTCTTTTACCACGTTAAATTACTGGTTTCTTGTCCTAAATGTCCTATGAAAAACATTATAGAACCTTCAGAAAACGCAGGTTAGAATTTTCAATATTACCATATAAAAAGTGCCCCGGATTTATCCGTCCTATTACGTCACGTTTTAGCAAGAAACCTTATTCTATGACGTACCTAGTGGAAAATAAAATTACCATACAAAACTTCTAACATTTTTCATTACGATCGAGAATGTTGCTGATTTTAAGGACCAAAAAAAATTTAGATGCGCAAAACAAATTTTCGTGATTTTTCTAAAGACTTCTTTTAACTTTACGAACTAAAAATCGAGAGTCGCAGGCATTATGCTAGTGGCACTCGACACTTATTTGCTTAGATACTAATGAGTTATTGCACATATCCCGCCACGGCATTGTATGCAAATCAGTTAAATGATATGTGACCTGGAGGTGTAGACCAATTATATAATGTTAATAACCTAACATAACAGACTTGCCTACAACCTAGTCGGCCGGCATTTTATACAGTATAAAAATTTAATTTCCGTACCATTTCGTGCCTTTGTCACACTGACAATCAGTATGAGTCGCCATCGACCTCATACTATTGTCACTGCGACAAGGTACGAAATGGTGCTTAAATTAAAATTATTAACCGTACAGTAGAACCTCGATTATACCAAAGATAGATATGATTATACGAACCCTCAATTATCCAAACTCTGAAGCCATTCGTCAAGGAAAAATGGACGTACAGTCGAAGGCAAAAATATCGATCCAGACATATGGCCAAAAAGAGCGTACCTACACATATTTTTGAAACTTTGGGAATGTATATATATTTATGCCCTTGCACTGTACATGGTGTTTTTAGTCACCTGCAATAATTTGCGGGGATCATACTGAGCAACTTTTACTACGGGACCAATACCGAAATCGCAAAAAAAAAAATTGACACCCATATAAAATATCAACATCAGACCAGCCAAATTAAAACAACCAATTTTTTTCGCGATTTCAGGGTTGGCCTCATAGTAAAGGTTGCTCAGTAAAAGGTGACTAAAAACACCCGTATGTCGTAATAAGCGCTGAACGGGTTTATAATTAAGAATATTAAGATTTCGCATATACATAAGCTTTTCCATTCAAATCGTCATTAACAGATCTGCTCGCGATAGACCACTCAGTATAACCTTTATTTCGGCAGACAATACTGTGAACGGTTGCTTAATGCTTTTGTACAAGTTATTTTGCGGTTCCCACGACTCCAGTAATGTATGTGAAGTTTCAATGTAAGTACAGCAAGTTATAAGTTAGCTACTTAACTGTACTGTAAAGGAATATGCAAATCCATCGGACTAAAATAACTATAGAAGTGTTTTCCAAAAAAAAATACATTTCATTCATGTCTTCAAAATATCAACTTCTTGGGGTCATTTGAATCGTTATAATATTTTATAATTATATCCGCAGTAGAACTAGGGTCACCGACATAGCTCGCAGAATTGCAAACCTTAAGTGGCAGTGGGCGGGGCACATTGCTCGCAGAACTGATGGCCGGTGGGGCCGGAAGGTTCTGGAGTGGCGTGCGCGTACCGGAAGACGAACTGCCGGTAGGCCTCCAACGAGATGGAGCGACGACCTGGTGAAGGTAGCGGGAATTCGGTGGTTGCGAGCGGCACAGGATCGGTCGGAGTGGCGAGCCTTGGGGGAGGCCTATGTCCAGCAGTGGACGTCTATCGGCTGACATAATGATGATGATGATGATGAATATTTTATTCAAATATAATCCGTTTTCATAAGTACATATAAAACTTAAAAAACTAAAAATAAAAATAAATAAAACTAATCTTAAAATAAATACCCAAAACAAACATTTGTACATTTGTAATTTTTTCATGTAAACAACAAATTCACGTCTTATACATGAAAAAATGTTTTCCAAAATTACGTATGAAAAAATATTTTTCAAGTGCGTGACGTTCATACAAATAAATAAATAATTCATACAAAAATGTGACGATCTGGAAAGGAAATCTTGGGACACATTATTTCATATATGAAGCGTGATGAAATGATTCTGAATAAAATGAGCCCCCGAAATCAATATTTTGAAGATATGAATGAAATGTACATTTTTTTGGAAAACGTTCAGTTAGTTTGAGTAGAGCTCAAAAATTACTCCACGGGAATTGTGCCGCGAACGACTCAAACTACTCAGTGTACAAACAGAAACACTTAACTGTCCATAGGTGAACCTTATGCCTTTTGTTATAAGGTCCACCGTTGACCAGTTAACAGTGTGAGCGATGGTACAGCGCGCATATTGACAACATTCAATATGTAATGCCGCGCAAGAGGTTTGACATATAGAATTTTATTTTAGCCAAGCTAAACTTTTTTTAATTGCGGGAATATATGTATCGGGTAAGATTGAAAGCTGTGGGTGAGGTATATTTATGAAGAAGGGATAATTCAAAATCGTGTTAGTTTAAAAATCAATATATACATACATAGTTCTGATTCATGCTTTCAAGTAAGTTGTGTGTAGCTTGGCGTTCAATAAGTTAAAGAATGGTCTCATATTTTGAGAAACCACCTTGATAACTAAACGATTATATCCCTACTAATCCCTATTAATACTCTTACGCATACCCTAGACGGCTATGAGAACCAATAAGTCCATCCTAGAGGAGCTGAAAATCACCACACGGCTCTCTACAATATGTCAAGAACGCGCACTCAGCTTTATTGGACATATCATGCGGTCTAAGAAGCATGAGCTAGAAAGGCAGATTATCTTGGGTCAAATGGATGGCAAGCGCGTGCGAGGAAAAGCACCCATGAGATGGTCTGATGGTGTGAAGAGGGTGGTTGGCGGCAACATGCAGTGCGTGACTCATATGGCTTATGACCGCACACTATGGAGACGGAGATACATGGTCGCGATCCTCAGCAATGAGGGACCAAAGAAGAAGAAGAAGAAATCCCTATTAATATTATAAATGGGAAAGTAACTCTGCCTGTATGTCTGTTGCTTTGGTATGGAGATAGCCCGTTGAAGGACATATAGTCTGTCAAGACATTCCCGTCGGTATAAAAAAAAACGGAAAATTTAAAAAATGTAGGCGCGTAGGGCGTCCCATAGAAATTTGAATTTCGCACTAAGTTGTTTGACCGGCTATAGGATAGTTTTTATTATTCATCACCATCATTCAAGTCGCGGGCAGTAGCTAGTTAAGTTATTACACTGATTAACATTGCCCTTACCGATTAATTAGATCAAACCGTTTCAAGAAAGTGACCTAACCTTGTTCAATCGGAACATTTTGTAACTAAAGCTTCCGGACCAATGTCGCAACCGACAACCGATGATTTTTACCGATAATTAGCTATAAACAGCAGAATTAACGGTTCCGCCGCCAAAGGATCCGAGTGATCCTGTTTTGTAACGCGCACGTGGGTGATGAAACGCACATAATGCTTTGCTGTTACGATTATATTCGACATTGCGCTGTTCCGTTTTGCTAAATAGGTTGGAAGTTAGTTCAAATCAAAAGGTGCGTGCAGATCTGCCGATCGCGTCGCTACAGTGCACGATGCACCACTGCACGCTTTTTACTTTGCTAATCTTTTCTCAAACAGGCGCATTTGCGTCTCGTACGCCAGGTCTGGAAGTACCTTAACTTTCTTGGATAATACGAGGATACTTCTAATAATACATACATCTAAGTAACATGTCAGTTAAATAGGTTAGGGTGATTCGTTTAAAAAACAATAATATTGCCATTTTATGTGCAAGGGCCTCAAGACAAAGACACGCACGTTTCGTTAGTTCTTCAGAGACAATAGACGTAAGTCCCAACCATAAAAGTTTAATTTAATAATTTAACACCCAAATAATTCCCGCAGTTTCTCAATCAATTACACGCGAACAAAAAGCACCACGTGTTTATAGCTGCTATCATACCCATCAGATTTTAACTACCACACCATTTTCAAGCGCACCGTTATTTACGTGGTCTCCAAATACGAGTAGTTTTTGACGCACCGCGAGATCATGTTATAAGGGACGGGCTCGCAGTCATGACAATTTTATTGTGAATGAAGCAGCCATTGTAGCTAATCGTTTCCATTGTTTGATGTCCTTGTACTGAGTCATCGATTGCATGCGATCGATTATCTGATCAATTGGACGCCTTTGAACTTGGAGCCTTGGTGCGAAGATAAGAGGACAAAGAGCCAGTTATAAAGGAATCTTGGGACAAAAAGTATTAATTATTTTACTAGTTAAATGGTACAGGGAGCGGACAGATTGCATATTATGAGCCAATCATGTATAATGTTACTAAAAAGCGGGTTGCGCTATAAACTATGTACTAACATTAACGTTACAGATCGCACCGGCAGTTTAAAAACTGTCAAACTTTCCATGCAAGCTAATAAACTTTTTTAATTAGACTAATAAAACGTCATCACTGGCATGTATCTCTTGCTAAAATGTACAATAAAATGGGTCTACGCGAAAAACATATTTTTTATTCATATGTAAAATACCTATTTATATGTAGAATACCTAAGCTTGAAACATAATTTTCTTGGAATTGAAAAAGTGATTCCTGTACTTTACGTTTTAACCAGAAAAGTATTTAACAATATAGCTGTAGGTACTCTGACACTGCAAAGTAAGTATTACTTACGTATTTCGCAGTGTTAGAGTACCTAAGTATGTTCAACATGTTGACCTTATCCAAGAAAAGATGTTAGAAGGATGTCCTTTTCCGCCAAGTTGTGAAAGAGGTACTTCTCGGACAATGTTGTCAATCAACAACATAGATAGTAGGTAATTTTAAGTTTCTTTAAAGCCACTTAAAGTAGTCATTAGGGATTAATAGGCGGTAAAGTAAGGCTATACATATGTATGGCGGAATGTAAGATATTTTTTAGAGTTCCGTACCCAAAGGTTAAAAACGGGACCCTATTACTAAGACTCCGCTGTCCGTCTGTCCGTCTGTCTGTCACCAGGCTGTATCTCATGAACCGTGATAGCTAGACAGTTGAAATTTTCACAGATGATTATCTGTTGCAGCTATAACAACAAATACTAAAAAGTACGGAACCCTCGGTGCGCGAGTCCGACTCGCACTTGGCCGGTTTTTTTTTATAAAAAATGGCAATCTAATACTATGAATTCGAATTGATACGAATAACTGTACACGATGTTTAACGATTTTTTAAGTGAAAATTATATATCAATTATAAAAACCCTGTTTCGTTAACTACCTAATCTACCTATCAATTTTAACATCATTTTTAGCATGTAGGTTACAAATAATTACTACTATCTCGCCTGCAGTTGTGTTAATCGGTATTTAATTCTTTAAGCAGTTTCGTCTATTGATATTGGGATTTTACATCAACATGAGTACCTACGATTAACCTACCTAGTTTGTATCTTTTGTCATTATATTTAGCTTCAATATTGGTTGGGATCCTGTCACTGGTTTCAATGAGAGTTGAATATCTTAGAGATGAATGATCTATATCCACATAACATATGCATAAATATATATACATTCCCAAAGTTTCAAAAATATTTTTACGCTCCTACACCTTAGACAATAAAATCGTGTTCACATATTTTTGGGCCATTTGTCTGGATCGATATTTTTGCCTTCGACTGTACATATGTGCGTTGCGAAAATTTTTCATAAACTTGGAACGGAATTCTCGGAATTTCCAGAAAAAAATCACAGGTAACAAAGGCAATAATATCGACCCATATATAAAAATATTAGTAGTTCCCGAAATTTTTCCAAAAATTTCGCATGTTTGCTGCGCAAAATTCCCTTTTAGAACTGACCTTTTACATATAAAATGGCCACCGAGACATGACGCTGACATATTGACATACGGACAACTGACATAAATAAATTAATTACCGCAATTCACATCGAAATCGACTTTGCCAAATAAAAATAAAATAATTAGTTTTAATTAATGTCAAATGATTATTTTTATTCGTCAAAGTCACCATAGTCCATTTTAGAAGACAAAAACGAGACGTTATCTTAATTTAATACAATTCATGTTTTTTTTAAATACCTCGTTGGTGGCAAACAAGCATACGGCCCGCCTGACGGTAAACAGTCACTATCACTATGGACGCCTGCAACTTCAGAGGTGTTACATGCGCGTTGCCGACCCTTTAAAAACTTGTATACTACTTTTGTAAGTTTCTTGCATGGCATTACAATATCTTGACGTTGTCAACATGCGCGCAGTACAGTTGAGTCGCTCGCGGCACAATTACTATTACCTAGAGGTCATTTCTAGGGTTCCGTACCCAAAGGGTAAAAACGGGACCCTATTACTAAGACTCCGCTGTAGACAGTTTAAATTTTCACAGATGATGTATTTCTGTTGCTGCTGTAACAACAAATACTAAAAAGTACGAAACCTTCGGTGGGCGAGTCTGACTCGCACTTGCCCGGTTTTTGAGCTCTAGTCACACTTTTATAGACATTCTAGTTCGTTGGATTTAGTATGGCGATTATTTTCATATAAAACAAAGTCGCTTTCCGCTGTCTGTCTGTCCCTGCTTAGATCTTTAAAACTAAGCAAAGTATTTTGATGCGGTTTTCACCTATCAATAGAGTAATTTTTGAGGAATGTTTTAGTGTATAATTTTGAAAGGTTTTTGTCTAACCTGTGCGAAGCCGGGGTGGGTCCCTAGTATACTATAATCGTGGAGCATTTATGCACAGTGTTAATTCGCCAGGCAGGTTATATCACTGTACGGACTGGTTGGGCAAGATGGCACTTACGCAACGCTTGTGACACCATTCATATAACTAAGCTAGATGGAGTGTGTTCAGACCTTTTTCTTATTTTGTACGTAGTTTTTAACTTGCCTCAAAATTTAGATTTTCAGTTTTTCTATATTGTTTCTCGTTTTTTTAGGGTTCCGTACCCAAAGGGTAAAAACGGGACCCTATTACTAAGACTCCGCTGTCCGTCTGTCCGTCTGTCACCAGGCTGTATCTCATGAACCGTGATAGCTAGACAGTTGAAATTTTCACAGATGATGTATTTCTGTTGCCGCTATAACAACAAATACTAAAAACAGAATAATATAAATATTTAAATGGGGCTCCCATACAACAAACGTGATTTTTTTGTTGTTTTTTTTTCGTAATGGTACGGAACCCTTCGTGCGCGAGTCCGACTCGCACTTGGCCGGTTTTTTTCTTTAGGAAATGAGCTGTTTAGAAATGTACGTAAACTGTCTGACTAATCAAAAATATCTCTGGAAACAATAACGTATCAGTTAGAAAAAAATTTCGCCGAACTGCAAAAAAATATCGCACACAAGTACTCATTTGTACCGAAAACAAGGAGTGAACTTAAACTTTTGACCGGTACTGTAAAATAGTCGCTTTAGTAAGTGCACCCGTTAAAGGTAAGAACCTAAAATTTGGAGCATACAATTTTTTAAACTAAGAAAAAGTTATTGAAACTAATACCCCAACGGGTTTCACCAAATGGGGAGGAAATTTTAATCTTGAGCGAAGGCTGGTATAACGATAAAGTGGACAGACCTAAGTTAACTTTGTACAAGTGAGGGAGTGTCATTAAAAAGTTCATATTTTCATTGAAATTTTACATTGATGATGACATGGCCACACTTTGTCGTTGCAAATGCCATGCAGATTTAGCTTGGTCCGACTCCAGTGGGATTTCCGCACATTTTTAAAAAACAATGATCACTTTGTCTGATCATAGGCGTGTTGTCTTTTTGCCGACGGCATGCGCCTGCGCTTGCGCCCGCGCCGCGCGGACAGCCGGTGTAATTGGTAAGAAAACATTTCACAGATACTGTGTGGTATTGATGTCAAGAGATAGCGTTTTTAAGACGAAAGTAGACGACCACCCCGAAACTGCTTCCATACAAACGTTGTTCCCATTTTCCTCTATGGATATTAACATTATTGAAAATATTTTGACACAATTTGATGTATATTGACCATAGATATGCCCCTTCGTTTGATATTTTTCTAATTTTTTATTATTAAAAGAGAGGTGCATTTGAAAATTTGTATGGATTTTTTTTTACTTGTATAATCGCCAAAAATCAGTTTTTGAACCGATGAAGTCGCTACAGAAAATCCTCAAGATTGTTAAATATTTTTTCACAACCGTATTGTGATCTAAAACAGCAAAGCGATACGATTTTTCAACAACGACAAAAACTCCGCTCTCTGGACCTACGGCAACTGAAAAACAAACCGTAAAATGATTTTATTTATATTATACAGATAAAGAAATCATAAATCCAATTCCAGAGAATTAATCCATTTACTCCAATTAATAAACACGTTAATTCGCTCGTCCCTCGCACCAACCGTCGCATTCAAGAGGCGTCCGCTTTCACCGAACGCATTTTTTGCGACGCGGCGTCACTTTCTGCGTCGAACGACTGACTCACTGACATACAGACCTTTTATATGTATAAATGTGGACGGTTGCCATCTTACAGAAAGATAAGATAACCTTGTAGATTTAGCTTTTATTTCATATTCTTGTTACTGTTCATACTATTTTATTTCAGTACTGTGTCTGTTTATACATACATATCGATCGAGTAATATGTTTTATGTCAAACATTTCATATTTGATTTAAGCTTTTATCGCTGACTGTACTTTTCTTTCAACAGGCAACTAGTCCTACTCATCGAAACAATTTTAACAACTCCAACCAAACACAATTAGGTAAATTAGGTTGCGTTGTTTTATCGCAGAGTTTCTATGGCCACCTCCTGTCTTCATCATCAAATCAGCTCGATGGTACCATAATATTGCATTGTCATCCAATTTACATATGCATGCAAATTTTCAGCTTCATCGGAAACCGGCAAGTGGGTTAAATTTAACTAGGAAGATTTGTACCGTAGTCCCGTACAAACATAGGTACATAGCATACCTATTCTGTTTTTTTTATTCCGTAGACTAAAATGACATTTCATGTCTTACACATGAAACGTCATTTTAGTCTACGGAATAAAAAATAGACAGTTAAATTTAATAAAAGCTTGTAAAAAAAAACTTAAAACTGACGTATCTAAAATATCAAATATACTTCTGTCAGCGACTGCGTGAAATGATGATGATTAATTTGATGATATTGAAACCGTATTTTATATTTTATTTTTCTTTATTGGGGAAAAAACATATACAGGCCAGTGACAATACACAGATAAGAAATATTTTGAAATATATATGTCTCACGATAGTTTAATTTCGATTAATTTGATGATTGATAAAAACTCTCCTATGTCTTTTCCCAGGCTTCAAGCTTTAAACTATCTCCATAACAAATTCCACCAAAATCGGTTGAACGGTGTAAGCGTGAAGAGGTAACAGAGAAGCAGACAAATTGAGTCACTTTCGTATTTATAATTGAGCGAGCGTTAGCGAAGGTCTCCGTTTCACCTTGGGAAAAAATGCTTTCGTCCGGACGTTATCATCTGCAGGTCGCATTTCTCAGCCGATTCTCGTAAAAATTTGTGAGCAGATTCGTTAGTTAGAAGGATTTTTTCTGATGTTTTGATTTTTTGGAATAAGTTCCAAGTGGTGGAAATTGCCATAAAGGGCATGGATGTACACCCCCCAGGCCAAAAGTATGGAAACAAGCTTGTATTTCAATAGAAAAGTGTGATCTTTTAATTTTAAGCGATGGATTTTATACTAGTCATTGACAATTTGGTAAAAATAATAATAGAAGATTTTAAAAGTAAATTACTCTGGCTGTGATAGTTGCCAATTCAACATTTTGTCATGTAATTAAAGGGTAGGTATAATTAAGAACTTTTTCCTACTTTATTTTTTTAGTTTTTTGACAATATTTTAGGATGTTTTGATATTAAGCGTGTATTTTTAATCTTTTAGGTTTACCTAATGTAAGTCTTAGTTTACAAATATATACAACAAAGATAGAAACATGAGATATTAAAGAAAACAACGTTGTTTCCATACTTTTGGCCTGGGGTGTAAGTAAAGGGAGGTAGATATGGCACCAGCCGCTAGATCGTGAGCCATCAAATATAGGTTCCGGAACCTATATTGAGTAAGTCGTACGGTTGACGCCAATGTGTCAAAACTGTCACAATCATCTACTTAATATTGCCTGCATTTTAGTTTTGCCAACTATGGACGTCACGCGTCTATTTATTAATAAAAGGTCATTGATAAAGGGCTTATGCCGCCAATAGATTCTATGGCACTTAAGACTATTATTAGTTCGCTAAGTATTATTTTACATTTTTTTTTACTTATAGCGAGGTCTATAGCTCACAGAGCCACTAGTACAGTCGCCATCAGATATATCGGAGCGGCCGAGGTGCTCACAAATATCTGAACACGCCTCTATTGTCAAGGCGTTAGAGTGCGTGTTTAGATATTTTTGAGAATATCGACCGTTCCGATATATCTGATGGCGACTGTACAAGTAGGGTTAGTAGGGATGTTGTTATGACATTAGGTACTCATGGTCTGGCCTAGTAGGTAGTGACTCTGCCTGTGAAGCCGATGGTCCTGGGTTAGAATCCCTGTAAGGGCATTTATTTGTGTGATGAGCACAGATATTTGTTCCTGAGTCATGGATGTTTTCTATGTATTTATGTATTTGTATATTATATATATCGTTGTCTCTGTACCCACAACACAAGCCTTCTTGAGCTTACCGTGGGACTTGGTCAATCTGTGTAAGAATGTCCTACAATATTTATTTACAGTACATATGGAGCTACTTTACCGCACTAGTGCGATAATTAGCATATTACGTAACTATGTCAAAAATTCAAAGGGCCATATGTACTGTAAAACGTTGTACGATACATGTCCTCCCTTCGGTCGTGTTTTAATTTATCGCCACTCGTTGCGAATTTCCTATTTTTCGCACTTGTATACTGTACTATTATGTACTATTATTTATAAGTTAAAATAGTGTATTGATTTTCATGACCGTGACATTACGAATCAAGATAATAATTAATGTTAATTGGTTTGAAGATCCTTCTAGCTAATTGATTTACATTAATGACGAATTCTGATCAAGAATGACTATCGTCATAGACAATTAAATGGTTAAGACCAGCGAACTAGAATAACTAATTAACTTTATTTGTATCATCAGTCAGTGGGGCTGCAGCTTTATACAGTGTGAAAAAAATGAATGGGCCCTGGAGGGAAAGTGCCTTAAAACCTTAAGATAGCTCATTTTACTTTTAGGAAACATTCTTTTATTTTTTTAAAGAAACTAACTGCATTCAGAGTTTTTTTTATTTGTATAGTCTCCCCGGGAATCGAACCCGTACTTTTTATATAAAACCTAAATAATTGTGCCATTTTCAACCAAAATGGTACTTATTGTCGCTTGTCGGTAAGGCGCTATTTCCATATAGCTTCAATTAGAAATCAACCTTATCGACAAGCGACAATGTAACCTTTTGGTTGAAAACGTCACAATTAAAGAAAATTAGGTAAGTATTGTAGTACAAAAGACATCAACGCGTGCATAATATATGAATAGGTATTACAAATAGTCGCGCGTTGGTGTCTTTTCCACTAGACCACGACGCCACGTGATTGGTCAAATTCATTATAGTTGACTAAACCGTTTCGAAATAAATATTATAGTTAGTTGTGAGCCCATACATGAAAAGTACCCAATTACAGTTTGATATACGAAATCTTAATACGAAATTTCAACCATTACAGTCGACGAGTAGAAAAATGTATTTAGCTTCGCCTATATAATTATATTCCATCGCTGCCTCTAACACCATGATAAGACCTTAGTGAGAAGATTACAATCTTAGCTAATTATTAGTCTTTGCTGTTATGACTAAGATTCTAAGTAACGATGTTTATTCTATTAAGAACCTTGACTACTCACCGTACTCGCCAGTCATAAATATCTACACAATTAGCTTGGTGACACATTTTTATGATGTCAATCGATGTTGTTTTAGGATCTAATGTATATATGGTCAATGCATACAACTTTAATTATTAAAGCAATACAAAGAGAAAAGTCACTTATTTTGGAATATAAAAGAAGACTTAAGGGGCCCACTGACTATCAGTCCGCCGGACGATATCGGCCTGGCAGTTGTTCGGAACTGTCAATTTTTTGTTCTAACTGACAGGCCGATATCGTCCGGCGGACTGATAGTCAGTGGGCCCCTCAATTTTCAATCTTTTCGGATCTTTTGGGTATTGTCTTCGGTTCGGATCTTTTGGGTTTTAATACATTTAATATTGTCTTCGGTTACCGCGATAGTTACTCATGAAATAAAACGATGAAAACGGATTATATCGCGTATATTGAATTTATAATACATCCCGTCGTTTCGAACCCTTTACAGCGTTCGTGGTCAACGGGTGACTGAGGAAAAACTACAAAGTGCAAAAATACCCACATACTAAAAATAATGAACCATCATAGACTATAAACTTTAACTGGTTGCACATGCAAAATTGGTTCATAAGGCAAGTTATACAATACAACTATTTTCAAGTAAAGATATATATATACGCGATAAAACATAAAAATACATTTATTAAAATTTACACAGACTTCATAAAAACATCATAAATAAACGATTTTATTTTATTTTATAAAATACCATGTTAGGTCATCTTATGGCCAAAGAGGTTCACGTCACGTATAAAATAAGTTTTTTTTTATAATTTGCTCACTGTTTTCGAGCAGTAAAGTAACTATATATGTAACGGCGCGTGCTTTATTTAATTCAATTATTTTTGAATTGTTAAATTGATCGGGTAGTTGTGTTTGTTACTGACATTGACAAGTTGATCTATTTTAAGAGCGGGTAGTCCCGAATGGAGTTGTAAGTGTCATGGCGGCGCGGGACGTCATTCGTTGACAGCGCCCCGC
The DNA here is from genome assembly GCF_947568885.1 of Cydia strobilella. Taxonomy (NCBI): domain Eukaryota; kingdom Metazoa; phylum Arthropoda; class Insecta; order Lepidoptera; family Tortricidae; genus Cydia; species Cydia strobilella. The sequence continues at coordinate 3,298,365 of NC_086067.1, forward strand.
ACGAGATGGTCGCTCACAAACCCATTGGCTCTTAATCGTGATTTAATTTTGTAATCATCGAATATTTTTGGTGTAAGTTCATTAAAACAAGGAATACAGTGATTTGATTGTATCGTGAGATTATTATTTCGTAAAATCCTGCACGTGCACGCCCACACGACACCAATATGTCAACCACGCCTGTTCGGCCTCCCGATACCCCGACATCAGAAGTGGGATTACCAGAAACGGCGCAGGATCACCCTACAGGTCAGAGTGGTGTTATTCCTGAAAATAGTACTGACTGTCAAATGTGGAAAATGTTATTTGAAATGCAGCAACGTCAAATGATGGAACTGATTCGTACAATTAAAGAACCTAATGCCAATTATACGAAACTAGTGCTTCCTGAATTTAATCCTGAATCTCGTGACAGCGATGCTCGGGCTTGGTGCACTACTGTGGATTTGTGCATGCAAGAAAAAGAGATAAGTAGTAGTAACCTAATCATTGCCCTAAGTCGAGCGCTCAAAGGCACGGCAGCGTCATGGCTGGCCCAGAATAGTTTTGCTGGGATAACCTGGACTCAGATAAAGGATTCTTTTCTCGCTCGCTTTGACTACGTTGAAACACCTGCTGCTACATTATACAGGCTGCTCAACGAGAACCCAAATGACGGTGAATGTTTAGCATCATACGCTAATCGATTTTTAAGCACGCTAATGAACAGATGGAGTTCTTTATCAAATGAGCAGATAGCGATAGCTGTAACGTTAGCACATGCATCAAAAACTGATCCACGACTGCAAAGACTGGCTTTTACTACGGAAATCGATACGCGAGTGAAAATGCAACAAGAACTGATGGCCTATACTTATCGTAAAAGAGGGCCTGCGACACAGGATAAACCGTTGGCACAAAATGATGCTAAAAAACCCCGAGTTGATTCTTTACGGAGGTGTTACATATGCAACAAGCCAGGTCACGTGGCAATCGATTGCCGTGTTGAAAATGATTCAATTCAAGCATCGACATCGAAGAATACGGCTGATGTCCCGATAAAACCATCTTCGCTTACGTGTTTCTCCTGTGGCGAGAAAGGACACATATCGACGCGCTGCACGAAGAAAGAAGATAAGCGGAGCGAAGCGGTTGTGGAGCGTCGAGTGAATATGTGCACCGTCAAGCAAGCTTCAGACCAACTCTCTACTAATCACGGTGAGAAGTATTCATTCTGTTTTGATTAAGGTGCTGAATGCTTTCCAATTAGTGTGTAGTGTGTTTTGCTGTCCCTGGTAAGTAACAGCAAAACATTGTAAACTTACTTGTCATAGATAAACGATTTACAGTGGTTACAGTGTAATATTCCAATATTAACCACGATCAATATACAGGGGTTCTCAGTGCAATTGCTATTCCATACTGTACCTGATGATTGCATATCTCAGGCTATCGTAGTGAGGCGAGATTTATTGGCGTTTAGTAGAAATGACTGAGGATCAAACTTATTATTAAGAAAATTAAGACGGTAGCGGTTTGTGAAGTAGGCTCTAGTTAATGGTTTACAAAACAGTTACTGACTTTACTCGAAGGAAACGCAGATCAATTCGTGGAAGGAACTCCAACCGGTGGAGGGAGTTAGCACCGAGCAATTTGAAATCAAACTAGCTGTCCCAAATCGTTCTGTACAAAGACGTCTGTATCTACTGAGTTCAGAAGAGAGGGAAGTAGTGCGTGGTAAAATTAAAGATCTTTAGGACGCGGGTATAATTCGAGAAAGATGTTGCCCATTCTCCAGCTCTATTTTATTAGTCAAAAAAAAAGCTGCACCACTTTATAGATTGACATCCGGGAAAGGGAAAAATGTTTGGAATTTGAGAAAATTAGGCAAGACGTTGTCGCTATTCTTACTGATAAGCCGGTTTTAGCAGACCAAGGTAGGTGCTTCGCTTGAAAGGAGATTAAAGATTTCTGTATGACCCATAACGTAATAGCCTACACCTTATAGCGACAAGTAGTAGTCGTGCTAATTTCATTAGAGTTTGTAGTTTTATTAGAGTTGAATACCTCATTAGAAACAACCGAAAGTAGCATCGTCAGGATGCCCTAACGGCGCTGGTGAGTACAAACAAGTGGTGTTACTGTTTTTGTATGTTGGGTTGTGTGTAAAAGACTTGAGTAATATGATAGTCTTGGTGGCGATTAGCAGCTTAAATGCTATAATGTTGCCTTGGTGGCATTAGTTGGCCACAGGAGGATTGTTTGACCTAGGTAACGATAGTTGGCCTTGGTGGCAGTAGTTAGCCTTGGTGGCATTAATTAGCCTTGGTGGCATTAGTTGGCCTTGGTGGCATTAGTTGGCCTTGGTGGCATTAGTTGGCCTTGGTGGCATTAGTAGGCCTTGGTGGCGTTAGTTGGATTTGGTGGCACTACTTGGCCTTGGTGGCATTAGTTAACCTTGGTGGAATTAGTTGACCTTTGTGGCATTAGTTAGCCTTGGTGGCATTCGTTAGCCTTGGTGGCATTAGTTTGGCCTTGGTGGCATTAGTTAGCCTTGGTGGCATTACTTAACATACTGGTGGCATAAGTTGGTTTTGGTGGTAGATGCTACCCTTGCCAACTGGCAAGAGTACCACGCTGTTAATAAGGAGAGAAAGAAAAAAGCTAGTCAGTTACTAATGGTTTAATTAGTATGTTCATTTGTTGATGTTGTAAAGCGGTCAGAATGACCGAGCAGGTAGCTGTGTGTACATTGGTGGTTTTATTGTTCACAGATGAGCCAGAGAGCAGAGATGATACACACGAGGACGTGTGATGATGCAGGACGGCCGTAACGGCGCGTGCTTTATTTAATTCAATTATTTTTGAATTGTTAAATTGATCGGGTAGTTGTGTTTGTTACTGACATTGACAAGTTGATCTATTTTAAGAGCGGGTAGTCCCGAATGGAGTTGTAAGTGTCATGGCGGCGCGGGACGTCATTCGTTGACAGCGCCCCGCACGAGATGGTCGCTCACAAACCCATTGGCTCTTAATCGTGATTTAATTTTGTAATCATCGAATATTTTTGGTGTAAGTTCATTAAAACAAGGAATACAGTGATTTGATTGTATCGTGAGATTATTATTTCGTAAAATCCTGCACGTGCACGCCCACACGACACCAATATGTCAACCACGCCTGTTCGGCCTCCCGATACCCCGACATATGCTTGTGTCACGTGTAAAATAAAAGTTATTTTATTTTATAATTTGCTCACTGTTTTCGAGCAGTAAAGTAACTATATATGCTTGTGTCACGTGTAAAATAAAAGTTATTTTATTTATTTTATTTTATTTATTTTATTTTATAATTTGCTCACTGTTTTCGAGCAGTAAAGTAACTATATATGCTTGTGTCACGTGTAAAATAAAAGTTATTTTATTTATTTTATTTTATAATTTGCTCACTGTTTTCGAGCAGTAAAGTAACTATATATGCCTGTTTGAGTTGCTAGGGTGAATACCTAATTTGTCCTTACTTGTATTTTTATGGTCACCTTTTTGCTAGAGGGTATTTTGAAGGTCCCAGCACTCAAATCACTGATCACCAAAATATCGGAGAAATAAGGTTTCAATTTGTATTATTTCTATAAGTTTGTTATTTGGTAGGTATATATTTTATGTAAACGAGAAACATAAGTTATTATATCAGGAAAAACTATGTCGTAAACAACGACAGTCCAATGTTTTTAAAACAGGCTTTTGTAGGAACTAGTTTGTCGAATTTTTAATGGGTTTTTTTGTTTCATGTCTAATCAAAATGTTAGTAAAATTTTAATAATTAATGCTTAGAACGTGTTAAATTGACCTTTAATATTAATAACACCACAGTATATTAGACACTATAATATACCTACTTACATAACATTATTTAGTTTATTTTGAGGAGTAGAGCTGATTTCCGAGTGCTACTTAGGCATAATTAAAATACGTGGACCTAAGAGCGTTTCCACATTGTCCGATCCAATATCGGATGTCGGAAGGAAGTAAAATGTAAGATAGAAAGAAAGAAAGAAGAAAGAAAAGACATTTATTGTAAAGACCTTCTACAAACAGCGCCACCTCAGTTACAAAAAAGAACTTACTCACTAAACACTTAAAGCTAGGTACAATGGTAGTTATAGAAAAAGGAGTAAGGTAAGGGTTAATGAATAAACACAAATTTTGGCGCCGCTATATATGTGGATATATGTGTTTCTTTGTTTTTATTTATGCATTTGACAAATCGTATTACTAAAAAATGATAAATAACGCAAAAAGGTGGACTTAATGCCAATGGCACTCTCCTGCAGCTGTTTTTGTCATAGGCGCCTTCCGACATCCGATATCGGAAAGGTGCTTCCGATAAATTCAGCCATGTCGGAGCCCCCCGTCAGCTGTCGGACCGATAATATTTGTTTGTGTGCGTATGTGTAGGCATAATGCTTGTTGTAGTGTACGTGACCGCTAAAGACGGCGCCCGGGCGCGCCCCCGCGGCCTGACTACGCGGAATGTAGGATCCTACAGCTCCCAGCCCCCAGCCGACCTTATATGTGGTATTTTCTATAAAAAGGGACCTTATTGTCGATGGAGCTTACGCCATTACATAGAGTAACTTATACTAGAGCGGTTACTGTCATAGTAAATTTTGTAACCCCAGTAAATTCACTGCCATCTGTCGACACACTTTAAAACTAAAAATAAATATTTAAAAAATACGATGAAATGTATTTAAATATGGATAAATGATTTTTTTATTTGCATTAATTATTTTTATATGATTTTGACCCATGTTCTGTCACTGGTATGCGTTAAAATTATAAATAACAAACGAAACAGTCAACGCCCTCTATACGAGTGTAGGCCAAAACTAGTGGCGCCATCTGATCGAGAATCAAATTTTCGTGATTTTCGAGGCACGTTTTTTCCTTAGACTGTATCCATCTATTACGGAGTTATATCTATCTTTGGCCATTATAAATAATGCTCCGATATAGATACAATGCCGCGTGACGCTGTGCGGCGTAAGCGCCATTGACAATAAGATCCCTTTTCATAGAAAATGCCCCATATAAGTATGTATGAATAAACTCAATCATCAAATACCTCATTGACTGTATTATCAGGAACAAAGCGGAACAGTACAAAGATTCATACGTAAATATTTAAACACTTATTCACTTATTGTTATTGAATTATTCACAATAATGAGTAATGGCTTCCTTTGAAGACAATCCTTGTGGTTTGAAGGTAAGGAATTTCATACTATATTTATTGTTTTTGTATTTCTTTGTTTGATTGGCGTTTTATAAATTCTTTATTAGATATGCAAGGTATTATATAGTATATTTTACTATTATTATTATTATTGGGGCGTTGTGGGCCTTTGAGTGTCACGTCGACCAAACAGTGATCTATTGTGACGGCCCTTTAAAGCTCATTACCATAGAGTAACTTATACTAGAGCGGTACTGTCATAGTAAATTTTGTAACCCCAGTAAATTCACTGCCATCTGTCGACACACTTTAAAACTAAAAATGAAGATTTATAAAAATATAATAGAATGTATTTAAATATAGATAAATGATTTTTTTTATTTGCATTAATTATTTTTATGATTTTGACCCATGTTCTTTCACTGATATGCGTTAAAATTGTTAAATAACAAACGAAACCGTCAACGCCATCTATACGACTGTAGGCCAAAACTAGTAGCGCCCTCTGAACGAGAATCAAATTTTCTTGATTTTCGGGGCACGTTTTTTCCTTAGACTGTATCTATCTATTACGGAGTTATATCTATCTTTGCTCATTACTAATGCCCGTTGAATCCAGAAAATTCCAGATTCTTTGGGCCGTAATGTTCTGTACCTCATAGGGTTGCAGAGTTGCAGTACGTGCCGCCCTAAGTAGGTACTTCTTTTTGACATTAGTGGTCCACAGGAACAGATAATGTGCATTGCAGTCTCCTCTGACTCCTGGCAGAACCTGCATGTCGGATCTTGTATCTTTCCTATTTTATATTTTACTATACTAGCTTTTGTCCGAAACTTCCTCTGCGGGTTACCGAAAATTCGCAAATTGCGGGGATCTTTATCTTTTACTCCTGTAATTAGAGTGACAGAGAAAAATGCCCGCAATTTGAGAAAGAATTTCGATTTTCGCGGTTATAGCCCAGACGTTACCTTACCAGACATAAATATAACTATGTTACTTGAATTTTCATGACAAATTTCACGTTACTTCAGAATATCGTTTGACAATAGGTGGGTACGGATTTACGGAACCTTTGGAGCGAGAATTTGTTTCGCACTAGTCAAGTTTCAAGATAACTATCTTAGCAATAGCTTCTAGCTTATTAATAATAGCACAGAATAAATAATAGTACTAGGTACAGAAGGTTCACTCTCTAACAAAACGCGTGTATTACGACAGATATGACCACTAGGTGGCGCAAGCGCGAACAGGCGTCCGTTCCGTAGCGGTGCGCGGCAACTACTATGGCTAGACACCAAAATTGGTGTGGGCCGCATGTACTTGTAGCGACGTGACGAAATCGCGGAGTGAGCCACGCCTGGTAATAGTTAAAGCTAATATTTATAACTTCTAGCTTAGCTGAGAGGTCAAATCACATCGGCTTTGCGAATAACTCTAAATACCAGCGCGCGCGCACACAATTAATAAGCTGCCAGTAATCGCTGGCTATCTCGCGTGCTCCAGATTCTTTCTAGGTTGTGCTCGGAAAGTGCGTAATGTTGTGCGAAAGAGAGAAAGGCAATACAACAATTATGTGTTTTTATAGAATCTAATTTCACGTGTTTATGTCAGAGTCATGGGTCATGAGTGTTTTGTATTTAGGTATTTATATTATTATATTTTTGTCTTAGTACCCACAACACAAGCTTTATTTATTGAGCTTACTGTGAAGCTTAGTCTATAGAATTCCATAGTAATGAAAGACCTATTACCGGTAGTAAATAAAATACAACTTATCTGCTTTGCCCAGAGGTTGACTGGTAGAACTCTCTATCAGTCAAGGCATTCGCCTTATGGCATTAAGTACGCCTTTTGTACGATTGTATTTCTTTTGTGCAATAAATATTAAATAAATAAATAAATTACAGGTAGTGAGTTCCTAATACCAACCAAAGGCCTGACACTCTTTGACAAAGAAAGATAGTCTTATTGCGAAAGAGAAAATAGTGCCATGCTTTGTCCGTATCACCGACCGGGTGGCATCATAGGTATATTCATATAAAATTGGAGGCGATGGCGAAACACCGAAATTTATAAGAGTGAAAGAGAAAAAATCCTATGCTGCCAAAATTTTATATGAATATTCTTTCTCTTACCCGGCCCAATCGCTCGGTAGCACGTCTATAAATACTTGTATAATGCATGTGCAAAACAAAACAAAAAACTAGACATCATAGACCAAAAGCCCTCTCTGATTTCTTTCGATGAACATATTCCGGTTTTTAATTTCAGCCATGTATGATGCGATGCGCCTCCTTTGGTAAAGGGTAAAGGCCTATACACACTTGCCAACCTGTCACGTCTCCCCAATGCTGTCTTACGCAACTGAGGCCGCGACCTTGTGCATCGGTATTTCTTCATCGAATCATGGCTGCATGCATTACAAATTGTATGGTGTACCGATCATTATTGAACGAAGGCTTCAATCAAGACTAATGGATCAAAAAATTTCGGGTAAACCGCCTTTTCTGTGGACATTACCAAGGTTAACGATTTGGATACTTTTTCTAAGACTTGTATCATAAAACTTTTCGCGAAACCTACACTCATATTAAAATAGTTTTTCACTCTAATTCTCCTATCCTATCCTATCCTTTAAATAATTATAACAGCATTTTATGTTTAGCATTAAATAAATCTATGTAATAGACACAGACGTGGCCAAGTAAGTGTATTATTACATTCAACACATTTTACAATTTTATATGAAGAAATGCGTTGGTTTCTAATTTTTTGGTAAAAAAAAATTGAAATCTATCAAAAAGATTCAAGTCTCTAGCTATAAAAGAGTCGAGTCGCTAACAAGTTGAAAATAACGAGTTTTGACTTAGGTCATAGAGTAACTTATACTAGAGCGGTACTGTCATAGTAAATTTTGTAACCCCAGTAAATTCACTGCCATCTGTCGACACACTTTAAAACTAAAAATAAATATTTATAAAAATACGATAAAATGTATTTAGATATGGATAAATGATTTTTTTATTTGCATTAATTATTTTTATATGATTTTGACCCATGTTCTTTCACTGGTATGCGTTAAAATTATAAATAACAAACGAAACAGTCAACGCCCTCTATATGAGAGTAGGCCAAAACTAGTGGCGCCATCTGATCGAGAATCAAATTTTCGTGATTTTCGAGGCACGTTTTTTCCTTAGACTGTATCCATCTATTACGGAGTTATATCTATCTTTGACTTAGGTACATAATTATAACATACCCCCATTCATATCAGTAGAAAAAAGGCGCAAAATACAATTTTCTATGGGAAATCTAGTGTGCTTAAACGAAATGAATTGTCTGGGTAGAGCGGGTTCTCCGGATGTCCTTTACATTATACTACTAAAATAATATTTTTTTTTATTTACATTTTCATTTTTTTATCAACGCTTTGAGCCTACCTATTTTTGCCTTTTTCTGTTGACAAAGTGGGTGTGCCAGAGTAATTTTTTTTTTCATTTATTTATTGCAATCATGTTCATTTCATACAGGTGGTAAATAAAATATAGTCGGTACATGATACCCTGTTAGGGCACAGCAAAATTGTCTTAAAAACTAAATTAACAAAACAATTTTATTTTATTTTATAAGTTACATATTACATTCTGATAGAAAATGACATAATTACTATGATATTAATTATTCATTCTATATTATTTCGTTATTCGTTTATATTATTATCATTTAAATATTCGTTCAATGTGTAATAACATTTTTTTAATAAAAGAGATTTAATTAATTAAAACATTTTAATACGTCTATTATGAATCTGAAAAACACAGTAGCAGAAGACTCAAAAGACTAAGGTCTTAAACAAACACTACTTGCTGTCACCCGTCCTTATCCACAAGAATGGATAATTAGTCGCATGATAAACTCGCTTTTTAGGGTTCCGCACCCAAAGGGTAAAACGGGACCCTATTACTAAGACTCCACTGTCCGTCTGTCTGTCACCAGGCTATAATATCTCATGAATCGTGACAGCTAGACAGTTGAAATTTTCACAGATGATGTATTTCTGTTGCCGCTATAACAACATATACTAAAAACAGAATAAAATAAATATTTAAGTGGGGCTCCCATATAACAAACGTGATTTTTTTGCCGTTTTTTGCCTAATGGTAAGGAACCCCTCGTGCGCGAGTTCGACTCGCACTTGGCTGGTTTTTGTTATAAACTCTGTTGTCGTATAAGTTGTAAATCGTTATCATGGTTCGTGACACAGAGGCGATGCACGAACATGTACGTATACCGCGTATACGTACGAGTATAATTGACCGGTAGAGGTCGGCGAGTTATCCTCATGATGAAACTGCAGGCTAATTTACCTGTTACTTGCAGGTAGAAGAATACCTAATAAATAAAGATTAAGACGAGGATAACGTTTAACTTTCTGGTAAACTCATTTCCTCAAAGGTTAACTGGAAGAGATCCCATACAGGGATAAGTTCACCTTGTTGTATCTAACTTACTCAGTGACTGTGTTTTTCGTGTTGTTATTTTTTATGTACATACAATAAAGTATGTACATATATAACGTAACGCACTTTCATAAAAAAATTAAAACAATTTTTAGTGGACAAAACTTACTACACAGATGAGTAATACCTACAAAATAATGACGACTAAGTACAGTTATTAAATTATATTTCAAGCAGGCGATGGTTCCATAACTTTAATGCCCAATAATTACATGTTAGAATTAAAAATAAAATATAAAGATCTCATGTATCTGCGTAAAATTAATGTTTTCAGTTCAGTTAGTCATTAAGCTACATAAGAATGTAAATTGCAATGCCCTTGCAGGGCTAATAGCTGATCTTGTTTGAAATACCACCTTATGTATGCACCTATGAAAGCAATAAAATACTGAATACTGAAATTGTACACGTTTTAATCAGAAGCAAATGTCATAAACAACATTTGCAGGGCATACTCTAACCAAAACCTTACATTAAAGTTGGCTAAATAAAAAAACCGGCCAAGTGCGAGTCGGACTCGCGCACGAAAGGTTCCGTACCATTATGCAAAAAACGGCAAAAAATCACGCTTGTTGTATGGGAGCCCCACTTAAATATTTATTTTATTCTGTTTTTAGTATTTGTTGTTATAGCGGCAACAAAGTGAAAATTTCAACTGTCTAGCTATCACGCTTCACTGTCACCACTGACTCCATTGAATAACAGACAAACGGACAGACAGACGGACAGCGGAGTCTTAGAAAAGGGGCCCGTTTTTACCCTTTGGGTACGGAACCCTAAAGACGTCTTATTTTCATTTATTTTCAGTTGTAAATATATCGTTACCCTACACCTACATACATACTTTTAGTATAAAATAAGTAGCTAAAGTCTGTCAAGCCATTTCCGCCAGTAGAAAAAAGCAGCAAATTTAAAAAATGTAGAAGCGAAGGGTAATCGTCCCATGGAACATTTGATTTCGCGCCTTTTTCTACTGAAAAAGTTATTTGACCGTCTATAGTTCCTCCGTTCCGTCGTTCGTGCCTATGTCAGTGTCGCAAGTTTTGCGCGGCGCACTATATATTTTTAGGGTTCCATAACGAAACCTACGGAACCCTTAACCGTCATCCTACACCTTTCGCTCAATCCGAATGCATAATAATTATATCAGTCGCTTCACAATCATGACTTTTTTCCTTCAACGTAACGATTACGTGACGTATAGTATACGTGTCGTAACCTCACTTATTCCCAACGTACTAAATACAAAACCAGTATAAATTTTATCTTTGCATACGTATAGTCGGTGAAAGCGTAAGGTTCTTTATATTATGGTTTATTCTGTAAAGTGGTAAGTGAATATTAATCCATTTGCGTCACATGCCGGAAGGCAGTGGTTTACATGCGTAGGTACAGTACAGTCAGTACATTCACAAAGTTGGCTAATCTGAGAAAAGAGTTTACCACTGCCTCATTTTTAGGGTTCCGTACCCTAAGGGTAAAAAGGACCCTATTAATAAGGCTCCGCTGTCCGTCTGTCTGTCTGTCCGTCTGTCACCAGGCTGTATCTCATCAACCGTGATAGCTAGACAGTTGAAATTTTTACAGATGATGTATTTCTGTTGCCGCTATAACCCTCGGTGTGCGAGTCCGACTCGCACTTGGCCGGCTTTTATTTTATCTTGAGCATCATTATACTGACCACCAATAGTTTTTCTATGTTTTTTAGGGTTCCGTACCCAAAGGGTAAAACGAGGCCCTATTACCAAAGATAGATATAACTCCGTAATAGATGTTTACAGTCTAAGGAAAAAACGTGCCTCGAAAATCAAGAAAATTTGATTCTCGTTCAAAGGGCGCCACTAGTTTTGGTCCACTGTCGTATAGATGGCGTTGACTGTTTCGTTTGTTATTTAACAATTTTAACGCATATCAGTGAAAGAACATGGGTCAAAATCATAAAAATAATTAATGCATTTAAAAAAAATCATTTATCTATATTTAAATACATTTTATCGTATTTTTATAAATCTTAATGTTTAGTTTTAAAGTGTGTCGACAGATGGAAGTGAATTTACTGGGGTTACAAAATTTACTATGACAGTATCGCTCTAGTATAAGTTACTCTATGCTATTACTAAGACTCCGCTGTCTGTCTGTCTGTCTGTCTGTCTGTCACCGGGCTGTATCTCATGAACCGTGATAGCTAGGCAGTTGAAATTTTCACAGATGATGTATTTCTGTTGCCGCTATAACAACAAATACGCACACTACACGGGTCCGTAAAATTTCGCACTTGTAATATTTTTAATACTCTTAGGACAATACATTTAGCGCCGTAGTGGAATGTTATCGATCCCAGTGCGCCCTCACGAACGGCCAAGAGGGTGAAACGCCGGAGTGGGTTTAGTGGGTAGGGCCAATTCTCCCCCCCTCTCGCCAAGAGAGGGAAAAGGAGCGGCGAGTCCCACACACCGTGCGTAAGTGCATTCCCACTCGGACAAAAAAAAAAAAGGACAATACATTTAGGTTGACCTAAAACTAGAGTTAAATTGCTAAGTATATTGATATAGATTTTACTTATTTTCTTAAAAATATATGCTATTCTTACGTGTAACATAAAAAAGCATAAGAATAAGAATTACCTGAAAAGCCAAAATGAAGTGTAAGGTAATAACGTGGCTTTCCATAGGAACGGGTCCTTATATGCTTCATGTGGATATTAAGGACTTTTACATCAGAAAAGGGTCCTTATTCTCCATGTGCATAAGGATCCATTTCTAAAGGAAAGGTCCTTATGTACCTGGAGCATAAGAACCCTCCTCTGATGGAAATAAACATATTTAAATAGCCTATTTGTGGATATTTTGTCATATGTACAGTCGAAGGCAAAAATATCCTTCATTATGGCACTACTAACGTTCTGTCACCCACTTCCCGCTTTTCTGCTAATTCTTGTATTCGTCATGTGTTTGTCTGTGATGTTCATAACAATTATTTGTTTTTAGGTTTTTCCAACCACATCCTCCCAAGAACACCGAACATTCTCCTCACGTGCGAAAGTCAAAAATCGACATTGGCAAATTCGCCCTGTGCAAAATTGCAGAGAGTAAAAGTCAGATAGGAAAAAAAAAACGATCCAGACAAATGGTCAAATTATTGTCTAAGGTGTAAGAGCGTACACATATTTTTGAAACTTTGTGAATGTATATATATTTATGCCCTTGACTGTACCACTGTAGAATTACTGGGCCAATATAAATGAGGTGACAATTCGCCTTTTATGACCCGAGTCATTTAGGCAAAAAATTAACAGACTTCCAAAAAAGCAGAAAGGCACCAATGCGAAACCGGATTTTAGTTATTCGAACGTTTTATTTTTACAAATTGCCAAGGTTAAGTACATACCAATACCCTGGCCCAGGGGGGGTGGGGGGGTAGGGGTCGGCAAACTGCATGCGGCTTACGTAGTAACTATTTATTAATCTGTGATGCGGCTCTTTGGACCTGCAATTTTGAGTCGCCCAAAGAGAGGCGGTTTTATTTTGAAAACGGCAAATTTCAATTCCCATACAAAAATGTGACAAGAGACAAAAAAATTCAATGTGGAAATATCGCAATTTCGGAAAATTAATACATAAGTATACCAGTTTTTGTTCAATGTTTAGTCGCAAATACTTAGGTTTTCAGTCGCAAATACCTGCCGATGCTATACATACGGGTATTGTAGTTTCACTGTCAAACAACTGGTACTTACTTATCGACAATATGTGAACAACACAATGCTTTTATGTAGGTCGTGCGTTTAAACAAAATTAGCAATGCGACAGCGAGATGGAAAGTCAAGAGTTCGTATTAGGGAATGCAAACCGGTTTCTAATTTTATAAAAAACCGGTTAATAACCGCATATTAACCGAAATTTCATACAAATAAAAACCGGTTTGCGTTCCCTAGTTCGTATTGCAGCGCTGATCATCCGAAGACACTAAATTTGACATTTGTAAACTTAAAAAACCGGCCAAGTGCGAGTCGGACTTGCGCACGAAGGGTTCTGTACTATTACGCAAAAAACGGCAAAAGAATCACGTTTGTTGTATGGGAGCCCAACTTAGATATTTATTTTATTCTGTTTTTAGTATTTGTTGTTATAATGGCAACAGAAATACATCATCTGTGAAAATTTCATTTTTCTAGCTATCGCAGTTCATGAGATACAGCCTGGTGACGGACAGAAGGAGAGTGAAGTCTTAGTTATAGGGTCCCGTTTGCCCTTTGGGTGCGGAACCCTAAAAGCAGCCTCTGCCGCGCGCATAGTCAATGTCAAACAAAACGGTGCGGTGGTAAACAAAAATTTATAATAAGAAAAACGGCCCACCAAATTAATGGAACCGTGTCAAAATTCCTGCTACTTATATTGACCTACTTTTCTGCTATGAATTTCGCGGTGTAAGTACCTACATGTTTTCTCCTCATTCGTAGGTAGTTTTACTGTAATAAATATTTGCGATTCAAATAAGACTTTACCCAGTCAACATAACAATAAAAGAAAACATTAAACAAAACCAAATTGAATTAACCTTAAAATAGCGCTATAAAAAAACGATTAAGTGAATCGTAAGTTACTCAATCCATCAATAATTTGATAAGTAACATTCCACTGATTGCTCAACCACATTATAGACAAGGCTGTATGCAAGTGCCTTAGTCTGCTTAGTCTTAAACCCTAGAGGAAAATTTCAAAATAATTCGCCCATCTTACCTTTAAGTTCGATTAACAGCAAAAAATTTCTAAATCAAGTAACACGCGCTCACAAAGTCGTTAATTTTAATTTCACAACACGCACTAAAACACGAAATCCACTGTGAATTTTGACAGCTGTCAGTGATTTTTTTTTCGAAAATGAAGTCTGTTCCACAGACGTGCGGTGGTATGGAGACCGCTTTAGTAACTGTAGATTGCTTGCTTGACCACTTTCGAATCTGCAGCAATGTTTACAAACTTATTGGATAACCAAACAAATAACTTTTATTTCCTATTACCAACACAGTAAAGTGTTAAACCGCGTGGCAGACGTGTATTTATTATTGGTGATCGTTCCCGCTGTTAACTTTTGACGTAAGTGAAGAATCAAATATAGGTCTTAACCGCTTACGTTAAAGATTACGGGGGTTTTGGAAATAGAAGAAGATATCGCGATATGGATTAAGGTTGTATACTCGTATGTATATACATCGATTCCTATTTTAAGTTGGTTAAGGTTAAAGTTAAAATAAATATATAACGACCTACATTGGAACGGGTGGAAATATTTATTATGCCTTATGACTCACATACGTCAGTCGGTAGCATATACATTTTTAAATGACTAATAATAATAAATCTTTTAATTGATATTTACCAATAGCTTTTCGGTGAAGGGAAACATCGTGAGGAAACCGGACTAATCCCTATAAGGTCTAGTTTACCCCCTGGATTGGAAGGTCAGATGGCAGTCGCTTTCGTAAAAACTAGTGCCTACGCCGAGTCATGGGATTAGTTGCCAAGCGCACCCCAGGCTCCCATGAGCCGTGGCAAAAATGCCGGGACAACACGAGGATGAAGAATAAAATATTATATGTTTTGTAGTTGTTTTAAAGAACATAAAGAGAAAAAACTACCCTCAAAAAAGCATTCTGTAAACTTATAAAATGCAGCCCGTCTGCCTTGAAAAAAAATTCGCCACACGTAGGTTTTTTAGTCGAACTGATTCAAATTTAATATCTGTAGGTAGTTGAATCAGAGAGTTGAAGTAGTTTATAGTATTTTTTTACTTATATATTTTTTTTTATTTTAATTCAAAAAAGTGCAAAAAAAATAAAAAAAAATAGTATTATAAGCACCTGCGAGGATATTAGGGTTTACTTTTTAGTTCCAGAGAAAATCCCATTATTCCAATACCTACGCTCCATACAAAATAAAATAAAACTATTTTTTTACTAGCCTAATTTAGTGTCCCACTGCTGGGCAAAGGCCTCCCTTGCTTCCTCCACTCGACCCTGTTGTTTGTAGTTTCCCGCCAATCCGGATAAAATGCGTCCAAGTCGTCCCGCCATCTCCTTTTCGGCCTACCTGCACCCTATAAAACTATATAATGCCAAAGATAGATATAACTCCGTAATAGATGGATACAGTCTAAGGAAAAAATGTGCCTCGAAAATCAAGAAAATTTGATTCTCGTTCAGAGGGCGCTACTAGTTTTGGCCTACAGTCGTATAGATGGCGTTGACGGTTTCGTTTGTTATTTAACAATTTTAACGCATATCAGTGAAAGAACATGGGTCAAAATCATAAAAATAATTAATGCAAATAAAAAAATCATTTATCTATATTTAAATACATTCTATCGTATTTTTATAAATCTTCATTTTTAGTTTTAAAGTGTGTCGACAGATGGCAGTGAATTTACTGGGGTTACAAAATTTACTATGACAGTAACGCTCTATATAATGCGAAATCTAAGACGGTTCAACATCGCCGTAGAAAAGAGGTGTCACCGAATTTTAACTCTTTGACCGCTAAAGACATCCAACATTTCATCATTTCATTTCATTTTCACCATTTCCAACAAATGTTAGGTGTGGCGTTCAAAAGGTTACGTACAGCGAACTAGTTACGTTTCCACATCTACCCTCGCGAACGCAGCTCTAACAACTCCACTGGCCGGCGGAGTTTGCAAGCTTCAAGCCTGTGGGATGGGTAGCTAGTATAGTTAACGCTATCTCTACTGAGTTCGTTCACTTACGTACTAACAATGGCATTATGTTAAACAAAAGCCATTATGTCTTTTGTGCCTGAGCGCGTGGCCTTTGTGCCTGAGGCTCCCACACAATAGCCACGCGATCAGGCACAAAGGCCACGCGCTCAGGCACAAAAGAAATAATGGCTTTTGTTTAACAGAATGCCATTGTCAGTACAGGTAAGTGAACGAGCTCAGTAGATAGACCGCATACTATACCTATCAGACGGGTAGAGGCGTATTTTAAAGATTTGGCGCCCCGGGCCAATTAGATTTGCCGTCCCGTTGATATAATAGTGTTGATAGTGACGATAATGTATCTCATATAAGGAAAAAACCCGCCCCCCCTTGCCGCCCCTTACACCTTACAACCTGCCCCGGGCCATGGCCCCCCTTTGCCCTAGGGTAAAGTCGGGTTACAGGGGTACGGGCTCCCCCCCAGGTGCGTTTAGGTACATTGAGTCGGTAGCTACACCCTAATAGTATGAATGTATAATACCGGCCTCCGCTTTTAAACAACAACATAATGCTTACACCCACGCCTGAAAAAATATAAAGGCAAAAAGTTGTCATGATATTATTTTGCAGACAGTTATCGTGTAGGCTTTATCTTAGGAAAAGCATTTACGAAAACAACGCAGCAAGGGCCTGATCGACACTCTTTGATAGAGAAAGATAGTCTTATTGCGATTCCTATAAGAGAAAATAGTGCCATGCTTTGTCCTTATCACCGACCGGGTTTTTTTCATGGTCGGGTTATGGCAGCATAGGTAGGAGGCGATGGCGAAATACCGAAATTTATAAGAGTGAAAAAGAAAAAGGATTATGCTGCCATACATTAACCTGTCAATACATGAATATGTCTTTCTCTTACCCCTGGTCGCTCGGTTTCATGTCTATAACTACTATACTATGTCTATGTACAACGTGGTATAAACTACGGAATAGTTTTCGTAAAATAAAGTCTCCAATACACGTGTCGGGTTCCTTATTTGTGTATGGAACCCTGTTATTATCTTCATATGGCAAAAATCTAAGTATCCGACGGCGCAATCGACATATCTTTAAAAGTACAAAACGTCAAACAACTGCGCTGTCACATGCGCTGTCAACAAACTAGTAAGTCGGGATTGTTGCAAAATTAGTAAAAATATCCGATTTATACAGTGTTTTTATCCAAATTTTAACTCTTTAAATTAGATTAATAATGACGGAAATCTGGAGTTTAGATGCACTTTGTCGATGTTGTCATGCAGACGGTGATTTCAAAGATTTACGATCAGTGTATGTTTTCGATAATGGGCCTGAAAATTATCTTAACATGATACTTGAGACCTTGGGAGTCACGGTAAGTAGTTAATAATGAGCAAACACTAGTTATTTAGGTGAATTACTTAAGTTACGCGGGATATTGCGTCAATGCGACGAGCTGCAAGTCTTGCCAAAGTATCAAAAATGATTAAAAAAAGCCGATTTGTATTTTGTTTCGATTTTACAAGAGAGTTGCACTGTGCTGTGGCAAGTGCGTGATGCTGAATTTTGTATGTAGGCAAACTAAATATTTTTTTAGGAAATAAAAAAAGCTGCTGAGTTAAAAATTATCAAGATAATGATTATGGTATTTGATAAGTTTACGAAAGTACGACTTTGAAGTATTACTTAGGCATGTTAACTCAGCTAATTCTAGTCAACTCTTCTGTATCTACAGTTCGTTTTTTTAGCATTAAAAAAAAGGTAATCAATCTTGACGTGACTTTATTGAAAAAAGGCTTTTAAAAAATTAGTTTATATTACTTATGAAGCAAAATAATGTAAAAGAGCGTATGTTATTTATAATTGTAACATATTTGCCGTTTTCAAAAGTGATTTTTTATAAAAAGACACATCAATTACCTTCTTTCTAATGCTAAAAAAACGAACTATATTGATAGTTTCTTTGTATGTATTGATTCTTCTTCTTCTTCTTCCCTTGTCCCAACTTCATTTGGGGTTGGGCCAGGTCGTTCTGTCCTAGGTTGTCAACGATGAGATATCTTGGTTTCGCAAGTCTCTATTGATAGTGGACCACCAAGAGGCTGGTGGTCTGCCCCCTGTTTTTTATTTGGTCTGGATGGTCACTTTGTATGTATTGATTGATTGCTTAAATAATACAACTTTACTATCTGATACTAAAACCAAAAAAAGCCAAAAAAAGTTAAGTTATACCTAGTCGGCTCATAAGTTCTGTCACTGGCCTTTAAAATTTAAATTTGGAACTCCTAAAACAAAAACCGTTCTGCATTTGAATTTCGAATCTTTATTAAATATTTGAGTAGTATAATTTTGCAATTTTCTGTTTTCTTCAACATGGAGTGGACGCTTAAAGATAGCCGTACCGCAATAATTGCACTATATTGTTGTGGTCACTCGCCGACTAAAACTTTTAAGCTACTTGAAAATTTAAAATTCTCTCTAAGATTTGTGTATCGTACCATAGAAAGATACAGTGAGGTCTCTAGTTTAAATGACAAGAAAAGAAGCGGTCGTCCGCGTACAGCTAGGACTCCAGCGGTTGTACAAGCAATTAGGGCACGCATTGCCAGAAATCCCGCTAGGAAACAAAAAGTTATGGCCCTCCAGATGGGTTTGAGCAAAAACACGGTGAAAAGAGTGCTTAATCAAGACCTGAGACTTCGTGCTTATAAACGAAAAACTGGCCATCTTCTCAATGGTCGGCTTAAAGCTTTAAGGCTTAAAAGATCTAAAGCTTTATTGAAGAAGTACGCTAAAGATAAGCACCGTTGTATACTGTTTTCGGACGAGAAAATTTTTGACATAGAAGAAAACTGTAATAAACAAAATGATAGAGTGTACGCTCGCAATAGTAAAGAAGCGTCTAATAGCATTCCCCGTATTCAAAGAGGTCATCACCCTTCATCTGTGATAGTTTGGCTCGGAGTTTCTTATGCGGGCGTCACTAGTATGCATTTTTGTGAGAAAGGAGTAAAAACTAGTGCCAAAGTGTACCAAGACACGGTGTTGACTAATATTGTGAAACCACTATCCCATACGATGTTTCTAAACCAGCATTAGGTTTTCCAGCAGGACTCTGCTCCAGCCCATAAGGCAAAGTCTACACAAGCCTGGCTCGCCTCCAATAAAATCGACTTTATACGGCATGAAGATTGGCCCTCCTCTAGCCCAGATCTTAATCCTTTAGACTATAAAATATGGCAGTATTTAGAGGAAAAGGTGTGCTCAAAACCTCATGCAAATCTAGACTCGCTGAAAAAATCTCTTGCTACGGCAGTGGCCAATATCGACATGAAAGTGGTGCGTGAATCCATTGACGACTGGCCACGAAGACTTCAAGCCTGTGTAGATAATTATGGCGGTCATTTTGAATAAATGTTATACATTTAGATTCTCTTGTTTATAAGCTTTCAAACGCTGTACAAATTATACGGAATAAACTTAAACTTTTGATTTTATTTGATACTATGTATATGACAGAACTTATGAGCCGACTAGGTAGTATTTTAGATACATGTCTTCTACATCAGATATAATTAAACCAGACTAACACAATTCTGAATATTCAGATAAAGCCTCCATCAGTAAATGCAAGCTACTCCATCTGCGACGCATGCATCCTTCAGCTCCGCAGTGCCACCAACTTTAAGAAAAAAGTACTGGAATGTGAGACAAAGTTTGAAGAGTATTGTAAAAGTAAGTAGAAAACGCTATTATGCTATTATTTAAAAAAAGTTAAGCTAAGTTTTCACCCTTTATAAATAAGGCATAAGACCTCCAACAAGATTGGAGGATGATATTAAAAAGATTGCGGGCCCACTCTGGAGGAGAGAAGCAGCAAGTCGGGCTGCTTGGAGGAGTTTTGGAGAGGCGTATGCCCAACAGTAGGCGCATACTCGTTGAGGAAGAAGAAGGCATAAGGGTGCGAGTACACGGTGCCGCCTCCGCGCCGACACTGCACTGCCGCCGCACCTCCGCGCTATGTACACAAGACGCGTAAAGCCCGCCTCCGCGCCGACACCGCACCGCCGCCGCGCCGCCGCCGCACCTTCGCGCTATGTATGCGGCGCCGCGAAGGGTGTCAGAAATTATGCTAATTTGAACCCTAACACTATGAAATAAAGTTTATAATCTGGTTGGAAATATATTCCCTCCGCCTTATAAAGGCTTAAACTGAACAAAATGAGTATCATTATAAACATATATGCATATTTTCATAGCACATTAATGATGACATTGGCTCACTTTGTCATTACAAATGCCATGCCGAGATAGCTTGGTACGACTATGGGCTTAGATTCAAGATTCAAAATTTTCTTTGTACGAGTAGGCTTAACAACAAGCAATTAAGTCTCATAATTATACTAGTCTATATTGACTTACTTTTTTGAACACTAGCATAATTTTTACATAATCCTGGTTTTAGCTCCTTGCTAATTATACACACACACATACACATTACATATATAAAATATTTTCTTATTATATATTAAATTAAATTTTACTTTCAGATGAGTTGTCACAAACAAACTATGATATAAAGACTGAACCGGAATATTTAGGTAAGTGTTCTATTTATTTTTGTCATATACAATCAAGAAGATTTTATTTATTGTTTACCATAATGTTCGTGATAAACAAGATGTTAAAATAATAGTAGTTTAGTAAAGCTACTTTTTTTTTAATAGTATAAAAAATGCTATGATGTGTAAAGTGGTGGAAATTTTAATATTTTCATTACTATCTACTTCAGCTGCCAGACTTGTACCTGCAATTTTTCTAAACTTGTGTAATATGCTATTCTAATAACAATGAAAAAAGTTCAGTGGACATTTTTTTTTATTGTTATCGGAGTGGGCGAATGCTGTTACGCACCATCCCCCCGGCCGCGAGAAGGCCATTGATGGGGGGGTGTGTGGGACTCGCCGCTCCTGTGCCCTCTCAACTGGCGAGAACCTGGCCCTACCCACTAAACCCACTCCGGCGTTTCGTATCCTCTCTGCCGTTTGTGAGGGCGCCATGGGATCGAGTACACTCTACCATGGCGCCAGTGGACATATACAACATGTATAGGAAAGATGACAAAATTAATTTATTCCTAAAACACTTGTGTGATCCTTTTATGAACTCACTTTGTTGTTTTCAAAAACCCAGATTCGTATATTTTAATGCCTTTCATTATGTAGCAATCACATAAAGTCCTATTATACATTTTGTTATACTATAAAGGGGCCCACTGATTACCAGTCCGCTGGACGATATCGGCCTGCCAGTTGTTCGGAACTGTCAAATTTTTGTTCTAACTGACAGGCTGATATCGTCCGGCGGGCTGATAATCAGCGGGCCCCTTAACTAAGTACTGCACATATTAAACTAATATGAATAAGATTTGTGCCAGTATAATTCCTAATATTTGTTTCAGATGACTTTGATAACAATGATTTTGGTAAGTAATTTTGTGTATTATAATATCATGTATAATGCAGCATGCAAAAAAACTGACAGACTGACAGTGTGTTATATATTTTTGTGTAATTTGTTGTGCAAGATATTTTAAAGATGACTGTACTTTTTGATTGTGTTCCAATAACAACGTAAATTATTTTCGTTCATATTTTTATATAAAGGCAATGTATAATTTTAATAACAAAACGTGAGGCACTGACATATTAAATGTATTAAACCGGGTCACTCATGTTTATTAAGCCCGCAGTCTGCGTCGGGCCACCAACGCGAGCGCTCTTTGGAAATGGTCCTCGTTATATAGCGAAACATGTCGAGCAATCTTATAAACGTGAGTGACCCGGTTTTAAATATGCAATGTATAATTGTATATTCTTATACTACTGAACCATTTTTCACTTTAAAAAGTTATTTTGTTGTCAAATAATATTTCCTAAAACATTTTTTTTAATAAATAAATATTATAGGGACTTTCTTACACAAATTGACCAAGTCCCACGGTAAGCTCAAGAATTCTTGTATTGTGGGTACTCAGACAACGATACCGTATATACTTTCAAATACTTATACACAGAAAACATCCATGACTACGGAACAAATATGTGTGCTCATCACACAAATAAATGCCATTACCGGGATTCGAACCCAGGACCATTGGCTTCGCAGGCAGGTTCACTACCCACTAGGCCAGACCGGTCGTATAACTAAATATTTTCTTATTACAGGTGATGATATTGAAGTCAAAGACGTTAGTAAAAATCAAGGTGCGTATAACTAGAACTATAAGCAGAAAATAAAGAACTATTTTGTGTATTTTTTTTTTCAAAGTTTTAGACCCAGTAGTTTCGGAGATAAAGGGAGGGGGGGAATGATCATATTTTGGCTATTTTCTTAAATAACTTCTAACTAAAATATCTGGAACTTAGGTCTGAAGGTTAGTTACACACGTGAACTCCCCTATAAGGCTGGCTCCGTCACCACGAGTGTACGGAAGCCTCTATAAAAATTAAGAATAAAAAATAAAAAAAAACTTCTAAACTATTTATTGTAAAATTACAAAAACAATAAGTTAAGTTTGTACAGAACGGAACCCTCGGTGGGCGAGTCTGACTCGTTTTTAGTTTTATAATGACTATAGCTAACCACAATGACTTTACCAGCAGCCTCAGTTAAATGGTAGACCTTAAATCAGTTTTGTTATTTTATTTAGTTCTATTGTCTATTCTGTAAAGTGGGCATTTTTTTCTTTTCTGTATATAATTTAATGTTATTTGTGCCCAGAATCATGAGCTGATTCCATGATCCTAGGAAAGAAACAATGTCCCAAAATTTTTATACATTTTACGTACTTTCCATTTCGTTACCGCCGCACTCGGCCGTGCAAAGTGTTTGAAAAATGGTAACAGAATGGAAAAATAAAACTTGGGACGCTTTTTTTCTCCTAGTAGGGAAGGAGCTCGTGATTCTAAGTAGGAAAAGCATTAAATTTACCTATTATGAAAAAAAAAGTCCAGTGCATCACTACAGAAAAAAATGCCCAAGTATGGAATGAAATTTATTTTTAAAAAATCACAGTTTTATAAAGGTAGTTCAACTAAGTTATTTTAACTTATTAGTTATTTCACTTAATTCTTATTTGCTTGATAAATAGTGAAGATTTTTTTTTGCAGAATTCACCGCAAGTATCAAGAAGCGAGTGAAAAATATTAAGAAAGAAAAAGAATGTGAGTTTTTTTTACAAGACTTTCTGTTAAACTCCAGTGTTCAAGATCGGTTCTCCATACAAACGTAGTTCCGCTCTCATTTTAAAACGACTACCTAGATTGCTCTGAAACTTTGTACTTACAATAGGATAAGGTATATCTATGTCTGTAATTAGTTTATGTAGCTTCAGATAGCATAGTAAATAAAATACAGCGAATTTAAATTTTTCGTACAAAACATGTTTTTGCTCTATTTCGTTTGTGTTTTAAACTGGAGCTATATAAACTAATTACAGACCTAGACATACCTCATGTCATTGTATATGCAAAGTTTCATTACAATCCAACACGTAGTTTTAAAATGAGAACGAAACTCCGTTTGTATGGGAAGGTGAAATTTTTGTAGTGAAAAGCGACTACGAACCGAGTAGAGCCGTAACCGAGAGAGAGAGAGCTTAGCCGTCGCTGGCACTGGCAGTGAATGTGATTACCTGGCATCGGATCGGATATTTATATTTTACATGAATTTGTTTTGTGTTTCAGCCGATAACACTCACTCAGAAATGACAATAGACGTGAAACCGAAGATAGAGGGCAAGCCGAGAAAGAGAAACAAGTCTTCAGTCAAAGGTACGTACAGATGTAGTTTTCTATCGTATTTTCTCGGAAACGTTCGTATTTGTCATGCTACTTCAGCCAACCTCAGTACTTTTTGTACCGAGACTGACTGAAATAGCAAGACCCGTTCGAACGTTTCCGTGGAAATACGATGAAAAATAATTATTCACTACATCCGATTTCAAGCCTACAGATTCTGTAGGCTTGAAGTCGGTAGTGACCCAGAAACTTTTATCACTACACCTTATAAAACAATATCCCCCGCCGTGTCTGTCTGTATGTTCGCTATAAACTCGAAAAGTACTGAACGGATTTTCATGCGGTTTTCACCTGTACATAGAGTGATTTTTAGGGAAGGTTTAGGTGTATAATTTGTTAAGGTTTACCCGTGCGAAGCCGGGGCGGGTCGCTATTCAAACCTGTAAAGGCACAAATTGAAAGTGAAATGAGGCGACCGCAGACACGTCGCCGCGTCACGGCTGGTTTCTATGTACAGTGTATACTGCATATAACGTCACTCAATATAACGTTTCACTCCCTATAACGTCGACATTTTAGACTGGTTTTTTTTAACTATAAAACTCCCGGGAGACTCAAACATATTATATTTAAAGCGGGTCAGTCACGTATTATTAAGTCGAATAGCGTCGGTACTGCGTCGGCGGTCAGTGTGGACCGGCCTTTAGCAAGTGACTCAGTGAGTGTTGTGTGCGATCCGACATTTGACAAACGCAATACGGAGGGTAGAGCCATCCTCGCAACGGTGACGTCGCCGGCACCGCCGACGCCGCCTGTCGTGAGCGGCCGGGCGAGTCGGGCGCGTGCGCCGGCCCGCAGTACACGGCGCGTCGTTGCTCCGTGAAGACGGTCCTCGTAAATTGGATCGAAACGTGTCTAGCTATTCGACTTAATAATACGTGAGTGACCCGGTTTAAAATAATTTAATGTTTTTTTTTTGTGATAAATAACGACAATATTTGTTAAAATCTATATTTTAACATTTTTGACACGCATTGTGCATGTGCATGTGCACTCAATACAAATTCAAATAAAAAATACATGTTTCTATTAAAATTTCCCACAGGTAAATCATCAAAAACCAAGCCCAAAGTCAAGGAAGAAGAATCTTTAGTAGTGGCCGTCAAAACGGAAACGGGAGAGCTTTACTCTTGTAAAAACTGCGGCGCGAACTATCAGAACTTGGACCAACTCAACCAACATATTAACATAGAACATTTAAAAGGATACAAATGTATGTACTGTCCGGAACTCTTTAAAAACGAAAATAGGTACAAAGCTCATAACCGCTTGGAACACAACGACTTAAAACCATTCCCCTGCGAGCACTGCGGCAGAAAAGTGGGATCCAAAACCTCGCTACTTGAACACATTAACTCCGTACACACTAAAGAAATCTACTACCAATGTGATAAATGTATGAAAAAATTCCATAACAAACAAGTACTAAAGATACATTTGAAGAAACATGACGGTACTTTTAGAAAATTAATTTGCGAGCAATGTGGGGTAGGTTGCAATGACAAGACAAACTTGAGATATCATGTTATGACAGTTCATGAAAAGATAAAGTTATTCAACTGTCAAGAATGTGACAAAAAATTCTCTGCCATGAAACATTTGAAGATACATATGAGGTTACACACAGGGGAGAGACCATACGAGTGCGATATATGCAATAAAGCTTTCATTTCAAGAGATGCATTGACTGTACACCAAAAGCAGCACACGAATAGTGGATATAAATGCAAGACATGTGGCAAAGTATTCCCTACTAGAGGTTTATATGCTTCTCATTATAAAAGACATGTAAGTAGTAAGCCATTTAAATGCCATTTATGTAGTAAGGAGTTTGCTGGAAAATACTCCTTGAATCGTCACGTTTTTGAGCATACCGGAGCTCGTCCATACGTATGTCCAGTTTGTGGTAAAGATTTCAAACAAAGAATACAGCTAGTTAGACATAATAAACGTTTCCACGATCCTCATAAGGCGGAAGTCGTTAAAGAAAAGTGTGATTTATGTAAAAGAACTGTGCCTAACATAGAAAAACATATGCTTGCGCATACTAATAAACCATACCCTTGTCATTTGTGTGAAAAGAGATACCCAGAGCAGAATGCCTTAAACAGACATTTGCAGAGGCACACCGGGATTAAACCACACCAATGTCAACTGTGTGATAAAGGATATATTCAGTTGAAAAGTCTTAGAGGGCATATTATGAAAGTGCATAAATTACCTTTGAAAACTGAGCAGGAAGATCATTTTGATAGTGTTGTTAATACTTTTACTATTCAGAATTTAAGAAGAAAGACAGGTTATCCCAATGATGTTGTAACTCAAGATAGGTTATAGGCGTTCCAAAATTACAGCGTTACCAATTGTACAAGTTGCCTTTAGTCGCGCACGTGCAGAAATGTGCACGTGCTAACGAATTTCCGCTCACCGAAAGAGACAAACTTATGTTTAACGAGTATGACAAAGATAAATGGAATGCGAAAATCAAAAATAACAGATTTCTTCATAGGTATAGAAATAAATGTGGGAGAATTGTTTGTGCTCTTTATGTAAGAGTAAAACCTAGCTATAGTTATACATATATTATCATTGGGTTATCTTGAATTGGTTTGTTAAAGGTTAGCCCAAAATACGTTGACAAATAAACTATATATGTTTTTCTTGCTTACCTATACGCCTTTTGCAAAAAATTTATTATTAATTTATTTATTCGTATCGCAAATCGTTCGTTTATAAACATACAAGCTTTTGCCCGCGACTTCGTCTGCGTGGAATTAGTAATTTGGGTACCTTAATTTTGAAACAAATCTGCATTTAAATCCATCATTTTTCACCCCCCACCTGGTCCACTCTATAAATTTCCACCCCATTTTTTATACCCTTAAGGAATGATTTCGGGGATAAAAAATATTTTATCCTTCCTCACAGCTCAAACTATCCCGATACCAAGTTTCATCTAATTCGGTTCCGCAGTTATTGATTCCCCATACAAATTTCCACCCCCTTTTAACCCCCTTGAGGGGTGAATTCTGGGATAAAAAGTATCCTATGTCCTTCCCCGGGACTCAAACTATCACTAAATCGGTTCAGCGGGTTAAGCGTGAAGAGGTAACACAGAGAGACAGATTTTCGCATTTATAATATTAAGTATGGAGTATGGATTTTAAGGTTCTGTACCCATTGTATTACGTCACTGTCATTAAAACTACAATTATGTGGTTTTTATTGTAACAACTATAGGCACCATGGTTCGCAATAAACGATTTCTGATTTCTAAAACAAAAGTTATTGTATTCGTTTAATTTTGACACACAAACGCAAACATTTATTAACATTATCAACAATTTGCCGCACTAAAATTGTTTGTCAACGTATTTTTAAACCATTCTGTAGAAAGTAAATTTAACAGATGTTTCCAAAGTTTAATGTATAAGGGGTTAACCTTTTCGCCGCTACGTTAATGAAGTAATAAAGTATCATCAACGCCATGTCACAAGGCACAAAGTGCACGTAAACAACCCGTATAACATATCAAGTCGTGGCGTTAGGGACACGACATGTGTTAACGCCTCGTCTTTGTTCGGGCATCTTCGGGAGCCGTCGCCAACGCAATGCATGGTGCGGGGCAGCGGGGCCGCCAACGGCCATTCTCTCAGCAATCTTGCGACGGACGGTCGAGCCCGTCCGCTTACCGTGATATTATACCACCTCTGTATCACCAAGTTATTATACGTGCATGTATTGGACTATGAGTGTTTTTTAACTCACCTCATCCACGACCCCAAGATCTTCTCGTCCACCCCTACATGCGTGGACAACATGTACTGACTTTATATCAATTCAATGGCGGCAAAAAGGTTAATGACGCTTGACACTCTTCTAGGCGCCTTGTAGCGCCATCTAGGTCAGCATTAAAAATTACTGCAATTTTAATCTTATACCTTTAAACGAGCAATTCTTGTATGTATATATGTATATATATATATTTCGGGGATCTCGGAAACGGCTCTAACGATTTCGATTAAATTTGCTCTATGGGGGTTTTCGAGGGCGAAAAATCGATCTAGCTAGGTCTTATCTCTGCATTTTTTTAGTATTTTCCGAGCAAAGCTCGGTCTCCCAGATATTAAAATACTATTTGTGGCCATATTTTTATTATTTACGTTATACACACGATTTTCAACTTTACCTTAGTGGAATACGGTATATTATTTTTTGCAAGTAAACTAATGTATTAAGTCACTACTGCAGTAGTATAAGTATATGTATTGTGTCGATAAAAAAGGGTCCTTAAAGCGACGTGAAATTACAATATTGAGATATATTTATTTGCATTAAGTGTAACATTCATGGTCATAATACCAGCCAGTACCGATTCGTCCGTTAGGTCCCTTTTAAACGGAACAACACATTTGTCAAGTTAATAGTACACCGCACGGTGAAAAGGTTTATTTTTTGTTTTGTTATTTACATTATAGTTTTTTTTTTGTATAATACTGTATGATTGTTTTTTTTATATTATTGACACAAGATTTTGATGTGTATGGGTAATTATTTAAAGACTGGAGTAAAAGTGATTGTGTTTTGAAAATGCCTTTTATTTTCAATCTACGAGGTCTATCAGTATAAGTACAGATGTAGTGCATTATTACTTTTCATCGTATTTTCACAGAAACGTACGTATGTACGTGTCTTATTTCAGTCAGTCTCGGTACAAAAAGTACTGACGTTGACTGAAGTAGCATGACAAATTTTCCGAGAAAATACGACGGAAAACAATAGGGAAGTTTCCTCTACTTAATATAAATTATTTCACACCGCGCACGAAATAAAGCACCAGATAATTATAAGAAAAACATAGATAGCAGTTATTTTTAAACACAATTTAATAAATCTGATAGAAATATAAAAAGTAGGTGTTAACCGTGACGTCACTATACTAGTTTTCATATAAATTCCATATTAGCAAATCGTTTGACAGTTCAAAAAAAGAAGCTGATTTGACTAGTAGGAAAGCTGCCTATGCACTATATCTGTGAAGAGTTATTGATAGAATGATAGTGTAAAACAAAGAGTAGTATAATATATAGGAGAATATGGTGTAAAGTCTATGAAAACATTCAAGTTTGACAGCGAACTAGATGGCGCCATTTGTTTATTGGTAACTGAATTGTCAAACGGCAACTTTTTGCGAGCTTTTTGCAACCGCATATTGCATAGACATAGTATAGTAGTTATAGACATGAATGGACATGAAACCGAGCGACCAGGGGTAAGAGAAAAAGACATATTCATGTATTGACAGGTTAATGTATGGCAGCATAATCCTTTTTCTCTTTCACTCTTATAAATTTCGGTATTTCGCCATCGCCTCCTACCTATGCTGCCATAACCCGACCATGAAAAAAAACCCGGTCGGTGATAAGGACAAAGCATGGCACTATTTTCTCTTTTTCTCTTATAGGAATCGCAATAAGACTAAGAGTGTCAGGCCCTTGGCATATTGTATGTACGGGTCCGTAGTGACATAAACTTGCTGTCAAAAACGAGGCACAGATTGTTCTTAGACTAATAGCAAAGAGAATATACACTATAGATGGCCATTGCCATAGTAAATTTTGTAGTCGCAGTAAATTTACCGTCATCTTTCGACACAGGATTAAAACTAAAAATTAAAATGAATAAAAAATATATTATTATACATATGTAGATTTTTATATGTGGATAAATGATTATTCATTTTTATATTTTTAGAACGCTATGATTTTAACCAGTGTTCGTTTACTGATATGTGTTAAATATCAATGGGTGTCGCCAACGACATCTAGACTAGTATAAGTCAAAGGTATGGCGCCATCTATTCGAGAATAATTTTTTCTTGATTTTTTTCCGAGGCACGTTTTTTCCTTAGAATTTACTTACCCATTTGATACGGATTTACATATATATTTGATAATAGGTAGGTATACCGCTTGTTCCATTAAATACTCTTTGGTAAAAGAACAAATGGAAGATTAATAAAAAGGATTTTAGGAGGTAGGTGCATATGTTTTTAACTGTATCTTATTATCATTTGCTATTATTGTAAGTACTTACTTCTGTTGTTTCTCCAATAAAGAAAATAAATAAAAAATAAAAAACATAGATAGTAGAAAAAAATGTTTATTTCAAATGACTAGAATATAACACTAGAAATTGCTACAAATTACACGCTAACTCGGTACTGTCACAACAATACAGCACTGTTTTTTTTTAGACTTAATTTTAAACATTCTGGCCATGTACGGTCGGGTTCGCAAACTACTTTACAGATCTGATGTAGTCCATAATTGTTTCCATCGTATTTTCTCGGAAACGTTCGTATTTGTCATGCTACTTACGTCAACGTCAGTACTTTTTGTACCGAGACTGGCTGAAATAGCAACGCATTCGTACGTTTCCGTGAAAATACGATGGAAAATAATTATGCACTACATCTGTACAAGCCAAGGTTCTTAAATATATTAACGCGACCCTATTATTTGACAATAGGGCATAGAGTAACTTATACTAGAGCGGTACTGTCATAGTAAATTTTGTAACCCCAGTAAATTCACTGCCATCTGTCACACTTTAAAACTAAAAATGAAGATTTATAAAAATACGATAGAATGTATTTAAATATAGATAAATGTTTTTTTTTTTATTTGCATTAATTATTTTTATGATTTTGACCCATGTTCTTTCACTGATATGCGTTAAAATTGTTAAATAACAAACGAAACCGTCAACGCCATCTATACGACTGTAGCCCAAAACTAGTAGCGCTCTCTGGACGAGAATCAAATTTTCTTGATTTTCGAGGCACGTTTTTTCCTTAGACTGTATCCATCTATTACGGAGTTATATCTATCTTTGCAAAAGGGTCACAGGTCACGCCTCTAAGACACGTTAGTATCTTACTTATTTGACAATAGGTAAGACACTAACGTGTCTTAGAGGCGTGTAAATATATTTTTTGGAAAGTTGGCTGTAAAGATGTTTAAACAGTACTACTTATAGAATTAACTTTAAAACATAGTAAAAAACGATCAATTAATATGAGATCTTAATGAGATTTATTTGTTACAATCCACAACTACATTATGTATTGCTTGAAAACAAACTAAATAACAACCTTTTAATTTAACCTATATCTAGTATATAGTATAACTTCCTATAGGTACCTTTACAAAAGTGATTGCAAAGAAAGAAAGACTGGTGCCATTTATTAACATAATTACTTATCAATAAACTTATTAGGTAGTTGAGTCTTTAACTTAACACTGAACAAAATGTGGCAGTGCCCCTATAAACAAACGTTATGTTCATAAAAAAATTACGATTATGTTGGTACTTGCACATCCTGTCAATGTTAAGTTCGTATTGTAAGTATTACAAGATTAATCAAGTTAAATAATATCAATATTCTTTTAAATACAAATACAAAAAAAATACAAAAATCTTTATTTGTTTTAAACACAAATTGCCATGATTTAGGTGATGGAGCCGCCCGGTAAGCAAAAAATTGCCTGTGTCGGGAGGCACAAATCTTTTATTTTTAATACATGATAGTGAGTGAATCATTTAATTATCTAAACAATATCGAACAGTGAAAAATATCCCACAAATTTTATTTTTATATATAAGAATAAGAAAACATTTATTGCCACACAAAAAAAGAGAGATTAAAGGAATATATCGTTGTCTAAATACCCACACCCACGAGCCTTCTTGAGCTTACAGTGGGGCTTAGTCAATTTGTGTAAAAATGTCCTATAATAATTATTTATTTATTTACTAGGTCCCCAGTCACGCTGTGTGACACAGTTATCACGGGGGTGCAATTGCCCCCATTACCCTATGTTTTTTCCAGATTAAGGGGCCCACTGACTATCAGTCCGCCCGTCCGGCCTGTCAGTTAGAACAAAAATTTGACAGTTCGAACAACTGACAGGCCGATATCGTCCGCCGGACTGATAGTCACAGTGGGCCCCTTTAGAAATTTTATAACCTCAAAAGTAGTGGTACCTAACTTTTTTCCTCCAAAATTTAATCTGAGTAACTATGTACTGAATTATAGTGTCGTTTACATATAAGTGTACCGCAACATTAAATATCATAGGAACCCTAAAGTTTCGAAAAACAGTTATTTACCACTACTTTTGACGTTAGAAAAATTCTAATTTAAAAGAAAACGGACTATAACTCTTAGCCCCAGTTATGGCCCATTCTCGGTCCTACTGCTGGCGCTGAACAGCTGCAACGTGCTGGGAGGTGGATAGATCTGCTCCCGACCCTCGTGGATGTTGTCCCCCCTCCCCACGTTACCCCCCACTCTCCTGCTTGGCGTTAAACAGCTGCAACGTGCTGGGAGGCGGGTAGCTCTGCTCCCGACCCTCGTGGATGGTGGAAATGGCTCCAGAACTCTGGTGAAGCCCATTACGGACTGGAGGGACTTTCTTACCGTTAGTGACCGGTTCTGGAGGGTCTGGAAATGAGTAAAATTATTATTAACTCGGTAACTAGAATAAGCGTAGGTATTTTGCTGCGCGAAAACGGTTGAACAAAATAAAACATCTCATGGTGCGAATTCGTATTTTATATGGTGTGATTTTTTAATATGTGGTTTATGAGACATGTTG
Source organism: Cydia strobilella (assembly GCF_947568885.1). Classification (NCBI taxonomy): domain Eukaryota; kingdom Metazoa; phylum Arthropoda; class Insecta; order Lepidoptera; family Tortricidae; genus Cydia; species Cydia strobilella. The sequence goes on from NC_086067.1 coordinate 3,331,360, forward strand.
TATTTATGTTTTCGCTGCTGAGGTGAAAAGTTGTATGTGCAACTCGAGACCATTCAGACCAAAGTTATTTGAGTCCTTCGCTACTCAAGATTCTAAATTAGACTCAACACACCCATTAATTCATAATCTAAATGTTTGCCCGGCGAATTATTGCCTATACAAACTTGGTTGTAGACATTTCTATCTGAAATATTCATGTATCATGATTCATCTGAATTAATTCATTAACTAGACAGACCATCAAGACCATGAATTTATGTGTGTGTGATACCTTATATGTAAAACCCTTTTTATGTGCAAATAAATGATTATGATTATTAATTTACAGTACATATGGTGCTACTTTCTCGCACTAGTGCGTAAAGTGCACTTTTTGTGCATATGTCGAAAGTTTAAGGGCCATATGTACTGTAAAACGTTGTTCCATTCCTCCCTGCGGTCGTGTTTTAATTTATCGCCACTCGTTTCGAACTTCCTCTTTTCCGCACTTGTATCGAAAATAACTATTGTACATACCTTCCTTACTATTATTTTTCTTATGCATAGCAATAACACTAGGCCCCTTAGCAAGCGACCACGAAGGCACCGGCACATCATCTCTCTTCAAAGGTTCCAAAATATTCCTTCTCGATCTCAACACAGTTGGCAACTCACTCCTACTACCATTCCCAATATCACTCTCATGAGGCATTTTTGGTAGCTTTTCCCCACTTTCCTGTGGCAACACTGGATTTGGTAGATTATTTTTTTCCTCTAGCTTTGACATTTGGTTCTCGACCGTGAATATTTCGTTGACTACGGGTTTTATGTCGTCTGATGTGTTGGTGTCGGTGCTGTCTTGTTGGACTAGTTGGTTTTTGGGGGAGAGGGAGTTGATTCGTTTGATGCCATTGAGGGGGGTGTCTAGAGGGGGGGCGGTGGCCATGTATTGGTTGTACATGTTGCCTATCAGCTCTTCTGTTCGTCTGAAATTATAAAAAAGTGATAAACATCTTTAAAGTACAATTTTCGGGTGGGTATGTAGATATGTAATATCTATTACCTTGTGAGAGGTATGATGACTGTCTGAGCGGTTCCGTTGCTCGGATGGTAAGCATTGCGTCCAAATCCATCAAGACCGGAACTTCCGGTCACCTGTATAAAGAATAACTTTTTATTTAGTTTAGTTTACTGTTTTTAATTTTTCACCCCGACGTAAAAAGAGGGGTGTAATATATTTGGGGCCAATGTCTGTCTGCCTGTCTGTGGCATAATAGCTCTCCAACAGATGGCCCGATTTCGATGCGGTTTTTTACGTAAAAGCGAGTTTTCTTGCGGCGGTTATTTAATAATTTATATTGATATTATTTATTTTTATCAGATCTAAAGAGATACGAACCTCCATAACTCCAATTTGCGTGGTTCGTACATGGTACGGAAAATTCTTGTTGGCGAATACGGGCAGTGTCAGCAACTGAAAATAGATTTAATAAACATGAGTTAAAGGCGAAAATCTCAACGCTGATGAAATCAAAATTATTAGTTATGTGCTCAGCTAAAGGGGTAAAAAAGAAATACATCTAATAACTTGTTATTAACTAAACCAAAACACATTTAATAATTTACATTAAATTATCCCTGTGAGAACAGAGTAATATTTAGAAAACGTTTCACTTTGTGTCCCCTGTGTTACGGAATTCTTCTTTCCGTGCCTCTTCCCATTATTTGAGGTCGGCCCTCCTCGTTCTTAAGCGCCAGGTCGGTCGATCCTGGGTTGTCTGTTTGTTCAACTGGCTCTGTTCCAAATCCATTGATATGGTGGACGTAGCAGGCGGGCGGCCTCTGCCTCTCTTATTATTTGGTAGTGCAAGGGCTTTCCTCACGACATGGTCTCCGTCGCGTCTATGTCCGTACCATCTCAATCGGGATTCTTGAATCTTGTCGGTGATGGGGGCGACCTTGTAGCTTCCTCTGATGTATTCGTTACGTACTTTATCGAGTCTCGTCACACCGGCCGCCCACCTCAACATCTTCATTTCATTGACATGGAGTTTGTTTATGCGCTTATTTGCCCCTGTGTTACGGACAGAGTGACAATTTCAAGAAGTAACACAGATAGAAATGGATGCTCGATGCTCTAAATGCGTACCGTTGCATGCTTTCTTTTAATATTTAGGTACTTTAAATTTTGCATGCCTGTTTCTGGTGAAATGTGTGTGACCACGATATATTTTTTATAACATCTCTTGTGACACATTTTTAAGCAAAATAAAAAATATTCTATTCTATTCGAGATTTTGAAGAAAAAAAAAACAGCGTATACTTATAGTATATTTGAGTAAATGCGACAACTTAAAAAAAGTGTGAGGGGTAAGAGGCTCTCCTACCGTGGCCGCGCTTTCCCTATATCTTATTACAAAAAAAAAAAAACTTACCAAAAACATAACGTGTCCGTTGAAGGAGATGAGAAGAAGGACGGCTGTAACTACGCTCTCCCTCACCCATTTGTCTAAAAATCACAATTATAGTTTAATTTATATAACTTTGAGAATAAATCAAATTATTTTTATGAAATATGTTGATGTGTGTTTAATATATGACATCTATTTCAGTTCATCACAAATAATTTACTTAATTCAATGGTAATTTAGTAGGAGACCAGCCAAAAAATGGAGCTCAATAAGTTCTTAAAGGGTCAATAATGCGCAAGTGACACCCGAGGGAGTTACAGGAGGCTTTTATTCTAACGACGGCGTCTCAAACACATTGACGGAGGGTCTTCTTTTCTCTGAGAGTCCTACACGACAAGGTGCTCATTTGTTTCAAATTAGGCAAGCCGATGAAAATCGATTTTATACACCTTAACATTGTAAGCACAATACTTGGGTACCCCATTCCTTGGGCTTCCCATCTGTATACTTGTTGGCCATCTAAAGTAATACGAGTTATAAGTATAGGTACCTATGTAAGCGTTGGCAGTGAGAATAAATAACGGTCCCGCATAGAACCAGAGAGTGCCGCAGATGAAGAATGGGCAGTAGAACATGTTCTGTAAAAAGGAGAGAGACAATATCACCCTGAATCCCTGTTCTAGTTTGTCTAAAAAAAGGTTGGTAACCCCTGTTTTAGAATATGCAAAGTGTCTAGGGTATGCAAAAAATGTTGGGTACCCGTGGTATGTAGGACCTATTTTTTACACAATGTTTAGAACTCCCGACCTCCCCTGATATCCCTGTTAAAGAGTGTCTAATTTGCCCAAAAAAATGTGTAAAAATCCTTCTGTCTATGGCTGTGCTAAAGTGACTGACAAGAAGAAATGCACTTTACCTTTTCAGGGTACTTTCTGACGGTAAAGAACACAGAATATGCGAAGACACAAGAGGCTGCTACACGTAGTACAATAAGCCCGTAGCCCGCAGGGCTCTCGTAGAGATACAGGACCTCGCCCGGGTCAAACGCCTGTGAACAAACCAATGACGTTAACTCTTTAACCATCAAAGACGTCAAATGACGCGCGCGGCTACAGCCCAATATCAACCTTCGTTCATTGCGACAAGGTTCACTATTTCGCGCCGCGCACGATAGGCGTGCTCAATTACGACAAGGTTCACTATTTCGCGCCGCGCACGATAGGCGTGCTCAATTACGACAAGGTTCACTATTTCGCGCCGCGCACGATAGGCGTGCTTAATTGCGACAAGGTTCACTATTTCGCGCCGCGCACGATAGGCGTGCTCAATTGCGACAAGGTTCACTATTTCGCGCCGCGCACGATAGGCGTGCTCAATTGCGACAAGGTTCACTATTTCGCGCCGCGCACGATAGGCGTGATCAAAGTTCCAATATTGCAAAACGGTTTCAAGGTGAGATTGCGTAAGGTCGAATGCGAGTTTCGAGTTTAAAAGAAATGGAGTAATTTCATGCTTTTGAAGCTACTTAAAGCTTACGGAATTAGTACATTGCGATACAAGTGCGAAAAATAGGAATATCGCAACGAGTCGTGATACATTAAAACACGACCGAAGGGAGTGTTTTAAATCGACACGAGTTGCGAATTACCTATTCGCACATGTATCGTACAACGTTTTACAGTAGGTACATGTGGCCCTTTAAAATTTCTACATAGTTACGTAATGTGCCAATTATCGCACTAGTGCGGTAAAGTAGCACCATGGTATTAAAGAAAGAAATGTCTCGGCTTCGCCTCGGCCGACAATTATATATATGTGATCTGATGCTTTCTTATTAGCGCAGCGGGCTGAATGTTGACGCTTTCCGGCCGGAGGGCAAAAATAGTAGATTGTGTCACAAGGGAGCAAAATAACATATTTACGGCGAGAGCGTACATTGAATCCTGAACGAAGCAAAGGATTCTATAATTGAATGCTGAGCGTAGCGAAGGATTCTAAAATAGAATTTTAAGCGTAGTGAGGGATTCAAGTAATAATGCCCAAGATGAAAATAATTTTGCTACCATGTGACACATACTGTTTTTCACATCACCTGTTATGAGGAAATTATATTATGTTACAAAATATTAATTTACCAAAAAAAACAATGTGCAAAAAAGATAAAAAATCGTGTCCTAGATAGAACAGAAAAGTGCCACTTTGATCCCTCCTAGCAGGGAAGAAAAGTGCCATTTTGATCCCTCCTAGCGGGGAAGAATAAGCCCTTTTTAGAATAGGTGATGTGAAAAAAATTGTTGGAATAATTTACCTTTGCCTGGTAGATGAAGAGGGCGATGTAAGCCAGTACATAACAGCACATGAAGACGGTAAGTCTCACTGTAAAGCCAGCCTTAAGCCTTCCACGCGTTACAGTGTAACCCTTGCCTAATAGCACCAACAGAAGTAGAAATGTCGTTTCTGATATGCCGCAGAGAAATTGACCTGCAATTTATATTTGACACCGACTTTAGAACCATAATAATATTATAATAATCCTTAAACATGGTAATGTTCGGTTTAGACTCACTTGTTTTAGTCACTCGCGCGACATGTTCCGGAGAGCCTAGGTCTCCTTTCTCAACCACTAATAGTGCGAGCAGCGTTCACGACGACCGTGTATGGCGTACGCAACTCGCACTATTAGTGCTTGAGAAAGGAGACCTAGGTTCTCCGAAACATGTCGCGTAGTGACTAAAACAAGTGAGTCTAAACCGTGAAATTATTTAATGTTAGTATGTTTCACAACAGGGATGTTGCGGATGCCGATTTTTTGACATCCGCGGATGCGGATGAGGATTTTTAAAGGCGCACGTCCGCGGACGCGGATGCGAGTCGGATGTCGAGATTAGGCACATAAAAAACGTCAAATATTACACTTTAGTAAGTTTTATAAAAAAAAGACAGTATTTGAACAAGAATATTGGTGCCCCACAATTGCATTACTATACTAAAGTCCAAATAAAACAAACTTTTCACTTCTTGTCGCTGTCCGTCATAGGCTAAAGTGCTCGATAGACGAATCACAAACACGAAACGAGATTCCAATTGGCTAATGACGAAATTACCTAGTACTTATACCGTTGCTAAGACGTTCCTGTACCTACCTGTTCCACATCCGCATCCGCATTAAGCTCCGCATCGATTTTATGCGAATGCGGATGCGGATGCGAATATTCGCAACATCCCTGTTTCACAACAGTTTAAATTCGATTATGGTAATGTTCAATGAAAAATGTACAAGTAAAACTCACCTACGACTCTTGCGCCTTCGCCCCCAAACCCGTGGGTAGCGTAGCGGATGTAAGCCAAGGTCTGTATTATGACCCCAGTTTGCTGAAAATAACAATTAATAGTATGTTACTGTTTCTCAGTTCGACGGAGCCGGAAAGCGGCAGCTGGTCCGCCTAAAGCAAAGGGGGCGCAATATAAGGACAGAAAATTTTTGACTAAAAGTGAAAATTATACAGGAATCATAAAACACTTAGAAAAATTTCATTCGAAACGCTAAAATAAGCATGTTTTGTAGAAAAAACTTTTTCTCTAAAATCAAAAATGGCCGAGATATTGGACCTGAAAGTTGAGCCGATTTTTAGGACAGAAAAAGTTCGATGGGTGTTGTTGTCATTATGACCCCTATTTTTTATGATGCTATCGTATAGAAGACGCTAAAATAAGCATGTTTTATAGAAGAAACTTTTTCTCTAAAATCAAAAATGACCGAGATAATCGACTTCAAAATTGGCAAAGCAAAGGGGGTGCAAAAAAAGACTTAGAATTTTTTTAGTAGCCACCAACCCCATCAAAAATTTTCTAAGTCCTGCGCCCCCTTTGCTTTAGTCCAACCCGGCAGCTTCGTTTAGCGCACAGCGGGCCGAAAGTTGACGCTTTCGCCAGGGCGTAGGCGGAGGGAGCAAAGGAAGGCAGGTGGGGGCCCCTGGAATTCAAATTTAACATATACAATGTATGCCTCCTCTTCCCCTCCCCTCGGCCTCCGGCGATATCAAAACTTGCCCCTCCCCCCCGGTACATTGGCTGGCTACGGGCTACGCCCTTGGCGAAGGGCAGACAAAATATATTAGGTACAGCCCTAGGTCTAAATTGAAGAATAGGGGATATTACTACAATGTTCTGCCACCAGAGTGCAGCACTAGCCTTTTTAGTAAACCATAGAGTAACTTATACATACTGTACCTTTAACAGGTTTTTAAAAAGTTTTCAGAGATAATAAAATAAATAAAATATGACATTGATGCATCAAGGCGGTTTGTTTACAGAGGACCTACCGGGAAACGCGAATCCGAAATTTCGCTATCTGCCTCTTTATCGCTGGAATATGCAAGAGTGACAGAGATGTTAGATAACGAAATTTCGATTTTCTTGTTTCGCCATAGACCCTCAGATTGTGGTAGTGGCGCCCCTACGCAGAGTTTCGCGTAATATTCCCTTTACGGACCGCATCGCCTACGTGTAAATTATTACATATTTTACGAGCAAGTGTGATGAAAAAATATTAATAAAAGAAAAAACGAAAGAGACAGCATACCTGAGCAGTCACCGACATGAGAAACAACTTGTACGTGGAGTGAAGGAGATGGCGCGATTTCAGCTCGATGCTGCACAACACGACTGCCACCATCACCATGAAGTAGGCGAACGTGTATGCCAAAAGGACCGGGAGGACATCTGGAAGGACAAATATAAATTTAGGGTGCGTTGGGGTAAGATTGAAGGTTTTTTTATGAGGGGTAAGACGAAAAGTCGTCCGTATAATACATACGGTTTTTTTTTGTCTTACCCCTCATAAAAAACCGTCCAATCTTACCCCAACGCACCCTATTTAAAAATTCACGAGTACAGGGACCAAAATAGTTATTTGTGCAACAAGAGTGGAAAGTTGATTTTTTTTGCGTGTTTATTTTGAGTCCCGAGAAAGCGAAAGATTCTACAATTGAATCACGAGCGAAGCGAGTGATTCTAAGTTAGAATCTTGAACGTAGCGAGGGACTCAGAAACAAGAAATGTAAAATAACTTTGCTCTCGTGTTGAACACATAATTTATCACCTCAGTAGTGAGAACATATTAACGGTTAAAATGTATTTCGAATTACACAGAATAATACAGAGAAAAAAAGTATGAAATGGCAGTTCATGGCCTTCACTAAATTAAAAAGCTACTTTGTTTCACTCCCTGGAGTGAGAAAAGTTGCACTTTCTTCACTCCCTGGAGTGAGGAAAGTCGCACTTTCCTCACTCCAGGGAGTGACGAAAGTAGGCTTGTTCGAGCTGCTGAGGTGAATTTTTTTTTGTCTTTATGTAAATGTAAAATCAGGCCGATCCATGAATCTAGTATAACTGGATCTTTCATGAGGGGTGGGGGGAAATGACCGAACGGGATAGTCTTATGTATTTTTCAGTAGGAGTAGCAGAGAAAGCGCTGTTATTGTTTGTCCTTGTCACAGTATCACTTTTTTTTTATTCCCCGCCGTAAATTTTGTATGGTTTATGGTGTGCTACAAATCTTCTCGACCAATCATATTGTCGCATTGCGTATGTTCTGTCCCTCACGGGCGCACGTGTATAGCTGATCTATGTAATGCTAGGTCTATGGGCCGATCATAAAGTTTCTGTGACGGCCGGTATATGACGATTTCGATTTAGACCTCACTTCGTGCAAATAATTTGTTCAATAAATGTTTAATAATTGCATTAATTTACACGTTAGTTTGTATACAAAGAAGCTGTGTAGAGACTGTTCATGCGCTTCTATTTTTTATTTGCTATTATTTTCTACAAATCGACACTAAAAGTATCAAAAAATCAAAATATGGAGTTCCGTTTGAACAAAATTTAATACAATTTCGTCTTTGACAGTAATTGAATTGTTGTGTGATTTTAAAAGCTAGATAACTGAACTAGCGAATTATCATCTACTTATATTTTTACTCAAAAAGACAACACAGAAATTCAATCTTATATGTAAACTTTCGTACAATTTCCATACATTGACGATATTACTCAAAATTCTTCTTTGACCTAGATGCCCGCTGGGGCTTGACGAGAGCAGACGTGTAGCTGCACATATGAAAATGACAGCTACTTTTGACCAACAGATAGGTAGGATATGTTCGTTAGGTTGCTTCAGATGCCCGAAGGGCAAATATGACCAGAAATAGGAACCCCGCGTAGCGGAGCTTCGTCGAGCAAAAACCAAGGTTTAACTTACAGAACTCATCAGCAGAGAATTGTTCGTGCCAGAAGTCTCCATCTGGTCCGTTGGTCATGAGGAACTTATATCTGATGTCCAGTCCCTAAAAAGGTCAGAATGAATTACAATTTCTCTTAGTTTAAGGCCCAGTAGGTTCGTGTTCTTGTCTCACTCTCACATGGATGTGCGTGCTCGGCCCGCGGATTATCAAGTTTTTGAATTTTTTTTGTGTTTTAATAATATAAAAATAATCACTGATTTCCCTCAAGCATAATGTTGCTCTTTTTTAGAAAAAAAATCATATCTTTAGTTTTTGCGCAAAAGTAATTTAAAAAATTTAAAGTGCATTTTAGTTCTTATATTCGTGATTTTTTTCTATCGAGTGAAAGTCAAAAACTCGGGATTCGAATTGCTGAAGTCCCTAGAGAAAGGTCTCGAGATTGCTAATTAAATTATTGGCAATCGTTCCTATTGTGATCTAAAACAGCGCTACGACTTTTCAAAAACTCAGTTTTCTGAGCCTCCTGTAGGTACTATGAGCAAAGTTAGATCTTCGTCTTTCACCGAGTCGTGTCCGAGCTGTCACATCTTTCCCCCACAGCGGAAGCATGTACCCCTTTAGCATTCGCAGCCGAAATTCTTTTCGTGACTTGATAGACGAGTCTTTGGTAAATAACGCCTGATTTAGTATTACAAATGGAACTGTACCTTCGGGCTATCGCAGTTGCTGATTGCGATAAACCACCAGCGCTCCCTAGCGGAGCGGAACCGCCGAGAGTTATGGCAGGAGACCAGCAGACGCTCCACAGAGCCTTGTCCAGGCTGGTTGGGTACGGAGTTGAGCCGACGGCGACGGTAGCGTTCAAGAAGCTCGGAGGTTGAACGCTTGATTTTGTGCTGAAAAGTTCATGAAATCATTGAAATTTGTATATAGTAATAGCAGTTTTTAGAAATTGATAGTCGCTATTTTCTGACTGAATAGGTATTTTGAGATTGATTTAGTTTTTGTAAAATTTTGTCACCAATTTAAAACTCAATATTATTATTTTTTGTTTTAGAAATAATAAATTACCTAGAGTTAGACCGAGACAAGCCTGCAACGATTTTGGTAGCACACGCAGTGCAAGTGTAAGTAAATATTATAGGAACATGCTTACACAAGTTGACCAAGTCCCACGGTAAGCTCAAGTACTTGTGTTGTGGGTACTCACAGACAACGATATATATAATATACAAATACTTAAATACATAGAAAACATCCATGACTCAGGAGCAAATATCTGTGCTCATCACACAAATAAATGCCCTTACCGGGATTCGAACCCTGGACCATCGGCTTCATAGGCAGGGTCACTACCCACTAGGCCAGACCGGTCGTCTATAGTAGTTTTTAGAAATTGATAGTCGCTATTTTCTGACTGAATATTTTGAGATTGCTTTAGTTTATCGTTAAATGTTGTCACCAATTTAAAGCTAAATAAAAAAAAATAGTTTAAGAATATTAAATTACTTACCTATCTAAGTTCTATGTTCATAGTGAATTTTCATAGAGTAGTACTAAATGTTGAAATTAGAATCCTCTTATTTTTGACATGCATAATTAAAACTTTTATCCATAAATTAGTAGGAATGCCTATGAACAGTCTAACAGGAAATTATTCCTTTCATAGAACACATTTAATGTAAGTTTCATCCGTTAAAAATACATACCGTACTTTTATCATTATCAAACATCATCTCCACATCATTTAACTTCTCCATTTTCGTATCATTTTCACCCCCAATACTTTCCCACAATTCATCTTCGGTCACCGTAGTAACAGAAAACTCGTCCGTAGGTACTACTTCAAACCATGTGGTAGAATTGGTAGGAAAGGTAGAATTATCTGAGACGGTAGTGGACGCCATGGTAGTTTTGAGGAACTGTTCGTAGTAGGTCGGGTCTGAAGGCTCGCTGGTTGTGTTTGTTGTGTTTTTGGGTCTTGCTGTAGTTTTAGTAGGTTTAGGGGTAGTTGAAGAGCTAAAAATAGGTTAGAAGTATTATAGTAGGTAACCGCATCTGTAGCAGGGGTTTGTAATAGGTAACTTATTAGTGAAGTATTCTCCTTAATATTTAGTACCAAAGAGTCAATGATCCAGAAATTTAATAATTTTAAAAATAATCGTGCTTTGAGTTTTAGACAGGCGAACTAGATTGCGTCATCTTTTAATTTTTTTTACCACTAATGTACGGAGCCGTACAGCGCCATCTATGCTATGCCCCCCCCCCCGTTAACATTTTAACCAATTCGCCCTTATTGAAAAATGTACAGTCAACACGGCAAGCATCTGCGCAACGCGGCACGACTTTACTTTTATTTAAAAGAGAATAAAAACGTGAAAAGATAATTTTGACTACCTCGCTTGCTTAGCTATTTTTGCTTGTAAGTACTTATGTGGATCGATACCCTCTTTGTGGGAGACGGCGGTATCCGCCTTGCCGCTGTTTCGGGTCCATGTACGGAGGTCAATCTTTCGTCATTTTGGGGACGATGTACCGAGTTACCCAGCTTTTCGCCGGCCGTCCACCCCCGCGACCCCTAGCCCAGTGTTACGTTTGAGCGGGGCCGGGTTTCGAGGCTGCAGTGAAGGCGACCTGTAGCTTTAGCTGGCGTTTACGGCGTACCGTTGGGCTCTATCCGAAGATGTGTTGTGATGTGCTTGCTTCTGTAGTTTTGCTTACCTTTTCTCCGCCGGCAGCTCCTTACTTTCCTTAGTGACGATGCAACCAGAGTACTCGGTGTCCGGGAACCAATGAGAAAGCTTAATTATTTGGTTCTGTCCTGCCTTGTTTAATACTGCCTCTCGCTCTTTGCAAGTCTACAAACACACAAAACTAAAATATTAGGTAGGTGTAGGTAGCGTGTAGCGTCTTGGCGGTAGATTGTGAAAAATTCTCCACTGTGTGTTAAAACGTAATAAATATAAGAGCCTCGGTACCATTTTGTACCATTTGGAGTTGAAACTAGGTCCATGGGGTCCCAGCGCCTAGCTACTTATTTATATCCTTCGTATGTCTAGTACCTACCTACAGTTAGCATCACATAGATAGTGACAGACAAGGTGGTCAAATTTATTGCCAGTATTGCAACACAGCTTATATCTACCTACTTATCATATAAATAATCTTTTTCTAACCTTCGACTTTATAATTGAATTAAGACTTCGTAAAACAAACTATAATCGCATGCTTTTCACAATGGGCTCCCGACTCAACTCTAATGACTTCATTACGAAACACTTTAGTGAACTATAATGAATTTGACCAACGACATCAACGAACCTCTTTTTCAGTAGGTGCCTATTGGATATTTGCTGTACAGTCAAGGGCATAAATATATATACATTCCCAAAGTTTCAAAAATATGTGTACGCTCTTACACCTTAGACAATAAAGTCGTGTTCACATATTTTTGAGCTCTTTGTATGGATCGATATTTTTGCCTGACTATAAACACTCGTCGAGAGCCTCTCGCAGTGAGCCTCGGCACCGCTCCGATCCAATCGGAAAAGCGCGAGACGAGACAAGGAAGAGCGAGACGAGAAGGGAGCAGCATGTACACACTCGTTCTCGACCTGTCTCGGGGTCTCTCGACGAGTGTGTACAGCCCGCATGACAGTTCTTACCTTAGAACTATGGTACACTGACGGCCACTGGCTATCATCATCATAATACAGCAGTAGATTCGGCGTGCCCATGTCTTTGTCATATTCTATCAGGTATTCGAATTGACCTTCCAGTGACAGGAAGCAGAAACGAGCAAGGAACGCCCAATTCTGAAAGTTTTTATTGGTTATATGTTACATCATAGATAGTTATTTGTTATACAAGGGTGCAAAGTTGTATTTTACCCGCGAGTGTTTTAACACACGAGAAGTAAAATACATTTGCACCCGTGTGTAACACAAAACTTTTCCCCTCACTATAGCGAGGAAAGTGCAACATCCACAGGCGTTAGATCATCTTCATCACTGGAATCGCTCATTTTTTTACGATAATACGATATTATAACAGAATTTGGTATTTTTATTAAATTCTCAAATCATTCAGCCATAGGCTACAGTGACTGCTTACCATCAGGCGGGCCGTATGCTTGTTTGCCACCGTCGTGGTATTAAAAAAATATTATCTAATGATAATTAATATCGAACGAACCATTATTATGAGCGTTTTACGTTTTGTTATCTGTCAAAAGCTACTTAAACACGCTCCATCCAAGGTCAAATTACTTTTCCCACTAGTGAATAAAATGCGTTTTTCCGCGCTTGTTTTAAAGGATAAAAGACGGCTTTCCGAGCTACTGAGGGGAAAATATTTTTTCATATTTTTTGGAAAGATTTTTTTCGGAGCAATTATTTCCGAAAATATTAACTTTATCAAAAAATGTTTTGAAAGACCTATCCAACGATACCCCAGGGACTTCCGGTTCGTACGCCATCTTGATAGTAGCCTCGTGATTAATTCCTTTGTTTTTTGCTCATTAATAGTTTAAAGTGTAATATCGATAACTTTATTATACAATAATCTAATGTGGTAGTGTGCAGTGAATGGAGAATTAATCTCAAAGCGTGTTTAACCACCATTTTGGAGTCAACGGCCGGTAGTCCACGTGCTTCTCGTAAAATCCAGCTATCGGTTTTACGAGACAACTACAACAACCACCGAACAGCGTCGTGCTCTAAGAGCATTTATTATGTTCCTACCCTTTTACGTGACATTGGCTACGGGCAACACCGCCCTCAAGAAAAGAAATATACCCCACGCTATAGGGTTGAAGAGAAAAAAAATACGTACGTCTTTGGTGTCAATGCGTCCCTCAATCCACTTGGCCTGCACCGCCGCCAGGAGCGGCCATAGCATGCACGTTCGTAGCAATACCATCTTTATTTATAGGTACACGACGAAATATGTGCTAATCCTGCCACTTAATGAAGAGTATGTAGCCGTGCCATGTACCTATGTAAGTATATACGGTAACTGAAAAAGAAAATTTATTAATATGTGTTTCAAACAAATTAAAGCAATCAAATGAATAGATTTCTAAATCAGCAGCACGAACAAGCCTACTTTCGTCACTCCCTGGAGTGAAGAAAGTGCGACTTTCCTCACTCCAGGGAGTGAAACAAAGTAGCTTTTTAATTTAGTGAAGGCCAGGAACTGCCACTTCATACTTTTATTACAATTTTTTTTTTTTTTTGTATTATTCTGTGTAATTCGAAATACATTTTAACCTTTAATATGTTCTCGCTACGCTCAAGATTCTAACTCGTGATTCAATTATAGTATCTTTCGCTTTCACGGGACTCAAAATAAACACTCGCAAGAAAAACCAACTTTCCTCTCTTGTTGCACAAATAACTATTTCCGATCAAACGAGCAACAGTAATCAATAACATAAAATAAAAAATGCTGTCGGATACTCACTGACGAAACCAATGAAGATTAAATATATGATTTTATCAACATAAATTACATAAATAGCATCACTTTGCTGTCATTGCTTCATAACATTCATTCAATAAATAGCGTCCCTATCAATATTCGTGCCTATTGAAAAATATACCTTATTCTGTAGTAATAAGATATATATTCAATAGGTCTTTAGTAGTAGGGATATTAAAAAGGGATAATAAACAAAACCATAGCAACATCTTATTGATTTATGTTTTCCTGGTACGGAGCTCCCGAAGGAGTACCTAAATTAAATTTTGAAACTAGATGAAATCAAATTTAACCATTACTGCCATTAAATTAAGAAACAATTTTGTAATATTGCCTTCGGTTACCGCGATAGTTACTCATGAAATAAAACTATGAAAACGGATTATATCGCGTATATTGAATTTATAATACATCCCGACGTTTCGAACTCTTTACAGCGTTCGTGGTCAACGGGTGACTGAGGAAAAATTACAAAATGCAAAAATACCCACATACTAAAATAATGAACAATCATAGACTACAAACTTTAAGGCTGGTTGTACATGCAAAATCGGTTCATAAGGCTAGTTATACACTATAATTATTTTTCAAAGATATATATATACGCGATAAAAAAAAAATATATATATATAGTGTATAACTAGCCTTATGAACCGATTTTGCATGTACAACCAGCCTTAAAGTTTGTAGTCTATGATTGTTCATTATTTTAGTATGTGGGTATTTTTGCATTTTGTAATTTTTCCTCAGTCACCCGTTGACCACGAACGCTGTAAAGAGTTCGAAACGTCGGGATGTATTATAAATTCAATATACGCGATATAATCCGTTTTCATAGTTTTATTTCATAAACAATTTTGTATTAACAAACCTTTCAACGCGTGACGAATCATATAGCAACGCACATGTGGCCATTCCGGAGTCTCAATATCTTATATTAGTTGTAAATTTCCTATAGAAACATTAGAAACCTATTTGTTGTATCTGAGTGTTTATGATCAAAGCGGGTTGTGAATGATTAATGTTTTTGAAACCGAATGGTTAGGAATTTGCTTATTTAAACCACCCGTGTTATTTCGAGGTAACCACCCGATCCGAATCGTTCCTCTAGCGTTTTTAGGGTTCATACTCATACTCATACTCATTTTATTGGTAATATAAATGACATGTCAAGATTTACATATGTACATTTCGGAAATATAAATGGATGAAATCAATTATTATTATTATATCATTATTACAGCATTATTACTTAATTATTATTATTAACGTCATTTAGTTTTGTTACATAATTAACTCCGTACCCAAAGGGTAAAAACGGGACCCTATTACTAAGACTCCGCTGTTTGTCTGTCACCAAGCTGTATCTCATGAACCGTGATAGCTAGACAGCTGAAATTTTTACAGATGATGTATTTCTGTTGCCGCTATAACAACAAAATACTAAAAACAGAATAAAATAAATATTTTAAGTGGGGCTCCCATACAACAAACGTGATTTTTTTGCCGTTTTTTTGCGTAATGGTACGGAACCCTTCGTGCGTGAGCCCAACTCGCACTTGGCCGGTTTTTGTTTTATATTGGTGATCCGGTTTATTCCCATTTGTCCCCGCCCCACGTGAGCGCCGCCATGCATGAGGCAGGGACAAATTTAGAATGATTCATTTGAATGCACCTATTCCCATCTGTGCCCGGCGGGACAAATGGGTTTATTCATACGCATAAAAAAAACTAAATCCATAAATTTTATTAATACTTAATGAGGATTAAGCAGAAGTCATAAATGGTTCAAGTTTCTAGCAAAAAAAAATCAAAAATAGAACTATCCTTGCGATTTTTTTTCGAGACAAATTATCCAAGTTCCCTTTTTTATAGTTTTCGAGAAATTAAGTGTATATTCCTAAGCCTTAGTTGATTATTTTTACGGTATATCTCTGAACCTTCTTTACGCTAACTTTTAGGAATATAGCAGGTTTACCGTTCTTTTTTTGTGTTATTACAAAAGAATTTAGTAAAGATATTTACTCACCTCAGGATATAAAACACTGGCACTCAATTTAATGATTTTTCACTATCGATATAGTTTTGTTTTCAAATATCACGTGTTGTGGGTGTCGCGTTGCCATGGCAACGCATGTGATGCGTTCAGTATTAACCTTTTAAACGCTTTTCCTCAAGCGTCAAGACGTGGCCCAGTGATATAAACCTTAATATGTCAGCAGGACAATTTTGACAGCGTCCGCCATGACCACTTTAGTGGTCGCTGGCGTGGCAGGCACGACAGCACACGACCTATTTAGTGGCTCTTGGCATCCAAAAGGTTACCACGTTGGCTGCCATGAGCATCACCGGCGGGATCAAAAGCTCACTTAACCCTATGAATGCCTTTGTCAAAAATTTGCTAATGAATAACCTTGATATTGTATATTACATACTATTATTGTATTATGTGTGATACTTATAATTATAATAAGACCTATTGTTAAACCAGATTTAATGCAAATAAATGATTTATGATTTTACAGTCCAAATTGTGTGGTACGTATACGGGACAAGGCATACCTACGAAAGGTTATGGTTAACCTTTTAGACGCCGTGTCAAGCACAAAAGCAGTCATTCAGACGCCACGTCACCGAAGTGTCAAAACTGAAATTGAACTTTATGCACATGCATGTGGGTCTATGTTGCTCTGTGATCTGCGACCGATTAATCGGTCTTTAGCGTTGGACCTGCGGTGCCGATATATCGGTCATTTGAACGCCAATGACCGATATACATATCACCATCTTCCTCGTGTTGTCCCGGCATTTTGCCACGGCTCACGAGAGCCTGGGGTCCGCTTGGCAACTAATCCCAAGAACTGGCGTAGGCACTAGTTTTTACGAAAGCGACTGCCATCTGACCTTCCAACCCAGAGGGGAAACTAGGCCTTGTTGAGATTAGTCCGGTTTCCTCACGATGTTTTCCTTCACCGAAAAGCGACTGGTAAACATCAAATTATATTTCGTACATAAGTTCCGAAAAACTCATTGGTACGAGCCGAGGTTTGAACCCGCGACCTCCGGATTGCAAGTCGCACGCTCTTACCGCTAGGCCAACAGCGCTCTATGACCGATCTGGCGGATTGACAATGACCGATAAACATATACGCACCGTAAATATTGTAACTACCAAATCATGTGTTGCTAGAGCAGGAAAGAAAAAGCTGTTTGATCAAAGCATTTACAAATAAAACCGCACTTCCATTTAATTTCATATATTTTCTTACAATAAAATAAATTTAACCAATATACGAGATACATTTTTACACTTAAGATAAAATAGCGGTACAAATTTTGATTAAAAACAAGTGTTTCATAACGATGTGGTCAAAATTACTTCGAGCTAAGACTCCATTAAGTTATCTATATGGAAAATTACTTCGAGCTAAGACTCCATTAAGTTATCTATATGGAAAATTACTTCGAGCTAAGACTCCATTAAGTTATCTATATGGAAAATTACTTCGAGCTAAGACTCCATTAAGTTATCTATATGGAAAATTACTTCGAGCTTAGACTCCATTAAGTTATCTATATGGAAAATTACTTCGAGCTAAGACTCCATTAAGTTATCTATATGGAAAACAAATAAAAGGCGAAATTATTGTTAAAATCACTCGTCTTATTGATCGGTCTATTTAGTCCAACCAACACTTACCTAATTAAAGTGACTTTGCTTAAAATTTTCGACCAAAATAAACACATTGCAGATATTTATTTATAAAACATTAAATAAAACAATTAAACAGTACATTTATGACATATTTAAGAAAGCTTGTAAAAACATTTGGTCCACAAAATAATATAAAAACTGCAACCCTTAACGACTGAAATACTTTTAATGTTAACTATTAACTGAAGGGTACACGGAAAGAACATGTCTAGTCACTGTGACAACAATTTAAGTTATCGCGGTTTGAAAGGAACAATGTAGGTAATTAACCATATAATTTTCACCTCAGCAGCTCGAACAAGCCTACTTTCGTCACTCCCTGGAGTGAGAAAAGTGCAACTTTCCTCACTCCAGGGAGTGAAGAAAGTGCGACTTTCCTCACTCCAGGAAGTGAAACAAAGTAGCTTTTTAATTTAGTGAAGTCCATGAACTGCCACTCCATACTTTAATTACATTGTTTTTTTCTGAATTATTCTGTGTAATTCGAAATACATTTTAACCTTTAATATGTTCTCACTACTTAGGTGAAAAATTATGTGTGCAACACGAGAGCAATTTTACATCTCGTGTTTTTGAGTCCCTCGCTGCGCTCAAGATTCTAACTTAGAATCTCTCGCTTCGCTCGTGATTCAATTATAGAATCTTTCGCTTTCTCGGGACTCAAAATAAACACTCGCAAGAAAAAACAACTTTCCTCTCTTGTTGCACAAATAACTATTTCGTGTATAAGTGTTTTTAAAGTGAGAAAAAAAGGAGTTATATTTATAATTGCAGCGGTAACAGAAGTAACTAATAGTTCATTGAGGGTTCATTTTCGAAAAAAAGTGACTAGACATGTTCTTTCCGTGTACCCTTCAACTTTGCTCTTGGTAGTTGTTAGTTCTGACATTCCAAAAATATTGCTTAACACATTCACTGCCAAAATTTTCGTAGCGCTTTATCGAGTAGCAGGCAGTACTGATAATTCCGCTACTTGCCGCTAGATGTCGACTACGTCAAATAACCCGCGTTTTGGTAAACTGATGTATGGAGTTAGCACTCTATTCTTACTTATTTCTCTATAGCTTAGAGGAATGTTGTAAAAGTGCAGCCAGTTAACTCCTTTTGTATTACTGGCACTCCTTAAGCACTTGCAGTGATTTCCTGAACAGTTCCTGCTGCGCGCGCGCATGCTTAATCTCCAGCTCCGCCAGATCTATGAGACTGGAAGAAAAGATAACATGTTATAATAATAATATAATATAATAATAGCCTTTATTTACAATCATTCTTTAAATATAGTTACAATAATCTTATTTATTTATTTGACACCGGTACGTGAAGATTGTCTTGCTGTCCAGCATAGGCCTCCCCTAGAGTACGCCACTGAATGCGATTCAGCGCTTGTCTTTTCCAAGTAATTCCCGCTATTTTCTTTATATCGTCTTCCCATCTACTTCGTTGTCTCCCTTTTTTTCTTTTGAATTGTCTCGGGCACCACTCTGTTACTTGCCTAGACCATTTATCCTTACTACTTCTAATCATATGGCCTGTTACTTACAAGATGTTACTTACAAGTAATAAAACTATAAAAAACCGGCCAAGTGCGAGTCGGACACGCGCACGAAGGGTTCCGTACCATTACGGAAAAAAAATAGCAAAAAAATCACGTTTATTGTATGGGAGCCCCATTTAAATATTTATATTATTCTGTTTTTAGTATTTGTTGTTATAGCGGCAACAGAAATACATCATCTGTGAAAATTTCAACTGTCTAGCTATCACGGTTCATGAGATACAGCCTGGTGAGAGACAGACGGACGGACCGACCGACAGACGGACAGCGAAGTCTTAGTAATAGGGTCCCGTTTTTACCCTTTGGGTACGGAACCCTAAAAAACGGATTATATCGCGTATATTGAATCGCGTTTGTTGCCGGTCCCATATTGGGATACCCTCCTACAATTTAGGAGGGAATTAAATCTTCTCGGGTCCGAGGTGTAGGGTTGGAGCCGGCGTAGCTTTATCGCGTGTATATATATCGTTATACTTGAAAAAAAAAAAATTTTTTTTTCTCAATTTTTATTTATTTATTTGAAAATAGTTGTATTGTATATCTTATCTTATCTTATGGTTTCGGGGACCCTTACGGATACACTTCAACCCATAGGGATCTTTTGTGCAGTTACCCCCTAGGAAAGATCCGTCCGCTACTCAAGAGCCTTCCCCACCATCTCCATATGCCGGATGATGGACCTTATGGGTAGCTTTTTGAATTCCTTTGGTACCAGGTAGCCTGTTGTATTGTATAACTAGCCTTATGAACCGATTTTGCATGTACAACCAGCCTTAAAGTTTATAGTCTATGATGGTTCATTATTTGTGTATGTGGGTATTTTTGCACATTGTAGTTTTTCCTCAGTCACCCGTTGACCACGGACGCTGTAAAGGGTTCGAAGAGTATGTATTATAAATTCAATATACGCGATATAATCCGTTTTCATAGTTTTATTTCATGAGTAACTGTCGCGGTAACCGAAGACAATATTAGAAAGTGGATCTTGTTATCTAAATGTGCCATTTTCAACCAAAAGGGTACTTATTGTCGGTTGTCAATAAGGCGCTATTTCCATATAGCTTAAATTCGAAATCAACCTTATCGACGAGCGACAATGTGGTACCTTTTGGCTGAAAACGTCACAAATAATTAAACGTTTTATTATTATTAATTATACGAACGGGTCTACCGCGATTTAATTTCATTGTTTTTAACTTAAATTCCACTCGCAGGTTCGTATAATTAAATATATGGAAATATAGTTTTTAAAAGTATGTGATAGCTAGGCCACCTCTTTGTTTCACATGTGTCTATTGCAAAACTTATGTAGTGAACTATGTATTATTTATAAGATTAATTTCAAATTACCTCTTCTTAAAGGCAGCGACGCGTCTCGCTCTAAAGTCGATGAGTTCCTCCCGCGCACGCGCAGATAATTCTTCGAATCGTGCGCACGCCGCGGCCTGGGCTTGCTCGGCCTTATTCAAACAAACATACGGAGTTTTACAAGTTATAGGGTCAATGCGCTAGTTTCCGTCCATGCCTCTAGTTTTCGTCCACTTGACGGATTAGCAAATGATATATTTCATTTTTAATTTGCTATTTGCGAAATATCATTTTTATGTAGACATTAAGTATAAGTCCAAATTTGTGCAGCAATGTAGGTTTATATTCAAATTTCATCAAGTGTTGCGGGCGTACATAGGCTATGGAGACTGCTTAACATCAGGCGGGCCGTATGCTTGTTTGCCACCGACGTAGTATTTAAAAAATAAAAATAAAAAGTGGACGAAAACTAGCACAATGACCCTACCTAGTCTAGTTCTAAAGCTAGCATGATGCTATATCAACATAAAAATTAAATATTAACAACATCGCTACTTAATAAGTTTACATCTTTTGAAACATAAATGTCAATTCGCAAAATAAAAACATAATAAAATAAATAAAAATATTATTTTTTCTTGACCTCCAGCCGGGCGGAAGACAAACAAATTTAGCAAGACATATGAAAAAACAAAAAAATGATTTGTCTAAAATAAGACCTTTTAAAAATCACACAAATCCGCCGCCATAAAGCCGCTCCCACATCAAAGTTACGCTCTCATTATAAAGGCATGGTTAAATAACAAGAAACTTGGCATGTACAGTCGCCTTCAGATATAACGGAGCGGGCAAGGTGCTCACAAATATCTGAACACGCCTCTATTGACAAGGCGCTAGGTGCGTGTTCAGATATTTTTGAGCACCTCGGCCGCTCCGATATATCTGATGGCGACTGTACATAGCATACCTATGTTGCCAGACACTAGGTTTCTTTGCTAAAAATTGGAAAACAAAAAAAAAATAGAATAAGTAAAGTTTTTAATGTCAAATTTCAACTCACACAAATTTCTTTGTATAGTCTGCATATTCTCAAATGATTTTTTCGCCAGACCCTAATCTGTTAAACAAAAACCTTTGTTCCTTTTATGCGTGCGCGTGCCCATTGTTGGTGAGCGCGTGGCCATTGTTGGTGAGCGCATGCCACTCGCTGATACACAATGGTCACGCGCACGCAGAAAAGGAACAAAGGCTTTTGTTTAACAGATTAGGGTCTTCGCGAAAAAAACCTTTGAGAATATGCAGACTATAATTACAATAATTTCTAGCAACGAAAACTACCTAGTCGGCTCATAAGTTCTGTCATATACATAGTATCAAATAAAATCAAAAGTTTAAGTTTATTCCGTATAATTTGTACAGCGTTTGAAAGCTTATAAACTAGAGAATCTAAATGTATAACATTTATTCAAAATGACCGCCATAATTATCTACACAGGCTTGAAGTCTTCGTGGCCAGTCGTCAATGGATTCACGCACCACTTTCATGTCGATATTGGCCACTGCCGTAGCAAGAGATTTTTTCAGCGAGTCTAGATTTGCATGAGGTTTTGAGCACACCTTTTCCTCTAAATACTGCCATATTTTATAGTCTAAAGGATTAAGATCTGGGCTAGAGGAGGGCCAATCTTCATGCCGTATAAAGTCGATTTTATTGGAGGCGAGCCAGGCTTGTGTAGACTTTGCCTTATGGGCTGGAGCAGAGTCCTGCTGGAAAACCCAATGCTGGTTTAGAAACATCGTATGGGATAGTGGTTTCACAATATTAGTCAACACCGTGTCTTGGTACACTTTGGCACTAGTTTTTACTCCTTTCTCACAAAAATGCATACTAGTGACGCCCGCATAAGAAACTCCCAGCCAAACCATCACAGATGAAGGGTGATGACCTCTTTGAATACGGGGAATGCTATTAGACGCTTCTTTACTATTGCGAGCGTACACTCTATCATTTTGTTTATTACAGTTTTCTTCTATGTCAAAAATTTTCTCGTCCGAAAACAGTATACAACGGTGCTTATTTTTAGCGTACTTCTTAAATAAAGCTTTAGATCTTTTAAGCCTTAAAGCTTTAAGCCGACCATTCAGAAGATGGCCAGTTTTTCGTTTATAAGCACGAAGTCTCAGGTCTTGATTAAGCACTCTTTTCACCGTGTTTTTGCTCAAACCCATCTGGAGGGCCCTAACTTTTTGTTTCCTAGCGGGATTTCTGGCAATGCGTGCCCTAATTGCTTGTACAACCGCTGGAGTCCTAGCTGTACGCGGACGACCGCTTCTTTTCTTGTCATTTAAACTAGAGACCTCACTGTATCTTTCTATGGTACGATACACAAATCTTAGAGAATTTTAAATTTTCAAGTAGCTTAAAAATTTTAGTCGGCGAGTGACCACAACGATATAGTGCAATTATTGCGGTACGGCTATCTTTAAGCGTCCACTCCATGTTGAAGAAAACAGAAAATTGCAAAATTATACTACTCAAATATTTAATAAAAATTCGAAATTCAAATGCAGAACGGTTTTTGTTTTAGGAGTTCCAAATTTAAATTTTAAAGGCCAGTGACAGAACTTATGAGCCGACTAGGTAGTATCAGAGTACAGAGGTAGATATAATATGTTACTTAAATGTCTTTTTTTTCAAAATGTCGTAATTGAATGATAGCGTAACTGGGCTATTTTCTAAAATAAATATTGATAACCTGATTCTCACAGATCGGATTAAATGATTAAAAAAATGTCCCAATAATTTGTTTGAAAATTCTACATTCCACTACGTCACATAAAAGTGAAAAAAAGGTTCACACTAAAACGTGACGTAATGGAATGGAGATTTTGTGACATTTAATGGCAGGATGGAGAATGCTGTCGATTCTGAGTAGAATGAGCCCAATAATGTCCAGATTTGGAAGAATCAGGTTTTTTAGAAAACGCCTAACTTCGATTGTATAAAGGCTGAAATCGTGTGACTTTTAAAGGCCTATGGACAGCTAGAGGACAAGACAATACTAATAATAAATGAACGTAGTGTATAAGCGTGCGTTTACCTCTTGAACTTCCTGGGGCTTTGTGAGCACAGAACATATCGTGACACATTAATACACAGACACACACACATATCATTATATTGATAAAATCAGGCAAGTATTTATTTGAAAATAATATGTATTTTTTTTAAGATTTAGATATTTTTACGTTAGGTTTTGACATATGATTTTAATCCACGTCATTGATTTTATGATGTTCATTACAATAACTAAAAGGTAGAAAATTAAATATACATATAAAAACCATTTGATAAACATGAATGTAATATAGACAACATACCGTGAATAATTAAAATCCATCAAATCTAAATATAGTATGAATTATCTCAGATGATTTTTTCGGGCTCGGGCCTAATCTGTTAAACAAAAGGTATTGTTTCCTTTATGCAGTGGTTACACTGCTTACTCTAATAGCCCCGGCATAAGTAACGGGAACAAGCCCGTTTATAAAGCAAATTTACCATTAGATTTATATGGTTCAAATTCATAAAACAGCCCATTCCTGAGATAACACGTTTTGTTATCTCCAAAGAAAATACCATCCTGATTGTTCTCTGAATGAGCTGTCACATAAATTTGAACCTTAATACTATCGTGATAGTTGCTATTCAAACGACATGGCTGATTTGGCACGTGCTGAAGACCGCTCTTAAAATAAACAAATGCTTTTGTTTAACAGATTAGGGCCGGAGTCCAAAAAAATCATCTGAGAAAATTCATATTGTGGTAAAACTTACACAAATCGCTTTTAGCCTCTGGCTACCCCGTAACGTGCATACTTACAATGTATCTAGATTTTTTTTAAATGCCCCTTCAATGCACCTATACTCTCTAGTTACAACTTAAATTAAAGTTACATATAAACGCAACGCACACAAACACAGCAAAAGTCGGTACTTAGAATGCCCTGGAGGTATGCGCATGTTAAAAACAGTTGTATGTACACAGAATAACTAATAGTACTACCGTACAGAAAATTCACTCCTTCACAAGTCAGATTTAGGTATAAAATTATACCTATACTCGCCGCCTGCAAGCAAAACTGAAACTTATAACCGCGCACGAACCGTGAATCTTCTTTGCGCGCCGCAGTTTTATGACCGAGCTGCGAGTGTCGGCGCGGGGTTGTCACGCCACAAGTTTTTGTACCTACCGATTTATGACACCCCCTGGTATGTATGTATGTATATAACTTACAGCGTGTACGTCCTTGTTCTTAGCCCTGGCCTTTTCCAGGTTCCTGTTAGCGGCTTCATATGCGGCGAGACATCTGAAAAATATTCGTTGTTAGGCACTGACGAACACGACATTGCATTCTTTAGACGAGCATTCTCACAATTTATTGGATACAAAAATGATACAAAAGCTGGTTCAATGTGCAAAAGTGGAGATTTTATTGAGAATGAAGCCATTTTGTTTTCTTTTTTTTTTAAATCTAAACCGAGCTGTTTGAGGTATCAATAAAAACTTAAGACAATACATATAACGCTCAAACACTTAGCATTTACTTTTTTTCGAAAATCCGTTAACTTTTGGGTTATTTCTACTCAGAATCACGAGGAATATCGATTTAAAAAGAAAAAAAAAAGTTCACAAACAAAAACGTCAGTTTTGTAACGCATTTTCAACTACATTTTGTATGGACCGTTACAAAACTGACACCCAAAATTTGTATGAAAAACTGGGGACACTTTTTAGGGTTCCGTACCCAAAGGGTAAAAACGGGACCCTCTAACCCTCGACGCGCGTTCTAAAACTATAGTCTTGTATTTACCTCAGTCTTCTGACGAGTACAGCTTTGGCGGCGTGAGCGTCTCTCATGTAGTACCGTAGAGTATCAGCTAATTTCAGGTCCTGGTCGGACGCCATGCGACCCTCAATTTTCTGTGTAAAGAAATAGAGGTTATATTTCCGCGTTTATTAACGGTTGTACGCATATAAGCAGATAAAAACCGGCCTCCATAGCCTAGTCGGTATAGTTGGAGTGCGCACAGGAACTGCACGACCTGATCCCCCCTTCCCCTTTACATCATCGGACATCCAGGCGGAGGGAGCGAATGCACCCGTTCGTAGTCCACGTTTCATTTGTTCGCACGAAACGTTTTGCCTCCTCCTTTTTGGTACGGACGGCTAAGGAATGGAATGCGCTCCCGCCATCTGTATACCCTGATCAAAATGACCTCGGTCTCTTTAAAACAAGAGTAAATAGGCTGTTACTGAACCGGTGAGCTCCATTTTAGGCCCTGTCTTCACTTTCCATCAGGTGCGACGAGGGCCAATCGCCGATCAGTTTATAATTAAAAAAAATAACAAAACGTGTTATCTCCGAATGTGCTGTTTCTTGAATATGAACCATATTAATTGGATGGTAAAATTGGTTTTTAAACGGGCTTGTTTCCTTTCACTTATTACGGGGTTATTAGTAGTAACAACCGCGTAGATGAAACAATACTTTTTGTTTAACAGATTAGCGGTTTGAGATCAAGAAATCACATCAGAAAATTCCAACTGTATATGGTATGGCCGCTGGTGGTCCGGCCTTCAGTTCGTTGTTCACTTTCGAGTTTTGCGCGCCGCTTGCTTTATATCTACTACAGTTTATATTCTATGTATGTACATGTACGTACCCGGCACTTGTCAAAGGTGTCAGCAGCGCGAGTGAGGAAGCGCTCTGTGTGCGGCTGCTCTCTCGTCGCTAGTCTAGTTATGCATGAAGATAACTTTATGTCTACTACAGTTTATGTTCTATGTATGTACATGTACGTACCCGGCACTTGTCAAAGGTGTCAGCAGCGCGAGTGAGGAAGCGCTCTGTGTGCGGCTGCTCTCTCGTCGCTAGTCTAGTTATGCATGAAGATAACTTTATGTCTACTACAGTTTATGTTCTATGTATGTACATGTACGTACCCGGCACTTGTCAAAGGTGTCAGCAGCGCGAGTGAGGAAGCGCTCTGTGTGCGGCTGCTCTCTCGTCGCTAGTCTAGTTATGCATGAAGATAACTTTATGTCTACTACAGTTTATGTTCTATGTATGTACATGTACGTACCCGGCACTTGTCAAAGGTGTCAGCAGCGCGAGTGAGGAAGCGCTCTGTGTGCGGCTGCTCTCTCGTCGCTAGTCTAGTTATGCATGAAGATAACTTTATGTCTACTACAGTTTATGTTCTATGTATGTACATGTACGTACCCGGCACTTGTCAAAGGTGTCAGCAGCGCGAGTGAGGAAGCGCTCTGTGTGCGGCTGCTCTCTCGTCGCTAGTCTAGTTATGCATGAAGATAACTTTATGTCTACTACAGTTTATGTTCTATGTATGTACATGTACGTACCCGGCACTTGTCAAAGGTGTCAGCAGCGCGAGTGAGGAAGCGCTCTGTGTGCGGCTGCTCTCTCGTCGCTAGTTGGGTTATGCACGATGATAGCTTTATGTGGGCATCGGCCACCTCTGTAGAAGAAAATATTATGTAACAATTATGACATAATTGAGGATTTACAAAACCTGTACCTAACACTCACACTATTGTCACTGTGACAAAGTACAAAATGGCACTGAAATTAAATTCCATGACCTTACGTTTTGAATAGGGAATATTACGAGAAACTCTGCGTAGAGGGCGCCACCACAATCTGAGGGTCTATCGCGAATCAAGAAAATCAAAATTTCGTTAAAACGTGGTCTCCTGTTCGAAGAAATCGTTCACGTCGCAGACCGTCTTAATCTCGCCTGTTATTGCTATTATTTTACTCTAAATACTAACATTATCAACATACCTTTATGTTTAGAAGTCATACGATCCACTCTTGCGACTGCCTCCTTCAAATGCGTATAATACTCCTGAAGGAACGTGGTTTCCTGTTCGAAGAAATCGTTCACGTCGCGGACCGCCTAAATCTCGCCTGTTATTGCTATCATTTTACTCTAAATACTAACATTATCAACATACCTTTATGTTTAGAAGTCATGCGATCCACTCTTGCGACTGCCTCCTTCAAATGCGTATAATACTCCTGAAGGAACGTGGTCTCCTGTTCGAAGAAATCGTTCACGTCGCGGACCGCCTAAATCTCGCCTGTTATTGCTATCATTTTACTCTAAATACTAACATTATCAACATACCTTTATGTTTAGAAGTAATGCGATCCACCCTTGCGACTGCCTCCTTCAAATGCGTATAATACTCCTGAAGGAACGTGGTCTCCTGTTCGAAGAAATCGTTCACGTCGCGGACCGCCTAAATCTCGCCTGTTATTGCTATCATTTTACTCTAAATACTAACATTATCAACATACCTTTATGTTTAGAAGTAATGCGATCCACCCTTGCGACTGCCTCCTTCAAATGCGTATAATACTCCTGAAGGAACGTGGTCTCCTGTTCGAAGAAATCGTTCACGTCGCGGACCGCCTAAATCTCGCCTGTTATTGCTATCATTTTACTCTAAATACTAACATTATCAACATACCTTTATGTTTAGAAGTCATGCGATCCACTCTTGCGACTGCCTCCTTCAAATGCGTATAATACTCCTGAAGGAACGTGGTCTCCTGTTCAAAGAAATCGTTCACGTCTCGCACTGTAGCGCCGAGGTAGATCTCGTCTGTTGTTGTTGTCATTGAACGGACCTGTTAAACATAATATAAACAAAACATAAACTAATTATAAAGTCACAAGGGACGAAATTACATATTTATGACTAGGGTTAATCGGTTGTGATTTTTAGGGTTCCATACCCAAAGGGTAAAAAGACCCTATTACTAAGACTCCGCTGTCTGTCCGTCTGTCTGTCTGTCACCAGGCTGTATCTCATGAACTGTGATAGCTAGACAGTTGAAATTTTCACAGATGATGTATTTCTGTTGCCGCTATAACAACAAATACTAATAAAAACAGAATAATATAAATATTTAAATGGGGCTCCCATACAACGAACGTGATTTTTTGCTGTTTTTTTCCGTAATGGTACGGAACCCTTCGTGCGCGAGTCCGACTCGCACTTGGCCGGTTTTTTTTAATAGCCTATATTGTGTCCCACTGCTGGACAAACGCCTCCCCTGTTTTCCGCCACTCGTCACGGCTTTGTGCATGCTCCCGCCAGTCGCCACAAAAAGAGTCCAGGTCGTCTCGCCATCTCCTTTTGGCCTGCCTCTGCCTCGGGTGATCTGTGGTGCCCATTCGGTCGCTATTTTGGCCCATCTGTCCGTGTGCATCCTACAGATGTGTCCCGCCCATCCCACTTGAGCTTGGCGGTCTTCACACCCACATCCATTATTATTTGTGGAAAATATAAGTCATAGGTAATTATTTGCTTTTAGCAAGTATTTTATTATTTGCTATGAAGACGTTCGCGGACGGTAAGTGACGTCATGTGTCATAGGCCAAAGGAAACAAAAGACTACGCGAATGCTATAGCATTTGTGTCTGCGAAGTGTTAACAAGTAACAACACCATCTGTTTCTATTTTGTCCGAATTTATAAGTTTCTGGCTGACCGCGTGTAATGGTAGTTAACTTTTGTAACGTTAGATGGAGCTTTACTTTCACGTGCGCCGCGAAGGGCTTCCATGTGTGCGTACTAGCGGGGATGGAAAAAGCTAGCGGGTGTGGCTTACAAACCGGCGTTCGCGGCTTCAGTAGGCCCTTTATCTGTGTTGAAAAACTCATTGCTCTAGGGTCAAAAAGTCGACGTGCGGTTTCGCGCAGAGGTCTCTCTCGTACTCGAAAAACACGCGTTGATGCGAGTCGTTTTGAAGCTCGAGGCAGGCATTGCCTATAAGTATACAGTATGATACTCACCAATCACCATGGTGATAACTTGATGAGGTATATCTTTGCGCGCGAAGCGGCGAGTCGTTTCGAAACTCGAGCCAGGCATGGCTATGAATAAATAGAATGATGCCTCACCAATGTCGTGATGAGGTGTATCTTGGTTCTTGGCTTGGCACAGAGGTATCTTTAGCACTCGAGGAACACGCGTTGATGCGAGTCGTTTTGAAGCTCGAGGCAGGCATTGCCTATAAGTATACAGTATGATACTCACCAATCACCATGGTGATAACTTGATGAGGTATATCTTTGCGCGCGAAGCGGCGAGTCGTTTCGAAACTCGAGCCAGGCATGGCTATGAATAAATAGAATGATACCTCACCAATGTCGTGATGAGGTGTATCTTGGTTCTTGGCTTGGCACAGAGGTATCTTTAGCACTCGAGGAACACGCGTTGATGCGAGTCGTTTTGAAGCTAGAGGCAGGCATTGCCTATAAGTATACAGTATGATACCCACCAATCACCATGGTGATAACTTGATGAGGTATATCTTTGCGCGCGAAGCGGCGAGTCGTTTCGAAACTCGAGGCAGGCATGGCTATGAATAAATAGAATGATGCCTCACCAATGTCGTGATGAGGTGTATCTTGGTTCTTGGCTTGGCACAGAGGTATCTTTAGCACTCGAGGAACACGCGTAGATGCGAGTCGTTCCGAAAGACGAGGCAGGCATTGCCTAAAAGTATACAGTATGATACTCAACAAACCCCATGGTGATAACTTTATGAGGTATATCTTGGCGCGCGAAGCGGTGAGTCGTTTCGAAACTCGAGGCAGGTATGGCTATAAATAAATAGTATGATGGCTCACCAATGTCGTGATGAGGTGTATCTTGGCTCTAGGCTTGGCACAGAGGTCTCTCTCGTACTCGAGGAAAACGCGAAGGTGCGAGTCGTTCCGAAAGACGGGGTGCGAGGCTAGCCGCTGCAGGAATACTTCGTGCATGGCGACAGTCTTCTTGAATGTGGCCAAGTATTCGCTATGTAACAAAAAATATTGAGGTGAGTAAAGATAATTTTTGTAGGTATTAAACTAGTAATTGTGGTAGTAGTAGTAGTTCCTATACTTAGAAAATATTAAAAAGCAATAATATAACGTTAAGAAGTGTTATTATCTGTAAGTACTAAATGTTATATTTAATTTATTTTGTATTTAGTTAATGTAGTTTTAAGGATAAAGAAAATATTAAAAAGCAATAATATAACGTTAAACGCGTGTTATTATCTGTAAGTACTAAATGTTATATTTAATTTATTTTGTATTTAGTTAATGTAGTTTTAAGGATAAAGAAAATATTAAAAAGCAATAATATAACGTTAAGAAGTGTTATTATCTGTAAGTACTAAATGTTATATTTAATTTATTTTGTATTTAGTTAATGTAGTTTTAAGGATAATTGTCATACCCTACCAGGGTGCCATGTGATCTTTTTTCATTGTAACATCTATTGTATTGTACCATGGTTTGCAATAAACTACTATCATATCATATTTATTTAGTATAACAATAAACATTGTGTTTGAATTTCTATTATAATTAACTTAACCTAATTAAAAAATTACATTAAATAGTTAAAATTAAATATTATATAATAATCCATGCTCATTTTTTCTTTCTCGCGTTGTCCCGGCATATTTGCCACGGCTCATGGGAGCCTGGGGTCCGCTTGGCAACTAATCCCAAGAATTGACGTAGGCACTAGTTTTTACGAAAGCGACTGCCATCTGACCTTCCAACCCAGAGGGGAAACTAGGCCTTGTTGAGATTAGTCCGGTTTCCTCACGATGTTTTCCTTCACCGAAAAGCGACTGGTAAATATCAAATGATATTACGTACATAAGTTCTGAAAAACTCATTGGTACGAGCCGGGGTTTGAACCCGCGACCTCCATATTATTAAAATTACAAGTGCGAATACAATTAATATAAATAATGTCATATATGTCTATTGTATACAAAACTAGCATAATTAACTAATATCTTGTATGGTCATCCAATCGATATTCCTCTACTGAATAGAAGCATTTCTTTAGTAAAAAAGCTTTTAATTTATTTTTGAACAAGTTGGCATTTGTGAGCGACTTCAAATCAATTGGCAATTTGTTAAATAGGACTACTTACTTACTTACTTAGTAAACCACTTTATTGTACATAAAAATTGGTTAACATGAAATTAATATAAATATAAAATAAAATTCATAAATATAATATATAATTCATATATATTTCGTGGTTGGTCCCATAGTCAAAGTTGCTCAGTATAATTCCAAAACCTCCCTGGAAACGAGAATGCACAAATTTTTTAGCCAGCCTGTATACAAAACTTAAATAAACTCACTCTTCCAACTCTTCCTTCATTTTGAGGAACTCCTCCCGAGTCAAGGCACCCTCGCCCTCGCCGAGGCGTTGCAGTTTTTCGCGCGACGCGTCAAAGTCTGGACGCGGCGGCGCTGGCGGTATCTGAATGGTGATAAAATATCGTAGATTTGTTGTATTGTAGCATGGCTAGTTTCCGCAACTCAATATTTCGCTTTGAGTTAGTTGATAATAAATAAATAAATATTATAGAACATTACACAGATTGACTAAGTCCCACGGTAAGCCCAAGGAGGCTTGTGTTATGGGTACTCAGACAACGATATGTGTAATTTATAAATACTTAAATACATAGAAAACACCCATGACTCAGGAACAAATATCTGTGCTCATCAAACAAATAAATGCCCTTACCGGGATTCGAACCCAGGACCATCGGCTTCACAGGCAGGGTCACTACCCACTAGGCAGACCGGTCATCTAATATTATTTATAATATATAAATAATATTAATATATAGGTATTATACCTAAAAACTGGTTGTGATGCAAAAAAAATGAGATAAGTTTGGCGCCATTCATTTCTTACGTAAAGTCGTCGTCAATATAACTTGCAAATAATGTAAACAAATATGACAGATTTTTTTAGCGTTTGACACATAACCTAACATTTTTACAAAGGTTATTTTCCCAAACTACCGAACATTCTCCTCACGTGTGAAAGTCAAAAACCGACATTGGCAAATTCACCCCGTGCAAAATTGCGGGGAGTAAAAGCCAGATAGGATAAAAAAAAAAAAAAGGTTATTTTCCTTGAAATATTAATAAGAAACCTCACAATCTGAAGTGTTATGAGTGGCTGTCTCTGGCAGGACTTTATACACATTTTCATGATACTTACAATGTAACCAGCATACTGCTCATTCTCCTCATATCTGTCGTGCAGCCACACAAACTCCTCATGCTGCCGGACCACCAAGAACTCTGACTTCTGGAACTCGGGCAGAGTGGTCTTGGTGTGGACCGTGAACTTCACTTTTTCCTTTTCGCTGAGGGCATCTGATATGTCCACCTGTTGACAGTACAAAATGTTATAACGAAATCTTACTGCTTTTAAATTTGGAGACTGAGTTTAAATTTTTTTTATCATAGAGTATGATTTGACAGAGTTAGGCGCAGGCACAATAGAAAACAATTTATTCTGTAGTGTTAACATCAACATACTTGCCATCGTACTTAAAACAAAAACGCATCTCTACTATAAGAATACGGTTGGAAATCGAATGCCTAGAAAGGAATGTCAAATGGTAAAAGTGTTTAGGCAATTTAAAATGGTAGGTAATTTTCCCCATTCTGACATCCAGTATGGCATTTTTGCGTGAAACATGGACTACTAGTAGTCTAGTATCTAGTAGGATCTAGTAAGGGGTGATCCATTAATTACGTCACACGAATTTCTAGGTTTTTCGACCCCTCTCACCTCCTTGTCACACTTGATCACATTTGGCAAACCCCTCCCCCCTGGTGTGACGTCACATTTTTTCAGCGAAATCGGCGAATCGAATAAAGTATTATTTAATATTTTATCAAAATATTTTTGACAAAGAAATATTAGTAATTCTATAACCTAAAACTGATTAGGAAAGAAAATTAAACGAATAAAAACTATCGTTCCAAAAACTTGTTATTTAACTGTACAGTCAATAAAATAATTTAAATAAATTTTCGGTTACTGATGAAGTTAGTGACGTTATACAAAGTTTGTGACTCCCCCCCTCCCCCCTGTCACAACAAGCCACATTTTCTTGACCCCCTCCCTCCTCCTAAACCCTAATGGATGACCTCTAAAATGTGTGTTGGTTGGGTTGGGGCTATATGTTTTGCATAGGTATACTAAAATTAATTCTGTTTTGTTTGTTTTATCCTTTATTAAAACAATTTTAGCGTAATAAATATAGGCTTGTTTGTATATCTTAAGGTCTGTTTTTTTATTCCGTAGACTAAAATGACGTTTCATGTGTAAGACATGATATTTCTTAGTACCACATTAAATGTCATTTTAGTCTACGGAATAAAAAAACAGAATATAGAATGTAGAAACTTACCAGTAAGCTGTTATCAGCGAGCGACACATTCTCACTAGGTTTTTTCTTCTCCACAATAGTGTCTCCAGCTGTCGGTAATGGTACGGACATGGTGGGGGCTGAGAGGGGGTCGTGATTGGTTTCTTCCACACAGTCCTGATAAATAAATGGTTAATCAGATTATGGTGTAAAAAACATGGGTCTGGTTTGGTTAATGACGACTGAGTGACGACACCACATCCTTTCGGTGTTCGGTTTCGTCACTCAGTGATGATGTCACCCCCGTACTGAGATCTATCATAGATAACCGTTACAGCTGTTCCTGAGATCCCCGAAATATATAAATATACACCGTGTTTTGATTTCCGTTAAATTCGACACGTTGCTTGGTACATTAATAGAAGCTACCTGGTTTTTTGTAAAATTCGAAGAAAAATATTTTTTTCCTTTTTCATACAAAATAAATGAATATTGCATCGTAAAAGGTCCTTTAGAGTTATGTAAAAGTTAGTGTGACACATAATGAAAGAAAAGTAGGTAATGTCGGAACTGTCAAACTAACTCACCTCAGTAACCTTCTTGTAGTGAATAGCTATCAATGGAATACTCTTTACTGACGAAATTTAAAAAATAAATAAAATTTGGAGGCAATGAAGAATTGTTTACACAGGTTTAGCAATTAAATTTATTTATTGAATATCTCAAAAACCGTAAGAGTTAAAACACTAGTTTCTTAGAGAAATTAACTTTAACCTGAAGAATCTCCCCTTAAAATAAACGGAAATAAAAAAAAACACGGTGTATATACATACATATATACAAGAATTGGTACAATATATATAGATACATATATACAAGAAAAAGTTTAAAGGTATAATATACAGGATAATCTGCCCTAAGGTCAGTCATTCCATAAAAACCATTAAAGAAAGGTGCATCAATGAGGGGTGGTTAACTCTTAAACAGGTCACCCTTGATTGCATTTGACTCCTACAGTTAGTGACTTGACTAACATTATTATTAGATCATTACCAATGTTATCAGCAATGTTAAATAATACTCCTTATTGTTCTAAATACATACCAAAGACATATTGAAAGCTACACACTTAAGCATTTTATAAAACTAAATAAAACTTCTTTAAAATTCACAACTAAGAACTACACACGCCGACTCTGAGTGAGAACTAGATATGATCTCTTTTTTGCGCTCTCAATAGCAAAGATACCTACTTTTTCAGTGCAGCAGTTTCACTAATTAACGAATTATAGTGTTAACGACCTAAACATGAAGGAATTAACAGCATTAAGCCGACAGAGCGCATGAAACAACCTTGAGAACTATAAAAAGTTAGAAAATGCGGCTATCCACGTCAAATGGCTTGTATGGAAAAAAAACTGCATAAACAACGATCATTGATACGTACAAGCATTGTAAGTCATACGTGTTTGAAGCCGTATTGATATTGTTAAGCAGTATTTTTATGGCATTATCCCGGAAAACCGAGCGTTGACGCCCCCTAAACTCTAATTAGAAAATCGAGTAAAGAAACAACTGAGAACCCATGAAAAACATATGTAACTCACCATCATCTTGTTGTAAATAAGTAGAACACTGAATAGTAGGTTTAAAATGTTAATTAGAACTATTATTCCACGAAAACAAGCGAACTTAGCGAACGATTGGAATGACAGGTATTTTTATTTTTTTTGCTGGACTAACTTTTTAATTTTAGCTCTAAGATAATAAGGTTTAATAAAGATCAAACAGCCACAGTCAATTTTATTTAATGTCAAGTCATTTATAAATTACTTAAAAGAAGATAATTTAATGTTAAATAATTAGATTTAATGTAATTGCGATATATTTAAAACTATTGTCTGTATTTCTAATATTTATACAGAAAATAATGACAGAAATCAAAGGTAACTTTGTAAACTTCTAATTTCTATTGATCGAAAATTTGACAGCAGCATTTTAGTGCTGCCAGCATGAATCAGTATTTATCCGTACATATAAGTTTTTTTGTAATAAAGAATAAAAATGTTAAATGTAGTAGTGATTTTATTATAGGATAGGAAGCGAATGAACAGACGACTCACCTGATGGTAAGCGATTACCGTCGCCCATGGACATCCGACACGATAACATTTTTTAAATGAAATTCCATAGCTAGAATAGCACCCATTCATATTACAGTTGAATCTAATTAAAATTAAGAATGAATACTCGTTTCCCATGGTCTTGCATTGTGAGACAAACAGAAACAAATCGACCGATGTTCTGTTTTTCTGGGTATTTCTGCGATATTTTTGGAACCCTACATGGGTATCCCAAAATCCGCAATTTTTTTAATGTACTGCTATCTTGTTTCATCTCACAAAAATTCCATCTTCTATCCTGTTGTCACAACCCCCAAATTCAATACAAATCGTAATTCTTAGTCAAGTATGGAATCCCTTGAAATACGCGTTGTTTATGAATTATTTACATAAAAATATACATTTATTTACACAAAATGGGAACACAAAAACCTGGAGAATGGGCGAATTCGCTAATAGCCAGATTCGAAGAGCAAGTGAGTAGAATCTTTATTGTTCTTAAGACAGTAATGAGACCCACCCTTTCGGTAGATTTTGCGTACATTTGTGCTGAAATGTATAATTTCTCGTTGAAGATTGCTTGCATCGGCTTTGAGTCAATGCCCTGTTGCCTTCGGGATGCTTAACGGTTTATAAATATACGTAGTATAAACATTTGTTTTTCATAATACGCATCAGTTAAAACCTAGTCTTAATTTCGTCTTTGCTGAAAGACACAGTTTTACTTAGCTATTTATGCTTAGGATTAGTATTTTACTACATCATTGCACAGATATGACCAATAATGTATGTTCTGACATATTATTATGTTCTTATTTCTAATTTCTAAGTTATTCTAAATAATTGTCAAACTGTATTGACTTTGTAACTTAAAATTTGTTGTTGAGGATTATTAATGTGAAAAATATGTAATGTTTTTACTCCCTGATGCCAGTTCCCATTGCTTTTATAATAATAAAATTAATAAATCTTGGGATTTAACTTTACGATTTTTAATACTGTATAAAAATATCCTGTAGTTGTTACTCAAACGGGAAATAAATATTTTATTTTATATATGGTGTGCAATTTTTAGGGTTCCGTACCCAAAGGGTAAACACGGGACCCCATTGCTAAGACTCCTCTCTCCGTCTGTGTGTCACCAGGCTGTATCTCATGAACCCTGATAGCTAGAGAGTTGAAATTTTCAGAGATGATGTATTTCTGTTGCCGCTATAACAACAAATACTAAAAAGTACAGAACCCTCATTAGGCGAGTCCGACTTGCACTTGTCCGTTTCTTTTTTATGTTGGGCCTTATGAGGATATACATCAGCGGCCAAATCTACACCTAGAATGGTTTGCACCTATTCCTACATCTACATCTTAATCTTTTGCTTATTATTCCCAGCTGCCATACAAAACCGGCGCACAGAACCTCCACTCCCGAATAAACGAAGAACAATGCAAAGCCTGCCTCGTACAAATTAGCAGGCATCGCTTCTCGCTCGTCATTGCTGGCCTCACCAAGATCCTGCAGCGAGTCAATGAGCTGGTACGTTTTGCTACACTCGTATCTCATGTCATCACTCGCAACACTATAATAACCACCATCCACCACCAATCACCACCACCATACTGTCCACAATCCCGTGCTGGTTGGCCGACCGGTGAGTGGGACTCACTGTGGCTAAAGCACTGGGTGCAGTGCAGCTACATGCCCCATTAGATAAAAATCTGTTTTAATGTTATGTTTGTATTGTACTAACCCCAGATTCAAGTATTAGTATGTATGTTACTAACACATTAGGTAGTATTGCAGTACTTCTTTATTACTATAGATCTCAGTACATGGGTGACATCGTATTATGGACTTTTGTTCGAATTAAATGATTATTGATTGATTGATTGAATAACGAAGAGTTGTGAAGCCTGCCTTGTACAACACACAACACATGATTTAATTTGCCTACTTGTAAAATTTCCATTACAATTATCTGTCAACAGTACCAACCAACCATATCTTCCGGTGTGAACCGACCGCACACGGAGCTGGAGAAGAGCTACAGCGACAGTCTGGTCATAGTTCTGGACACGCTTGAGATATGCCTCAGTTCCCAGCCTAAAGACACCACCAAATTCGATGAAGCCATGAATGTGAAGATCTTACTGAGGGAAGTGTGCCAATTTATTGGTAAGTTACTACGTAAAACATCAATAAATTTCCCCAATATAAAAAACTAGCACATTAGAAGCCCTCACTATGCTCGAGACCCTAATTAGAGACCTTTACGAAACTAGAGCTTCGGCATGCTCATTTGTACAATTCTTTGCTCGTCTTTTACAAAAACCTTCACTATGCTCGGTACCTCGAAAATCCCTCTCGCTCATGATTCCGTAGAGTCCCTCGGCATGTTTGCGAGTTTCAGGAAATGTGATCAGAAATCCTCCCTTAAACGACTTTTGCTAAGCGAAGTTTTGGGAAAAGGCCCCTGTACAAAAAAGTTCGTTCGTGAGGTGTTAAAACCCTTACGTGCGCGGTGCGACATCATAAACTTCGGAATCCACGAACGTTGATATTGGACTGTTATTTTTTATTTAATCGCATGGCAAACATTGGATGGGAAACATGTATGTAATTAAACAGCTACTTGCCAACATGGGCAAATTCACCCTGTGCAAAATTGCACTTCGTCGCTCAGGGTCATCAGGTTTTCGGGAGGACCGGCAACATAATGCGTTATACCCCTATAATATCACTATAGGTTGCCTACTCCAGAGCACACAGTCGCTGTGGCCGAAATCGGTCAGGAGAGCATCATCCTAGGTTCAAATTTCAGTGGCTGTGTTTTTCATTTCATTCATTCGTATGGCTAGGCCTTAGGGTTCATCCATTAATTACGACACACAATTTTCGAGGTTTTTTGACCCCCCCCCCTCCTTGTCACACTTGGTCGGTCACATTTGGCAAACCCCTCCCCCTCCGGGTGTGACGTCACATTTTTTCAAAAAGTTTGTGACCCCCCTCCCCCTTGTCACAACAAGTCACATTTTCTTGACCCCCTCTCCCCCCTAAACGTGTGATGTAATGGATGACCCCTTAGGAGGATATTCAGTTTGTACCAGTCTCGTCTAGGATATCCGATCCCATTATTCTGGAGCCAGGAGTAATTTGTGTATTGGGATGTAGCTCTTGTAAAAATGACTTGATTATTTTCTATTAAGTGTTGACTTTCATAATTAATTAAGATTTATATAATTAAATTATTACCTTGTATCTTTTTGGTTTTAAATTGATATGTAATGTGATTGCGCTTACTATGTAAGGATTATTTATTTCCAGTATTTTTTTTAAGTTGTACAGTCGCCATCAGATATATCAGAGCGGCCGAGGTGTTCACAATATCTGAACACGCACTCTAACGCCATGACAATAGAGGCGTGTTCAGATATTTGTGAGCACCTCGGCCGCTCCGATATATCTGATGGCGACTGTACCCAGACTGACATGTAAATTAGCTTTACCAATAAAATGATTATGATTATTATGATTAGCTGCGCGCGTCAGTTGACGTATTTGGCTGTTAAATGTTAATAAATATTGTTTGTCCAGACATGCGGAACGAGAACACAACAAGCAACGCATTGCTCCGGCAGCTGGCGAGCAAAGTGCTCTTCGCACTCAGTCTCAACTTTTTCAACGCGGTGTTCAACAGGATCAGTGCTCGCTTACAGGTTATTTATTTATTTAAACTTTATTGCACAAAATACAAAAAGGCTGTCTTAAATAAATAAATATTGGGGACATAGTACACAGAACGACCTAGGCCCAAACTAAGCATAGCTTGTACTATTGGTGCTAGGCGACGATATAAACACACTTATTTAGATAAATACATACTTAATCTCACTTAAACTATTGTGAGACATATTTCAAAATATTTATCAGTACGGTTTTTACTCACTATTATCGCAACGAGCGACGAGGCGGGCGGCGCGGGCAGTGCACGACGTACAACCGCCGCGGACACTCGTGCCTGAGGATGGATTCCCAAAGAATCCGAAACATGTCGCCAAAAGCGACTAAAAATAATAGTGAGTAAAAACCGTACTGATAAATATTTTGAAATACATACTTATATACATAGAAAACAACAATGACTCAGGAACAAATATCTGTGTTTATCACACAAATAAATGCCCTTACTGGGATTCGAACCCAGGACCATCGGCTTCACAGGCAGGGTCACTACCCACTATAGTGTAGGAAATAAAGGTAGTGGACCCCGCAGTAATTCCTCTGCCAGAAAAAACTTTACAGTATGATAAAGTATCAATAAATAAAGAGTATTGTATAAATTTCCAAAGAATAATAATAATAGGATTTAAGAAAATACCTAAAGTCTTAAATCGTTAATATCTTTTTACCGAAAAATGCTCTGTTCAAACTTTCTTCACCGGACATATTCATGTAACGTATTGCAACAATATATGAAATATCCAAAAATATATCCTAGCAGAAATACCAATATTAATAAAATATAATTTTTTGGCGTGCCTTGGACCTGAAAATTGCTCAGTCTAATTTTTTTACTGGAATGCCATTTTATTGCCGTTTTATACCTACAAAATGAAAATCTAAAAAAATTACCATGTAACTATACTATTTTCAGAAATTGGCTTTTTACTCCCCGTGGAAAATTTCTCTATCCATTTTATTTATTGAATTAAGTTCACAGTTATCTTACCATTCAATTATTAAAAAATCCAAAAAAATAACGAGCGTATTAAAAACTAAACATATCGGGACTATCGGGAGATTCGGTAGCAGTGTAGTAGGGAGCGGAGTGTATAAGCGGGGTGCGGGAG
Source organism: Cydia strobilella (assembly GCF_947568885.1). Taxonomy (NCBI): domain Eukaryota; kingdom Metazoa; phylum Arthropoda; class Insecta; order Lepidoptera; family Tortricidae; genus Cydia; species Cydia strobilella. The sequence continues at coordinate 3,372,324 of NC_086067.1, forward strand.
CGGTACCGGCCGCCGGCGCCGCCGCCCGCGCGCGCGCCGCGCCTAGCCCGGCGGTGGCTTACTGTTTTCGTTTGTTATATTGTCTGCGGTCATACGGGAGCAAAGTTCGTTATTAGGCCAGCAAACGAAGGAAAATCGGGGGAAATAATTCGTGTGTAGGCGAATTCTGGCATAGTTGTAGATAAAGGTGCCTGAAACAATATAATAAAAGTACTGATGGATAGGGGTTAAGCTAACGGGTGGGGGAAGGGGGAGGGGGTGTAAAGGTCCCTTTTTTTAGTTTTTCGTAAATAACTCGTAAACGGTGGCCCACAGCAAAAAATGACCTGTTACATAAATAATCTACATAAAATTTCCTACAAGAAATATTTCACACTTTTTCGCTAGGATCAATATTTAAAAAGATACTAAATGAGAAAGTTAATTAAAATCAATTCTATGGTGTTTTTATTTTTATTTTCGTAAATAACTCGTAAACGGTGGCCAATAGCAAAAACTGTTGTTGAACGTAAATAATCTACATAAAATTTACTACAAAAAAAATAACGGATCCTTTTTGCTAGGATTAATATTTAAAAAGATATTAAAGAGGGAATGTTAATTATAATCAATTCGGTTCCTTTTTTTCAGTTTTTCGTAAATAATTTGTAAAGTATAGCAAAAAGAAATCTGATACATAAATAATTTGCAGACAACTTCCTACAAGAAACATGTGGTACACTTTTCGCTAGTATCAATATTTTAAAAAGATATTAAAGCGGGAAAGTTAATTATTATCAATTTTAGTATTTTTTTTTATATTTTCGTAAATAACTCGTAAACGGTGGCCAATAGCAAAAAATGTTGTTGAACGTAAATAATCTACACAAAATTTACTACAAAAAAGACTATACAGCCTTTTTGCTAGGATTAATATTTAAAAAGATATTAAAGAGGAAATGTTAATTTTAATCAATTCTAAGTTTCCTTTATTTCAGTTTTTCGTAAATAATTGGTTTACATATAATTTCCTACAAGAAATGTGGTACACTTCGCTAGCATCAATATTTTAAAAAGATATTAAAGCGGGAAAGTTAATTATTATCAATTTTAGTCCTTTTTTAGATTCTCGTAAATAGCTCGTAAACGGTGGCCCGTAGCAGAAAAGGTTCTGGTAAATAAATAATCTACATAAAATTTTCTACAATAAACATTTCGAAAACATTTCTAAGATCAATATTGACGACCGGTCTGGCCTAGTGGGTAGTGACCCTGCCTGTGAAGCCGATGGTCCTGGGTTCGAATCCCGGTAAGGGCATTTATTTGTGTGATGAACACAGATATTTGTTCTCGAGTCTTGGGTGTTTTCTTTGTATTTATGTATTTGTATATTATATATATCGTTGTTTGAGTACCCATAACACAACGAAATTAAAGGAATAAAGTTAACTAAAATCAATTCAGAGGTCGCTTTTTTTAAGTTTCTCGTAAATATTTCGTAAACGACCACCGTTTACATTAACATTGCAAAAAAAAATTACAAAAGTAATTCACATATTTTTTTCTACAAAAAAGGTATTTTACACTTTTTAGCAACGATCAATATTTAATGAGATATTAAAGAGGGAAAGTTAATTATAATCAATTCTCAGGTCCCTTTTTTAGATTTTCGTTAATAATTTGTGAAGTATGACCAATAGCAAAAAAAACTTCTTAAACATAAATTTTTAAGCGACATCGACAATAAGGTCCCTTTTTATAGAAAATACCACAAATAATTGGCATACAATTTCCTACAAGAAACATGTGGAACACTTTTCCCTAAGATCAATAAAACTATTAAAGTGGGAAAGTTAAATTATGTGTAGAATTGATTATAATTTAAATTCCCCTTTTAATACCTCTTTAAATAGCGAAAAAGTGTAATAAACCTTTTTTGTAGAAAATGTAATGTAAATTATTTATGTATAACATTTTTTTGCAATGGACCACCGTTTATGAAATATTTACGAAAAACTTAAAAAAAGGGAGCTGTGAATTGATTGTAATTAACTTTATTTATTCAATTTCGTTTCAAATATTGATTAGAGAAAAGTTTTGGGATTTTTTTTTGTAGAAAATTTTATGTACATTATTTATTTACTAGAACCTTTACTGCTATGGGCCACCGTTTACGAGCTATTTACGAAAAACTAAAAAAGGACTTTAAAATTGATAATTAACTTTCCCGCTTTGATATCTTTTTAAAATATTGATCCTAGCTAAAAGTGTTTCACATGTACCTTGTAGAAAATTTTATGTTAATTATTTGTGTATAAGATTTTTTTTGCTATACTTTACAAATTATTTACTAAAAACTGAAAAAAAGGAACCTAAGAATTGATTATAATTAACATTCCCTTTAATATATTTTTAAATATTAATCCTAGCAAAAATGATGAATAATATTTTTTGTAGTAAATTTTATGTAGATTATTTACGTTCAAAAACATTTATTTGCTATTGGCCACCGTTTACGAGTTATTTACAAAAATATAAAAAAAACGTACCATAGAATTGATTTTAATTAATATTTCTCGTTTAATATCTTTTTAAATGTTGATCCTAGCGAAAAAGTGTATGAAATCTTTCTTGTAGGCAATTTTATGTAGATTATTTATGTAACAGGTCATTTTTTGTTATGGGCCACCGTTTAAGAGTTATTTACGAAAAACTCAAAAAAGGGACCTTTACACCCCCCTCTACCCGTTAGCGTCACCCCCATCCATCAGTACTTTTAGTATGTTGTTTCAGGCACCTTTATCTACAACTATGCCAAAATACGCTTACACACGAATTATTTCCCTGAATGGCAATTTTTGGGCTTCGTTTGGTGGCCTATATATGAAACTAAGTAAGTATATATTATTCGGTACAAAGAAAACGTAAATAAGTTTTTGGCAAAAATTTCATTTTTGGTACAAGCTTTTATCGCTGACTGTACTTTTCTTTCCACAGGCAACTAATACTCCATGAGACAAGTCTAAAAACCCCAAACACAATTAGGTTGCGTTGTTTTATCACAGAGTTCCTATAACCACCTCCTGTATCCATCATCAGATCAGCTCGATGGTACCGTAATATTGCATTGTCACCCGACTTACATATGTGTGCAAATTTTCAGTTTCATCGAAAACCGGAAAGTGGCTCAAATTTAAATTTGACACGTACAAACATAGCTACATAACCACATACATAGTTACATTACAAGTTAAATGAAAGCTTGTAAAAATCACTAAATGTAGTGGTAAAGAATCACACACCAGTGACAACGACAACTCCCTTCTTAAGTGCGGGCTGCGGGTCACGCGGTCGGGTCGGGACGCTAATCTGCACTTAACTGCTAAGGGAAGAAGGTACATTATTGGGTAACCGCGGGATGGATTTATCTTCGCTTCCAAAATTTCGGTGTTCTGGATGAATATATCTTTTGGATATTTTGGATTTAAGTGTATACGTGACTACTTAGTATATATTTAAAAAGAAATCAGGCTGAGAAATTTTCTACTCACAGTTTTTAATAGTTCTAAATTACATAAATTTGGGTATGCATTTTTTTTTGGATTTTCTTACCCACTACGCCAAATTATATTCTAAGATCATATAAGAAGAAAAAAATGACAGAGCAATTTTCCGATGAAAATTAGAGTCAAAAAAAGGAATTTTAATAAAAAAAATATTGTCATGTTTGACAAAAGTTTTGGATTTTTTTCTAGTAGCACATACTGATACAAATAACTTATTTGGTAAAAAAATTATGGACGGAGGAATTACTCGGTTCAATATATAAACAGATTTGTATTTTTACGTATAAATACCTAACTTAGGTGTTTTTTTTTTTGGATATTTATATGTTTAGTTTCGGCTCATACTATACAATAACCAAGCAAAATTTCATCGACTGAGGAATTAATGCATGGGTCTCCATACAACAACTTGCTTCATTTCCTACACTACTAGGTCAGACGTGTCGTCATTATGGAATATTATTATGAACAAAGATAGATATAACTCCGTAATAGATGGATACAGTCTAAGGAAAAAACGTGCCTCGAAAATCAAGAAAATTTGATTCTCGTTCAGAGGGCGCTACTAGCTTTGGCCTACTGTCGTATAGATGGCGTTGACGGTTTCGTTTGTTATTTAACAATTTTAACGCATATCAGTGAAAGAACATGGGTCAAAATCATAAAAATAATTAATGCAAATTTAAAAAAAAACATTTATCCATATTTAAATACATTTTATCGTATTTTTATAAATCTTCATTTTTAGTTTTAAAGTGTGTCGATAGATGGCAGTGAATTTACTGGGGTTACAAAATTTACTATGACAGTACCGCTCTAGTATAAGTTACTCTATGTTATGAATCCTGGTCATAAAATTTCACGAGCACCTGTAGTTAGAGGAGAACAGCCAGACAGCCGAAAGCATGTTTGCCAAAGCTGAAACAGAGACGCTTCGCTCGCGTTTCGTAATCGCTCAGTCAATATAGCAGAACGTAAAAAGTCCAGTAAATTATCACTTTATATCGTACAATCCTACTTATGATGGTCTGATTATTATAGCTTTTTTGATGAATTTTAATACAATTCTTATTTTTATAACAGGAATTGGCTTCAAGCTCAGAAGAAAACCCCGATTATACAGATATAGAGTTAATACAACACATCAATGTGGACATTCTCCGGCTTATACGGCTGCTCACAGGTAGGCGAATGTCAACTCTATTACAATTGCAGTAAGGTTCACACTCCATTTAGAAATCTATAGAGCTGATATAACAATTGTTGTTATATCAATCCAACTAGGGAACAAATCAAATTATTTTATGAAATATTCTGATCTGTGCTTTTTAAGTAGTCACACTACTATATACATGATGACCTTAGCCATTGGACAAATCCTGAAATCCCACGTAGGGTTACTTCTCAGGTATGCTCTAACGTTAATATTTTTTTAATTAGAACAAAAGATAAAAACATAAATTTCTAAACAAATATTAATTCCAATGATCGACAACAAAAATAAACATACTGTATTAATCATTGGCAGTGTTTTAGACAACTTGTTCGAAAATGTGCGGGAATGATGACATTTGTCAAAAGTCAGAATCTTATTAATGTCATAAATAAAAAAGATAATCAATAAGGTCGCAGAAGGTTTTATACTATTTATTACCTCAGGAGCTATTACACATACAGGCTGCTCCAAATTAAAAAATCGTAAGTTGTTAATTTCTTCGTAACCGCTACACCGGTTGTTATGATACTTGGTATACTGATTCTAAATACCTTAATGCATATGTACATTTCGGCTTTGTCCAATGGCTAAGGACACCCTATATAAATTATAAACTGAGATACCACTACCACCACACCCGTCACTTTTTCTTTAGTGTATGATATTTAGATATTTTCATCAACTTTACGAGCCTTAGTACTCATTTGGCTAAGGTTAAAGGAAGGGTTAAGATGGGGTCAAAAGATTTACCCCCTTATTCACAAAACTTTACGGACCTGATTTAGTTAAACTATTATTTATCCCTTTCTTACAAATACATAAGTCAAAATGACAGATAAAGACGATTCATAGCTTATTAGCTATACGCCATAAAACTACATCATTTACTCAATTGTTTCGATTTTTTTTTTCAGAATCAACACAAAAGTTTAAATCATTAAGAAAATCAGCGCATATAGTTTTGGTATCGTCTTTAGAAAAAGCAATATGGAACTGGATGGATACATACCCCCAAGTAAGCACATACCCAGGCCTATACCTCATATAGGGTTCTGGTGTGATTCATATCATATCATCATTTATTCAGTAATAGTCATACATTGTCATTTATTATATATACAATTCACTTAGGGTCTGTTTCACAATGTCCAAGTAAAGTCTTCTTCTTCTTCCTACCCTTATCCCACGTTAAGTGGGGTCGGCACAACATGTTTTTCTCTTCCATTCTCCTCTATCTTTCGTCACCTCAGCACTCACTCCTTTCTTTCTCATATCCTCTTTCACATAATCCATCCATCGCTTTTTGGGTCTACCATACGCTCTCCGTCCATCAACATTCATCCCTAACATTCTTTTGCCTATATGGCATTCATCCCTCCTCATCACATGCCCATACCACGCTAACCTACTACTACCTAATGTCCAAGTAAAGTATTGGATAGCTAATTAACAAATAAATTAACTGCCAGATAAAATTTCCTACAAAAAAAGCACTTTATCCAGCAGATAAAGCTTATTTGGAGATTGTGAAACGCCAACGATGACTTTATTCGTCAGATAAGTGGCAAGTAGCTTATTCAGGACTTTACTTGGACATTGTGAAACAGTAGACTTATATTGACCGGGATATAGACCGTGATTACCTTTTGTATTATTGCGTCGAAATATCGGGAGCTCACAAATAATACAAAAGGTAATCACGGTCTATATCCCGGTCAATATAAGTCTAGTGAAACTAACCGTGAATCATTCAAAACTCTAATTGTGAAACAGGCCCTTAATGAGCTAAGGATATAATATAGAAATAAATAAAGATTAACATGTCAATTTGCATAAATTCTTCACTACATAGTATAAAACAAAGTCGCTTCCTGCTGTCTGTCTGTCTGTCCCTGTGTATGCTAAAACTACGCAACGGATTTTGATGCGGTTTTTTTTTAATAGATAGAGTGATTCAAGAGGAAGGTTTATATGTATAACTAGCGGCCCGCCCCGGCTTCGCACGGGTAGTTCAACAAATTTACACAAAACCTTTACAAATTATACATATATGTCGGAGCGTGACCCCAGAAGGACACATTGCAGCGTTACATTTCAGTTTTAGACGCCTGTATACAATCGATTAGCAAAGTTTTGCTATGTATTACTTAGTTGATAATGTCATTTAACGAGTTATGTAGAGAGTAACGCCATCTATTAGCGTATTGTTGAACTAAGATGACAGGTACAGGCTTTGGAACGTCAAGTGGTTTAGCTTGCGTGAAGTTAGATACGAGTTGGCAGTTTTGTTAGTAAGACTGGTCAAGCAAGTTGGCCTACATTCACTTTGGCGGGAGCGATGAGGGCGCCTCATCCCCGACATATATATAAACCTTCCTCTTGAATCACTATCTATATCTATTTAAAAAAAAAACGCATCTTAGTCCGTTGCGTAGTTTTAAAGATCTAAGCATACATAGGGACAGACATACAGACAGCGGAAAGCGACTTTGTTTTATACTATGTAGTAATACGAGTACATCAGCATTGCTCCCGTGCGAAGACGGGGCGGGTCGCTAGTTACATATACATATAAATTAGGTTTAATCCTAGACTAAGTTTGCAAACATTTTATATTTATGCCGTTACCCAGAAATAAAAGGTTTTTTTTTTTATAAGTACATACATGTACATATCTGTTTAAGATGAAATAATAAAAAACTGAGAAAGGAAAAAAAAGGGAATTATCACCTACAGTATATCTTGAAGTAATTTACATTTACATGCTAAAACCCTCTGTAAGTTAAAAGACGTTTTTAGGGTTCCGTACCCAAAGGATAATAACGGGACCCTATTACTAAGACTCTGCTGTCCGTCTGTCTGTCTGTCACCAGGCTGTATGTCATGAACCGTGATAGCGTGACAGTTGAAATTTTCACAGATAATGTATTTCTCGCTATAACAAAAAATACTAAAAAGTACGGAACCCTCGTTGCGCCCGACTCGCACTTGGCCGGTTTTTTTTAATTGGTGCAATTTTATTCTTGCATTACCGATAAAAAATGTTTCTATCTCTAGCAAGATTGCGACAGTCTTTTGTTTTGCCGCAAAAATTCCGGGCTCTGATTATGACATAAAGCGTGCAAAAGTTTAAAAAGTCTTTCTTTTCTAGGAATTCGCAGAAGTCCAATGCCGGCCTAACGAGGATCTCAGCAAATGCTGCGACACTCTTTTCGACACTTTACAAGATAGCTTCTCCGACAACAAGAAATCTAGAGTGGCGATGTGGCCACTACAAATTATGCTACTAGTTTTGAACCCTGTGAGTATTGGAATAAAGTTTAAAATCGCTTGTAAGATATTGGGGTTGTCGTTGTCTAGATTTTCCTGCAGTTTGTATTTCGACTTTCAACTCTATGTATATAAGCTAAGGGTTTAAAATAAAATGCGATACGCTTTTCGAGATGTTACAAGATTTTTTCTCCTAAGAAACCTAAGAGTGGCCGTTGCAGATCATGTTACTTGTTGTCAACCCTGTGAGTATAAGGAGCAGGTTCGAAACAGTGTTATATATTTAGGCAGTCGTTTTCTACTTCGACTAATCGACTTTCAACTCTATGTGCATAAGTGTAGGGTTTAAAATCAAATGTTTAGACACGCTTTTCGATATATTAAAAGATTGTATTTTGACAGAAACCTAGTCTAAAGAAAGATCTTATAAAATAGTTAAACTTTGAATATTTATTTATTTATTTATATTCACAAGAACGGTTTACACCAATTACACTTGCTACTATGCTAATTACTTTGCTACTATGCTAATTAATTGCATATGTTTACTAAAGAAAAATATTATTTTGCAGAAAGTTTTAGAAGAAATAGTGAATGCAGACAGCGGCGCTCCGTGCAGTCCGCGACATACGAAGAAGAAACATTTTATCGACTCGGTAAAGAGAGGGCTAAGTAAGTATTATATACGTACATTATTTACAATTATCATTATCAAATTTTAAGAACAGTTTAATTAAACTAATGATAAATGAATGAAATAAGACAAGTGACAAGCAAAAGTTTAGCAATTCTTACCCTAATTTTTTTGCAATAAACCTATGAAACCTATGAATAATGGTGACGGAATGAAAATAAAAATCCAGGGACACTATTAGGATTCAAGATTGAAACAGCTCGTCATTCTGAGTTAAAAATAACAAAATATTACAATTTAAACAAAAGTGTTTACAGCTTTAAATTTACAATTCCTAATAATATTCTTCTTTCCCCAGGCCCACAGAACAACTCCAAACAGATGACAGAGGCGGCGGTCGTGACATGTGTCAAACTCTGTAAAGCGTCGACGTATTTGAACATCGCTGACAGTGGAAACGTCACTTTCGTGCTTGTCAAATCCGTCATTAACGATCTTAAAGTACGTTTTTATTATTTTAGCACCCATTTATGACACTACTGGGTACAATTTTTTCCCGAAATTCGTTAATAAACTGATATATATTTTATAATTCATATCAATGCATGCAAAGTATCCTGGTCACGGCACCAAAGTGTAAAGGTATAGTGCTTCATTTTCCTTTTTGGCCCGTCCAATTCACAGCGTACTTACGAAAACAAAGCGATAGGGTTGGCCGGTCGAAGTGTTTTACAGATGGCGCTAGCATAGCTTGCCCTGTCAATCCCTAGAATTGTGTCAAATTCTTGTTTTTTTTTTGGAATTTTATAGCCTGCCTTATATTTGACAGTTGCTTACCCCATTGTCTGGTTTCGGAGCACTATGTCCTTACTTTTATAACAATGATTCTTAACCTGTGGTCCGCGGATCCCTGGTGGTCGTTGGGAGCAACTTAAGTGATTCGCGATTTTTAAATAGAACAACTCCTTGGAGCTCGTGTTTCTCTTAGGTATTTATATATCCAATCAGCCCTAGCTAAAAAGGAATTTTGTCAAGTTGTCCCATTACTGAAAGGTGAAAAACCACTGCTATTTACTTATAAATAGATATATTTGCCTAACGGTGAAGATCTGTAAATATATTTTGTTTCAGTCTCTCCTCTTCAATCCCTCAAAATCCTACGTACGAGGCAACCTGATCTCAGGGTATTCAGAATTGGATCTGATGACCGACTGCTTCGTGTCTCTATTCCGCATCATGCCACACACTAATGATGCTATTAAAGTGTGCCTCAACCTTAACACGCACATTTCTTATCATTATGTCATAGTCAACTCATTACTCAGGTAAGGGTTTTGTATTTTGCTTATTGCATACAATTTTAAGAAGTTACAATTTTCATAGGTGAAATGTCACAACGCTAACTCTTATGCTTCTGGTATTAATCGTTCATTCTGTTTCAATAATACTTTGTCCAACTATGCGTACCGTAAACATCCCAATAATCGACATGTTAAGACCCAATATTCGACACCTTGTTAACTTTATTGCTATGACATTATGATTGAAAATGTTGATTATAGGAGCTGTGTCGGGCACTGGAGCCTCTACGTTACCTTATTACATTTGGAGAAAAATAATTAGTAATCCGTTGATTTTTTGTTAAAACGTTAAAGGAATAAATGATTAATATAGTCAATAAGGGCCTAGGACCATGTTGTTTACACCATTTATGTTACAGAATTATAAAACAACCACGGTTACCGTGGTGGCCTCAAATAGAGCTTCTTTACCCCCGTGCGGCCGAACTTAGAGCGATGTTCACAGATACACTGAACAAAGCTACGCAGGTATGTTAATAATGGTTAAGAGGGTGTTCGACTGATCAGACAAAAATCTAGTGATTTGATTCATGAATCGTCAGTTTTTTTTAGCATTTCACGATTTGTTTAAAGTCGACAGTCGTATTGTGTTTAAATAGATAAAAAGAGGGTTCAAAATATAAACTGATGTTACTTGCACAAATTGAGTTCGGACTTGTATCAAAAAAAGCTGTAACTCTTTTTCTAATAAAAATAGTCCGAAAGATACTTCCGCTTGCATAACAAGCTTTTTTCGAATCGGTCTTCTATTAGTACGATCCGTTGATAGAAATAAATAAATTAGGCGGTCCGATTGCTTTAATACCATGCCATGTGGGCCGTCGGCGGCCCTCAAAAATCCTACAAAAAACATCAGCAGTAGGCAATTGTATGTTTTTAGTAAATTTACGGACAGGCTAAATGGACTGCTGGTGGTCCTCAAAAAAGATATGACAAAATCTGAGGGTCCAAGATGTTTATAAATACGAATACTACGACTAAATAAAGTTATTTGTATTTGAATGAAAATTAGTAAAAGTGGCAGCCATTTTCAATTTCTACGTTATTAGACTGATTGGTTTAAAAATTTACCTCTCGAAAAATGTTATTGACGCAAATAATTCTCAACAGGGTTACATAGTCCACACGCCGCTCCGTATGATCTCACGTTCCCTCAAATCCAAAGAAGTGCAGGCCAAGTTCAACAAGTCGGAAGAAATGCCGGCTTACAGAAACTTACTGTTGTGCATGGTGAAACTTATACATGCTGATCCTATGTTGATGTTGAGTGTAAGTATATTCAATTACATAACTGTTTCTGATATTATATAGACTACTAAATATTTTGTGAAATTTCTCCTGGAACAATGACCTATTAACTGTATTTTTTTAATGTTAGGCCCATTCGTTTCAGAGATAAGACAGGAAAAGTGGGGGATGGGTAGGAGGGAATAATTTAAATTTCCCCCCAAAAATATCGCCAAGATTTCAATTGATTTATTCTTTGGGTCACCAACTTACATACGTCAGCACAATCGGTCCAGTAGTTTCGGAACAATTTGGCTGTGACAGACGAACAGACAGACAGATAGACACACGAGTGATCCTATAAAGTGTCCGTTTTATTCCTTTTGAGGTTCGAAACTCTAGACAGCGTTCTAAATATCTAAAAATGTTCTAAATACCTACAGAACCTAAAATACCTATATTTAGGGTTCTCAAGGGTCGGCAAAGCTTAAGTGGCTGCTGTGATTTTGCTTATGTCCATGGGCGACGGTGACCGCTTCACATCAGGCGGCTCGTCTGCTCGTTTGCTGACTATCACATTTAAAAAAAACTATATCTCTGAATACCTCTTCTTTCAGAACCCCGGCCGTTCAGGCATTGAAATCCAATCCTCAACTACCGAACTAATCAATGGTCTGGTATCGCTGGTGCACCAGACAGGCATGGGCGAGATCTCACAGGAAGCAATGGACGCGTTACTGGCTTTACATCGGCCTGATCGTGTGCATATGTGGAATCCTGAGGCGCCACTAAATACTTTCTGGGATATCAGGTAGGCTGCCAACCATCGGTTGGTGCCGACAACTGGTAGGGTGTCAGGCAATGGTAGGGTGCCGACCATTGACACGGTGTCGGCCGCTCCTACGGATTAATATCGATTCCTTTTAATATGAATGAAACTTCTAGTCTGGCAAAAAGCAAAAAAAAATTAAGGGGCTCATATTTTCACACTGTTTGACAATATGTCGTCTCTCAAATAACGATATGTCATGCAGCTGCCAGTCAAACCCCACTGTCGCGCACATAATCAATATTATATGGATTCTATAAGTGCCTAGTAATAAGCAAACACTAATAATACATACTCGTACTGTCGCACGCCAATTCCGTGCATTCGGAGGTCGAGGAAGTGGGGGGGTGTGCGCTGCGCCCGTACGTACAAAATGACACCACTCTGTCATGACGCCCAACATTCCTAACATTCCTCAGCCGTGCACGGAATTCGCGCGCGTACAGTATATGTTCTAATAAAAAACCTCTTCCCCAGCTCCCAAATCCTCTACAATATCAGTCAAAAGCTCATCCAGCGTCAGATCGGCAACTACCGCGAGGTGCTGCGGTGGCTGCGCGACATCCTGACATGTCGCAACGAGTTCTTGGCCAAGCACAAGGAATATGCCAACGTCGGCTCACAGATACCTATATGCAAGCAGGCGCACATCAAGCTGGAGGTTAGCTTGGTTCAGTCTTATTTTACCGAGTACCAATCATAAATAGGTTGCCTGCCAAGCAGTTAGTATGATTTCACTTATCTTTTGATAGGGTGCGAACTATCGGTAGAGTGCCGATTATTGGTAGGTTGTCAACCACTGGTAGGGTGCTAACCACTCGTACGGCGTAGCCATTGGCTGGGTGCCGGCCATTGTTATAGCGTCGGCAATTGGTAGAGTGTCGAACATTGGTAGGGTGTCAAACAGTTATCGGATGCCGACCTTTGGTAAGATGCCAACTATAGGTAGGGGCCAACAATTGGTAGTGTCAATCATTGGTAGGGATGTCGTCAGAAGGGGATGTCAGTCAAAAACTCATCCAGCTTGCAGTAATTGAGCTTACTGTAGAACTAGGTTGATTTGTGTAAAACTGTCTTATAATATTTGTCTTAGAGATGCACCAGATATTCAGTTACTATCCGCCGGCCTATGGCCGGATACCGGATAGTGACCTACTATCCGGCCGGATACCGGATAGTAACTTTGCTTAATTTCGGAGTACCTAAACAAATGGATTTAAGAAACAGTCACGTTCATAATCGTTTAATTTTTAAAACAATTTAAATATTCCACTCTCTTGCACGCGCACTCATTTAGAACCTAGAAATGAGTCCGCGCGAACTTTCACTACGAAACAGGTCAAAACCTGCACAATGCGCACCTGAAAAACCGAAATATAGGTATAGTTCCGCCGACCGAACATTCAGCGGCCGGATACCGAATATTCGGCCGATGGTCAGGCCGAAAATCTGGTATCCGGCCAAACAACTATCCGTTGCATCTCAAATTTAGTTTATCTTTACTTTTAAATATGTAATACGTAGAGCTTAATTTATGTCCTTTTCTCCTCAGGTGGTCTTCTTCATGTGTCTCTGGTCCATCGACACGGATGTGGTGTTAGTTGCCATGTCATGTTTCGCGTTGCTCTGCCAGGAGGCGGATATCCGGTGCGGCGCCGACGAGATCACCACGCAGTGCCTGTTACCCAACTACGCCGTGTTTCAGGAGGTGGCGCACACTTCCACCGTACTCACTACTGGTAATCATCTTCCTCGCGTTGTCCCGGCTTTTTGCCACGGCTCATGGGAGGCTGGGGTCCGCTTGGCAACTAATCCCAAGAATTGGCGTAGGCATTAGTTTTTACGAAAGCGAAAAAAAATTTTTCACTTCATGCTCGTGAAACTCAGGTTTAGGCACAGAATAAGTTTAACTTTTATATCCCTGAAAGTGTTATCATACAGAACGGCCACGCCCCGCCCCGCCCCGACTCAAATGCCCTCGCCCCGCGACACCAGATTGACGGCCGTTTGCCGGCCGCTCGGTACTGTTTTTAAGCAACTTACTCACACTGTGACGCATGCCGCGTGTACAGACGTGCCGTTCACACATAGAAACGCAAGTGATTTTTGATGTAAAGCGTTTGATGTAAGCCTTGTGGTTTAGGTCGCGTGTAAGTGGCAAAAAGTTGCTTATTATGCTCAAGAGCATAAAGTGAAATCATCTATTACTGTCCATCAGTACTTTTGCTACAACATGTATGCATTTGTTACCATTTGTGTTTCAAGCAGCTAGTCAGGATATGGGACGCGGTTGCACTTACAAAAATATTCACAGTAAGTATAATAGAAATAATCGAAATTAAACTATCGTGAGACATATTTCAAAATATTTAGATCACTACGATTTCACTCGCTATTACGACGCACGACGAGCGACGAGGCGGGCGGTGCGGGCAGTGCGCGAGTAGAGCCGCCGCGGACACTCGTGCCTGAGGAAGGACTCCCGAAGAGTCCGAAACATGTCGCCAAAAGCGACTAAAAATAATAGTGAGTGAAACCGTAGTGATCTAAATAATAGAAATATATTGTATTTGCAAGAAATGTGGTACATAAATTAGGTGGTAACATGCTTTTTAGATCACATCTCGCCAGTAGGCATGCAAATTTTACTTACAATCTAGCATTTATCATTACCTATGTCATTTATCATCTCATTTATTCGTGGTACATACAAAAAGTATAATAACAACAAAGAAATATAAATATAAAATAAATAGTTTACCACGAAATGGTCCCGCATATGTACATATTTACAATTATAAACAATATGGTACAATTGCCTATATAAAATGGCGTAATATTTGACAGGCTCAGCAGCGTTACAGAAGAGGATAATGGCGTTATTGAGGAAGATAGAGCATTGCGTGAACGGCGTACAACCCGTGTGGGAGGAAACATTTCGATGTTGGTAAGTTAAATATATAGGGAGGGATATTATAACGCTGACTTGATGCCTAATTAAAGTAAAACCAGTTAAAATCCTTCACCGATATATTCCTTAGTTATCTAAAACTAAACTAAAACTTGGTACCTAACCTAATTCAATACAGTAAAAACAGATGAGGATCCTTTACCGAGATATTCCTTAGCGCTACTTGCACCATCCCACTAACCCGGGGTTGACCGGTTAACCTCGGGTTAGTGGGATGGTGCAAGTGGCGCTTAGTTTCCTAAAAACTAAACTAAAACTTGGTACTCGGTGGTTGTGATCAATTAGAGTTTTGAATGATTCACGGTTAGTTTCACTATACTTATATTGACCGGGATATAGACCGTGATTACCTTTTGTATTATTTATGAGTTCCCGATATTTCGACGCAGTTACATGCATCATGTTCACGGGTGACACTGGAGCTCATAAATAATACAAAACACAACAACACTTTACAATACTACTCAATAATAATAATACTTTACTCATGTTTGACAAATAAATTATCTTTATCTTTAAAAGGTAATCACGGTCTATATCCCGGTCAATATAAGTCTAGTGTAACTTGTGATCAGTATATCAGAGGCGATTAAAATCTTTAGTTATTGACACTATGACCCACCATGTATAAAACGAAACACAAAAAAAACGATATATTTTTCTACTAATTCTTTTTTGTTTTTTTTAGGGACTCCCTATGCAAGCTGTTACAGAAATACCCCAAAGGGCAAGGTGACAAAATGGACGATTGCCAAATGGAGGCGATCCATAGAGCTGTCGCAAAACGAAGAGTTTCACATCACAGTAGCAGCGAACATGATTTTGAGGTAAGTCACAGTTTAACCCTTTTCCAGGCATAACTTCTTCTTCCTCCTCGCCTTTTCCCGTTATACGGGGTCGGCTTTCCTGATTCCTAGTCTCCAGGCAGTTCTATTCTGAGCGTCTTCCTTACGTAAGTCTAGGCTTTCCATATTCCTCTCAATAATTTTTGTCCATGAGGTAAGTGGTCTTCCTCGTCCTCTTGTTATTAGTATTCATGGATAGGCATTTTCTGACGATATGATTTTCCGGCCTTCGCATTATATGAGCATTCATACATCGGGATTCAGAGATTTTATCCGTGATGGGCAGGCATAATATGGGTAATGGGTTAATGGGTTTCCACGCATAATACGATTTATAATCGTGAAAACTTACGTTTATTTATGGCCTGGCCTGAAATGAGGGACAGGGGATTTCGTCTTCGTGGAATCCATTGATTAGCAAATGTAAGGGGGAAAAAACATCCCATCACATACCATCGGATGTCGTGTGTTGTGTGTAGGCAAAGTGACAACCCTAGCGTACAAGTTAATAATCTGGATCAAGTGCGGGTAGTTCGCAAAACCTGCGCAGCAAGAAGACGTTGATACAATTCCTCGCCAGTCTGCTTGTGACCATCAACGTAACGTCACGTTCGAAACGTCAGGCCATAAATAAACGTAAGTTTTTACGCGATTAAGTCCCGTGTTAGTTTAAATCAATATATTAAGAGGCAACAGGAGTGGTCATTTCTCCATGCAAACGTACTCGACTGTTTCCTCCGTGGTTTTGGAAGCTAGAAGCAATGATTTTTTCAACACAGATTATTATTATTAATAGGTATCTGTGTCGGACTGTTTTGCTTTTTTTGATATTTTGGCTTTTTTTACTACCGAGAACCCGCCTGGTGAACTCGTGAACTTTTCTCAGATCGGACAACCCGCCCAGCGGATTGTTTTATACGCAGCTATAGACGACCGGTTTCTGGGGTATTGTTCAAAATTTTGCCCGGTTGCGAAAGTGTTAAGGCGCTAGAGCACTTCAAATATTCGCAAAAACGGCCTAATTTTCTAGGCCGCAAAGAGAAGCATGGTATTCAAAACTGACATCAATTAGCCTAAAAAGCAAAACAGTACGACACAGACAATTTCATTACCATTTAGATCTCAAAATTTCATTACATTTGGTAAAGTTTTGGAGGAGGAAACATTCGAGTATAAAACCTCGTTTTTTTGAGATTTTTACTTAGGATTTTTCGCCTAACCTGGCGTTGTCCTTATCTCACTAGTTTTAGGAGCCGCTTCCGTTAGCGAGACGGATGTATTTGTAGTAAGTAGAGAGAGAACCAATAAAAAGTACTCTCTCCAGGCGGGTGCTATGCCTGGGGACCGAATTCCACTGAGAGGTAGTCAGAAGGAGTATATAATCATAATCATAATCATTTATTTAATTCCAGACAACAATGGTCCACAATAATACAAATTAAAAATTACAATTAAATTAAAATAGGTTATAAATTAAATTAAAACAGGTTATCAATTAAATTAAAATTACATAAATTAAAAAATTACACTAAATTGTAAACAATCATTTACTTGCTGGAGCCCGTACATGAACACTTACACAGTGACTCATATACGGGCAATCCAGCCGGTCTGCGATCATGGCCAGGACGCTGTTGCGGCTGGCGCGCACTCTGCTGAGCATCGCCGCGCACCGCTTGCGCAGAGTGGCGTAGATGCAATCGGTGCGCGCTTCTGCGAACATGCTCGACGCACTGCAGTGGCGCGGCAGCCGCAACATCACCCTGAACGCGTTATTATATTGGACGCGCAGGGAGTTAAACGACTTTTGAGTGAAATGAGCCCACAGATTGCTAGTGTAGAAAGAAGTACAGTACGCCTTAAAAAGGGTTATTTTTACTAAAGTTGAACAACGTGCAAATCTGTGGGCGATCATGTTCGCTCGTGCCGCCAACGACCTACGCTCCCGCTCCATATCCGCGTTATCTTTTAGGTCCTCGGTTAATACATGTCCGAGGTACTTGAACTGTTGAACCCTGCTAAGAGGTACTCCATTCAGAACAAGAGAGGGAACGTACTGCGGGTCTCTGGGCCCCGCCTTGAACACCATGATTTCGCTCTTAGCAGTGTTATAAATTAGACCATGTTCGGATGCATATTTTTCACATGTCTGCAACAGTGTTCTGAGGCCGCAAACCGATGCACTCAGCAAAACCATATCGTCTGCGTAAGATAAATTATTTACACATACATCATCTATGTGACATCCAACGTGATGCCTGCTAAGCGCAACGATTAGTTCATTTACATACAAGTTAAAGAGCAACGGCGAGGACAGCCCCCCCTGTCTCACCCCGCACTCCAACCTGTATGCGTCCGACAAGCAGTTTGACCACCTCACGTTGTTTTCTTGATGCTTATACCAATAATACAAGATATTTATTGTATCTACAGGGACATTGTTACTTTTAGGTTTATTCCATAACAAATCATAAGAAACAAGATCGAATGCTTTAGATAAATCTAAAAAACACGCATAAATTGACGTGTTTCTGTTCGTATAGTATTTAATAGTATGCTTAAGGCTCAAAATAGCGGATTCCGTAGATAAATGCGGGCGGAACCCAAACTGGTTATCGTGGAGTTTTATATGTTTCGCTAATTGCGCATTCAGCAAACTATCCAATACTTTTGCCACGATAGTAGCCAACGATATCGGTCTATAGTTAGCCTTGCTAGACGCATCACCGGTCTTATTTTTAATAATTGGTACCACTATTGTTTTTAACATGTCCCTAGGCAAATAAGCATGGGCCAGACATAATGAGTAAAACATAGCCAGCACCCGCGGCATATGGGGGCCCGCGTGCTGTAAATGCTCCACACTGAGACCGTCATGGCCGGGGGATTTGCCTTTCGACATATTTTTTATGGCTAGTGCAACTTCTTTTGTCGTGAACCGCGTAACCGGCTCCGCGTCATTTGGGGCAGAATTGAAAACCGTGGTCGACGGACCCAGTGGAGACTTAACATAGAAATGGTCCCTAAACATATTCGCTACGTCTTTAGCCCCAGACAAACCCTCGACGCTCACAGGAAGGCCTGGCTTAGTATTCAGCTTATTTGTACACTTCCAGAATGACCTAAAATTATTTTTGGAGTGATGTGTGGCTAGCATATCCATTTTTATTTGGTCTTGGTTGCTCTGACACCACCTAAGACGAGACTTAAAAATTCTTTTACTCGTGATCATTTTATTATAAATAATTCCACTCCTAGGCTGGCCACAGCCCAACCAAACCTGAAAGTCTTCCTTAGCCTTACTATGCGCGTCGCTGACGTGCCTGTTCCACCCTATAATTTTTTTTCTACGACTACGTCTAGCGGTACATGCATTAGTACAGGTCGCAGCACTGCAAAGCGCTGTAATTATATCTTTATACAAAGTATCTAAAATTTCTCTATGACTATACTCAATACACCTGTGATCCCCGCAAGGGATCAGGGTTTCAGGGAAATTGATTAGCCTTAAACTCTCATTACAATGTTGTTTATAAGCTGAAATCTGATCTGGTTTCCTCTCACCCCATATCACAGTGTTACTGATAATAGTATTAACACTCGCGACCTTTTCCCTACGTATTTTAAGGTTACATTCCAACACAAGCGGAAAATGATCGGACCAAAACACGTCCAGCTTAACGTATACATTCACCACCGAGTCAAGTGCAGAATCCGTAACCAGGCAATGGTCGAGCCACCTCCGCGACCCATGAGCCTCACTTATAAAAGTATATGAGCCGGAATGCACTCCCAACATTTCTACATTAATACACGTCCACGCTTGATCACACGAAAAGTCTATCATCTCACTAAAGAACGGTTGACCGGGGTGAGCGTTAAAGTCTCCGAGTATGAAAACCGACTCAATGTTATTATTATTTATAATAGCACTCACCGCACCGAGACAATCCGTGAACTCCGGCAGATTCTCCGCACAATCCGTAGGCATGTACACGCTCAATATTAGTATCGGCCTATTCACTAACATTACCTTAATAGCACACACGCGCGGGTTATCGCACTTAATCACCGAAACATCGCGCAACACCGATTTATTCCATAACATATACTCCGCCGTACGGCCGCCCTCGCAGCATACCCGCCGTCGTGTCCATAGCTGAGGTCCCAGTGCAGTTGAACTGATCGTCGATGGTACCCATATATGTCAGATCGCCCTCTTGTAACCAAGTCTCTTGAAGCGCGATTACGTCACACGAACGACACAGTTCTCTTATGCTATCAACTGATCGTTTGACGTTTTTGCAATTGAAACTTGCAAACCTACATATTTTATCCATTTATAATATCTCGTTGCTGGCCGTCCACAGGAGACATTCTCTCTATAGAGTAAGCGACATTTGAAACTCCGTAACCGCGATGTAGGTTTCTAGGTAATTGCGTTCTAGCTCCCTAACGCCATCTGTTAGATGACGACAGTGGCAGCTAGAGGAGACGCCACATATTCACCTAAAATATTGAAATCTCAGTGCCCGTATCCTCTTAACAGATGCAGATTCAAGAGTGGGCGAACATCACGTCGTTTTTATGCGCCCTCGGTGGAGTGTGTCTACAACGACGGCCTTCTACCGTATGGTCGCATCTTCACGCTCACGGTAATAATATGTGGCGTTTTCAACCAAAAGGTACCACATTGTCGCTTGCCGATAAGGTTGATATCTAATTGTAGCTATATGGAAATAGCGCCTTACTGACAAGCGACAATAAGTACCCTTTTGGTTGAAAATGGCACATATGTATACTACTAGCTTTTGCCCGCGACTTCGTCTGCGTGGAATTAGTAATTACAATATTGAGTTTTATTCTCTATTTAAGAAATTATTGATTCCCCATACAAACTCTCACCCCCCTTTTTACACCCTTAAGGGATGATTTCGGGGATAAAAACTATTTTATATCTCTACCCACATTTCAAACTATCTCCATATCAAATATCATCTAAATCGGTTCAGCGGTTATTGGTTCCCCATACAAATTTTCACCCCCATAAAGGATAATTTCTGGGATAAAAACTACCCTATGTCCTTCCCCGGGACTCAAACTATCTCTATACCAAATTTCAACTAAATCGGTTTAGCGGTTTAAGCGTGAAGAGGTAACATAACAGACAGACATGAGCGAAAACGGGCTCACACGAGAGGACACCCAGGATCGCGCAAAGTGGAGAAAGGCTAGTAGGAAAGCGGACCCTGGCAAAGGCTGGGATAACGCTAGGTACAAGAAGAGGTAACAGACAGACAGACAGACACACTTTCGCATTTATAACATAAGTATGGATTTGAGAACTTAACGAAGTTTGAGAAATTATGAGGCCGTGATTGTTGAGCAATATAGTCCTAGTTTAATTGGCTGTTCAATACTTACGCTATGGAATGTTCACTTTAACTAGAACCCTAAATGTCTCACACAATCAAGAAACTTCCTTAGCGTGTTAGTGTAAGTAGAGTCATATTTTTAACATTATATTTATAGCATCTTTATTCTTCACTATGTACTTTTTTGTTATCAGATTCAAGAAAATACAACGTATTGGCGAACAGCTCACAAGAAGTCCAGTACTGTCCCGTCACACAGTAAGTTTTAATATGATGATAAGTGATAACTATTTGCCATTTGCGGACCTGTATCATGAGATTACCGCATTATGGTGTACCTTCACTACACCTTATAAAACAAAGTTCCCCGCCGCCACAGAATAAGTAATAGTATTATCATACAGAACGGCCACGCACCGCCCCGCCCCGACTCGAATTACCTCGCCCCGCGACAGCAGATTGACGGCCGTTTGCCGGCCGCTCAGTCATATTTTTAAGCAACTCACACTATGACGCATGCCGCGTGTACAGACGTGCCGTTCACACATAGAAACGCAAATGATTTTTGATGTATAGCGTGTCCGCCCTGTGTCGCCTCGTCTGTCTGTGTATGTATGTTCGCGATAAACTCAAAAACTACTGAACGGATTTTCATGCAGTTATCACCTGTCAACAGAGTGATTCTTGAGGAAGGTTTAGGTGTATAATTTGTTAAGGTTTTGTGTGACCCGTGCCAAAGATAGATATAACTCCGTAATAGATGAATACAGTCTAAGGAAAAAACGTGCCTCGAAAATCACGAAAATTTGATTCTCGATCAGATGGCGCCACTACCTTTGGCCTACTCTCGTATAGAGGACGTTGACGGTTTCGTTTGTTATTTAACAATTTTAACGCATATTAGTGAAAGAACATGGGTCAAAATCATAAAAATAATAAATGCAAATAAAAAAAATCATTTATATATATTTAAATACATTTTATCGTATTTTTATAAATCTTCATTTTTAGTTTTAAAGTGTGTCGATAGATGGCAGTGAATTTACTGTGGTTACAAAATTTACTATGACAATACCGCTCTATCCTCTTTGCCCGTGCGAAGCCGGGGCGGGTCGCTCCATTATCCGGGTGGAACTCCATTATAAAATCTGCTCAACTTATCACCAGATTCATCGGCCAACTCCTTCGCCTCCTGCTGTGCAGCAACGAGCGGTTCGGCCAACAGATCCAGAGCCACGTGAAGGAGCTGGTCGGGCACGAGATGTCGCCGGCGCTATACCCGATCCTGTTTGACCAGATTAAAGCCATTATTGACAAGTTTTTTGACCAACATCAGCAGGTATACAAAAATACAAAAAATACAAATCGTTTATTTACCAAATATTTTACAAATTGACATCACAGATTGAACTTTTTTTTTATTTTATTTTTTATGCTAACTATTTTTAGGGTTCTGTACCCAAAGGGTAAAAACGGGACCCTATTACTAAGACTCCGCTGTCTGTCGGTTTCCCGTCCCGTGCCCTTACCCTTTGGGTACGGGACCCTTTTTAGGGTTCCGTCACAGAATAAGTAATAGTACTACCGTACAGAAAGGACACTTCCTACAAAACCGAAGTTTGACAGCGATTCAGGGACGAATCATGCTGTCCTTTTCTAATAAAATTCAAGTCATTATCTTATCTGTGGTCGTGCACGCAAAGGGACGTCAAGTTGTGCCCTACCCTAATAATTGCTCGGAGCAATGCTGAGCCGAACGGAGCCGAGTTTGCGCGAAAGGAGGAGAGTCTCCCCACTGGTTCCGTATCTATTAGGAACACTTCAGTCTCCGTCTTGAAAAAAACCTAGCTACCTCTATAGCTTTACACGTAAAATGAAGACTATTAGTTGTTCTGCTGCACAAAAAACGGGCTTTTGAAAACCATTTTTAGGGTTCCGTACCCAAAGGGTAAAAACGGGACCCTATTACTAAGACTACGCTCCGTCTGTCTGTCACCAGGCTGTATCTCATGAATCTTGATAGCTAGACAGTTGAAATTTTCACAGATGATGTATTTCTGTTGCCGCTATAACAACAAATACTAAAAACAGAAAAAATAAATATTTAAGTGGGGCTCTCATACAACAAACGTGATTTTTTGCCGTTTTTGCGTAATGGTACGAAACCCTTCGTGCGCGAGTCCGACTCGCCCTTGGCCGGTTTTTAAATCCATGTGCTAAATATTAAGCTTTTACCAGCCAATTTTCCTTAGTCATGTGTCGCCCTAAAATCACAGAATAAGTCATAGTATTATCATACAGAACGGCCACGCCCCGCCCCGCCCCGACTCGCATGACCTCGCCCCGCGACACCAGATTGACGGCCGTTTGCCGGCCGCTGAGTACTGTTTTTAAGCAACTTACTCACACTATGACGCATGACGCGTGTACAGACGTGCCGTTCACACATAGAAATGCAAGTGATTTTTGATGTATAGCGTGTCCGCCCTGTGCTAAAATCAACCTTACCGCTCTACATTTAAGGTCCTTTTACAGGTAATGCTGACAGACATCAACACGCAGTTCGTCGAACACACCATATTCATTATGAAGAGTATATTGGATAATAAGAAAACGGGACAACCTTCGGAGCATCTTAGTACTACATCTATAGAGGGGCTTATGCTTGCTATAGTGAGGTAATCTAAAAATCTTCTAGTTTAAAATAGTCTATAATACAGTATGCTTCCAAAGTATTTAGGCACCCGCAATTTTCACCATACTATTGTATACAAAAAATATTTTACAAATCATATTGTTCGATCGCAGGCAAATGACTCTGTTACATGTTGGATTGAATTTTTATTTAGGTAAATATATTGAGCCTCAAATTGTTGCCAAAGACATGCTTTAAAATTTCGAGTTTACTTTATGCAACGATTTAAAAAACCCTTATGTACTAGTTCGTATTAAATTAAACGACTTTGTACTCGAAAGTCACTGAATGGAGAGGCCCACTTGGCAAAAGAGGCCAAGGCAGACCACTTACACGTTGGGAAGATGACATAAAAGGAACAGCCGGCACAGACTAGATGTCATCAGCACAGGACAGGGACAAATGGGCAGCACTGGAGGAGGCCTTTACCCACTAGGGATTCATGTAATTAAACACTAATTATAAGTTTGTTTTATTTTTCAAAATATGTAACCGTTTTTACATCGAATAAAGGGCTTTTTTTTTTTGTACTGGAAAACGATTTATGGATTTTTGTACGTTTGCCATTTGGTAAATATGCAATGTACACGAATAATCTGCACATCAGTTTGAAGCTCGATATGTCTGTTAAATTAAAAAAGTTAACTGCACAAAAAGTTGTTACCCGACTGCGACTTAGCGGTATTGTCTTACTTACTTAGTCGATTTTGTATACAAATTGTATGGAAAAAATTACGATTGTCTAAATAGTTATTTTTATTTTTATTATTTTATTTTATTATTTATTATGTTATGAACGGTAGCGTACGCGTATAGCACATCCTAGGATCCTACCATTTATGATTTGAACCAACATTTTTCAATTAATTTATTTCAGATACGTTCGTCACTTAGATATGACGGTGCTATCAGTGCACATTAAAACGAAGCTCTGTCAAGTTGTTGAAGCCATGATGAGGAGGAGAGACGATCTAGCCTTCAGACAGGTGAGAATCCATCCTTTAAATTAAAATTAAAAATTATTTATTTTCAGATAGCTGAGATCCATAAATTGTTAGTTACAAGACACTTATAAAACTACATTAGTAAACTACTTATTACATAAAAACATAAAAATACTTATTTCCTAGGTCGTACGACATGAAGGTCGGTATATCGGCGGAGGATATCCGAATCCCACCTTTCTATAGCATCCTATGGTCGTGAGTCGGTGAGATCCTGAGCGTCTTTAGGTACAGTCAGGAGAACTATTCGCTTAGCACCCTTGCGTACATTTTAACAACAAAACTTCCGTGAGACACAGACGTATTAAACATATTAATAACGGGTCACTCACGTATTTTAAGTCGAAAAACGCTCGACATGTTTCACCCCGTACCGAGGAGCGTCATCAGGCGCCTTGCATACATGTTTATATGCAGGGGTGCTAAGTTAATAGTTTTGCTGACTCCAAACAGCAATACTGCAGCAACTGTCTATCGGTGGACCTTATTAGAAAAGGCATAAGGTCCACCTATGGACTGTTAACAGTGTCGGCGATGATACTTGACTCATCCATAATAATAGGTATTATAAATGCGAAAGTGTATCTATCTAGCTGTTATCTCTTTGCGATTAAACCGCTGAATCGATTTAGTTGAAATTTGGCATAGAGATAATTTGAGTCCCGGGGAAGGACATAGGATAGTTTTTATGTCAGAAATCATCCCTAAAGAGAGTGAAAAGGGCGGTGAAATTGAGAGATTTAATGAATTGCCTGATAATTGATTTCAAGCAATTAAGCTTATGCTCATAATTCACCCATGAATCGCTTTGCTGTAATAAGTTTTTTTCTTTAGGAGATGAAGTTCCGCAACAAGATGGTGGAATACGTGACGGACTGGGTCCTCGGCACCAGTCACCAGATCGCTCCACCTCTGCGGGCCGACGCCTCTTCTATATCCAGGTATTAATTGTAATGTATAAAATAAACATTCCAGTGCTCGACATGCTAATGCCCAATAGATGACAATGATTTAAGTGTACATAAGCCCAATACTGGGTGATATCGGGTCGAGACAGTTGAAATTTTCACAGATTATGTATTTCTGTTGCCGCTATAACAACAAATACTAAAAACAGAATAATATAAATATTTAAATGGGGCTCCCATACAACAAACGTGATGGTACGGAACCCTTCGTGTGCGAGTCCGACTCGCACCTGACCGGTTTTTTTTGTTAGTTTTGCTTCTCCATGTTTGGAACATTTTAAAGTATTTTTGTTGTGGGTAGTGGTGTATCGTAGCTAGCTGGCTATGTGTGGCGCTAAAGGGATCTTGACCTTAACGTGATAATGTTTAGGTCTCATTTGCGTTACGCTTCTCTGACAGTGATTTTGACATTTGAATGAACAGTTTTGTTTCTTAATACTTAAGTTTAGTCATACTATTATATGGGATCATGTTTAGTGCCAATATTAAGCATCAGTATTTTTTTAAATATGATTTAACGTCAATCGGTATATTTAGCTTTTGTATGCCTATTTTTAGTTTTGTTGCGGTTGCTAGAGATCCAGGTAAATTTTAATCGTAAAGGTCAAAACGAAGGTCACATATAAAGGTCAAGCTCAAAGTCAAATTTTGATGTATTTTTGTTTTATATTGTTGTGTATCGTCTGACGACCGGTCTGGCCTAGTGGGTAGTGACCCTGCCTATGAAGCAGATGATCCTGGGTGTGAATCCCAATAAGTGCATTTATTTGTGTTGATAAGCACAGATATTTGTTCCCGAGTCATGGATGCTTTCTATTCAGGTCCAGGTCAATTTTAACCGTAAAGGTCAAATGCAAAAGCCAAGGTCACATACAAAGGTCAAGGTCAAGTTTCAAGTTCAAAGTAACATAGTGATGTTTTTTGTTGTGTGTTGTGTTGTTGTGGTGTATCGTAGCTAGCTGGCTATGTGTGGACGGTATACGAGCTACAACCTCTCTTCACGCAGATACTTGGTCTGCTGCAGAGAGCTGGACCAGGCGTGCATGGAGGCGGTGGCCGCGCTGCTGAAGGGGCTCCCGCTGCAGCCCGAGGAGTCCGACAGAGGGGACCTGATGGAGGCCAAGAGTCAGCTGTTTCTTAAGTGAGTGTTGTCAAAGTGAAGAATAGGACGGAGCGAAAAGAGAAAACTTAATTTCAGCCCTAAAGCACGGTAACCCCACGGTAAGCACGGTAGCCCTAAAGCACGGTAGTACTATTAGTTATTCTGTGCCTAAAGTTAGCAAATGTGTATGCAGGGGTGCCAAGCTAATAGCTTTGCTGACTTTCCTTCTAGCTGTAACGTCGATGAAAGTGCCTCAAAAAAAAGTAAATGGTATCCTTTTTTCTGAAAATCCCCATATATATGAAGCATTCTTTCTCCCTATAACTGATTTAAAATGTAAGCGAGCGACAGTGCCATGACAAAACTAAATACTTTTTCACCTCAGCAGCTCGAACAAGCCTACTTTCTTCACTCCCTGGAGTGACGAAAGTGCGACTTCCCTCACTCCAGGGAGTGAAACAGAGTAGCTTTTTAATTTAGTGAAGGCCATGAACTGCCACTTCATACTTCGGGGTCTATTACAAATTCGGAATACATTTTAACCCTTAATATGTTCTCACTGCTGAGGTGAAAAATTATATGTGCAACACGAGAGCAAAGTTATTTTACATCTCGTGTTTTTGAGTCTTTCACTTTCTCGGGACTCAAAATCAGCACTCGCAAGAAAAACCAACTTTCCTCTTTTGTTGCACAAATAACTATTTGTTTATCCTTTTATAGGAATTAACTATCTGGGAGTATATAAATGATAATCAGGAATACTTAATTAGAACGTGTATTTCTTAGTACACGGACGGGGAACAACTGACGGGCAAGCCGCGCGGGGGGCATTCCGTATAGCGCGAGGAATGCTGACCACGTAATCTGTTCCTATCCTTTCTCTTTAATGAATGTTTTAATGTTATATTATTTTCAGATACTTCACTCTCTTCATGAACCTACTGAACGATTGCAACGAAGTTGAGATGGCCGAAGGCCCGGGCAGACTTGAAACTCTGCGAAACGCTACTATACAAGCCATGTCTAACTTACTTAGTGCCAATATAGACTCAGGCCTCATGCATAGCATAGGTAAGCCTATGAGCAAAGATAGATATAACTCCGTAATAGATGGATACAGTCTAAGGATAAAACGTGCCTCGAAAATCAAGAAAAATTGATTCTCGTTCAGAGGGCGCTACTAGTTTTGGCCTACAGTCGAATAGATGGCGTTGACGGTTTCGTTTGTTATTTAACAATTTTAACGCATATGAGTGAAAGAACATGGGTCAAAATCATAAAAATAATTAATGCAAATAAAAAAAAAAACATTTATCTATATTTAAATACATTCTATCGTATTTTTATAAATCTTCATTTTTAGTTTTAAAGTGTGTCGACAGATGGCAGTGAATTTACTGGGGTCACAAAATTTACTATGACAGTACCGCTCTAGTATAAGTTACTCTATGCCTATGAGTAATTAAATAAATTCTTCTTCCTCGCGTTGTCCCGGCATTTTTGCCACGGCTCATGGGAGCCTGGGGTCCGCTTGACAACTAATCCCAAGAATTGGCGTAGGCACTAGTTTTTACGACAGCGACTGCCATCTGACCTTCCAACTCAGAGGGGAAACTAGGCATTGTTAAGATTGGTCCGGTTTCATCACCATGTTTTCCTTCACTGAAAAGCGACTGGTAAATATCAAATGATATTTCGTACATAAGTTCCGAAAAACTCATTGGTACGAGCCGGGGTTTGAACCCGCGACCTCCGGATTGCAAGTCGCACGCTCTTACCGCTAGGCCACCAGCGTTTCCATAATGCATAATACATACATACATATAATCACAATTTCTCGGATCGGTAAGCAGAGACCACGGATTTCCACTTGCTGCGATCCTGACATACCTCTTTCGCTTCCTTCACTGTCATAACATTCCTCATACACGCTCGCAGGTTTAGGGTGCTCTTGACCTGGCCTTTCTTCAGGATTTCCCCGATCTGATCAGAGAAAGTTCGCCGAGGTCTGCTGCTTCCAACTCACGTTTCTACCTCTCCCTTATACACTCTCTTTGTTAGCCTTCTTTCACTCATTCTTTCTACGTGTCCAAACCATCTCAGCATACCTTTCTTAATTATCACTACATCTTCGTTCACTCCACACTTTTCCTTTTAGGCATAATAGATACGCTTACCGTAAATTGGATATTTTTGTAGTAACTCGTGTATTACTCGTGTATCATTTTTTTTTTTTTACGTATGGCCTTTTGTGTTACTCTACTTCAGAGATTTACAGTTTGTAGATATTGTACCGCTTCCTTGGTTAAGGTGGTGAAATCCTCCACCTGCCCATGGTATCTGGTTAGAGGACAATCAAATACCGTGTGGTGTACGGTTTGCTCGGGTGCTCCACATCGGCATACTGGTGACTCGCACCAGTTCCATTTGTGCCATAAGTAAGCACAGCTCTCAACTCCGGTCCTTATCCGATTCAGCATGCACCAGACGCGTCGGGGCTCCTCAAAGCCAGCAGGTCGAGTCTTGGTATTAGGCTTGAAGATGGAACAGCTACTGAAGACCATAATGTGTATAATAAACTTTTTTTAAAGTGGGTGCTTTTTTTGCTTAAGATTATTCCTATATTCAGGACTCATTTACAAATATGATAGGATAAGACTAAGAGGATATAACCAAACGGAGTAGCCATTAACAGGCGTTCCCCTCTGTCGAAAATAGTCGGCCAATGGTCATACACAATGTATGGACTGACGTTTATCTGATATGGCTATTTTGACGTTACGTATATATTTGACGTCCCCCGCAAAAATTGGCAGACTTTTTTGTACAGTAAGTTACAGACAAGGCATCTCCGTTGGTTATATTATATCCTACAAGGGATAAGATATCCTACACAAAAATTGCTCATTTAACAATAGCATTTTCCTTATTCAGATCTGGGTTACCACCGAGACCTACAGACCCGAGCTGCTTTCATGGAAGTGCTGACTAAAATCCTACAGCAGGGCACAGAATTCGACACCCTAGCGGAGACTGTGCTCGCCGACCGTTTCGAACAACTAGTGCAGTTGGTCACCATGATATCTGACAAGGTAGGACCAGAGAAGATACATCCATACTAATATTATAAATGCGAAAGTCTGTCTGTCTGTCTTTCTGTCTGTGTGTTCCCTCTTCACGCTTAAACCGCTGAATCGATCATAATCATCATAATAATATTTTTTATTCAAAATAGATTCATACAGAACACTTTTTGAAAGTCAAAATCTAGATGTAATTTGGCATATAGATAGATTGAGTCCCTGAGAAGGACATAGGATAGTTTTTATCCCGAAAATCATCCCTTAAGAAAGTAAAAAGCGGGGTGGAATTGAGATAATTAATGAAGGGCCTGCTAATTTGTGAGCATAATATGCTCCAATTGAATGATTGCTATGAGAATTTTTCCAGGCGCTATACTTACTTTAGCTGCTGTTACTAAGTCCACGCAGACGAAGTCGCGGGCAAAAGCTAGTTTAGAATAGGATAGACATTTTGTCTTAAGATTAATTGGATAGTCTAATGTAATCCTATTTCTACATGAATAACGACATATTTATAATTGTTGCTAAACAGAAAATGTTAAATGACGTGTAACGCTTGTTATCAATAAACGATTGATTGATTGATAGCCTAAAATCCTCCAACAGGCTACAGAATGTTTCGTTGTCTGAGTACCCACAACACAAGCCTTCTTGAGCTTTCTGTGGGACAGTCTATCTATGCGAGAATGTCCTAATCCTAATAATATTTATTTATGAAAAAAATTCTACACCCTATTTTAGTACTAGCGGATAAAGTGGAATCAATAATCGAAAGCTTTAATTTAGGTTTTTTTTTTCTTCAATTTGTATTCTTGCGTCATTGCTTGACTTAAAAATGAAAAAAATTATAATGAGCTGTTACAAAATGCTTAGCTAGTGATATTTTTTTTAAATATTTTTTTCACTTCTCATGCTCGTATAGTTCGACTTTAAGCCGTGATTAGACGACATAAAGTTTCTTATTATGTTCTAGAGCTTAAAGTAAAATCATCTATTACGACCCTTATTGACTTAGCAATAAAGTCCAAAATCTGCCATACAAACTGCCAGGCCTGCCGGGGCGTCCCCGACCTAAAATATTGAATATTTTTGTATATTTTACTCACAATCGAAGTGAAAAGTAGAACGTATAACTCAGGCATAAATGTCCATTTTTATCCTCGACCTGGTTGCCTCGGATGAAAATGGATCGCTTTATGCCCTTGTTGTACAATTAGCCTCATGCATGAAGTTTATATTTGAACGAAAAATGTTTTATTCGGATGTTTGTTACCGTTATATCATGTTACAAATGCATTTCCGTTTTTAAATTACCATTTAATTACTTAAAATTATAAATAAAAAGTACAAAAATTTGCCCGCGAAAAGCTAGTGAGCGAAACGCTCGAAACGCCACGTGACGTCACGCGTTCGACAGATTAGTGTCATTAGTAGCAAACGTCAGTTGGGCCGCCCAACGTGTGACGTCATCACGCTCTGTCGAATTCGCGCCAAAAATTATGAGCGTTTCAACCGCTCAAAATTTTTTAATAAAATAATGTTAACGTTTACAAAAGTATTTTTATCATTTTTGGTGTTCCAACGATATAAATTATGAATCCAAAAATAAAAATAAATTCATGCATGGAGCTAATTGACTATTTTAGACCTCACATAAAAAGTATCCGGACATAAATAAAGCTTGATATTGACTTTTCTAAACTAAACATTGACGGGTTGCTCGCACGGATAGTTTTGAGACTATATTACGTAAAAATATAGTCTCATTACTAAGCCGTGTGAGATGTAGTCCCAACAGCATTCTAAGAGAAATTGCCGATAGGTTTGATTGTCCGATCCTCAAGCACTGGACCGAGCAAATTAAATGTGTAGTTCAATTTATAATATAAGTAGGTACCTATTGTATTAAATACTAACACTAAATTAAGATTTTGCTTGTAGTACTAACACTCTATGGATGCAATTGTCCGAAATAAAGAAATTTTATTATTATTATGTTTTTTTTTGTGATTGTACCGTTTTATTTTATTGAGGTATGCAATAAAGAGTTTTGTATTGTGTTTATTGTTCACAGGGCGAACTCCCAATAGCAATGGCCTTAGCAAATGTCGTCAGCACATCACAAATGGACGAGCTAGCTCGCGTGTTCGTCACTCTGTTCGACGCTAAGCATCTTCTAGCACCACTGCTCTGGAACATCTTCTATAGAGAAGTTGAGGTGAGCAAGGAGAAATGGTCTTTAAGTTTATGGCAGTAGGATAGAAATAGTAGTTACACTTTGATCCACACTTCTGTCAAATGAAATTTGAACGAAAATGAAACTGAATCCCTGTCAAACTTCGGGTTTGTAGGAATAGGGTGTCCTTTCTGTACGGCAGTACTATTACTTATTCTGTGGTACTATATAGATTTTTTCCATATAAATTACACTGACATTTCTCTATTTCTCAGGTCTCAGATTGTATGCAGACCCTCTTCCGCGGCAACTCTCTAGGGAGCAAAATCATGGCGTTCTGCTTCAAGATCTACGGTTACGGTTATCTGGTTTCCCTGCTGGAACCGCTGGTTACGGCGTTGTTGGAGCAGGCAGACCAGCCTGATCTGAGCTTCGAGGTGGACCCAGCCAGGTGCGTTTGTAAGATATTCGGTTACGGTTACCTGGTTTCCCTGCTGGAACCTCTGGTTACGGCGCTGTTGGAGCAGGCAAGCCAGCCCTGAGCTTCAAGGTGGACTCAGCCAGGTGCGTTTATAAGGTCTTCGGTTACGGTTACCTAGTTTCCCTGCTGAAACCGCTGGCTACGGCGCTGTTGGAGCAGGCAGACCAGCCTGATCTGAGCTTCGAGATTGATCCTGGCAGGTAAATATTTTGACAATAGAACAAGCAAAAGCTTGATAATCTTCTTTTTTTTTATAAAAAAGCTCATTGTAAGTCGTTTAAAATGGACCCACGTCATAAAAACGATCGACATCTCATCAAAATCGGCTCAGTCGTTTTGAGGCTACCGTGTAACACACGACACAATAGTGCAACATGGGGCGTAAGTTAATTATTGCAAACGAGAGTATAGTTAAATCGCGACGGCTTGGATAGACTCGAGTGATGATGTTATGTGTATTTATTTATATGTTAACTATAATAAAGGTATTGAAATAACAACAAAATAAACTAACAATAAAACTAAACTATACCTAAAAATAATAAATCTTAAAGTAAACTTATAAATAAAAAATGCTCCCCAGGTCACCTTCATGCGTTATAGTGCCCAGAAGGCTGGCAGCGTTACCTTTGATGTTATTGTATGTGTATGATGTTATTATTCCAGGCTGGACCCTTCACAGGACATAGAAGTCAACCGCTCAAACCTCATAGACCTCACCAAGGAGGTCTTCAACAGGATTATTAACTCTGCGGACAAATTCCCTCCGCAGTTGAGGAGCATGTGCCATTGTCTTTATCAGGTCAGTCATTTTATGTCTTACTAGTCGTAATCATACGTCGCACTACACCGGGCATTTTGCGGGCATGTCACTTCGTAAGGTCATAGAGTAACTTATACTAGAGCGGTAGTGTCATAGTAAATTTTGTAACCCCAGTAAATTCACTGCCATCTGTCGACACACTTTAAAACTAAAAATGAAGATTTATAAAAATACGATAGAATGTATTTAAATATAGATAAATGATTTTTTTTATTTGCAATAATTATTTTTATGATTTTGACCCATGTTCTTTCACTGATATGCATTAAAATTGTTAAATAACAAACGAAACCGTCAACGCCATCTATACGACTGTAGGCCAAAACTGGTAGCGCCCTCTGAACGAGAATCAAATTTTCTTGATTTTCGAGGCACGTTTTTTCCTTAGACTGTATCCATCTATTACGGAGTTATATCTATCTTTGGTAAGGTTCACAAATCAATTTTCGAGTTGTCAGAATAAAGTATTTGTACTTAGTATTTGGTACCTAGTATTTGTAATGTGCAAATCCAAATACCTTAGCAACTAAGGCTGTACGTTAGTTAGGTATCTATTAGTTTATATCCCTTCAATTTTAAATAATCTTATTTTTATGAATAATATGAACGACAGTCATAATGACGCATGTCAGCTATTTATTTGTTTTTTAAATGGGCTTATCAGTTGTCACTTCAAAGAGTACACATTAAAGATTAATACATGATAACAGGTAACTATGTTACAAATACTAAGTACATGTACTCGTAAGTTAAGATGTATTTTTGTATACCTTACCAAATGACTTGCCCGCAAAATGCCCGCTGTAGTGCGACGTATGGTCGTAATAAATAGCATGTTCGTATTCGATTATTTAACATTTCAATGGCATAACGTGCTATCAGTACTTTATAAAGGATTTAAATCTCTTTATTTACACACAAGATATATACAGTGGTACTACGTAAACGAAATTAATAACTAGCTTAAATCTAAAATAGGCCCTTGAGGCATTGTACCAAGGATGCTGACAACATATCCTCGCTGTATCGCAATGCTGATTGTGCGAGGAAGCCGCCAGCTCTTCGTTCACCAGTTACGTCAACCAGACGCTTCGCGATTTCTGCAAAAGTGAATGCTCCTTTCTAAATTGAAAGCATTCTAGAGATATACGTATGTACACACTATACAGGTGCCTAAATAATAAGTGCATTCCCGTTGCCAGGGACGTTTTGGGATTATACTGAGCAACTTTTATGGGACCAACCACGAAAACTAAGGGATTCAGATCGAAGGTCATCGGGGCATGGGATCCCCTTTGTAGTGTATACTAGATATAGTTATGTATGTAGCTCATAGGATATATATAAGGACCGTTTACTCGTGTATTCAGTGCAGTAATAAAGCATCATTTAAGCTAAACACTCGTTTCTACTCAATTCCGAATCCTCACCTTACATGGCGATCCTGCCAGGATGACACTCGTTTCTACTCAACTCCGAATCCTCACCTTACATGGCGACCCTGCCAGGATGACACTCGCTTCTACTCAACTCCGAATCCTCACCTTACATGGCGACCCTGCCAGGACGACACTCGTTTCTACTCAACTCCGAATCCTCACCTTACATGGCGATCCTGTCAGGATGACACTCGTTTCTACTCAACTCCGAATCCTCACCTTACATGGCGATCCTGCCAGGACGACACTCGTTTCTACTCAACTCCGAATCCTCACCTTACATGGCGAACCTGCTTTAACGCTTTTTGTAGCTATGGTTTCCGTTTAAATGTAAATGATTTGTTGACAGGTTTTAAGCAAACGATACGCACATATACCTCAAACAAGCGTGGGTGCTGTCGGCACAGTGTTGTTCCTGAGATTCATCAATCCAGCTATAGGTAAAGACAAAGAGCACAATTTAAGTTATACATTCTTCAATAGGGAATATTATGCAAAACTCTGCGTAGAGGGCGTCACTAGCACAATCACAGGGCCTACTGCGAAACACGAAAATCGAAAGTTTGGTTTCTGCCTCTCTATCACTCTTGCTTATTCGATCGATAGAACCAGATAACGAAATTTCGATTTTCGCTTTTCTCGGTAGGCCACCTCTAAACAAACCGCCTTGATATGCATCAGTCATAGTGAAAAATTGTCAAAAAACTGTTTAAGGCCTAGTACGTATAAGTTAGTCTATGGTTTAGTATGTGCTCTAGTGCTGCACTCTGGCGGTAGAAAATTGCAGTAATACTCCCTATTCAGGCATATTATAACTCGAAATTAAACTATCGTTAGACATATTTCAAAACATTAGATCATTACGGTTTCACTCACTATTATTTCTAGTCACTTTTGGCGACATGTTTCGGACTCTTCGGGAGTCCTTCCTCAGGCGTTCATGTCCACGCCGCCCGCCTCGTCGCTCGTTGCGCGCGCGCTGACGGGGCGGGGACGGGGCAGTCTGCAGCTGGAGTCGTCAAGTAAAGGCGGACCCTCGTGCCTGAGGAAGGACTCCCGAAGAGTCCGAAACATGTCGCCAAAAGCGACTTAAAAATAATAGTGGGCGGGACAACAAATACTAAACCATACTGATCTAAATATGTATATTCTAAAGTTTGGAAAGAATAGAAGATAACGATAAAAAATAAACATCGACATGTGTATAATCATAACACCAATAACATTTACCTATATTTCAGTGTCACCGCAAGAGATGGGTATAGTCAGCCGTCCCGTTCCCCCCACGATAAAACGTGGTCTCATGCTAATGTCCAAGATACTGCAGAACATAGCCAACCATGTAGAGTTTTCGAAGGAGCAACATATGTTGCCTTTTAATGATTTCTTGAGGGCCCACTTTGAGTTAGGACGCAAGTAAGTATTATTTTGCTATGTCACTATATACTGTAAATTGTAACTGAAAAGCTATCAACGTTCTAACATATATAATTCCGTACCCAAAGGGTAAAAACGTCACCCTATTACTAAGGCTCCGCTGTCTGTCTGTCACCAGGCTGTATCTCACGAACCGTGATAGCTAGACAGTTGAAATTTTCACAGATGATTTATTTCTGTTGCCGCTATAACAACAAATACTAAAAACAGAATAAAATAAATATTTAAGTGGGGCTCCCATACAACAAACGTTATTTTTTGCCGTTTTTTGCGTAATGGTACGGAACCCTTCGTGCGCGAGTCCGACTTGCATTTGGCCTGTTTTTTTTTTCAGGTTCTTCATACAAATAGCATCAGACTGCGAAAGCGTCGACCAAACATCTCACAACCTCTCATTCATAAGTGACGCAAACGTAGTAGCGTTACATCGGCTACTATGGAATCATCAGGAACGAATAGGGGACTACCTGTCTTGCAGTCGGGACCATAAGGCTGTAGGACGACGGCCGTTTGACAAGGTAAAATAGACCTAAAGTATATATAGCTAAGGTGGAAAATCGATTTATCGCATCAGTTGTCCTTTAGGAGCGATGCAAACTTGGTAGCATTACAGTGACTACCCTGGAATCTTTAGGAACGAATAGGGGACTACCTGTCTTGCAGTCGGGATCATAAGGTTGTAGGACGACGGCCGTTTTACAAGGTAAAATATACCTTATGACAATTTACTTAGGATAGGATCTCAAACG
Organism: Cydia strobilella; assembly: GCF_947568885.1. Lineage (NCBI taxonomy): Eukaryota > Metazoa > Arthropoda > Insecta > Lepidoptera > Tortricidae > Cydia > Cydia strobilella. The sequence continues at coordinate 3,409,554 of NC_086067.1, forward strand.
TAGTAGCTAGCATTACATCGGCTACTATGGAATCATCAGGAACGAATAGGAGACTACCTGTCTTGCAGTCGAGACCATAAGGCTGTAGGACGACGGCCGTTTGACAAGGTAAAATAGACATAAAGTATATGTAATTAAGGTGTAAAATCGATTTGCCGCGTATGTTTAAGAGTTATGCAATCGTAGTAGCTTAAATGGCCTACTATGGAATCATCAGGAAAGAATAGGGGACTAACCTGTCTTGCAATCGGGATCATAAAGTAGTAGGACGACGGCCTTTTGACAAGATAAAATAGACCTTACGGCTGGTTACTTATGGTTAAAAAGGTATTCTCATTTTATTTTGTTTAAATTATTGATAGACATTTTTTTTTTGTTTTAGATGGCTACATTGCTCGCCTATTTGGGACCTCCAGAACACAAACCTGTAGAATCGTAAGTTTTCTTACTAATTATTTATCAAATTTACCCTGTCGGAAATCATATTGTTGAGTGTTAAATTTTGAATGGGGATAAATTATTAAATAAACTTGTACCATTTACAAATTTTATAATTGAAAAATATACACTAAGGTTCGTGAGTAATTTTGATTAACCCTTTTAAATGCATGTTTTTTTCTTTTTGCCCGAAATGAATATGTGTCGCGCAATTGTATGCTGATTATGGGAAAAATGGTAAAAAAATTATAACCTCGATTTTCACTGCGATATCAGTGTTAGAAGTTGCACAGGCTAAATCATATTTATGTAAATGTATAATTTTCAGTAAGAGATATATGAAAAAAATTTACTACCATTAGAAAGGTACACTATTTGTGATATATCTACGATAAAGTTTGTAAATATAAAACAATTCCAAAACCCGAAATAAACGTTCAAAATCACATACTAAAAATCACCAAACTTTGGATTTTTCGTCTTAAAACGAATGTAATTTTTATAAATTAAAAAGACTGCGTAAAGCGTAAGTATAAAATCGGAAAACGTATTAGTTTTACTATTGTAGTAATATATAGGAACAAATAGATTTTATCTAATTATGTATAAAATTTAATGTTTTTGTTGTGTAGGCTGCATCCTACACTAATGCATTTAAGGGTAAAAAAATAAAGTACTATCTTCCGTTTTCTGCATGTCAGTTTTATAATGCTTTTGCGGCATCCACTTGGCCCACCTATCCAGATGCATGCGGCAGACGTGACCCGCCAAGAAAAAAATGTTCTTATATGAAAAAAAAGGACACTTTTTTTCGTCATAATACTTGTAAAATAAAAAGTAGCATGTAGAGTACACATTTTTCCGAAAACTCCCGTATCACTTGCCCTCGCAAAGTAAAACACCATATTTCCAGCACCTCCGGCCTCCTCTTCTCCTCCTACGCCCGATGGTCTTCAATAGACATGTCTTCCACCAACTTCGAGGAGTTTATAGTGAAACACAACATGCATGAAAAAGAGGAGTTTAAGAGCATCAAAAGCTTGAACATATTCTACCAGGCGGGCACCAGCAAGATCGGGAATCCGGTGTTTTATTTCATCTCTAGGAGATACAAGTGAGTAGATTTTTTTATACCACGTCGGAGTCAAATAAACACTGGATTTGATGGTAAAATTTTATAGTATCCAATATACCCCTACAATGGGCATTACTGATCCTTGAGAAACTTGAGCACTCCTTTATCATGAATTCCTGGTTGCATCATCACTATCTGAAACCCAAGTTACGCATGAACTTGATTAAAGAAAATGACAGTCAGCAAAAAACATATCTACAATTACTTTTTAGGGTTCCGTACTCAAAGGGTAAAAACGGGACCCTATTACTAAGACTCCGCTGTCCGTCTGTCTGTCACCAGGCTGTATCTCATGAACCGTGATAGCTAGACAGTTGAAATTTTCACAGATGATGTATTTCCGTTGCCGCTATAACAACAAATACTAAAAACAGAATAATATAAATATTTAAATGGGGCTCCCATACAACAAACGTGATTTTTTTGCTGTTTTTATCCGTAATGGTACGGAACCCTTTGTGCGCGAGTCCGACTCGCACTTGGCCGGTCTTTTTAGATTTAAGTTACGCTTCTTGTTTACAGGATAGGAGAAGTGAACGCGGACCTCCTAATATACCACGTGATCTTGACCCTCAAGCCCTTCTGCCAGCAGCCCTTTGAGCTTATAGTTGACTTCACACACACCAACTCGGACAATCGGTTCAGGTAACATAAAATTACATGTGTGTGTAATAATATCATCTCCTTAGGTACTTAAAAATACACCCCAGGCCAAAAGTATGGAAACAACGTTGTTTCCTTTAATATCTCATGTTTCTATTTTTGTTGTATATATTTGTAAACTAAGACTTACATTAGGCAAACCCAAAAGATTAAAAATACACGCTTAATATCAAAACATCCTAAAATATTGTCAAAAAGCTAAAAAAAATAAAGTAGTGAAAAGTTACATAATTATACCTACCCTTTAATTACATGACAAAATGTTGAGTAATTTCCTTTTAAATGTTCTATTATTATTTTTACCAAATTGTCAATGAGTAGTATAAAATCCATCGCTTAAAAGATCACACTTTTCTATTGAAATACAAGCTTGTTTCCATACTTTTGGCCTGGGGTGTATTTGTCATTTAGTTAAGTTTAGTCCAAGCCTTCTTTGCAAGCTTTGTTAAGCAGAATGTATTGGACATCTTTATATTGTAAGAACTTGTTTTGTGTACTACATTCTTGCAAATGAATAAATTATTTAATCATTTAAAAAAATGCCTGCATATTAACAAATCAGTAGGCCGAGCACATGATTGGCGCGACAGTATCTCGCCGCGAGATAGACTACCCGTCTTTTACCAACTGTATGAATTAAAGAGACGGGTAGTCTATGTCGCGGCGAGATACTCTCGCGCCAATCATGTGCTAGCCCGGCAGCTAGGGTTGTGTTTGTCTTCATGGTAGTAGTGGTTGTAGTATTAACCTATTAAAATCTTGATTACAAATCGACTGTTTTTTTTTTCTTTATTGGGGAAAAAAACAGACATAGGAAGATAATATAAAACGAAGAGAATGGTTTTTACATTAATAGGTGCAACCTACATCCTGAGACAATTCCCACTAAGTGGATTGATACATGCCGATGATAGTATAAAACAAAGTCGCTTTCCGCTGTCTGTCTGTCCCTGTGTACAGTTTAGAGCTTTAAAACTATGCAACGGATTTTGATGCGGTTTCACCTATCAATAGATTAATTGCACTTAAACTATCGTGAGACATATTTCAAAATATTTATTTATTTATTTATATTTCCGGAGGAATCCGAAACATGTCGCCAAAAGCGACTAAAAATAATAGTGAGTAAAAACCGTACTGATAAATATTTTGAATAGATTAATTGTTGAGGAAGGTTTTAGTGTATACTTTGTAAAGGTTTTGTGTTACCTGTGCGAAGCCGGGGCAGGTCGCTAGTATAGAATACATTTATTTGCATTGATACAGTATAAGGATGTTACAATACATTAGTTTTACAGTTCGCTGAAAACTTGACGCTTTCCGCACGAAGAACAGTTTTTTTTGTAAAGTATAACACGAAATCAATTTTGTGTCTCTAATTAACAAGATGAATAATAAGCACCATGTTTAACGCTAATATTCACAATATTGTTTTCGTCCACAACTCAATATCAACTAAATTCCTTGAACCAGATAAATTAATAACATGGGGTTTACCTTTTTGTGTGTTATAATTTTATTATTGAACTTTTCTGACAAACCACTTCGTTCACAGAACGGACTTCCTCCAAAAATGGTTCACGGTGCTACCCGACGTGGCGTACATCAACATACACGCATGCTACATTTACAACTGCAACAGCTGGGTGCGAGAGTATACTAAGTTCCACGAAGCGATACTAGCTCCACTCAGAGTAAGCTACTAAATGACATATTTTTTACATATTTCGCATGTGTAAGGTTTCCCCATATTAATGTTCACGGAGCGGACTTCCTCCAAAAATGCTTCACGGTGCTACCCGACGTGGCGTACATCAACATACACGCATGCTACATATACAACTGCAACAGCTGGGTGCGAGAATATACCAAGTTCCACGAAGCGATACTAGCTCTACTCAGAATAAGCTACTAAATGACATATTTTTTACATATTTCGCATGTGTAAGGTTTCCCCATATTAATGTTCACGGTACGGACTTCCTCCGAAATTCCTGCATTTGAACATATGCTGTATTTATGTGTAATTAGATTATAAACGGTTTTCTTTATTGCAGGGCAATAGGAAGCTAATCTTCATCGACAACCACACTCGCCTTAGCGACTATGTGGAGGCAGAGCAACAAAAGTTGCCCGGTGCGACACTGGCTTTAGAAGAGGACCTCAAAGTGTTCAGTAATGCGCTCAAACTGTCGCATAAAGACACTAAAGTTGCTATAAAGGTAAGGATGAGCAACAAAAGTTGCCTGGTTTTAGAGGAGGATCTCAAAGTGTTCAGTAATGCACTCAAACTGTCGCACTAAGACACTAAAGTTGCTATAAAGGTAAGGATGAGCAACAAAAGTTGCCTGGATTTAGAGGAGGATCTCAAAGTGTTCAGTAATGCACTCAAACTGTCGCACAAGGACACTAAAGTTGCTATAAAGGTAAGGATGAGCAACAAAAGTTGCCTGGTTTTAGAGGAGGCTCTCAAAGTGTTCAGTAATGCACTCAAACTGTCGCACAAGGACACTAAAGTTGCTATAAAGGTAAGGATGAGCAACAAAAGTTGCCTGGATTTAGAGGAGGATCTCAAAGTGTTCAGTAATGCACTCAAACTGTCGCACAAGGACACTAAAGTTGCTATAAAGGTAAGGATGAGCAACAAAAGTTGCCTGGATTTAGAGGAGGATCTCAAAGTGTTCAGTAATGCACTCAAACTGTCGCACAAGGACACTAAAGTTGCTATAAAGGTAAGGATGAGCAACAAAAGTTGCCTGGATTTAGAGGAGGATCTCAAAGTGTTCAGTAATGCACTCAAACTGTCGCACAAGGACACTAAAGTTGCTATAAAGGTAAGGATGAGCAACAAAAGTTGCCTGGATTTAGAGGAGGATCTCAAAGTGTTCAGTAATGCACTCAAACTGTCGCACAAGGACACTAAAGTTGCTATAAAGGTAAGGATGAGCAACAAAAGTTGCCTGGATTTAGAGGAGGATCTCAAAGTGTTCAGTAATGCACTCAAACTGTCGCACAAGGACACTAAAGTTGCTATAAAGGTAAGGATGAGCAACAAAAGTTGCCTGGATTTAGAGGAGGATCTCAAAGTGTTCAGTAATGCGCTCAAACTGTCGCACAAGGACACTAAAGTTGCTATAAAGGTAAGGATGAGCAACAAAAGTTGCCTGGTTTTAAAGGAGGCTCTCAAAGTGTTCAGTAATGCGCTCAAACTGTCGCACTAAAGTTGCTATAAAGGTAAAGTTGAGCAACAAAAGTTGCCCGACGCAACTCTGGCTTTAGAGGAGGATCTCAAAGTGTTCGCACTCAACCACTCACTCAGTCAACCGGTATGTGTACTAAGTAATTCGCTCAAATTAGCGCACAAGGATACTAAAGTTGGTTTTAAGGGTAAGAATGAGCAACAATAGTTGCTCGGTACAAATTTAGAGGAGGATCTGACACCATGTACAGTCGAAGGCAAAAATATGATTTAATTGTTCGTTTATTTATATTTATTTGACTTGGTTTATGAATTTTGTGATTAATTATTTTTAATTATTTTTAATTCTACATGTAAATAGTGTGTAGGTACATTTTTTTTTATTAGTTAAACAATTTACACAGCATTACAGCGAACTAATACACTGAGAAATTTATAATAGAAAATATGGACTATTTGTCTGCAATAAACGATTACAATACAAAAATATCGATCCAGACAAATGGCTCAAAAATAAGTGAACACGACTTTATTGTCTAAGCTAAGGTGTAAGCTAAATTTATACATATGTATGCCCTTGACTGTACCATCA